>NC_137585.1:57826914-59026914 GCF_963210335.1 Falco punctatus
TTACTCCAGTGCCTGCAACTAAGGTACCAATTTTTATCAGAGTCAACTCTTTGTAAAGCAACAAGGCTAGGCATTATTCTGGGGTCTCGTCTGGCCTTCTCAAGAGCTTAGGCACTGCTCAACATCTGCAGAACAGCGATTTGGATTTAGACATCTCAAGCCTGTCTATTCCTCTTTGAACTGTTGAGTGAGTTAGGGACTAACTCTAGAAGAGACCATAATGAACTAAACCAATCTGGCTCTCCGGTTTGCGTAAGGGAAACCCATACACTCAGAAAACAAGTATATCCAGAAGGAGCTAGAAGCCATTTCTTAGGATTTAGAAGCCTGAGCCAGAGACAGTCCAGCGAAGACTGCTACTTCCCTCATCCAAGCGCAGCTGGCACCCTCAGCCCCAGCAGGACCTTTCCCAGGAGCTGTCGCTACTCCGTCTCTCCTTGCAGGGCAGGGAAGCTGTTGTGATGGCTTGTGCCACCAAGCAGCCATCTGCTGCCTACCTTTGAAGACAGTGGAGGGGAGCAGGCACTTACAGGACTTGCTGCTCCTGACCAAACACAGACACCTGGAACAGGATACAGTTTAAGAAAAATATGTCAGAAGTAGGTACCTAAGTGGGAGCAATATGTCTAAGCTTCCAGTACAGTTGCAGAGATCTGGTCAACACAGTAGAGACCAGAGAGCAACTGAGTTCACCCTACAATACAGCTAACCTGTAGTGGGCTGAACTGCCCTCTGGTTTCCCTTTGCTGTATAGATTGTATCTCCACTGACCACACCAGACACTTAAAAACCTGTCTCACATTTAGACACCTGCATGTAGATCATGGATTCAGCGCTCAGTTTGGAGCTGAATCTTACCCCTGCCCTAAGGCTGAGGTGAATTCTGGGCTGTTTCTCGCCCTTGCTAGGTAGGGAGCGTGAGTAGCTCAGGGGGGGTGTGCTCATGCCCTCCTCACCTGAGCTGTGCTCTCAAAGCAGCATCTTTTCTAAGCTGCTAACCTGAGCTGAGACTGAGCAGGCCCCGCACCAAGTCTGGGTGCTCTATTCCTCCTCCCCTCTACCACGGCAGAAAGAGTGTTGGGCAGCAGGAACAAGGACCTCTTTCTAGCAGGAAAAGGGTAGTTAGGCGGCTGCCTCTCCTGCAATCCTGACAGCTCCTTCCTAAAGCTGGTCCAATGCAGGTATCCAGGCTGAGGCAGGAGCAGTGGTGCTGGGGCAGGAGCACCCAGGCTGGGGCAAGAGGACCAGCACTGCTGGCTCTCCCAGAGCCACTCTGCAGATGGAGGCAGCAACCCATGCAGGCAGCAACCCTGACAAACCTGACAGTCACACAGTCACAACCCAGCTAAGCAGATCCTGTGCACTCAGAGCCTCAAAATTTGGCTGTGATCTGATAATGCTATCACAGCAGGACCTGTTCCAGCACTCTACTGCTTCTCATGTTAAATTAAAATACTTCTTGACGTATTGTGGGGATCCTGTGACAAGCTCTTATCTGAAAGATGCTGGCTCCGCTTAACTTCACTCTCAAATGCCTGGTTGCAAACAGCCGAATTTGTGTACCGACCAGATGAAACATATATGAGGGTTAAGGGGATTGTTAACGAAGTGATCCTGCTATCATACTGTAAGCTCCATGTTGTAGCCATACAAGCAGGGCTACTGAACTCACTGGGGGAAGGAAGAAAGGGAGACCAGTCCCTGGAGCTCATTCAAATTAAGGTCCCGGTCCTACAACCGGGTTCCCCAGTGTTAGCAGGCTTTCTGCCTGCGCTCATATTGGCAAATGGGGACTTAGTTACGCAGTTCTGGTTAAATAGAATTTGAAAATGTAGCCTTTTCCTTATGCTAGAAACCTACAGCTGTGTGCCAAATACGCAAGATAAAAGAATATAACAGAACTGAAACAGTATAAAAATAGGTTACAGTAAGCATACATTTTTATAGCTACATATTTTTTCCAGTTGATTCCACCCAGTCCATCTTTCTTCAAATAATTGTCATTAATCAAATACAAATATAGGCCCCATGGGACTAACTCAGATGTAAAGCTAAGCACATGTGTAAGTGTTTGTTGGTCTGGAGTCTTAGTTGTTGCAGTTTTATTGAAAAACATTCTACAATAGGTTTTTCTCCTCCACCTCCCCCCCCCCCAGCAAATCAAATTACAGAGGGATTGATCTAATAATTTTGAAAAATGTTTTCATATATCAAATATAGTCTTACCCCACAAAAAAAATAGAAAGCTAGAAGAAATCTGCTTTTTCCATTGTCAATAGCAGCTACAGTCAAGTCTTGCTTTAAATCTTGTAGATGGGCAGCAGCTTCAGTGACATGCAGCACAGCAACGGTTACAGAGAAAACTGGTAAGCTCATAAAGCATCGCCGCACACAAGGCAGGAAAAGCAGAAGTGAAGGTTCAGAGAGGGTGCTGCTCCCTTAGACAGTTCCTTCAAAGACAGCAGAGGTGAAGCAGCCTTCTAACAGCAAGTGCCTGGATTTGGGCTCAGAACAAAAAAGCCAACCTGTACTCTGAACTGTCAAAACGTACCCCACACATCTGCTGTTGCTGGAAGAAGTCTTTATTGATTTCAGTAGGATTCTGTATGAATGCCAACATAAGTGTGTGGCTGTGCTTTTGCACAGCTTGGTGTATAAAATGTTGGTTTTGCGTGTCTACACATAAATGTATTTAGATCTATACATATTTAGGTCCTGTGTATACATATATACCTTACATTCACATAAATACATAAAGGAAAATTATTTCCCAAACCACAGCTAAAAGGGAACAAAGAAAAAGCCCAAAGCCTGATAACCCTTGGCACCCCAACAAACTCAAAGAACGCAAGAAAGCAGAAAGAAACAAGAGAGCAGAATGCAGCCTTCCCCACCCATCACGAGGAGTCCAGACTATATACCCTTACCATGGTCCCAGGCTGTAACAGCATCCTCAGCCACGTCTTTTTGTGAAAGCCTCCTTTCTGCAACATGCTCCAGCATTTCACATTCCTCCTCTCCACAACAGAGCCTTTGGATACGCAAAATCAACCAAGCCTTTTTTTTTTTTTTTTTTTTTTTTTTTTTTTTGTCTCTAGCATCCTGTGACACATACTTTTTGCTTCCAGCTGCCCCGTGACTTACTGTAGCAGGAAGATCTGCCATTTCCCCATATCCCTACGATAAACTTTTCAGGGAACTCTGCATTTTGGACATTCTGTTCATGCTGAAGTGGGATTTTAACAGTTTGGGAAAAACAAGACATCTTCATGTGACTTTAATTCAGTCTTGCCCTTGAAGAAGGATTTGTGCAGGGAACATTTAAGTGTAGAGTAAACTCTACACCTTTCCTTTAGGAACATAACATTAGTTTGAGAGCAGGAATACAGGTTTGCAGACAAATAGCAAATGAGCTTGCAGGTTCACATGGTCTCTTTTCCACGCACCTTCTGCAAACCTCGGGCCAGAACGGAAGATCAATTACTCAGGTTTTGTGAGATCAAGGAGCAAGGCCCTCCATGAGGAAAAATTGTGTAAAGGTTAAGGGTTGAGGTATGCCTCAAATGTTCTCAGTTATCTATTTTACTACAAGCCAAACACAAGAACAGAAAAGGACTTCTTAATTCCACTCTTCTTCTTCCCTATTCTTGTTGTAGGGGGATTTGCTTAATTCTTTACAGCTGACCCAGCCCTTCCACCCTGACAATCTTTGTGCGAAGTTTACGGCGTGCAGCTGCGGTCCTTCTGCTCAGGGCAAGAATGTTAACCCTTCCCCTGACAATCCTTGAACTGGTTATTATATACAGTCCATCACACAAATCTGATTTGAGACACTACCAGATGGTTGTTATTTAGGTGAAAGCAGACTCAAAGAGAGTAATAGTCCAAAACACTACAGGGTCAGTTACTAAACTACTAATTTTTGATCAGAAGTTGGAAGGAAGGAATATGCTGGCATGGAGAAGGGGCAGGGATGAGAACTGTTTGTGTTCACTAGGCCTTCGCATTCCTTCTCTTGAAGAACTTTCAAACTGAAGCCAAGAGTTTTTTCTTCCGTTAACTGTCTTGTTTGGGGGCTTGGGTCAAGTCGGTTGGTTGGTTGGTGGTTTTTTTTTTTAAATTAGCTGTTCTGAAACACAAACCTTGTTAAGGAAAGGTTGAACTTAATGCACAGTGCAGCCAGAAAAAGAGAGCCAACCTCCTGCTGGCACTTCTGTGCCTGAAAAGGGAAGAAAATTGACACCTGGAAATGCTGACATTTTGGAAAACAAATCTTACTCATGTTGAATACAAGTAGGATGCTGGCAAACAACAAGACATTGAAGCAGTAGGAATGTAGGAAAACTTACAAAACAAAACCTGAGAGGACTATTTAGGAACAAATAAATGATGAGTGCGTTGAGCTGTGCCATGGCTAATGAATTTGTATTACCACATTTCAAGTCATGGACAGAACATGGTAGATACTGCTTATCGTTCCCCTTACAACAGCTGCACAGATATTAACACTAAGCCTGATGCATCCTATTGAAACTATTGGATCTATACCGGTCTACCTCAAATCAGCATGACAGCCTCCTTTGGGGCTTTGCAGATAGCTGATGTTTCAGTATGGAGGCCAAGTTATCCACTGAATAGGTTCAGGCTGGACTGAGTTTGGATTTTCATTGTGTTTGCTTTCCTCACTAAAATGAGAAACCAGAAACGAGAAAATAAAAGGCAAATAAAACAAAGGGCGAGACCCCTGACATTGCAGGAGGAACTTCCATCTTTTAAGTCTCTACCCAGCCCGTCCCTGGCTGCAGGTGGGTGACGCAGCCACCTGGCCAGCACTTCCCAGATGGCCACAGCTCTTGCCAGGGAAGGTGTCCCCCTGCCACAGGACATGCAGTACAGAACACCTTTTATCCTCCAGTTTGACATGTCCCTTTCTCACCCCATCTCTCCCTCATAATCCTGCACCTCACCGGCATGCTGTGACGGAACAGCTCTGCCAGGTCCAGGGCAAGGGCTGTGCCAGCTGGTAGCAGTGCCTTCACCTGGGAGGGGGAAATGCCCGTTTTGGTGATGGGAATATCTGCCCACCTGGGGAGCCCTGGGGTCACCAGCCAGAACAGTCTGGATTAAACAATGAGTATATTTTTTAAACAGATTTTCCTGCAAACTGGACAACTTCCTTTTCAACCTGCTGTACAGGTTGCTGTACTGAACAGACAGTCTTTTGTTCCATGGACACGAGGTATTCACCCCTTTTAGCATTAGGCACCAAATGAGTTAGCTCACCTAATGTCTGAATCACCGCGTCTCCAATTTTTATTAAGGAAGACCAGCACAACCACACTTCTAACACGAAAGTGCCAGCTAAGCACTAGGGCTGGGTGAAAAAAGCCTGAACACTTTCTTTGCTGCGTCTTGGTAGAGGAGTCCCGTTCATGCTGCTGAGCTCTCCACTGGTGTCCATACGTTCTCTTGTATACTGTCACTCCAGTACCTTCTCCATTTGGCTGATTTATAAGCTGCTCAAGAAAACAATTGAATTTTGAATGATAATGTGCTATATAGATCTGTGGTACAAACACAGAAAGATGTATTATGACAATCTTGGAATATGAAGGTAAATAAAATAAAGTCCAGACATTAACGTATATTTAGTTCAAGCAGAAGACGATTGGAATTAATTTAGTTCTTACACTTTAATATATCATATATGTACATAAAAGGAATGCTTGTGAAACAAAAACAATTTGCAAGCAAAAAACACCCCAGGAAGAGCTCTGCAGCACTGTAAACTCATACGATGGGTGTATTTTTGTCCCACAATGCTAGCCTTGTTGGAGTTTTTTGTTCTTTTCTGTATTGTACCTAATCTGTTCTTTCTAATAAAAAACTCGAGAAAGTTTGGGTTGGTAGGAGCTTTTCCTATGCTAACAAACAACAGAAACAGCATCCCAATCATTTGGGGCCCCTTCAGCTTAAACAGTACTCATGCTAGTTATTTTCAAAGACACTGTCTTTTGTAAATAAACCCATATACTACTAAGGTTTTCAGAGCCGGAGCTTTTGTGTGTCATACCACAGAAACAGTTTTTCTCCTGAACCTGTTTTTCCCTATCATGTTATTGGCTTTTCATCTAGCTATTTATGGAAAAAGTAACCAGAAGCCTCCAAGCCTGTCACTGGAGACCACTTTCCCAACTCAGTTGAAAGGTAGTCATATCTATGGGTCTGAAATTTCTGCAAGGGTAGAAGGCTTTGGTTTGTTTCTTGAAAGATGGGATTGTAATGGAAAATAGCATTAGGCTAAAGAAATAGCACTGGTGGTATAATTTGGCAGAAAAATAAAGGCCATCCAAACAAAAGGGTTTGCATTTCTGGAAAAATAATTTTAGTTTTGTGCCAACACTGTCTGGACTGAGCAAAAATATGATTTACACCTTTCTAAAACCTTGAACCCATTGCCAGAAGTATGTAAAAAAGTCAAAATCCTAAGGAGTAAATTTCTTGGACTGCCATTTCCAATGAGTATGTTTGATAAATAAAACTTAATTTTTACATCTGCCATGGATTCCAGGGTATGATTAATAGCTCAAATGTTGTGGCCAGTAGCCAATGTATGTATGTGATTACAGCAATCTTAAATATAGTACATTTTGAATAAATATGCCAAAAAAGAGTATAAAAAACACTCCGTGCATGTTTGGAAAAGATCTTGTCACAGTGTCAAATATTAAATCCTTATGGAAGTTAAATACCACAGGCATCATTAGGTGGAATCACAGAAGCATGGGGTGACACTGGCATCCGCTCAGCTTTGGGAGCTCGATCATTGAAACACCATTTCTGTTCATTTTGTTTTCTACATTTTGTTTCAGCTAGTTTGCTTACATATCATAGTGAAAACAACCCAGCCAAACCCAAAACCCCCTACTATGCCAAAAATACCATGTTAAATGGGCTGTCTTACAGACTCACCCACATTTTGAAATGTTGTTCTGCTAACTCAGTTTTGGCGATCAACATGGTTTACCTCTTTCCAAGGGGCATCATGTTCTCACCTGTGCTGACCACAGCTTGAGGATAATAAGCAATCACTAAACTGTACTGCACTTGCACCACATAATTGCTCATTTAATGGAATTTTAACCAGGCAGATTTTACTGGAATTTCAGAGGAAATAGAGGGTATCCTCCAATTCCCTCTATCTGCAGGACAGGGAATTTTGATTCCTTCTCTCTCCTTACCTTCATGCCATCACCTCTTCTGCTCTTGCAGTCCTGCTGCCATTGGCTTTTCCTTCAGCACCTCCACCGTGCCTCTGCTCTGCAGAGTAAAATTCTGCACCAGGGGATCAGTTTTAGGTAGGAGCAAAAGAGGTGGAAGCTCCTATAAGTTCAGAGCTTCACTAAGGCTTGTTCAAGCCAATCAGTAATTTTGGCTTTAATACTAGCCACGTGGTTTTAACAACTTTTTAAAATGAAAACTTACTCTGTGTGTGTCTTGTGCACCAGCTCTGAAGTGCCTGAATTCTGTAAGCCTTCCCTCTCTGTAAAAAGTGGAAGGTAGCCTTGCAATGGTTTTAGGGTGATTTTTGCCTGGAACACTTTATCTGTATTTAGTAGAAATTTTATACACCAGGTTCCCAATTCTTCCAGTTCTGTTCAGGGCAGAAATTTTTGCAGCAAGATGCACAAAATCAGCTATGTAAAGTAAACACAATTGCAACCTTTACTTTTCAGGGAAAAGAGGGAGAAGTGCCTTTGCTACTAAACGCTGTCCTCTGCCTACCTCCAAATGGGTGAGGTTCACCTGCCATATTTATATTCCTTACCTAGTTATGTTCTTAAACAGTAATCACCTCTAAAAGCAGGGCTTGCCCTACTCAAGTAGTGAATTCTGAGCCAACATTTGTATTAAGCAGTATTGACATCCAGTGGAGAGTTAGAATAATTACAGGCATGCAGATAACCAAGTGCAATCATCCCGTTTATTTTCTGAGTTCAGCTTGAATAGTCTACTTATCTTAACCTACCGATACTATCTTCCTATAAGACGTGACTCTTAATCTGAGTGTATTCTCTTTGTTAAGAAAAAAATGGAATAATATCATACAAAGTCTACCATTTCTCTGTAAAAGCTTTTCTTTTGTGTAGTGTTTCCTTTTCTTCCACAAACTTTCCCTTTTCTGTCAAGGTTGTTCAGAAGTAACGTCTGGGCTGCAGGCACTGTTGTATTTTATTGGAAAGAAGACATGAAAGTATGTGTCTGACTCTTTTTCCAGGACATGTAAAATGTTACCTGTCTTTGAGAACAGTATTATAATGCAATTTAAACTTAGATCTGAGGTCTTAGACTCAATTATGTTTCCTGGATGTTAGAGAAGATGGACATGCATGAGCTGTTTTAAGTACCTTCTCATTGCAGTGGAAGCAATGAGCAATCTAGCCCTTGCAGTAAAGAAAGAATCAGTACAAGACTTGGAGCAGTGGCAATAACTTCATGGGCACTAGTCTAAGGACCATTTTGTGATCCCATCTGATTCTAACAGAGCTATATTCTTGTCAAAGAAAGCTAATTTTAAAATCTTCGCTTTCTTCTGTAAAAGCTGTTAACTGCTTATTGTAAACCCAACCACTTGTCAGCCCTCAGCAATCAAAAACTGAACTTTTGACAAAAGTTATGAAAATCGGCTAAAAACCACAGTAAGACTGAAAGAAAAGAAAAAAAGGAAATGCAAACTGTATCAATGCATTTTGTATAGCTAAAAGTGTCTTTGTCACTGTCTTCTCTTCCTATACCTCAGTAAAATCTATCCTGGGACACTGGAGACCTCCAAGCATCAGCAGTAGAAAATAGTGAAAGCATCTACCAGTCACAAGTTAAAAATTTACCTTCTTACTGTACTATGATGGCTTATGCCATATGAGTTGGTTGCCTTTACTGTTGCCAAAAGGCATTCACATTAAGAGGAAAAAAAAAACAACCCAAAACAAAAACAAAACAACCAACAAACGGCTTGTAAGTGTTAGTTCAGGCTCCAGTGAATTTGCTGAACATCTGGTCCTGGTGTAACTGCTCGAAACTGCAGAAGGCAAGGTGTCCAGCAATGCAGATGCAGATTTGGGGGAGTGTTGTACATTCCTTCCCAGTGCATCCTTCAGAGAAAAACCAAGAAAACAAATATTAAAAGCAGCCGTGCTGCTCTAAAGGCATTCGTAGTGTCCACATGCTCTTGGGACTCCAAGGCCTTTGAGGGCAAATGTCTTAGTCTTAGACAATACCCTGGGGAGTTCATAAGAAAATAGGATTGCTGAGAGGAAAAACCTCTGGTTCAGATACTCAGTACTTCACCTTTTGGTGTGCTCCTTGACACTGTCCAGGTGACCCCACCATTAGCAGCTCTCCACACGGATGACTTGAATATGGCTATGTTCACCCCAGACCCCAAAACATTTGTTGAGGATTTTTTTTCAAAGACTTGGTAATACATATGAAATGTGTAGCTTTGCTCGTGAGGCCAAAAGCACTGCTATCAGGACCAGCACCTCACAAGAGACTCTCGTACCAGGACCTCATTGAAGAAAAACTGTGTGGAATGAAGAGTAGTGAGCTACCTGTAGGGATACAACACGGGCTGATAGGTCCAGTCCAGGTGGACTGGGGGGGTGCCTGAGGAAGGCTGCTCATGACAGATGTCTAGCTCCCAGGCAATGCTGACAGCCAGTATAGGCAGCATGTTTCAAATAGTTGAGAAAAGTACTAAAAAGGCCATTTCAGAGTACTGCGAGTGCCATGGGATGCATGTCATACAAATTACTCTGTCCAAGCTGAGTCCACCTGAGAGGCTCTGAAGGTATTGCCAAGATATAAAGTACAGATGCCCATGGAAGATCCTCACGGGGGAAGCCTTCATGAGTGAACCAACAGAATACTTGTTAACAACATGCTGATATGGCCCAAAGCCACTGTGCTTTGAAATAAGGTCAAGTCTGCAAGATTCCTTGCACAACAGAAAGTGCAATATGTATCTATATATTTCTATGTATATGTGAGTATAAACTGTCACTCTTTTCATGAAATTGAAATAACACCAGATATTTTTGCTGGTAACTGTGCACATGCTGCTGTTTAATTCTTATGCTGTAGTCATCTGGTGGGTTAGATCAGGGCTCCCAGTTAATCATTTGCTTTTGCTACCTCCCAGATTGATTAGCCTGCATAATTTAATTGTTCCATCTGCCCTTTACCTTAACATTTCTCCTTGTCACACAGAAGAATACTAATTGGTCCCTACGCCTAATTATGCCAACTTCTTCTGCAACAGAAAAGTATTCTGTTTAATTTAATATATTCATTAATTTGTTGCGAGATTACTGTTGCTTTTCCCAGTTTGTCTTATAACTGTTCTGATTGCTGTTGACTTCTTTCAATTAACGGCTTTCCCTAGGACTCTTGGAAGTATGAATAATGGGAAATGCACTGCAAAGATCTGTATTAATAGAATGTCACGTCTCTGATTAATTTATTACATTTTGAAGGAAAATTTTGTAGGAAGACACAAATTACAGGGTTTATAAAACCTGTAAATACAAATCTGTGCCTGAGAGTTTTAAAAAAACCACAAAGATATTTCAGAAAGAATAACAAGCCTCAAAGATTTTTTTATTTCTAAAAAAAATCCTAATGTTAAAATACTAGCTATTTTTTATGAAATACACACTAGTTGACTAGCAGGAACATACTGAAGTTTGACCAACATAAGAGGTCTGTATAACTCATTACGGACCCAGGCTGCACTGCTGTCCATTGCAATGGAGAGTGTCCTTTGTGCTCTGCTTAATTTTTTAATTCTTCCATCTTTGTTGGTAATATTCTTCAGCTTTCTGCTGAATTTAGGTAGAAGGGAGCTGCTTGAGCTGACTCAGCATCAAGCACAGCAGTGCATTCAGCTGCCAGGGGCTCCCCAGGGCCAGGAGCCGGCTGAGGCAAGGGGGATCGCGGCAGGGGTCTCACCGTGTACACCTGCAACCCTGGGAAGAGAGGTAGCAGCACAGGAGCTGGCTCAGCACACATCCCCTGTGGTGTGCCGGAGAGTCTGGCACAGGGTTTCTTAGTGGAAGAGCCGATAACTGTTTACATTACGAGAAACCTTTATCACAACGGGCATCTGCACTGATATTGCAACAGCGTGGCTGAGGAACAAGACACACTGTCTGCTTCCTTGCTTTTAGAAACTTGTTAGACATTAGCAGCGCTGTGGGACTAAAATTCCCCATGTCTGGTTTTGAGAGTCTTTGAATATAAGAGGCTATATACAGCTCTTTAGCTCACACCACCTAAGAAATACATGTGTTTTGTTTTGGTTTTGGTTTTTTACGACACATCTGAATCTCATTGTCTTTCCTCTAAAATACATATCCAAGGAAAAAAATTCTGCTTGAGTCTATGTAATGACTTTTATCAGAGTGCACAGATGCCCACAGTGAGAAATACCTCCTTGCCATAAAGCCTATGTTTGTGTAAACCATTGGGTCTGCATGCTTAGGTAGTCTTATTCTGTATTCTGTCTTTTTATGTATTTCTTAACCCGTTTGCAGTTGTCACAGGTTTTGTTGTATATGGCAATCTCCAATCTAAGTCCTAGGAACTCCAATCTCCAAACCTAGGAACTCAACCTTTTGTACCTGTCATTGACGATCATCCTTATTATTAATAACACCGCTTTGAATCAAATGTGAGAGTTGTACGGAGTCACAGGACTTCACATCCTGGAGATGAAAGATGAAGACAAAATGTCACAAAATAACTTCCAGATCCTATGAGCATAAGCTTCAGCGTGGATCCCTAAGGCAAGTAGGAGACATTCACAAAAGCTAACTTCTAAACAATCTTACTAGCATTTGGAAACTTAATTTAGCTCTAGACACCATAGAAGTGATTTATAGTTTCTGGTTTTAGTCTTTCTTTTGTGTCCATCTATCTCCTTTTCAATTCTTGTGAGACTGAGTTAACTCCCTGGCACAATTGACACTATCAGGTAATCTATCTGATATAGCTAAAATAATCAAAAGTCGTTGGAACATGATTCACTTAGAGACCATGCAGGCAATGTGGCTTTCCCTTTTGGGAATCTTCCTTAAAGAATGTATGAAATTATACCCTTATTTGTATCCATAAACATATACAATTATCTAAGTCCTCCGAACCTGAAAGCATAACCTTGTCCCGCTGGAGAACACTGTCCCTTTTGAGCCTCTGGTCTTCTGCTGCTAAAAGAAGTGTTTTCAGTAGTAACTATATTTTTGCAGGATAAAGCCTCTTGACTGCATCTATTCTAGTAAATAAGAAACAGGGCACAGCTCACACACGATGGTTCACAACAATGAAACGATGAGCACACTCTTGCCCACTTCTGGACAGTGCCTGTTAGTGCTGTCACAGACTGTGTTCCAGCCCAGTGCCTGCCGGGGACCCTTCCCACAAAGCAGCCTGACATCTCTGTTTTGAGAGGACAGTGAGTTCAGGTCTGTGGACAGGATCAATATCGTGCCAGCTGGCCTTCAGTACAGAGAATGATCCCTGACCTCGTTTAGTTGGTGATGTAGGCACTGCCCAACACCAAAATATTTATTAGAAGTTGTATCAGATTTATGGATTCAAACAACTTGTTTATCTGTTTTCTTTCCAAAACATAGTAGCCCTAAGGTTGACAATACATTATGTTCTCCAGATGGGTACACAGCCTGAATTAGTGAGGCCTTGCAATACCAGCCCCACTTATATTTTTTTGTAGCAGAAAGTGTAGAAGGTTGTTTTCAGCAGATTTGATTACAGCAATTGAATTGGTTTACCCTAAATGCCTGTGTTTGGATGAGGTGACTCATTCTCCAGCTATACCAGTATCTCTCCATGCACAGGGGAAATAGCTTAGCTTTTGGACACCTGGCTAGAGACAGCTAGAAAAAAGCCACTGGAGTTTGAAGCTGTTTTAATGAAGCAAGGAAGGAAACCCCAGCATTGATGTTGTGATGGTATAAATCTTCTGCAGCAATCTAGCAATGGTGCAACTGTTCCCTCAGTGGGCCAAGACTTGATGCTCGATGGTATTGTGATCTTGTTCCGCTTACATGCTCAAAGCAACCTACTAATTTATCAGAATGAGTGGAGTGAGCAAAAGTCTCCTTCCATACCCTGTTAGAAGTTGTTCAGAACAAAGAGACTTCTGTGCTTTTCATATGTGAGGCACCTTGTTAAAATTCTCTTCAAGAACTGCAGCTATTACTAATTAAACTTCCTTACCATCAAAGTAGCCACATAAATCAGCCACACAATAATGGTCCTATGAAAAATACTTTATCAAGCCTTCTGAACACATTTTAATGCAGTGCAACTGAAAAATAACAGATCAACAACTTTACTTCCTCTGGTCAAATACTAAACCAACCAACTTAGGTTAAAAGCAACTTCTATTTTATACCTACAGCTTTGATTCAATCAACAGTCTTGAATACAGTATATAATGAATTCAGCTTTTGCCAAAGACATACGCATATGCAAATGACCTAAACATCAGCCTTATTCCTCTGTAAGACTTGTGTCTTGTTTTCAGATGCCACTCTCAGATGTGCTACAGTACATGGTAGAATGAACCTGCAATGCTAGTGATGTGTTATGTGGTATTTCTTGCTCATGTTACTTTTTGTCATCTTTATTGGTTGTTATAGCCCCCTTTCTGCCATCCTCTTGTTCCCTATATTTATTCACAGCGTCTGAAGATCAAAACTATATGAGATTTCTATAATACCTGGTTCCACAGAGTTTCAGATTCATACCTGCCTGGAACTGACATAATATTTAAATTAACATTAAATTTGGCCCTGACTTTTTTGTGGTTGGCCACTGGCTTTTTTAGACTTGAGCACCATCATTGTCTTAATGCAGATTCTCACTGCCTGCATCTTTTACTGCCTGTCCTGAGCTATTGCATGTTGCTGATGTCCTCAAGTTCTCTCTCTTATAAGAACTGGTTATAAATTAAGTCTTGGAAAACCAGAATAGTTTAAATATGCCCAGAAGTGTTTTACCTACCTCTGCTTAAGAGCTGAGTAGTAGAATTAGCAAATGAAGATGATTAAGGTTTCCTTTTTTTTTTTTTTTTTTCCATTTTGATAAACGTCTTTTCCTGATTGACAGAGATCAAGGCAGCTGGTCTGGTTTCTTGTCTGCAAGATACATAAAGTGTCTTAATCTCCTCTGTTACCTATTTTGTCTGGTGCCAGTGTCTGCACCTTCTGCAGTTTGATATGTGCAAAATTACCCAGTGACAAGAGTAATACTGTCTTGATTTGAGGATATGGCATCTGGACAAGCACCAATTTAAATTATTGGAGAAGCATATATTCCCAGCTGGATTCTGTGTAAGAAAGTAGAGGTTGAGAAATTCTCTAGTGAGAAAATTCTTTGAAGATCTACGCTCTGGCATAATATTACTGAATGAAAGCTTAGACCCTGTGAAGTATATGTCAACATTGCTGCTGATTTCCGTCAGCCCAAACCTGCTTCCAGTGTCTTCAACAGAACAAAGGATTTAGGGTTTGGGAGATTTTTTTTTTAATAATAAAAATGGAATTTTGGCTGCCTCTTCTGCACAGAGACAGTCATACCAGCAGGTGAGAAAAAGTCAGAGCTGTTTAGTAAATGGAAAATTTATGCATAGCAAAGGAGAGGCTGTTTCACAATGTTCAGAGATGTGCTAGAGTTTTCTGGATCTACACACAGGCTGTGGGTAAGTAACCTTCTTCTTCCTGCATTTGGATACAGTAGGTGTGTTTTGGCGAGAGAGGCACCAAATAACACAATGTACTAGCTGATGGAACTGCTGAAATCAACACCAATCATTTCTGGAAAGCAGACTTGTGGGATGACAGATGTAACAGGGATTGCAATGATACTGATCTGATCTCCACCCATCCGGCCTCTGTAACTATAAAATAAACCAAAGGAGAAAACCAAAACAAATTGGCCATGAGAGCTATGGGATTTCTTCTTTAGCCCAGTGCCAGCTAATGGACCCCCTCAAGAAAACAAAATAAATTGTTTATTGTTTTAAAAATATTTTCCATTTTTGAAGTTGCTCACAAATGAATTTCCTAAAAGGAGAAAAAAGAGAGGAACAGATTAGGCAAGCTAAACTAAAAGCAAAAAAAGAGCAAAACCTCCAGCTATAGTGAGAAGAAAAAAATATTCCCGGAAATTTAATAGATCGTTGCTTGAGAGTGCTCTGCTGCAATAATTTCTGTTACAAGCCCACAGCCAAATCCACAGGATTTTCACCGTCCAGCTGTGCTTTGCAGCCATCGGGGCAAATTTGAACATACCTTTGAGAGATGGAGTAGTTCCTACAGCCCACCTTTCCCCAGAAGCATAATCTGACAGTCCATCCCATTAACCAGCACTGGCCTGCTGAAGATTTAAAGATGCAGTGCTTCAGCAATGGCCCAAATAATTCCAGCTAATCTGAGACACCAAATAGACAAGCCTGATTTACAGACGTCTTAAAACCAACAATGGTTTTGGAGCATATGAGTACAGAGTCTCAGTTCTTTCTACCTTCTGGCTAGCAGAGCCTTCACCAGCCTATTCCCCTCTAGAATTCCACACTCAAAGTGCAAATGCCCAGTTTTGTCTTTAGCAATGACCAGTAGTAACACCACTGATTGAAAAAGGCCCTATCCATTACTGCTACCAAAGGCCTCACGTGTCCTGTAAGAAATCCCTTCAGTTCTGTCATGTGGTTGACTGCAAATGCATCAGATGTAGTAATTCAATTAAAAGAGCATCTGAACTAATGGAACCTCCTTTTGCTTGTTTCTCAGGATCAGGTGACTCCTGTGTCTACAAAGACATGGGTTCTACTGCAGCTTTTCACACACTTGGGGTGGTCATAAAACTCTGCCTCTCTCTTTGGTGAATTCTCCAAGATATGTAAGCCCTCAATAGGATTGAAATCACCCAAAAGCTGGGAAAGCTTACTAACTTTGTCCCTTCCAGGACCTTGGCTGAAAGCGTTTCCTTTTGAACGAACTGTAACATATAATACTCAGAGAACTTGTATTCTTAACGCAACCGTCTGCTCTTTTGTATTATCAGTAGACTGCAGATTAGAGCAGAGGCCCTGCCTGGGCAGTGTACACAACAGGCTACTGCAACAAGTGATTTCAAAGCAGTAGGCAACCGAGGGGCTGAATGCCTCCTTCCTCCTGCACAGCATCTGCTGAGCCTGGCACAACGTGAGACCTGCTGCCGCCGCGGCCCGCACCACGCTTCTAACATCTTCTTGCAGTTTCTCAGATGTCTCTTCAATAGCTCTGATTTTTCCATCCTAAGGAACAGAGAATGATGAAGGGAAACGCATGCTTTGAAAAGAGATGCAATTAGTCACTCAGAGAGGAAAAAAGCTCTCATCAGGACTCATTCTGTGCAAAGGAAGAGACTGGGCTGCATGCCAGGGTGCTATTAATTCTACCTGGAAACAGATTAAATTCTAGGTCACCATTCTGGAGGTGGAAACCTTTTGCTTCTTCCACATTTTCAGCAGGGCTCCAGAGTTTCTGGCAGTGTTTTGAGAATTGTGCTCTATAAAGCAGTGTTAAATACTGCACAGTTATAGTCAGGAAACACCTCAAAGTCCCCTAATGTCAATTAGCTACTTCCTCTGCAAAGTCATAAGCAGATGCATGAGAGCAGCTCTCCAGGAATACATTTGCTAACAGGTGCATTATTAGGAAGGAAAGAAGGTTGTTTATATTAACGGGAAGTCCCCTTCCAAATAGCCTATCCAGTGTTTTCTGTCTGCTGCTGGCCCTGCTCTTGCCTCTCACTTTTCACCCGCAAGTGTTGGATAATTAGGGCCTCAAACGATGCATGAAGGGCCTCTGCTTCAGGGATTATCCAAGATTACCAGAAGGCTTATAATTCCCTTCTGATTCCAGAAGAGAAGCTGTGCATAACACATTGGTTTTCATAGATGCTTTCAGATTAAAATTACAGAGACTGCTGACATTAATGATAAATTACAGCAAGCCAGGTCTTCCATTGGTATAAACTGGGGCAGCTTCACTGAAGGCAGTAGAGCTTTGCCAAATTACACTAGGTTGATGATCTAGCTCATTTCAAACAAGTTCTGCGTGATGGCTTTTTTTTGCCTTTCCATTACAATAGTCCAGTTTCTTTCTCACTCTCCATTTCTCAAGGTGCAGAGGGACAACCACAGGCTTTTTCCCTACGTTTAGATTACCAAACTCATGGATTTATGCAAACACAAGTCAGAATCCCAGGCTATGCTGACCTGGACTAATTTTTAGTGAACTCTGTTTTGGCATGTGACCAACAGCCACGCATTTGTATGCAACCCTTACATTTTGGTACACAAACTCCATTCAGATCATAGATGTTGTTCTCATGCTATGAAACCGTTCCTATTTCCAGCTCCACTGTCAATGAGTAATAAAGTATCCAAACTGGAAGAGATCAGCTATACACAGTACAGTTGAAAACACAAACTCTGAGGAAAAACCAGTGTTTGCAAGAAACTGTTGCAGAACTAGGAGTAAATTGGTGTGAAATAATGCAGCTTGCCTTGAGAAATGCATTGGCACGGTCCTGTGCTCTTCCGAGGGAGAGAGGGACCTTCTGCCTTGGTCTCATTTCACAGAGGCAGTGAGTTAAAACAAATTAAAATGCTTGTACTGGCTTCGGGTTACAAGCTGGAGATGTCTACACATGCACGCAAGCAATTTGAAGGTGCTTTTAGAATTTGAGCCTAAGCTCCTCTGCCAGCTCAGCTGAACCAAAAGCCCTTTGGAGATGGCAATGGGTGCACAGAACAAGTGCACAGACACATCATTTGATCCTGTTGACACTTCTGTGCTGCATCTAACATACTTCAGATCAGCATGGATGTTGTTCTGTTGGATTACTTGGCCCTTTGGGGACAACCAGTACATGGATATATCTTGCCTCATTTGAAGTATCCTAATACATTGCATGCTTAATGAGAAGAGGCACGGTGTGTCGGATCTATACCAGATGAGGGCTTTCCTTCAGGGGCAAGCATTTGGTCCTTGTGTTTTCCTTGGACATTTTGCAAGTTTCCAGTTAACTTAGGAGCCTGAGCCCTGTTTAAAAACTGACTCACAGTAGATCTACACCACACAAGGAAACAGTGCAGAGATGATAAAATGAGACCTCTCAGCTACAGCGCAGAAATGTGTGCAAACAGCAGACCCACCCTCCAGCACACTGCGGCCAGGTCAACAAGGTGCAGCTGAGCTGAAATGCTCTGCCCCAAACTGGGGTATGGCCCAGACAAGGTGCCCAGACCCCTGCTGCTGCTGAAATCGGGTTTCTGCTGTGTCAAGTGTCTCCTTACCATTCTCTGTGGCATGACACAAGCATATCCTCAGGCTTCAAAATTTCAGGGAAAAGGTCCTAGACTCACTGCCATGCATTTGCAAATGTTACTCTTCTGCCTTAATCAGACAAGTTCTATTACTGCTTCAGCAACAGATATAAGGAGTCAGTAAAGGAAAGAATATGGAATTTAGCCCAAAGCCCTTTTAAATGCACTTCTATGGGTAATTTAATAGCTGTATTATAAAATGTTAAAGTTAGTATAAAAATCTGGGGAATTTCAGGCCCAAACCGTGTCAACTTTTTTTCTTTTACCTTCTTTCCTCTCAAGAAGCTTGTTTTCTTTTTATTGCATTCCAATAACGAGAGACCATTTCACACAGGTACATCTGCAATATGTTACAGGCAGCATAGAATATTAAAACAACCTGTGCTACTGCTGGTGAAACTAATGGAGGAGGTAAAACTTTTCTCGGGCTGGGAGGAAAAAGGTGCCTATAGCAGGAACTCCATTACCAAACTACATTACTGAAGGTACTGCACTGAACCCTGAAGTCATTTCCAATTCAAAGTTTTGTTTCAAACAGCAACTCTGCTACTTAAAGAGGGGAGCTGGGCTGGGGCAAAGTGGTGGTGGTGGCCAGGCAGTTCACATGAGGTTACATTTAGATATGGATCAGGGGTTTAAAAGAAAACAGTAAGTTAATATAATAAAAACGAGGGGAATATAAAGCAGAGAGAGAGGAAGTTTATACATTAACCTTACTTACTGCACAGAGAGGGACAAACCTGTCTACTCTAATCCTCTGAATCTACATGAGTGTGAAAGTTCACCTCCAGTGTTACTGAGTTCACACTCGGCAAAGTATCAGCTGTGAAATAGATTGCAAAGCCAGGAGTGAGAGAACAATTCAGCTGAGAAATGAAGAGGTGAAAGGGGAAAAATGAGCAGAAGGAACAAAAAGGGGGAGTGGGAAGGGTAGCTGAGTGAGAGAAGCCAGAGAAATAGAGAGGAAGAGCCAAATGGAAAAATAAACAAATAGTTTCTTTTTTGGTTAAGGCTTAGGAATTCCTGCTCTACAGAAAAATTACCATTTCCAGATTTATTTATTTTTTTTATTTCAAATTGGAAGGAAAAGTCAGAAAGACAAAAGAATTTATAATGGAATTTTGTGAAAAAATTGCTTTTTGTGGTTCTGGCCACCCACCTGCTTACCAGACTGACTCCATGTGCAAATTCTGACAGAATCAACACATTCCACCAAAATGTCACTGTCCAGTGGAAAGTGGCTCCACTGGAAATACTTTGTCCAGATGTATATCCTGTCACTGCTTTTTTAAGCTGCATAGGTACCCGAGGGGAGGTTGGCTTCAGGAATAAGAACACAATATGGTCTGCTAGTGCACATAATTTTTCTGTTTAGATTTCAAAAGGGCGGTTACCAATGTGCAGCCCAGCTTTCCAAGAGCAAAAAAAGCAAATCTTTTTTTATTGTTGTACCTCTACTGGTGGAGGAAGAGGGGGGAAATGTGGGAGGAAGAGGAGAAGACAGACACATGATCATTTAAATGATGTGTCTCTGTGGGAGAGAGGAAATTCACAGAACTGAATTTATTCTGCAGCCCTGCAAAGGACTTATAGCTCTGTATTTGGTTCTCCCAGCTCCACGTATTCTAGACTTTGTTATATTTTTCTAAGGTTGGTGAACAACTACTAGCTCTTTACTGGTGGGCTGGTCAAGTGTCAAGTACTGAACACCCTTGTAACTGGCTCCTGCCTCATGTTATTCACCCATGAAATTGATACCTTGTACGTTGGGAGCCCAACACCACAACATCTTCCCAGTCTGTGATCCCAGGCAAAACCATCTGTCTTGTCCCACATTTTGCACTCTCACGGTGCAGGTCTGGAAAGCTTTTCATGGTTGCAGCCTGTGACTGGGTTCTTAAAGCATCCCTGTTTCTTCAGGGACAATAAGGACAGGGAGCTGACATGGCCAGGATGGGACAGCAGTGTTGAATGTGGACAGCAGTGGGGATGGAACAAGCCTAGAGGAAAGGATGGGACATCATCGGCATCATCCTGAAAACAAGCTGGACTTTAACCAGGGAACATGCACAGGCTGTGGGAGACCAGGCACCTGGAGTTCTGGAAATATGGATCAGGAACATCTGGAGATGGGGAGGAGCAGATTTGGTTGTAGCAAGAAAGAGTCTGGAGACCTGCAGGTTGAAAAATGGTGGAGAAGTGGGGTTGAAAAGGTGAGCGGAAGAGCATTGGGTGGGAAGAGGTTAGGAGCTTGTGGTGGGTATAACTGAGAGAAGACACAGGACAGTTTACCGTCACCCACCATCTCACCACATGAGACTCTTCATCCCTTTTAGTGTGCTTAATTTTCTTCTAATTGAATGCCAAATCCAGCTGGTCTGTTTGATCTTAAATCTGCCAAACTCACTGATCAGGCTCGAGGTGTCCCAGAGCAGGGGAGGGACTGTGGCCCAAAACTGTAGCCTGGACCCCATATTCAGAAACTGCACTCCAAGGCTGGCCTTGAGCCCCCCATCATGTGGCTCGTCAAGGCAGATGTGCCTCATCACATAACTCCACACAGCTGTGGCCAGTCTCGGGGAAATTTGCACTAGAGTATATGAAACTAGAGGGAAAAAAAGTATCCAGCTACAAAGAGGGTCACGTTACTTTGACTTGAGAGCTTAGATGTCTACATCCCTGCCTCTGAAAGCAATCCAGGATCTGTGAATTCACTTGCACATATAGATGTTTGGCAGATGCATCAGAGAAAACTATGTGACTCCACTATACATCACCAATGGGTTAGTTTATCTAAGGTAAGGGACATAGCACTGGCTAAGAAGGCCTTTTTCTGCTGTATCAGTTCTTTGAAACTGATTTGGAAGCAGTTCAGGTTTTCATTCAGATTCAGTGTTCATTTCCAATAAATTTATTTTCAGTACCCCTTATGTTTATGCTTCTTTCAGCCTGTTTTCCTTCCATTTGGCAATCTGCATGTGCAACTCTAGCTGTTAGCTGTTGGGCCTGGTTGCTGCAACGGGAACTGGCTGAGCTCTTAAATTATGTTTGCGAGCTTGATCCCACTTGAATAAAATCAAAGAGAGCTTTCCACTAACTTTAACATGAACAGCAGAGAAATCAAAAATGAGGAATATTTAACTGCTTAAAAATATCCAGGAGGTTCCACAGCCATGAACTTTAGTAGACATATGCAGCCAGGACTCAAAGATGGGATATAAGGCTGATTTATCAGAGTTCAGGCTTCAAAATGAAGTTAGTAGATATATTTACCATCAGAGGGCCAAATTCTACCGTCACACACATATTCCTCCTTGCAACTCTATTGCACTCAAATTCTGCACTATGTGAACCATCTACAGTTTTTTATAATGTGTCTTCTTATAATTGCTTTCTCAGAGTTCTAGAACTTTTCAGGTGCCATCTCCAAAAGCAGCACTTTTGCACAGATGATGGAGATGTTCTGGGAAAATAGCCTTTTTGTACTAACAGAACAAGTCAGAGACATCCTAAAAGACATGCTAGTGCAATGCTGTTTTGTAGCATCCTGCTGATTTGCACAAAAAAACCTTTGTTGATTCCGCTTGGGTTTTTCTGGCCTTCAGCTGTGAGCTCCCTGGAGGCAGAGACCCTCTCCTTTTAATTTCATGGAAACTCTTCAGCCCAAAAGGAATGCTACTATGAGTAAAGGACAATTTTGAAACTTTGTGAAGCTACAAATGTTAGGTGGCGAGACCTTTCCCTGTGGTGATGTGTGTTCTCACACAAATAGTCCCCCCAAAAGTTGGCTGGACTCCTGCTGAGAATAAATGCTTACCGTTGCAAATAAAAGCAGCAATTGAGACCTTAAAGCTTTACTGTTAGCCAGCCAGACAATAATTCATTTGTACTTGATTTTTCATTAACTCCTTTTTTGCTGTTTAAGGGAATCTTCCCAGGGCTTTTTCTAGTTGTATTAACCCTAAGATATTTATCTTCCATGTGCTTTTCTTCTATATGAAGGGAAAAAGTGAAACCACATGAAACCGGGCAACACACCAGAAAATATTTATGAAATTTCTGGTGAAGTGTTTTGGCATAACTACATAACAATAACATACTCTTTTCATTAACTTGAACAAACAAACCCAATAGATTATTAAAAAACAAAACAAAGAAGAAAGTACAGATGCAATGTAACTTTACACTTATGCAGAGGACAGATTTACCAGCTTGTTTACTGCTTCTCTTGACGAAGAAGAGCTAACCTAAAACCCATAGGCAGGATCTACAGCAAAGAATGCAGGGGGAAATCCCAGTAATCTAGGTCTCATGGGTGCCAGTAAACTGGTGAGATCCACAGCACTGTTAAGGACAAAGAATTTGCAGTCATTTAACTGACGTCTAGGTAAACCTGATGATGGTAAAGGTAATGGATGCTCAGCGGAGCACTGAGTTGTCTCCTGAAGTAACAGGAATGTATCCCTCATTTACCCTCCCGCAAGCATGGACTCATAATTGGTCTAGAAGTATTTTCCTGTCTTTTTTTCCCCAGAAAATACTTGGTTGCTTAATAATGCTAGAATGATTTTGGTGTCATACAGCACACAAGAGAATACGTGCTGTGCAATAGTTGGAGGGAGAAGCTCACTTGAGTGACTGCTCGGTCCAAGTGTTCCCCACTGCTAAGCAAGCTAGCTTGGACAGTAGAAGCAGTAAAGCCCAATTCATATGACAGTCCAGGGACACTATTTTATTGTACTTCTGAGGGTAAACGTATCTTCAGGTAAAACTTGCAGGTTGATTTATTTTGCAAAGGTCTTTGTGCTATGTTGCCTGTGCTTGTTAACTTGTAGCTTGCTCAGGCCACCTCTTTGCAGGACCATACTGTGGGACACAGACACCCTAAATGTCCGTGTAAGACCAGTTCCTTCCCTGGAGAAGGGACACGGCAAACAGGAGGTAGGAGAGAGAAGAAGCATCAGCTCCACACCGTGCTGACCCAGTCACAAAAGGAGAGGAACGAGGAAAAAAGGAGAACCGGGAGCTGAAAACTGTTTAGATGCAGTTTGATGTGCCAAGTAAATGAAAATCAGACATGGGTGCTGCATGGTTGTGGATAAGGGGAGGAAAGGACCACTCAGGGTCACAGCTCCTTGGTTGTTATATAAGGGGGAATGTACCCACCTCAGCCCTCCCAGTAAATCCATCTCGGAGCCTTTAAAGGCATTTCTTTATGCTTCTTTGGAACACTGGGTCTCATGAGACAATTAAAAAAGACTGACTGAGCATTTCTAAAAGTCCAACAGCTATTTCAAATATGAAAGAACAAAGAGTAGGCTGGGATTCAGGGTTCTCACAGAGTAAGAAAGCATTAAATGTGAAGGAAGTGCAAGTGGGCTGTTTCTCCTACATTAAAGCAGATTAGTTGTGAAAGAGTGATGGGTTTTGTGCATTTTTTGTTCCTTCTCATGTGAACTTGTACATCTGTTAGACGTTTGTGTACTAGTTTATAAGTAGTGGAGCTATTTAAGCTAGTAAGATGTACAAATGCCCCAAAGGGATCCAGTATGTTAACATGTACAGCTGTTACGAAACTGGCATTTTCTGTGCTAGGCCGAAAAATTATCATCCTTGTGGCATTTCCACTTATTCAGAATTAATATAAATGTTGAAAATATTATTTGATTTCTCATACAATGAAGATCAGATCTGTAAAGTTTCTTTTTCCCCCCTTTTAAATAGAGATGGTGTTAAGCTTTACACTGTGCTTCGTCCCAGTGGTTCCTCCTGAGCTAAGTCTTATATCTTCTGGAATACCCTGATTTAATCCAATTTCAAGGAATAATTTCCCATTCTTATATATGGAGGTATTTGGGAAGAGGCTTTTAGTTTTGTTTTAAATGCTGTCCTACTGTTTCAGCTCATGTTTTATTTTCCCTGAGAGAAAAGAAAAATGATTAGAAAACGGCTAAGAGTTACATTATTCCCATCACTACACTTTCTTTCTGCCTTTTAATTAATTACTGTGTAGCAGAGCTTGGTGACATTTTACAAGAAGCTGAAGTGACATGACCATTGTGAAGGAAAAAAGGCTGACAACAGAAGACAGTGGCAAAGTGGTAAAGCATGAGGGCGAGAGGCAGAAAATAAGTCATGAGCAAACTTCATCACCCCAGTCCAGCACAGTGAGTCCTCTGTCCTCTTCTGTCTAACTCAAAGTGTACGCACTTTCTTCAGTGAATCTTAAGAAAGCCTTGCAACACTGTAAGAAGGTAAAATCTGTCCCTTATAACAGAGGAATGACTTAGGCTCCTGAGGAGAGTTCTTGGGCTGTGAATCCCAGATGTGCAGACAGGATCCCCATGCAGGAGCAACGTGGATGCTGCATCCACCCCTGTCCCAGCAGGGTGCCTACCTGCCTGCCTGTGTGGCCTGGGCTACAGCCATCCACGCCCTTACAGCCCTCATGCTCCACTCAGGGTACAGCTAACTGGGACCATTACCTTGGGTTTATGTATTCCTCTTCACCCCAGTCCCTAATACGACAGTGCAGAGCATCACAATGCTCAGCCTGTTGGTATACTTCTCTTAAATCAAATGGAAATAGAAAACCTCTTCACACAAGGTGAGATTCAGAGGCAAAGGTAGGAAGACCTGCCCAGTGCTTACAAGCTTTGTCAGGACTTGTGCTGGCTGTGTTGGTCTCCCATTCCAAAGGGAGAGCCTATCAGCTGGTTATAGAGATGCGCAGAGACCTGCATCCCATCCTGCTGAGGATTTTCATGTCTCAGCATTCATTTTGTCACCAAGTCAAGACTTCCAGAGGAAAGCCTGAACTCTACAGCGGTCCAGCCACCCAGCTCTGCGTGTTGCCTGGGCTTGTCCAGGCTGTCTTTCTTGTTAATGGGAAAAGACGCATACTTCTGCAGAGGGATTTGGCTTACCTGAGCTTGAGATGGATCTGGGTTGAGCTGCTGCCAAGACCCCCAGAGACGTGGTTTTCCTTCAGCGTCTGCTTCCAACAGCTGGTAGGGGATGGGCATGGGGACCCCAGGCCACAGGGTAATTGGCCTCTGCTGAGTGAGTTGGAAGAAACTAGTCATCTTGTGATGGAAATGATTCTGCTTCCCATCCATTCCCTAGCAAAGTCAGGCCATCCATATGGAAAGCTTTGATTGTGACTAGTCAACAAAGAAATATGCCATTGAGTAATTTCTGATCTGGCTTTACTTGCAGTTGTTGTCCTGAAATGTACCATTTTGAACATTAATGAGAATACATACTTATAAGTTAGAAGTGGCCAGTGGGAGTGGAGAACTTCACTGTCTGAGCTTACATTTATGCCTTGTACTTGTAACTTAAGTAAAATACTGTGAGCCCGTTGTCTTAGTATCTGTCTGCTTATACCATCCCCCATTTCCAGCTGCAGATTCGCAGTTTTCTGGAAATGGGTAGATGCTCATCTTAACCAAAAAAAGAGACATCAGAAAGAAACTGGATTAATGCTGAGAAGAGAGGTTCATTTTTTAAAAGATACTTGTGCTTGTCACAGTGGAATTAAGAAATCTTATTCCTCTCACTTGATATATGGCACATTCCTACTCCCGTACATCTGTCTGGATACATGCCTAAGCAGCACACTTTCAAAGTGTCCTTAAGAGTGGCTCATCTTTTGTGCGCAAGTAACAGGATGATAAAGTCTCTGTAATAATCATTTATTGTTTCCAATTTCCATCTGTATCCGGGTGTAATGTTCACAGATTCAAAAAGCTGGAACAGGCAGGTATTGGCTAAGTAGCCCACCTGGCTCCACTTATCCCCCTTTCAAATTAGAGGCAATGTAACCCAAAACCTCTATCTTCTGCTTTTTAACATTTCACACAAACTCATTTGGGAAATTTATTGTGGCTTTAAAAAGATCTGACTTTTTTATTTGGTGCGTCACACTGCAAGAACAGTACAGTACCTGTTAGCCAGATGGTACAGGAATAACAGGCCAAAAGGTACCAGATTTCTTATTTAGAGTCTGCTGTGAAACATGCATATCAGATTCAGGTGATATTAATGAAAAAATAATGCTGGAAAAGTTACAAGCCATTATTCCATGCAGAAATGGCATTTTTCCCCTTTTACAAGCACTCTCAAGTTAAATAAGCTTTGAACTTTCAGATCTTTCTGTTTGCGGGGGTTTGCTTATAACAGTCATGTAGCCAATATGACGACAAGTTTGGAAGAGGCCCAGGTATTTTTAATCAGTAAGACCATGCTGCAGTGTATGAAACAGATTTAAACTGCTTTTGCCTTTACACGACCAAAATTTTCTCTAACTTAATATAAAATCAGTGTAACTAACTGACCAGATTCCAAGAAAATTTACTGCTCCTTAGCAGGCTGGGCTGCATTATAATCTTAATTGTCAGCCCTAATATGATCTTGTGAGGGTTTTATGAAAATCAATTTAGGTTTAGAGATCGTAAATGGTGTGGCGGCTCTGTCAGCATGAGTGCTATCAAACTGCTTTACTGTCATATCAAAAGCAATATCCAGTTTTGTTTCTTGTTGGTATTAAACCAGACCAGATGTTTGCTTTGAGTTTGTAAACCCCTAGTAACAGTGACAAACAGAATGAAAGTTGCAGGAGAAAACAACCCCAGCGCCTGCGCTTGGAGCCAGCCGGTCCCCACCCCGCTCTGCTCCCCGCTGTGCACGAATAAGCCATCCCTCCCACGGGGCTGTTTGCTTGCTCGTTCGGTTGTTTGTTTGTTTGGAGGGAATTGGGTTAGAGTAGCTCAACTTCAAATGAAAAACACATCCCAGTCTAACAGGACCTGCACTGGAAATAATGCATCAGAGCATCCTGGCTCTTTCCGAGGCCTGATCTGCACTGAAGTTTGGATGCTGGAGCTGTGCTTCACTTAGGAGTTTCCGGACTTGCTGACATAGTCATGCCAGCAGAGCCTTAGCGCAGACAGCATCTGCTGGGAAACAGCTTCTTTCAGTCATCTTGTGTAGTTCCTTTGGGGAATGCTGTCTGCTCTTCTCCTTACAAGGGCTTATTCCTCTAGACGTACCGTCAGATCCTGCCCAGCCCAGCCAGCACCACAGTTCACCATGTCCTCACCCCCTGTGACTTTTCCCCTCTTCACATCCATGGTGGCAATCACAAGTGACACAGTGGGATGTGTGGGGTCACATCTTCTAATTGCAGGGCCACGCTGAGCCCAAATTACAAGGAGGTTTCCTGCTATGACCATAGGGTTGATGCAGAAAGATGACAAAGGTGCAGGGAAATTTAAAACTAAGGGGAAGCTTTAGGCAGACCTGCTCTGAGATGTTTTGTCCTCCCTCATGTTCCCCTCTTTCAAATAAGCCAGCACACCACACGCCGGTAGGTCAGCACCTCCGAACTACGGGCACCGTTTCTTGGTTCCTTCCTTCTAGTGTTCAGAGTCCCCTGGTGTTCAGAGTCCCAGTTCAGTATCACCAGCAGGGACCTGACACAGTCCCCTCAAAGCCTCCTGCCACTGTGACTTTCAGCCTCTTCATGGGCAGGTCCCCCTCACCGTGGGGGCTGACCAGCCCCTCTCAGGGGGGTCTTTCTTCCGTAAGCTCCCAGCAGGTCTTCCTTATTGTTCTTCAGCAATATTCACCTCCTAGGTGGATTCACCACCTAGCAAGCAGCCTGTTGCAAGTAGGACCCACACATGTGAAAGACTGTGGGGTTTTCAGGGCTACCATAAAAAATACAAAATTAAATTAATACATAAACCTACCCAATATCTCACTTAATAAAAAGTTAACTCTAGTAATGCCAGAGGTATGCAAAACAATGGCAAAACCTAATCTTAGCAGGAGGAACTATACAACACTCCTCATCTCAGCTACCATTGTCGTCTGCGTAGGATGTTCTCACTACATAACATGGAAAATGGTAATTCTTGTAATTTTCCTGTCTTGCAGGAGCATTATATTTTACCTGATTTGTGAGATAAGGTAATGAGCTGAGGTCTTCAATTAATATAGGAAACTGTTAGTTTCAATAAGAACAGAAGTATATCTTTAACTGTGAAGTTACAGTGTTTTCCAAATTTCAGACAGACCGCTTCAAACATGACCAAGGAAAAAACGAAGATGAAAAAAGGGTGCCTTTCTACTTTAAAATAACATTGACATAATTTGCTTGGATTTTCACATTATTTTGAAAAGACCTTCAAAGCAGGGCTGTCAAAATGTTATTAATAAGGTGTAAAATGGCTCATATGTTAACTTTTTTCACTTTTCATTACAATTTTTTTTACAAAAGAAAAAATAAAGAGAAACCGTTTCTGCAAAGTAAATTTAGCTTAAGTACATTATTATTTTTTTGAGCAAAATGGGTTATTGGCGTAAACCTGTGAACATTTTTTGGTTTTCCACGGTTTGATGAAAATTAGACATATTCTGTTAAACTCATAAGATGAATGTTCAAAATCATTTGAAACAGAAAGGAAAAACATATCTGAACAGGCTTCTTGCAACAAGATACAAACTGCACATGGCTTCAGCAAGAAGACTTGGAAGGCATCTTAATTTCTTTGAGCTATGAGACAGAAGGCCAAAGCCCTCAGCAGAAGTAAACTGGTATTGCTCCACCGAACACATTGGAGCTGTGCTAATGGCAAAGGAATCATGCTGATTGACATCAGATGAGGATTTGGCCCCGTTTTGTCTCCTGGGTGAATGAGATTTTCTGTGTTAAAGAGAACATTATTATTCCACAAATGGCACAGCACTGTTGCCCTAAACACTAACTCACTTTTTTTAGTGTTGACTCCCAAAGATTCCTTAATCAGGGTAAATAAATCTAAATCAGGGTAAATAGGGCAAAACAGGTTTCCGTTTCCTAAGATCATGATGTGGCACTCTTTGTTGCTACTTTGAGCTCTCCGGCCTGTGAATGTTGTCTGTCCACCAACCTGATACTCTTCAATTTTTATTAGAAAAAAATAGATACATTCCTAAGAAACCATCACTTGCTGCTTTGGCAGCATGTTTACAATTAACAAGTACCATCTTCTGAAGAATTCTGCAGTTTCAGAAAAGAATAGCAACACATGGTTTAAAAATCTGTGAAATTATGTTGATATCTTATTAGTTCACTGTTCTGCAAATCCATGTCATCGGCCGACACCTCACCTACCCCCCACACTCCTTAACTCTTAGTTCTGCCCTCTAACATTTGCAAAATTATACAGAAAAATCAGAATAACAAATTATAAAGTGACTGTGAAAGCTTATTTTCCACGTGCAGTGCTAATCCATACTCCAGTGGGGTGAACATTTCTTGGCTGCAGGTAGATGCTAAGCATTGAAATGTGGCTCAGGTGTTGAGCTGTACTTGTGCCTGACAGCAGGCACATTGGTTAGAGTAATAAGACATATATCACATAGAAGATACTTGTAAGATAATACCCTGGAGAACGAATTGAACGTAAAAGTCTGGGGTCACAAATTCTCCACGTGTTCTACAGCTCTAATGCTGGAAAAAACTGTCCTTGACATATGGACAAGCCTCAGGACAACCCATGAACTTTAGAATCAAAGAATCAAAGAATAATTTAGATTGGAAAAGACCTTTGATATCATCAAGTCCAACCACTACCCCAGGACTGCCAAGTTCATTATCAAACCATGTGCCTAGAGCACCACATCTATGCATTTGTTAAACACCTCCAGGGGTGGTGATTTCACCACCTCCCTAGGCAGCCTGTTCCGATGCTTGAATTAATTAAGGTAGCCCTTGCTGCCTTGCTTTCTTGTATCACCTTGTTTTCAAACTGCCCAGCATTTTCCATGACAACATAATCTTGCTTCCAGGTGCATGACAAAGTCTCAAAATATAAAGCACAGCTGAACTGCACTTTGTAGCCTTAAAATATTTTAGCTATTCCCTTCCTTGTAGCCTTCATTCTCTTTTGGCTGTCTATAAAATTAATCTTGTCATAAGAACAACTCACTAAGTCCACAAGATCCGCAAGAGCATTTGTGTCTGTTTCTCAGTCTTATAGTTGGGTCAACTGCTTCAGAACACAGACTATATACTGTGCTTTTATTTCCAGCCTGCTGTGAAGTCAGTGTAGCTCTATTAGCATTTCTAACAGCACATTACCTGGATATCTAACTCATAGCAGCATTTCACACAATCGTTCTGTTTCCAGCATAAACCGAACTTTTCTAGACTTCTAATTTTTCTATGTAAGCAGCCTGTTTCAATGACCCACATAACTGGTAGTCAAGTGATAACAAGTCCTTTTCTAGCGAATCAAGAGCCTTAGAGTAAGTTGTCTCACTTTAGCTCTGCTAAGGTGAGAAAGAAAGAGGCCGAACATTGTAGCAGTCTAAAAGGCACTACATGCTTTATTAGGTGACTGAATCCCACTTAATTTATCCAACTTTAATTTTATGAATAGATCCACCAAAGTCCAGACAAGATCAGAGAAATTCTACATTCTCTCTATTTGGAGACATTAGCATGTTTGTGATGTGATGGTCGTAGTTCATAGTATGCAGTAGTAAGTGAACCATGTTCCCCTCTCTAAATATTCAGTCTGATGGCTTGCATTTCTTGAGTAAGCATCAATATTCATTTCTGTTTTCATCTCTTTGTACATAGTTTTCATCTCTGCCTACGTAGTTCCAGACTCTGTAATACATTTCTATTCAAACATAACTTAAAGTGATAGCCATCAGACAATAGGCATAAATTCAAAGCACAGATCTTCAAGCACAAAAAGTTTATACCATCTATATCACCTATCATTTCAAGCTTCAGGACTGGCTGCCATATGACCAGAAATACATCAAGTGTCCCTCTTGGAAGATATAAAACCCACTCCACCTGCTCACAAAATTCTCCACATCAGCATGAAATCCATGGCAGTTGTTCCTTTTACATTACATTGTTGTGGTTATTGCAGTTATAGCCACGCATTATTAAAATTGACTTGCATTATTAACGTCAACTTATGGTCCATGCCATCCAAAAAAATTAGTCTTTCAAGAATATTTGAAGCAGAGCCAATTTTAGTTCTGAAAAACTGCTCTTGAAGTCTTTTGTCCACAACTTTTTGCATCTGTAGCACATCTCTTATGCTAAAGCCACAGGCAATATTTTTTTTTCTCAGATGTTTTGTATATTTCTTTGTATATATATTTTTTAAATTATGTTTAAACAAGTTCACCACACTGAACTCCAGAATGGCCTTTTTATTCTATTGATTCAAGTCCTTATTCCACAGGCTGAAAGACTGAGTAATAATATGAAAAAGGCCATAGCAGGAAGTTCCCCATGTCACCATAAGAATCCATGTGTAGAATGATCGCAGAATCCTAAATCACAGGGAGAAGGCAATTCATCATAATCATTTGTGCTACGGTATTAAGCATGTCAGAGATAGCACATATGTATCCTTTGTACCACAATCACAGTACACAAAACTATCTGGCAGACAATTTTCTGTACTTAATGTGATGAATCCTTTCAGAATCTGGAATGTCCCTTAGAGCAGAGGACATTTTTTAAATCCAGCCACTACAAAACAAGCCCTCATTTCCTTCCCCTTTCAGCACACTCAGTTGTGTTCAGTAGTCTGTAGTTTCTCATTTGTCCTGAGCAACAGTCCAGTCCTTGACCAGTTTGCAAGAGGCTCCAGAGATCCATCATGCTTCCCATCAGGTTGGATTGTAAACTTCCATCTTGTTGCTCTGATTGCATTCCAGTTCATCTCATTTGCATTTTGGTTCCCTGGATTCCTCTACCAGTTGCTGTTAGATATCTCATTCTCATTTTCTTCCTTTTGTGATGTTCTGAGCCTTGTTGGCACATGATCCTTACTCCTCACCCCCTCTTTTTTCCTGTCTGTAAACATATATGGAGGTGCAATAACCCAGGTATCAAGGCAGTATGCTCCCAACTCCTTTGCTACAGCAACAGGAGCAATGATTGCAATTTCTTCCCTATGCAGTAATGCAGTGTTGGTATATCTCTTTGGTATATTCATTCCTACTCCTGTTCACACCATTACTATATACTTTTTATTAAACTATTTCCTTAGTCACTTGTTTTCTTGAAAAAGTTTATTTTAATCCTGCTCCAGGGGACCTCAACAGTATTTACAGCAGTAAACACTTGTCCAGGCAGGGAACAGAAATAAATAATGGAGGGCCTGATGAACAGCCAACATTCATTTCCATGGCTCCACTTCCTAATATTTGTTAGTCTTAATATACTGCTAATCAGTGATATAGATACTGAGCCTTAGTCAAAGATGGTTTTGACAAATATTTTTGAACAAAACTCAATATATTCTAATCTGTTTTTTTTTTAACAGAGACAGTAGTAAGTACATTTAATTCCTTTCTCATCCACAGCAGAATCAAACCTACAGAAGATCTTTCCTGGTCTGAATTAACTGTAATAACAAAGAACTTAATGTCAAGTTGAGTAATGATAGATTTAATGGTTCAGAGTGTAGCTGTTGCTTTAATTCATGAATAAGATTAAATCAAGCTTAGGAAACATTTGTATTACAGTGAAGTAATATATTCAGCTGAAACTTTAGCAAGAAAATGCATTACAGCAACAAAATAGTCAGTATTCATATATCAGCCTGGGTGTAGCTGATCTGACAAATCTTTTAGATAACAAACACCACAAAAGCACGGTTTGAAACAGCTTAGAAACACATTATGTTCATTTAATAGCAGATGTGAAACTACTGACATTTTGGACCTTTTAATACAACCCCTGGAATCCACTCCACTAATTAACCTCCTTATGTCCGCAAGATCACAGACTTGCAGTGTAAAGAGCTGGTACGCTGTAATGCCTGAAGAGTGTTTTATGAAGTTATTTGAGAGAGCACTGGGGTTTGTCCATATTTGATGACTGGTTTTCTTACCAGTTTCTTCCATAGCCTTATGTGTGCAAGTCCATTAGCACAGTTTAGTTCCGTTTTTATGAAAAAAAAATGGACCCAACAGCCTTTTCCAATCTTGCACAGATTAATGTAGGTGAAGAAACTGGAGTCTCTCTGATGAATTATACTAGCTGAATGTGCTCTCCTCACAGATTAGGAAGGAAAAATATTATATGTCTCTTATCCCTATTAGTGCCCAAGGACCTCTCTTGCCTCTTATTCCTTCATGCCTTTTCCATATCTCTGGTTCCTGTCTTTTAAAGAATTCTGGACTGCTTGAGCAAATTTTATAAAATCTAGGTGTAAGGAGATACTGCTGTGGAGACTTGTTATTCTCTACAAAGAGAAAGAATTTGTAAGTGGATTTGAGACAAAAAGGGTGAGGAACAATTTTCCCATTCCTCCCCAGTGTTCCAAGTTCAGATAGATAAAGGATTCAACCCTATCAAGTGGTGAATGACATCACCCCTCTATCTCCCCAAGAAACCCAAGCAGGCTCAGCATTTTGCAAAATACACCAAGGGTCAGCTTTCAGTTCAAAAAAGAAAGACTTGAAAAAAACAAAAAAGCAATTTAATCCAAACCACTGCACAAAAAGAGAGCCCTTCAGTGAAAGGATGAGAATATTGCTATTGACAGGGGTGAGAAGAAAACCTGCCAGTTTTCTTGAGATATAATTATCAAGAATAATCAAATTGCTATGGATAAAGCCAGAAGAGATCCAAGCCTCCCTTTGGTCCCTGAATGAAGTCCTAATGTAAAGTTTCCCTAGAACGGCACAGCCTGGTTCCCTCCTGGAGCAGCTGTGTCCAGGCAGCTTCCCCAGCCTCAGTCTTTGCAGGGGGAGGTTTTGATTCTGGTCTGGAGCAGCATTAGGTATTTGTTTTATGACTGGCTGACCCGAACAACCCAGAGTCAAATATCCCCTCAGCTGAGGAGGGCTGAATCCAGCCTAAATCAGCTGAATTTCTCCCATGCCAGAAAACCTTTGGCTAAGCAGTTAGGACAGGTCTTACAGCACAGCCAAAGGACTGGCTTTTAATTTTGTGGTTTTAAACCTATTTCAGAACTTAAACTGATAATCCTCCATCTTAATTTAAAAATAAACCCTGCTGCATCACTTAATGACGTCTCTAAACATACTTGGGCCAGATCTGCAGCACCCCGGTGTCCTTCCTGGAGGGAAAGCCAGCAGTTCCAGCTCCTCAGGCTCATTCTCCAGGCATGCCCAGGGACTGTACGACTAGCAGAGCTGTCTCTTGGGGTACCCTTTGGCTACTAGCTCTTCTCTGATGAGCTTCAGCTGTGACACAGGTTCCTTAGGGGCCCTAACAGCCAGCCAGATTTGGGGCAGATTTGGCATGGCATGAAGAACAGGTTGAATTGGCTTTCAGCATGACAGCCAGGACACAAAGGTGGGTTGGGGCCAAATTCCCCTCACATTGAGCTGAGTGCAGCAGACCCTTAGATCTTGATAAGCTCGATAGCTTTATTCTTTTTTCTTTCAAATTAACCTGTCCTGTTTTGCTTCATTCTTCTTTCATTTTTCAAAATCAGATGCAATTTTTGTTTGTCTATATGCCTCTCTTTTTTTCTTTTTTGTTTTTTATTTCCAGTAATGGACTTATAAATAATCCCTTTGTTGTTTATGGCATTCCTGACATTGCTTTACTGACTCATATTACTATAAACTATAACTTTTTTTCTTTTTCTACTCATGCTGTATTTTCCCCCCAAATGCAATCCCTACTGAGAACAACACATTCCCCTGAAATCCCTTAAATGATGAAACAAATCATTCTTTGGAGACAGTTTGACCCAGGTGCGATATCTTATCTGTTGCCACTAAATAGCTGTTTGGCTTTGACCGGTTTGTGTTAAAAAGACTTGGGTTTAAGTTGGGAATTCGCTCCCCTAGCAAAGGCAGGGACATGTTGTCTTTCTTCATACCACTCTTCTCCTATACTGTTTAAGATTATAATGATACATGCTTTTTCTCCCTTTGCTATTCCAAAGCACTAAAGTCTTGGCCATGTGTCTTTCCTCTGTATGCTTGATTTTATTGGGTAACATTGAGAGGTACATAACCTTGGATGAGATCGTTGTGAAAAAACAAAACCAACCTTCCCCAACACCCCACAAAAGAAAACTCTTATGGTTTTATTGTTCTATCGAGGATTTATTGTCAAATTTCATTTCAGCAATTCCAGACATCATGATTAAAAAGTGTATGTGGGCTCAGAAAAATGTCCCGTTTTTATTTTGAGTCAACTGCAAACTCAAAATGTTCTCTGATAAAAATACCAAGAGAACTCCATGAAGGACTGGTGCCGAGATCTCTGTTACAGCATCATGGCTCTGAGAGGGACATCGCTGCACAGCAGATAGTTCTCGTCCTACCAGCCCAGAGAGTAAGTAGGGCTCATTTCCTCGCAGGCTGGATTGTGGCTGAGCAAAAAGGTCAATGAATCAATGAATAATCAATGCAGCTTCATGGAATATTACACTAATGCTCTTTCCTGACTGACCATTGCTTCTATTGGTTTTAACAAGTTCAGTATTGTAGGGTGAGATTCATTCACTCCAAACTTCACCTATCTGCAGTGCAAATGACTCATCTAACCTCGCTGGACATCTGTTTTAGAATGAGATGGCTCAAATCCTAGATGTGCTTATTTCTCTTCGTTGATTATAAGGGGAGTCCAAATGATTAGCTCAGACATGGCAGTGGATGTGGACTAAATGATCTTTAAAGGTCCCTTCCAACCTAAACCATTCTGTGATTCTATGACATGAATTTCTGCTTTGTAGAGTTTTGCATGTGGCCAGATGAATCCGATCCAGACAGATTTCTCTTTGTTTTGTGCTTGGTATTTTGCTGTTTCCTTTGAAAAAAAAAAAAACAGAGGAGAAAACTTCAGGAGGCTACAGAATGAGTAAAACAAGTTTTGCAACATCAAAGGCAATAGATGTGTTTTAGAGGCAAACCTACTTCTGCAACAAGTTGTAATATTCTGACTGACTTCATTGGTTTAATCCCATTGAAAAAGTCATGGTAGCACATAATCATAGTACTTCAGTTTTCTTCCTTAGAGCTTTAGGAAATAAAGACAAATTGCCTAAAATAAACAGAGGAACTATTCACCTTAGCTCCAAGTGAAACTCTTGTGTCTAAGTTCCTTGCTGAAGACATTTTGCTGTTGATTTTAATGGCACCACAGTTTTAACAAAAAGTCTAATGTATCATAGATCATTATTTTGATGAAGGGGGAGGATATTTTGAAGGCTATATGCAAAACCAGGCTAAGACAACCAAAATTTAGATGTATTAACAGCTTGCTTTTATACAGCTGTCTCCCCCAGAGTAACATACTGGACCAGGCTGGTGTCCAAGCCAGCGTACACTGTGCCAGTCTCGTGTCAATGCTTATCACAAAAACATAGAAGTAATATTCAAATTTACAGCTGCCTGAAGCTAGCTACTTCTGGCAGCAAGGGTGAGCAGTAACTTCCCCTTCATATAAAACCATCAGGCATGCAGAGCTCTAAGTCCCCTCTCTATGGGACACCCTCTGGTCCTTCATTCAGAAATGAGAACATTCCTTCCCATGGGAAGGAGGAAGAGGAAGATACAATCCTCTCTGCATTTTGCCCTTCCACTCCCAATTTTTTTCTGCAGTAATAATCCAAATGTCCCACTGCCATCCCATGATCTGAGTGTTTTGGGCTCAGCTCCCAGGATTTCAAATCATGGGTAAGACATGTAAGACAAAAAACAGTCTGGGGAGGTGGAGGAATCAGAAGCCAGCATTTCTCCGTCCAGTGAGTACGGCTGGGTTATGGAGTCATGCTTTTTCCTTGGTCCAACAAAGTCTGAATTCTTCTGGCACAGTTTCTGAGGCTCAGCAGAGGGAAGAGCAAGTGCCAGAACTGTCTGTAGCTTGATGGCTTTCCTGGGAGACACACAAATTTCTGAAAGCAGCTCTCACTGCTTGGCTCGATGGTCTGAGAGAAAGGGTCTGAGGGAAAGGGCGTGGGGACAGGGCAGAAACTTTTCCTCTGGGTGTGTTTTAAATGAAAGTTGTTGCTGCAGACAAATTTCACCTCTAACCAACCCCATCAGTGTAAGGCACGGGCAAAGGCCTCTGCTCAGGAAAAGCTTGTAATGTATTTATAAGCCACAGTCACATGGCTATGTCAAGATGGGAGCAGCCTGGGTGTGCTTTGAAACAGTCGTGGGCACTTGAGGGATTTTAAGGTAGAAGAGCATGGTATGTGGTTTTCTTTTCAGAGCAGCTGTCTGAAGGTGTTTAAAGTTGCTCCTAGAGATGAAGACGGGTGCCCAGCAGGACTAGCGAAAACAGCTAGCCCCCAACACACAGCAATGAGGCTGTCGGCGGGCTGTGGAGAACCTCAGCACATCCCTATGGGCATCGTTAGACATCTAAATACCTTTTAAAAAATGTGCCTCCTGAAGCTATCTACTTTCTGTCAGGGAGCCACCTGGGCCAGCAGCTCCCTGGGGGCCATGACCACATGAGCTCCCCTGCGGTAGCAGGGCCAGGCCTGGCAGCTGGGGACCCTCGCACCCCCCCAGCCATGGGCAGGGCAGCCACAGGGGCACTGGGGCAGACCCAGCCCCTGGCATCGAGCACCTCCCGGGGGATGGGCTGAGGCCAGCCCATGGGTGGGCCCAGCTTTGTGGGACTTCATGGCCGAGCAGGGCAGGGCTGTGGGGAGCTGGAGACTGGCCCTGCTGCGGTATCACTGGGGCAGGGGCTGACAGCCCCAGGGGGCTGACATGGGGTCCCAGGCTGTAGGCAGGGTGGGGAGAGCCCCAGGGACCTGGGTTGGGACAGGTCAGGGACAGGCAGGGCTGTCAGTGCCTCAGGACCCCAAAACTTGCAAGCGCTGGTCGATCCAAAGGCAGATATGCTTTGTATTGCTGCTGCTGAGTTACCATCCGTGCCCTCTGTCGTCCAGCCGCTGCTGGCAAGCCCGCTGCTCATCCTGCTCCGGGTGAAGTCTCACCCACATGACTTCTGTGTACGGCTTGCCTCCACATGGGCTTGGATTTCACACCGATGCTTATTTGCAAAACATGTGCCACTAAATACAACTCTCGCATGCAATCTAAGCATCATTTGGGCCTGAGAGTGACCCTCTCAGCTGCTAGGATATTCATTTAAATGTCCCTGAAGGGAGATGCGGCTTTCCTATTTGGATGAGAGTTAGTCCCCGTGCTTCTCACAAGTAACAAAGCCCTGACCATGTATACCATATTAAGTGTCAAATTGACCTGTGACACTCGTAATGAAAATACCCTGCCCTGCAAGCAAAGCTGCCCGGGGGCATGTGCTTCTCCAGACCAGTCAGCCACTGCAAGATCATTTACAGCTGTTGATGGTGACTTTGCTATGGGTGGCGTTAACACCCATGGTGAACTTGGGATCTCAACATGACTTAGATGCTGTCTTCAGATGAAATAAACTCCTCAGAAACACTAAGAAAGATGTTTATTGCAAATAAAAATTCACATTCACATAATTAAACCTTACAAAGTATAAGGAGGTCCTTTTGTAAATTATGAAGCGTCCATGTGCACAAGGGCTGCCGTTTTCATCAGAACAGCTGCATAGGACATGCATATATTTATCTGAATATGCCAAGCCAAATACCCTTCTATCTACAAAGGTTTTGATTTGGCTGGTGACATCGTTCTGACACTTCCATAGTTTCATTTTCTCTGGATCTGGCAGTACAGGCTCATAGAAAACCCCAAACCAAGAATCTGTAAAACAAAGACATTTCTGGTATTACTTGGCAGTCCTGGAAATCCCAAGATACAACTGATACACAGTGGGAACATTTTGTTTGCAAATGTCTTGGATTTACATGCAGGCTAAATCTGCTTACAGAAGATTTTTTCCATTGTAATTCTTAAAGAACATGACTCTAGATTATAGCCATTTTAATGAAATCAGTATGTACCACAGGTAAGACTGCAGACATGATGGAAAACTTCAATTTGTTTAGAAGATGGATTGCCTCTGTGGACAGGGAACCCTATAACTCTGGAGGTTTAAAATGCAATTGTTAGCTGAAATGGAGCAGCAAACACTGAGAATTTCAAGAAATTCAGACAAATATTCAATATTTTATTTTCTAAAAAATTTGGAGGAACTTTCTGATTTCATTGTGTATTCTAAGGGTTGTTTCTCTTTGAAATCTCCCTTCTTTTCCGCTGTCATTCTTATGTGTAAATATGTGTAAAGGCATACATGTGTATATGTATGCAGGCACACATCTATACACGTACCCCACCATACCGATTAGCAAATGATCATGCAACAAATCTTATGTAATGTAACAAATCAGTAATAGATTTGGGATAGAAACACTGAGTCCTCTAAAGAAGCTGTTGCTTGAAATATAAAATTCAGTAGGGTCACCTTCTGTAATGAGAATTACTGGGTGAAATTCCACAGCCTGTGAGAGACAGCTGGCAAGATCAGAAGATCAGAAAGCTTCCTTCTGGATTTAAAATTCACCAGTCTCTGAAGGTGTTTCGCAAAAGTGGAAACTGTCCAGTTGATGCTTAGGAAGCCATGAACACCAGCATGATTCATTTATTTAAGGAAGAGACAATGGAGAGCATACAGGACACAGGGCTACAGCTAAGACAAGGGGATGGACTCACAGCTGGAATAAGCCAACAGGGCTTCCCTGACATACCAGGCCCACATTTTCACTTGTGCCCAAGTGAAACTGGGCCCTTCTTCTCAGTATACTTTCCCATAATACAGCATTAACAGCCCACAAGTGGCATAGGGGAGCAGGCACATGGGGGAATGCTGTGGAAGAGCACTTTTTTTTGTCCACTTCATTTAATCAGATGTTTTCCAGAGCAGAGATGGTTGAGCACTTTGCTTTTGATATGCAATTATTTGATTTTAGTATCTTTGGAAAGGCTAAATATTTATCAAGTGTAAATTGCCAGCTGACAATTTGTACCAGCTGAGGCTCGTACTGTGTATTCATGTTGCTTTCTAATCCTTTTATGACTGGGAGAGGTAGCCATCACAGAAAAGGCCAGCTGGAGAACAGGGAAGAATGGTGGCTAATGAACTAAAGGCCACAATTCGTGTAACTGCAGTAACTAGAGCAAAGTGACTTATAACTTACCTTCAGGATACAGATGCAATTTTACATTTCTATTACATTTTTAGAGGCCTTTTAATATTGGTGCATTTCACCTATTTCCCCACCAATGTCAGATGAGAGACCTGAACCCCCACATACAGCACCTTAAATAAGAAGAAGGCTGTGCCAAGTAAGAAGTTAGTGGCCTGTCCTCTCCCAGTGCTGCAGCTGCCTAACTCTTCCCCACTTACTACTATTTTCCTGGAAATGTATTTTTGAGTTAGGTCTCTTGCCCGCTCTTCTACCACGAGGAGCAATCCTCTGCCAATGATGTTAAGAAGTTTTTACTTGGAATAACAGACTGAACTTTGCACAGCAATCTTCGTCATTTCTGCTTTTCCCTCAAACATCCATTGGCGGGGGGTGGGGGAGGAGGGAAACCACAGAGGAATAGTGAAAAGAAAGAAAATGACCGAAGAAATCAGCATGATGAAATCCCCTGTTTCTTTGTAATTTTCTCCTAAATGAAGCCTATCATTTGTCAACTAGTTGACTAGATAACCTCACTGGTTTTCCTCCTCACTTGAGAGAAAATTTTGTGTGTTATTCTTCAGTGTATGATGAAGCAATTAAAATAAAGAGCTCACATGCTCTGTTTTTTCTACACACAGAAAAATATGGAGCATCACAAGTGTGCACTCAGGTACATTCATGCACCATCTTGATGGATAAATTATGCCACAGAATAATAATTTTGTACCATAATTATTTGTATATAATTTGTACCATAAGAATATGCAGTTTAGGGGTGAAGTTTTCTTATGAGATGACTTTTTCCCCAAGCAGAGAAGGAAAAGAGGAGGAAAAGACCAGCTATTCTGCCTTGTGTCTGCCTGGGGCTGGGTATCCACACACCCCTCTGTCCACAGGGCTTGCTGTGAAGGCACAGCCTGGCTCCAGGACTGTCAAATCTTTGCAGAAAAAGTCCCATGTGATACACTTATACAGGCAGCAGGGTGGTCTGATCCCACCTGAAGATTGCGGCTTTGCCAGCTGTATACCATTTATATGAAATAACAGTAAAATTATAACTAAGGTGAGAGGTGGTTTTCCCCTGTCTATTAATTGAGCATGCCAGGTGTTTTAATCCCATTCCCAGTGTATTTCTAAGTAGAACATATTGCTTGTCAGCTACTAAATATTTTAATGTTGTATACTGGTACCTCAATAACAGCCAGTCCAAAGGCAATCCCCGTAATTATGAGCAGATGGTCTTCAAGGAATTCAATAATCACATCTCCACAAGGCTGAAAAATAAGACAAAATGATTAATTATAGGTAAGCAATATTATCCTAAGGTTATTAGGAATGCATCTTCTAAAATAATTCCTTTCATGCTCTCTCTCTCTCTCTCTGTTAAAGAAAGGCTATTTGAATTTACCCTGGCTTGTTGCTAACAAACACAAAGAACACAGCTACGTGTACCTTGTGCTCTGAGAAAGATATCTAGTCTTTGCCTTCCCAAATACGAAGACAAATTTAGTAGCCAATGACAAAAGAGTACAATTCCAAATGAAGACATACAGTTGTAAGGCCTAACATTTGCATGATTTTCAGCTGACAAGGAAAGAAGCATTTATTCTTACTTTCACTTGATAACCATGCGCTGCTAGGAAAGAGCCAATGCATCAATAACCAGATCTGAATGAGAACTTCAGTTTTCCACTAATCTGATCTTTGGATTTGAAACTTCAAAGTTTATTATTAGAATTGGGCTCAACTAACAGTATTTGGATACACAACCCAGCTTAAAAATTATTTGTGACCAATGTTTGGTGGTCTTGGGCTGGGCCTGAGGAGGAGGAGAGTGATCATATCTGAAGCTCTATGCAGAGCTACTCTCATTTTTGCTAAACACATACATCTGTTGTTATAATGACTACATCTTCTCCAGGCATTGACGATACTCCTGCAAACTGTAGGGAAAGCCAAGTATGGCTTAAATCCATCAAAATTACAGTAGTGTTCCAACACTACAACTGCCTTCCCCCCAAATCTAGTTATATTCTTTCACCATATTTCCTCCCTCACAATAAACACATGGGTCTTCTCTTTCTAGTCCTTCTAAAAATCCTGTCATTTAAGGTGACTCAGAACTGCACTGAATTTCAAATCCTTTGTCCTGGATCACAAGAGTTGTATGTCTGTACTAATGTCTAACATCACCATGAAATCTGTGTGCTCATGTGAGCGACATCTTGCACCTGCAGTAATTTTGCTGATGGCTTCTCATTTGTCCTTTGAGGGTTTGCCTGAGGCCAAAAAGACATTAAAATGTGGCCAAAACAGACTCTTTGAATACATCTTATTTCCAGATTGGGTTCTGGCATCCTTTACTTAACCAGACTGTTCCCTTGCTTTAAAATGGTATTTGCTTCTGTGGGACTACACAGGGGGGAAATTAAGTGTTCAGGCAGGACGTGGCTAAGGAGCTTTGTACTTAGAAAAGTATACGACCAGAATGGACATTTGCTAAAATCTGCTTTGTGCTAGGTGCAGATTGGCAAACTTTGTACTACTACCATTCTAAAAGTGCAGTTATTGTCTGAAAGTTTTCCACTTTTTTTCATATTTTTCTTTGTATGCATGGAGTCCAAATTTCCACATAAGGAGACAGATAAATTTTGAAATTAGATCTCTGCTGCCCACCTACCAATTTTTGAGTATGCTTGCTTGTTGTCTGTCACCAGACATTTTTACCTTATTATTATATTAACTGCCACAAGCTTTTCAAAAAGCTGTAGTTGTAGGAAATTACACATTGAGTATGCTGCCATGAAGCCTACTACATGTAAGGTTTTCTTCCAGCAGATCCTGCAAAATGAGTGTGTGGTTTTTTATTAAAGGACTGTAAAACCCCAAAGGTCTTGCATTTAATGTGTTCATTTTTCAACATCCCTTAGCCGTTTGAAAGCCTCTGAATCAACATGTCTACCACCAGAATGAGCCTGGGTGGGAACGTAACCTTCTGAGGGAGGAAGGAGAGTCAAAGGGTAGCTGACATGCTATTCTGACCCAAAAGCATACCCTGACCCCAAAGCCATAATAGTTTTCACCCATAGTAACCATGCTGACTGCTGAGGTTTTAAGGGGACTGCACTGCACAGCTGAAATAGAGACATCCCAGGGAGAGGAACCAGCAGTTTATTATTTCATGTACGCACAGGACTTGCATAACAGATGGCACAGGGGCAATTCTCACTAATAAAGAGAAGGCAAAACTTTGCCTTTTTAGAAAGGTACAGAACTGCTGACTATGCCAGTCACCAAAGACAACCTTGGGTTAAAACCTCTTGTTGGAAAGAAGAGTGGAATATTGTATTTTTCTCACCTTTTTAAAAATGTATTTGCCTTTAAAGTAGATGCAGAGGTCTGATTCTCTGTCCTCTAGTTCACATTCACAGATTTTATTGCCACCAAGAACCTGAAAATTGTTTCCCCAGTCTGCAGGTCCATTCAGCAAACCGCAGCAATGGTTCTGTAAGAAAGGAGGAAATGGGGAGATGAGGAAAAAAGGTGGTGATTTGCAGTTCAAGGAGAGTAGGCAAAGGAGCGGAGAGTAACAACGAAGGAGAAATTTTCTTTTATCTTTTCCCATGTCCCAAATCAGTATGTCTCAAACACCCTTTACATTTCCACACCATTTATAAAAATATAAGTGCACAAGTTTAAAAAAAAAAAGAGAAAAAAAGACAAGATTTTCAGCATACACTGCTGAGAAAACATTAACATACTATAAAGCTAGTAATTGTCAATGGAAGTAGAACATGGAGCAACACCGGGCATAGTATTTTTTGAGAATCAAGTCTTCTTTCTGCAGGTTATATTTGCAGAAGGTAAGTAACAGCTGAGTAACATCCACATCTCACATCCTGAAAAGCCAGGCTGAAAATGTAAAATTCAGGCACATAAAACTCTGAAATCTAGAAAAATAACCACTTTGAATGACGGTTAGCCCTTTAAATTAGAAATGGACTGAGGAGGCCAGGGCTCCATTTGGGGTTTGTGAAACCTAAACCAGGTGCAGTTTCACTTCATGTTCCACTTTATTCAAGCCACTAAACCTCAGAGGTGCAGACTTGGGCTTGAGGTTTTCCCCCTTTCAAAAACCAGCTGGAAATGTTCACATAATTTTGTATAAAAGCAAAAGCCGTGGGACATCATAAAACAATCCTGGTCTATTTAAAAATTAATACAGTAATTATGGGATTTTTCATTTTGCTCACCCTTCAATCATATCTCCAGGGGACTGTTTATTCTATCAGAAGAAATAAACTGGCTCAGAAGCAGAGGACAAAGCTGGAGGTAGAATGGGGAAGTGGAAGTGGAAGTAATATAAGCCACCCAAATATTGTTTCTTGCTTCCTTTTCTTTCATAGCAGCAGCCTTTAAAAAAATAGGAATTGTTCAAACCTACCCATTCAAAGCCATCACCTATTAGGGACTAAAGCAAAAAATAACAGCAAGAACTATGCCAGCGTATAGATACAGGTACTAGTGGGAGGGGCAAGGGTCTGCACCATCAATGATATAGTGAGATTCAAGGGTATTCTCTATGTGATACCCAGGAGCAATCTGGCACTAAGTGTCCATCTTTTGGGGTCCTGCAGGTGGAGGAAGCCAGGATAAGTATAAGCACAGTGAAAACAAACTTCCCTTTCAACGTATTTTCTTCCTCCTTTTTACACAATAAAGTGTGGCATTTAAAGACTGCGTAGCAATAGGATATTCCAAATGAAATACGCTCCTGAGGTTTTCCTTATCCTTGATGTAATCTTGCCTTAAAAGTACTGGATAGCTCTTAGCTGGGGTGCAATGAAGGAACAATATCCCTTCAGAATGGAAAGCTGTAACAAAGAAGCAGCCATCCCTCCCATGAAACAGCTTAGCTGTCAGTCTCACTTGCATGTTGTGTGTCTTTGCTCCATTGGACTTATAAACACTATTGCACAAAGAAATCAGCACAGAAAGTCCATGCTGTTATCAAGAGAGCAGAAGCCCCCTGTGTAGTGTTTTAACTTGCATTTAAGTCAGACTCTTCCCCATCCCCAGGGAATAGAATTCAAATATATGGTGGAGTAGCCATAAAATTAAGCACAGCCAAATGCTAGAGGTAGAACAGATAGCAACAACCCCTGCCCTCTGTTAGATTTTAATTACCATTTTCTCAAACTTCTGGAACTTCTCTTGAAACACTTTAGCTTCTCCTGTAGAGCTTTGCAATTCATTCACCTTCTCAAGGAGAGTCTTGTTAAGGGATGTTTCAATCTGCAAGTTCAAATATTTTATTAGTTTTCAGGGTAGAAACAAAACTCTGGGAAGACATCAATGACAATGCAGAATAATACCCTACCTGAGATCTGTACACTGCTCCTAAAACACCTCCTGTGATCTGAAGGATCAGGATCAGAAGCAGTCCAATAAAAAACTAGAAAGAAAACAAAAGGGGGAGAAAACCATAGCACTTTTTGCCAAGATGAGACAGTTTCTTCTAGTGAATGCTAAACTTTCATGTGCTTGAATAACCGTGTAGGTAGAATGAACTGAAGTTCCAGTCAGAGCTGCTCCAGTTAATTTTGTCTTTGACGATGAGAAAAGGGTGTGCTCAAGACAGAGTGTGTTCAGCTGGTGATCAAAACAAGGTGCACACCAGAGTAGTGGCATGATGGGCAGTGCATAGGTGAGACATGTTGGGCAGGAGTATAGGCAGTACGTACGTTCTAGGAAGACCAGCAAAGGGAGCAACTGGAAATTTACAAAATTAAATGGGATGGGTAGTGGGGGAGAACTGGTGAAGGGAACTTCAGTGATGCCTGGATGCCCAAAAAACTAGTGACATGCTTGAAGCTCTCTGGATCCTGTCATCTTGATGAGACCACCCATCAGTTTTTCTGCACTAGAATTCAGAAGCGGCTCAAGCACAAGGTAAGTAATGAGAACACATGATCATAATCAAGCGTTTGATTAATCGAAAAGGTCCCCATCTTCATTTGATACCACTTGCAAGGACTTTATCCATCAAATGTAACTGTGGCCTGTTAAAAGTAGCCAAATGTTTTTCTTTCCTACCAATAGCAGCATGCACCGGCTCTCCTTTATGGCACCGCAGCACCCCAGAAAACCAAGGACCGTAATGATGGAGCCCACAGCTATCAGCAGATCAACCCCTGCAAACAGGCTGGCGTCTATATCCAGCTCCTGAAAAGAGAGGGAAAAAAATCTTTCAGCTATAAGAAGCTCCTCCTAAAAACTTCTGTATTACTCAAAACAAGATAATTTCTTTATAACTGATAAATATATTGATTATCAACCACGGAGAAATTCTGATCCATAAATAGGCAAGTCTCTAATGCTCCTTTCTTAAATGTTTGGTTGGGGAGCTCTGTAGAACTTGGATTTTCACAGTCTTTGGTTCTGCAGAAGATTAAAGTCAACTTTGCAGAGTAAATAAAGATTTCATCTTTAAAGTGGCTTTCATTTGTTTTCAGTCGATGAATCTTTGCTTTTTACTGGAAGTAGCAAAATTGATTGTCTTGAAATCTCCCCTACATTAACCAAATGTTAAAGAAACAAAACCTCTGTTTGTCATTAGAAGGCCAGAAACATACTCTGTGGCAGTTCCTGAGAGAACACTTCTCAGAGTGATGCTGGATATACTAGAGAAATAGATGTATTTTCCAAAACAGCTTTTTTTTTCTTTTTTTTTTTTTTTAGGCATGATCTCTAATAATACCCTCATAGATGAGGACTGTATTTTGATGTGTGGGACATTCAACAAAACAATTCATATACCTCAATATTATTAAATATCAAATTATTCAGCTCCCATAGGACTGCCTAAGGCCAAAGGCCAAAATAGGGAAAAATGTTCAAAGAATATTTTCCAGTGTGGCTGGTGCCAAGATTAGCAAAAATGTCTGGAAGTTGTCACATTTATCTTCTGATGGAAATTGCAAAGGTATATAGACAAGTATAATTTGAAGAATGTGTTGTTCTTTCCCCTTCCAAGCTGGACTGAACCTCCTGTTATTTATTCTTAGAAAGCTCTATTCATCTACAGCCAAATCCTTATGGTCTGTTCAATTATTACTCAAGCAAAACATACATTGGATTTGAATGGGAACTTTGCCTGTCTAGAGGCAAAAATGTGAGAAAAAACTTTCAGTTTTGGTCTCTACTCTTAATTCACAGGTTTTGGGGAGTACTAAGTGTCACGTAAGAAAACCAGTTTGGAACACACTGAAGTATGCTTTTCTGAATAGGAAATCTCCCCAAAAATAAGAAAGTATAATAGTGGTTATGGTTTTCCGAACTCCTTTGTACCATCTGAGTCATCATACTAGAGATGGTCAACCAGCAAGTATGGCAATTTTAGCTTCTTGTAAAATGTTGATTGAGGAGTGAAAGTTGTAATTCTTCCTCTTCCACAGCAGAGAATGGCAGAGCTCTCCACCATGACCTAATTTACCCTGTGACACAATGTCATCGTGAACTGAATTCTGTTGCATCCTTCCTCTGCCAGACATAGGGCATCTGGAACTGGCTAAGGGCAACAGCGTCATCAGCCAAATGGCAGGAAATATATAAAGCTATTCTCTTATCTCCACCATTGTTTTATTTCCCGATGGGAGAATACTGACCTAAAAATTATTGTTCTTAACTAACGAACTGCGGTAAAGCAGCAGCAGAGTGATCTGAAGATTTGCAACTTAATCTATACTAAAGGCTTAATCTGAAAGCTGAAGAAAAATGTTTCCATGCCACACCTGGCCATTTTTTAATTTCCATGGCCAGAAAGCCTTTTTGGAAATAGAAATGTGCAAATTAAATTTTCACATTCATTTAGGTTTCTATGGCCCAAATTCACAAGAAATATACTGTTTAAACCTTGGAGTTTACTGTTCTTCCTGTTGGTACAACAAAGCACCAATAGACAAAGATGGCACAGTGCCTTTCAGGGGAGCATCTATGAGCTGTGAAATCAGCTTCACTCAGTGGTGGTGGAAAACATGCTGCAAGTCAGAGGCCAGTGCCACTGGGAGCATGCTTGGCAAAAAGCCCACAGGGCCAAAGGGCCTTTGCACCAACAGGACCAGCCTCTGCTGCACGGCTGCAAGATCAAGGGGTCCTTGAAATTGTATTTTCCCTAGCTTTGCAGGAAAGGAAAGTCATAAATTCTGAAGTTATCTAATAACCCAGATAAAATCCAGGAGCAGAACTTGGGGACTTTCCCCTTTTCCCCTCCAGGAGGGTTGTTAGGATATTTTAATCTGAAAAAAAAAAAAAAGATTTTTGGGTCTTTCTGTATAAATTTGAGGGGAAAAAGATAAGGTGTTTTTAAGGAGCCACTCAAAATAGAAGAGAAAAATCCTTGTTCCCTTTCAAAGTTACTGGGGAAATAAGAATTGTGCTATTGAAGATACTGAGAAAGGTAAAAATATTCCCTAGAAATATATGGAAGTAACCCTAGATATAGATATATAGATATATATGACTATAGTAGTCTAATAGGGAAATACATTAAAAAGTCTAAGTTGCATGGCTCCTCATTATTCTCTGTAACACTGAAATCAATAAAAAATCCATCATTATTTTTCATTAGAGGAGAGAGAGACATGTTTTCCAACAGAAATCTGTGTGCATCTGCAAGAACCTACATTAATAACACTAGAAGACATTTCTTGTAGTCACATGTCTGTGCTTACGTCAATCACTTTATCTGACTACCTGCACCACCTTGTTTAATATGCATTGATCTTTACCCACACAAACCACCTCAACAAAAACATAACAAATTTGGGGAAATGAGAATGAGAAATGAAAGTATATATAGTAGCTTCCACATTTTACATGGTTCTCATATAAATGCTACATTTACCTGCTGAGCATCTTTGCTAACACGTATCCATACAGAAACTCCCAAAATAACCAAACCACACACCTGCAGGAGAAAATGGAGAGTATTTAGAAAGATTAGCAATTTTAGATGAATGTTCAGCATCCAAATCGTACCAGATGCTGGCCAAAATTCTGAAATCATTTGGCTGGCAAAGTGAAAGAAACATGAATTGCTGGAGAATAGAATATTGATTCATATCCAGGAAACTTCATAAAAGTAGTTAAATCTTCAGTTATGCACCAAATCCCTGATGTTTCTACCTCAGAGGACTCTGTATAACCTTGATGATTTATACATGTGGTTGGGATGCACACAGAAATTCTGTCAAATGAGAGAGGAATATAAATTGCTATTGTATGTATATAACATGGCTGTTAAGAACATTGTTTCTTGTATAATGGAAACACATGAGATTTGATAAGGGATGTTTGCATAAATATTGTTTCTAGAATTATTCAGACTTATTCTCTAAGTCTTATTATCAGGAAAAGTTCTAAATAAAGTCTACTGTTTCTATTGCAACAATATTTGGTGATCTCTACTCCTTAGAATATTCCTCCTATAAAATTACTATAGTTATTATTTCCATTACATTTTTACAGAAAACAACCATACTCGGTCATGTATGTGTGCAAGTTAGACTGGGACGACTTGCTTTAAGATGCTGAAGTCAGGGTAGATGAATCCCAGGTCCAAACATGTTCCCTAATCACTAGTTGTGCTCCTGTTTCATTGATCATCGAGGTATCATTCCACTATGCACCAGTCACTCTATTCCTAACCTTGTCTGTGATGATAATTACACAGATTTTCTCTTTATTAAGTGCTGGAGACAGGTAATTAAGAGGCTAGTCAGGTGTAAGGATTGTGCCTATTGAGATGACTGGTAGGAAAGAGACATCACTGGGGACCAGAGACTAGTCAGATTTGGAATTATCTTCTTGTATGTCATTAACATCCAAGTCATAAATGGTACTGAAATGTTGTTATAAGCTTCCCATGAAGACTAGGATTGACCTAAACTTTTAAAATTAAAAGAGCTATTTTTATATGTTTTAGATAATTTTTCTTAAAAAATACTTTCCCCGCAAAAGGTTTCATATAATATTTAGCATCAAAGACCATAACGACTTTAGCAGATTATTTAATATGGAACAGAGCCAGCACTCAGACATGAGTACCACACATTTTCCTGCTTTAAGTAAAGCTCCTATAAGTACATTTTAAACATGAAAAGGAAAGCTGTACAATCGATGACAGCTATATCATGTTATCAAATTTAACTAGAACTCTCCACTGAAACCTTCTGAATCCCACTGAATCTGCCTAGAAACTGATGGTATCATATGACTCTATTTGGGTATCGTTCAGCAGCACTATGTGAGCCATGTGGCTACACACCAGACAACATGGGCTCACTAATGTGAAAATTTCCACTGAAGCAGCTATTGCTACAAATAGAGTTTGGCTCACTGCCTTATTTGTTACATAGGACCTCTCATAAAAATACAGCATGGTAGTAGAGGTAAGTATAGCTGAATGTACAGGAACTTACCAATCAGATGGGAATGCTACAGTATTTCCTCCATTCAAAAAAGAAACATCATTTATAAATTAAAATTTTTAGTAAGGTGTATATATTTTTATGATAAAAATAGAGTTGGTCTAGGCTGATAAGAAAAGAGCCATGTCATTAAAATCTTAATGTTTTGTTTCTGTTTATTTTCATAATATATGAAGTGTACAAGAACACATCAAGAAAAGTTTTCAAGTAACAAATCACAAAGGTCCGTTCCCAAAGAGTCTAAGTTGAACATTTCAAGTTTCCTGGAATACTTCATGCTAATTATTAAATTTTCTTAAAGTTTTGACTAAAGAAACTTTAATTTCAGGAAGTTTCATTTTTAATGAGCCAGTATTTTCCAATGGAATAGAAAGAGCTGCTTTGAAAAGATCCTCACCCATTTTCCCAAAAGCAGACGGCTATTGTACTTTTGCCTCAATCCTTGACCAAGCATTAGTGACCTCATCACAGTCTCACAAGCTGACCAGGAACGAGACTGTTGTCCCTCAATTCAATCGGTGCTTCTGTTCTTGAGCTCTTCAGTCTTGGTGTGATGAAGAAATGCATCCTAGTTAAATTAATATCACCTCAGATGAGCCTGCTGTCACCTGCAGTATATCAAGACTACATTTCTCAGACACAGGAACACAAACCTATGGGGAATTCCCTCCACTGGCACACACTTTCTAAGCAACCAGTTAACAGGTATCAGAAGGAGCTCTCTACAAAGTTGCTCCTGTTAAGGAAAACATTTGACTGAAATACTTCCTTGAGATACTTGAAATTAACAGTGCTAGGAAGGTCCTACAGGGAATGCAGTTGATGGCTCAGCATACCATCTATGCTTCTGTTGCTGCTTTCAGGGACTGAGATGTTCAGATGTCAAGTATGGGGAAGAGCCACTTCGGTTGTAGATGGGACTGCAACTTTGGTATCAACAACTGATGAAAGATCGCTCTGTGACTAATCAGGTCACCTCAAACTAGGATCAACACCAATATTTAGTGCAAAAAAAGGTGGTAATTCTACAATTTTGCAAGATGTAGCAGAAGCTGACAAAATGAGGGCAGCAGGTGAGACTGGGTGTCCTGCAAACTCTGAAGAAGGGAAAGAGGAAATATCTGACCTACATATCAGGTTTAATGCACAAAACTGATTTAAGGATTAATTCAAGGGCTATAAAAAGGTCCATATAAGCACCCAGCTCCAAAGTATAGGTCTTCAAAAGCCCACACTTAGCTTGCTTTCACCAAACTGGAAGAATGCAAAACTCTATGGACACACTATGGGTCTGTGGATTCCCAGGGGGCACAAATCACATAGTGAAGACAAAGCCACTCTGCAGAGCTGGCTTAGACTATATACAACAGCTATGTTGTAAGAGCTGCTTAGAAAAAGGCATCAGAAGGCTGGAAAGCCCATTCCCGAGCCCCCTAAGAGGGGAAACTCCCAGAGAGACTGCAAAGGGCTTAAAATGAAAGGATGTCAGGTAAATATACAACCATTGCCCTTACCTAGTTAAGGTTAAAGTCACCTTCATTTCCCACTATCGGTTTAATTTTCTACTTGCCAGCTGCCACGTGCACCAGGGAAAGCAGCTCTGGGATCAGTGGCTGAAAAGACATCACTGTTGCCTGTACTTTACTACAGCAATTTAATGATTTCCAGGAATTAGAGAGGAATGTGAATCAAAGAATTCAGCTTCATTGTACTCCATTGGCCCATATTCCTGTTTGCACCACATCTGTTCTTCCCTGTCTTGGTAGTGCTAAACCCTTTCCTTCAAAATAAGTAACTGTAGCTGCATTCCTGTCCCATTCTATCCCATCCAGGCTGTCACATGCACAGCAAATGCTCTCAGCATTTTCTTCCCCAGAATAGAGTATGCATTTTCCTACTGTTGGCATAAAGATATGTTTGGGAAGTTTGTTCCATGCCTGTTTGTTTCCTGAGCTTTCAAGACTCCCCCAGGATTGCATCCTGAGTTTTTTTCCTAGGAAACCCATGGTGCCACTGGAGGCTTTGATATGGGGCATTATTCACATGTTTGTTCCAGAAGCAGTTTGGAGCTTTTCTAATGCTAGTCTGAGATGTTTGCCTGTGTTTTAGCTTACAGTATATACAGATGAATGTGAACAGGAAAAACTTCCTGAGGGGCAGTAATTCCAAGTCAGAAACTTATGGACTCTTTTAAGCATCGTTGCACAAAAACTTCAACCCAGATGTCAAATATCTTCAGTCTGCCTTGATGGAGGTGGAGGAAGAAGAAGGGGAAGGCAGTCCAAACCATCACTGGCCTGTTAGGAATTTCTTTGTGAGGTTCACAAAGAAATTCAAAGAATTTTGCTAATTCTTCTCATTTTGGCTAGCCACAAATTTTCCAAGGCCACTGTCTGTGGTCCCTTTTGAATGGTGTCACCTTTTCACTTGAAAAAAATCCCTTGAGGCAAAGCCCATAATGCGGCTAGCAGTTCCGCGTCTGGTTTCAGTGAACCTCTGGTGAACCTGACACATTTCTGTCAGGAAAGCTGACAATGGGTTTGAACCATGAGAGAAATGTTCTTTAACTCAAACCTTTCCAGACCTTCCAGGACCTGAAATTCTTTCAAACCAGCTAAGATATGATAAATAGACAAATATGGTTCAAACAACACCTAGAAACCTGCCTGCTGCCCTGTGCTGTATCTGCCTTGACACAGCTATGGGCAGTGCTGTCAGCCCATACCATTTTACAAATGTTTACTGTCCACCATCAGAAACTAATTATGACACTGAACATAAAGCAAAGAACCACAAAGAAGGATATGAAAACCATTTATCAATTAGGAGGTTAAAAATGCAAGTGAGTTTTCCGTATCTTCTGTTGCAACTACATTTTCAGGACTATGTCGTTTGGATGCAAGCAGCACACAATAAAAGCAAGAGAACAATGCATCGTAAGTGAAGAATCTGTTATCTTCTGGCTGAAATGAGTTATGTCCCTTGATATGAGTGGCACAATATGGGTAGGGAGACAGGCACATGGCTGGTCTACTTTTGAATGTGGAGAGGGAAAGCTATTTTGAAGGAAAAAGACAAAGGGAATGGAAAAAGTTAGGCATATTCTCCCCTCATTGATTTAGAATCGTACTCTGGTTCCACTTATGTTCTATTTTCTTTACAGTTCCTTCAACAACAGCAGCTACAGCATTCAGATAATGTTGAACACATTTCATGCATCACTAATAACAATTTAAACACCAACTTACCCAAAATAGGAAGTTGAAGATGAACATGGAGTACTTCATGCAGCCACTTACACCCGCCATTTTCAACAAGCTGAGATAAAAGCAAGCACTACAGAAGAAGCCTTTCTAAAAGTTTGACCTCGATGTAAAAGTTGTCCCTGTGTCTTCAGAAAACTTCTCAAACCATGCCAGATACAACGTGCTCTGCTACTGAAAGCAAAAATTGTGACCAAGGCATCGACAATTATTTAAATAGTTCCTATACCACAGGTAAATATTAACCAGAGCATTGGGGAAGCACTACCAGGTGTTATCACTGAGTCTCCAAACTGTTACTGCATCTCTGTACTTTCCTATGGTTCTGTTAGTCTTCTTCTACACCTCAAAAGTAAATAGATCATGCAGCAAAATCTGTCATTTGAAGAGAAAGGGGAAGTGAGCATAAAACCACTTCACAGACCTACTTTTAAGAGGTGGAAATGAATGCATTTCTTAATGCTTTTAAGTTACAGGGTTTACTCTTTTGTGTCCAACATGTTGATCGTGTTCACCCTCCTACTCCAGACATCCAACTGGCATTAAGGGATGGGTCTGTGTTATCCCAGCAGAGGAGGGGCAAGCAATCTGCTGCCATTTTCTCCCTCTCAGTGTCTACCTCAGATACTTTCTGTCTCCATCACCAAATCAGGACCCCAGGAATCTGAGCACTGTGGTGCACAAAATGTCCTACTGTGCAGATTTCCAAAAGTGTTGTGAACACCAGCACAGCAATCACAGTGCTGGCTTCAGATGCAGGATATATCTCAGCAACAGGAGCTAGATTTGTCCCAGAAGAAAGGCAATAAACCTGTTTCATTAGTTTTGTTTTATGTCTTGTTTGTTTTCTTTTGTGCTCCTCAAACTGGGAATCCTGAGGGGAAAATAAAGGTATCATTGCTCTGTTTTTTCTATCAGCCCATTTTCTGGAGAAGCCTGGTATAGCAGTCTTTGGGGGGATGAGGGTTGGACAGGTTCCCCTGAGCTCGTCATAAAAAAAAGAAGCTTCATTTTGCAGGTGAGCATGAAGGATTTAAATGTGAGAGATTAAGGACATGCTGGACTGAACTGATTTATGAAGCCCCTGTGGCCCAAGGCTACTTTTCAGTCTTCACTGTCAGTTCCCCTTCTTCAATTCTTCTGTCTGTATTTAAAAAAAAAAAAAAATAAAAAAAAAATAAAAGGGAAGTGCCAGTATAAGTGCTAGTATATAACACACCTGTAGATGGTGACAAAAAGATGTAACCTAGAGCCTGGCTCTTGTAGGATGCAGGGAAAAATTCTATATTACATTTGGAACAACTTCCTCTAGCTGCTCTCTAAAGAAGTTTTTGATGAAGGTGTAATGTTGCAATATCTTCATTCACTTTCACTAATTATATTTAAACAGACATCAACCAATCCCATTTTTATGATTGTCTCTATACCTGCCTTTGACTTTCTGGAGTAATGCTATTTTTTCTAACTTTAGGAGATCGGCTGTCTGACTAGCTTATTTCGCAATATCCACCCTGAATCTGAGACTGTTCCTAAAAATAATTGCGCTCATGAAATACAGATTTTGTAAGGATTGGGAGGAACAACTGTGTGGTATGGTTTAGATCTAAAGCACTCAACAAATAAGTAAGATGAGAAATGTGGGTGTCTTTATGGAGGGATGCCATAGCCACAGATGAATCATGAGAGAAGTTTAAAGGGCCATATAAAACTGTATGAAAAGGGCCGTGAAGGGTAATGAGGGAATCACAGATGACACAGGATTTGAAAGAGGTAAGTCTGCAGTCAATCAGACCATGCAATTGCAGTAAACTAAGTTTATCATAAACGGAGTTCAGAAACAGCATTTCGTACACCAAAAACTACACAGCTATAAATCTTCATGCACAGTAGATACTCATTAAACAAGGCTTGAGCTGTAGCACTGTTGTCTGTGAGATGCTTAGCCCAGGCACTCAGTCGGAAATGTCTGAGAGAAACTGCACTAGGGCAGTAAAAATACAGGCAGCAAGCTTGAGCATTCACACACCAGACCTTTGAAAAAGGCTGGCGTGCAAGGACCTTTCATGCACAAGAGGCCTGCTCCCTCTTCACTTCCCCACTGTCCTCCACAGCACTCTTGGATTCTGGGCAGGTAGGGGTCTGCACCAGCAATGTCTTGAAGTGACTCCCAGAGCAGTACACAGTGCTGGGCTGTCGGAGGACCCCAGGCTAGTCTGGGGGCAAAGAGCTTCACAGCATCTCTGGACTCTTCTCCAGCCTCCATCCTCAGGAGATGTAAGACCAGCACAGTTGAGTTTCTCATTCAGGATAGGAAATTTAAACAGCTGAGCATAGATATGATTTAGGTTGGAAACCTGTTTTCATCACAGTTTTATACTTACGGCTGTGTCTGTTGAAGAAATTTGCCAGAACTTCTGGGATTATTTTTTTTTTTTACTTTTTTTTTTTTTTAAATACAGCTATTGAACATTAACCACAAGCAAGTTCTGATAAGATCCCTGTTCGTCCTAAATCTTGAAGAATCTCCCTGCATTTTATATATTCACTGATCTCTTTGAAAAAAGAAAAACGAGGCTTTCCTAGCTTCTTATCTATGATGGCAACTAGAAAGTAATGTCAAAGGTAAATGCATTTTCTGGTGGGTTTCCAGTGTGCTAAATATCGCTGCTGAATAGAAACTCAGTATCTGAATTCACTACAATCACTATATGTTTCATAACTATATTTAATGGTATCCAAGTAAAAAATGTCATCTCAGATTAAAAGCAAACAAGCAATTCATGAAGTGACAGATTCTCAGGTTAAATCTTCTGTATGAGTTGATGATTTCTTATTTCCTGGCTACACAGTACACTTTTATACGTCTTGGGGAAGGGGAAAGCCACAATTATGGTACAAATTACATTTGCAGTTGTACCTACAAGTATGAAGGTCATGCAGATAATTGCAGAGGCTTATGAATGCCAGCAGTGCCATGAGAAATTTAGCCTCTATTTGCTTGCATGTGAATTCGCACCCATTACCCCTCCACTAACTGTTTAGACGATCAGCTATGCCCTACCAATAACAAAGCCTGTGCCACAAACTGCTCAAAAGCTTTTGCTATTAAAGAAGCTGTTAAACCCCATTCACTTACTGCTCCTCTTTACAGAATAGAGGAGGAGATTATCAGTGCGCAGCCTGGGTGCGGCGCAGGGTGGGAGCCTCTGATGCAGCACACACCGCTCCCCACAACAACAGGGCAGCTGTGATGACATGCTGACTTTGCCCACTGTGTCACACAAGAAACCAGAAAGGGAGAGGCATATTTTGGCAGGCAAAACTGCCAGTACACCTATAATGAACCTGGAGTGAATCATCTCCCCCTTGACACTTCCCAAGCAGCGGCAGTTGGTTTTATAATGTTTTTATCTTCCTTCTCCCCCGAGCCTTTCAGTCTTTTTCTTGTTTTTTTACAACCTCCAATTCCCCTTGTGAGGTGTGTTTCATGGTCAGGTGGTGACCAAAGCCCCGTATCAGATGATTCACTTTATAGCCAGTCATACATTCAGGGCTGGACTTGAAAAACTGGTTTGTCCTAGGTAGCAGCGTGCTCTTTGAACAGTGGGATGTGGAGACTGGATAATAGAAGTTTGTTAGCCACTGGAATTTTTGCTTGGTGCAGTGATAAACACACAGCAGAGAAGACGGGTAAGAGCTATATTCAGCATGGAGCTTGCAACCTCAAAGAGATCAGTAGATCTCTGGATCTGTTGAATCAGTAGGGACAGCCTATGAACTGTGCAGAGACAGATGTCAAGTTGCCACAGCATTCTTCCTTCAGCTGAAGGGATATTTCACCTCTTGCAACCTGACCTGTTGCCCTGAGGTCTGTAAGCAATACAAGTTTCTGCATTTTCCGATTAATCTGTTTAAACAATAGGGCAAAGTATAAGAGATTTTTCATGCTTTCGCAATAAGTTGCTCACCCACGATGTCAGGTGAAACAAATGCTGTGTGCCATCAGCCTTGATAGCATTCTGTCAGTCATCTAAATGGGGAATACTGTCTAAAGAAGACATGTTTGCACTTCAAACAGTAGGACAAACACCTTCAAACAGTGGGAAATGACAGCATCTGATTTTGTTCTTGAAAGTATTTGTAGCACTGCATCTGACTGAGATTGCAGGAATTCTACTACACCTCAGGTCTTGGGTTCAACCTTAAAAACTAGATCTTACTGCAATATCATATTAAGTAGTAATACTTCAATTGTAAAACTGAAGTATACTCCCACGTCTGACTCTTAGCAAAAGACTACAGTGTTCTAACAGATCTTTTTTATGGAGAATTAATTCACATTGGAATGCATGTGGCACTGACATGGCTGCTGAGTTTATACCCAGCTTCCAGAGTCAAACAATTACAAGATTCCTTGTCCTTATTTTAAAATATACTTTCATCTAGACCTTGAGATGAAGGGTAGGAGTAGAAAGCATGGCAAAAAGATACCTGAAAACTTCAAAGGCTGAATAAAAAATAGAAGAGAGAAGACAGTGGTATTGCATTTAATCCCATGAGGCTTACACAGTTTTCATAATTTTGGGTAGATGACTTGTGATCAACAATATTGATTATGAGCAGATAAGCTTTTTGCAGCTGCTCTGCCTCATGCGGCTTAGATGGCTATGATTAAGTCCAAGCCTGATCCTGCAATTGACCCCATGAAAAGGAATAAGACTATTTTCAGCCAGTGCTAGTCATGTGTATGGCTGGCTAAGTCAACTGTCCAGGGTGTCTTCACAGCTTCTGCAGAGGAATGGAGACTGCTAGGGAGCGATTTAGTTTATCCTAAGATAGGGATGAAAACAGGTCAAGTGAACTGTGCCCTTAAACTGCCTGTTTCTTTCCACTGACCAAAAAGTGAGGCCAGGAAACTGAAGTCATATGGGATGGATCCCACCCAAGAGCCTCCCCAGCATGACAGTATCTCTGTTTCACAGCAGACCCTTTCTGCTTTTCTAGTGCTCTAAAGGAAGAACATGGTTCTTTCCCCTTTAGGATTCATTTACTTTAGTAGACTGACACAAAAAGAAATAAAAGGAAATGAGGATCTGGCCTTAATAGTTGTCTGGAGAATGTGACCAGTGGGAACAATAATGAGAAACAAGGATCTGGCCTGTGGGCACATCTGCACAGTTTTTGGCCTGATATGGCTTTGCCCTGACCCAACCCAAAGCTGGTGCACAGCCCAAAACAACAAGGCCAGTCTCTGAGAGGCACTGATTTGTTGCAGCTCAGCAGTACAGTGACCCCAGCACCTCCTCAGTTCCACTTCAGAGTGAGCTAGAATCCACCTAGAAAGCAGTCCACTGTGGTCCCTTGGTGCCAAATACTGCTATGGACGTCTTTCCTTTCTCTTCCTCCCTCCTAACACACCCTGCACTGTTACGAGGATGAACGAGGCTGTGTCTCAGAGCAGGATCTGGAGCCTCTTTGTTTCCTATGGGCTACAGGAGTGAACTGGGCTCCTGTTAATGCCATACTGAGAATTGATTTCTTGCCTGTTAGGGATTTTACTTTCATTTTGAAATAGTAGGTATTTACAGCCGTTAACAATGTAAACCCTTTTTTCATGATGCCTATATTCTTCTGTGCTCCAGCCAATAAAAATGTAAGTTCTTTAAAGAAAAGACACAGCCCAACACATGAGTTGGTGAGCAACCAGCCTGGACGAGGCAGTGGCCTGACCATCAAAACAAACCTAGATGTCCCAGCCATGCCTGTACACTCAGGAACAGGCAAATCCTGTGTCTCATGCCGGTCTCAACTCCAGGCTGAGAAATGTATAGCTGGGTTAACCTGGTGCTCTGCCCCCTTCACAAGACCTGGAGAAAGGTAGCATGGATGTATGACACTCCGTTCATCCCAGAATGGGCACTCGCTGGGGGACTCCTGTGGCCCAGGTGAGTGTGCTGGCCACTGGGCCGTTGGTCAGAGGTGTGTCTTGCCCTCCCTCTGACCACACTTTTCATGGAAATATTTTCCCCGTGGAGAGAGTTTAAATGGGGATATGTCTCCACAAAAAGTTCCTGTTCTGACAAAGGAGTTTCATCAGAAAAGCCCCAGCCAGCTCTGTGCTGAACTCCTATCCAGGTGCTCCATGGCCTGGTGCCAACATCACTCACATGTTCCTGCTTTAGTAAGGTCTAGTGTCTTGAACACTCTCACTTCCCCTAAAGCAACAACTCTTCCACCAGAAAACAAACCGCATGCAGCGGGTCTGCCTGTGGTCCACTCTCCCTCCCAGAGGATGCAGCCTCCTCTTGCCATACACCACCGGTTCTCTTCTAAGCCTTCCATCTGAAAACTCTCTGAAATGCTTTTTTTTGAGCTTTCATTGATATTTGGCTTGTATCAAAATAAAAGAAGTCCTTACGTACAAATAAACTCACATACCTAATCCACATATTTCTCTTTTCACCTTCCCTGCCTCCCCAGACCTTTTCATTTACTGCTAGCCTTCTTGGCTCTGTTACATCCTTTTTGCTCATTTATGTACTTCATGAACTAAGTGTGCTTTTATGTCAGGGCTTATGTCAGGGATTTCCTATTTCCCAGTGCCTGGTCAGGATTCATTTAAACTATATGTCTCTGGGTTTAAAATATTTTGCTGGTTTCAAAATGAATTCACCTTGGATTAACACGGTAATCAGTGTCAGTAAGGGTTTCACTATCTTGCCTGTAAGTATATTATTAAGCCTAACTTTGTCAAACAAAAATGCTTGCTAAAGAACCCATATTGAATATGATTCTTGTAGGTTTGTACTATGTAGAGACAGCTCAATGTATGGGAGCTGTTACTAACATAAGAGGTGGTATTCTTTAACCCCTGGCATTTGCAGCATATCTTGAACTGTCTGTGCTGTAAAGTACAGATTGCTGTGAAGAAAGATGCCCTAAAAATATAGAGAACAGCCTTTGTCAAGGAAGAATCAAAAGGTTTCAGCTGCATCTTTAGAATATCACCTTCTTTTTCAAGCAGGGGTGAGCTGATCTAGGAGTGTTTCTCCTGGAGAAGGACATGCATATTTCATATTCAGGTCTAAACACCAGGAACTTGATTCTGATTTTGTTTATGCCTATGTAAATCAAAAGAAGTTTATAAGGCAAGTTGCTGTCAGTACAGATTAGAAATTTTATATCTAACCTTCCTCCCTGCCCTAATTTTTCCCAGGGAAAAAGAATAAACCTGCCAGAAAAATGTGACACTTTCTCCCTGAATTTTCCCTGCTGCCCTCCAGCCATGGGTGGGAAATGTCCCAACAATATGAGGCCCAGACAGGTATGCATTTGTTTTGTGATGCAAAAATCAGATACTCATGCACTAGAAAATGAGAGCTAGGTTATTCTGTTGTTGTTTTAGAGACATCAGTTATGTAACTATAATTATATTATTCACTATAAAGATGTTTTCTTAATGTCTTACATGAAAACTCTACATTATATGGGCAGGCAGGCAATGTGGTCACCAGTTATGTTTAGAATTAGTACACGGGAAGTGCCTAACAGCTGTCATGAAATTTTGCTCCAGAAATGCAGATCTGATATTTATTTTGACAAGTGTATTTCTTCTATTTCAGGATAATATGACACTCAATCCCCACTTTCACTGAGGCATACCTCTGTTTGGCAAAGTAAGTAAACACATACAAAAATCAAAAAACAAATATAAGTAAGCAAGCTTTAGCTCTCAACGTTATTAATTCCTTAAGTCTCATCTGGGGTAAAACATCCACGCTCTGGAAGTTGAATGAGAGTTTCTTTCTTTTTCTCTTGCTGTAGACAAAGTGATGCTATCAAAATAGCACTATACAGCAAGTGAGCAACAGGCTTCACAGCCCCCTGAAACTCAGGGATCCTCTGGGACTATTCTACCAGATGTGTACAGTCTTTTCACAGTCCGGAGAAGAGTTTCCATCAACCCTCATCTGCTCACTGACCTTCACAATCCCACTGACATTAAACTTTGCTGCTCTGCAGCACTCTGTGGACACTGGGGTATTTTCTATTTCAGAAAGTTGTGTTGCTTTTTCCATTTAATCCTCTCACACACAAACCTTTCATTTCTGCTCCTGAGTGCTGTTTTTCACAAAGCTTGAATATGAAAATTCTATCATTTGCAGGCTATAAACATTTGCTGAAAAAACCTTGTATTTTCATTCCCACTCATCTTTGTCCCACAAGTGCTATTCATTTATCCCCTCTATACATAAAAAGGCTCTTTTCCTTCCAAATGTTTTGCTGTAGCTGAAAGGACAGGAAGAGAACTGAAGAGTATTACTGAGAACTTATAGTAACTACCAAATAGCAGAGTTAGTGACTTTACCTACTGGCAATGATCCAGATTTATAACTTGCACATGTGCAATTCACATTTGTACTAAAAACTAATTTCCTACTGAAGCCATTGAAGAAAGGTGCCATAAAGAGCCCAGTCCTCAGAAAAGCTAAGAAGCCCATGCTGAGGGACTGTTGGCCTCCCAAAACTGTAATCAGAGCTGAGTGCTGAGCTGATTTCAGAGGAATCTCAGTACCATCCAGTGCTAAGCTTCAAATGTTAACCACTACTGTAAAAATAATTCCCCTTCTTTCAGCTTTCATAAGTTTTCTGGGATTACCTCCCTCTGAACAGACAAACACATGGAGCTAGGATACTCTTGGCTGTTGCATAAAGATGATTTTCTTCAATGCTACAAGTGTCCAAAACCCTTCTTTACTGAGATAGGAAGAAAGAAGATGCATACTGGAACAAACCCGGGGGCTTTGTACCTACAGAAGTTCTCAAAGACCAGCTCAGACTTTTGGAGGCCATGATGTGCTTCCTGACTTGCTCTCTGATCCCCTTGACTCATTCTGTGTCAAACAGTACAATACCAGAAGGGGTGAGCTTCTGAAGATGAGCCTCTGATTGCTACCATCCATGAAGGATTTCAAAGTTCTGCACAGTTTGTCCCAGAGCTGACTGTGAAACTTTAGAAACCCCCTCTGCAGGGCCAGGGGTGATAATCTTTATGCAACTACTTTGCCTCAGAGTATCTGCCCTGGGTAGACAGCTGGAATGGCAGATGTCCCAGTTAAAGAACTAATGCAGCAAATCAAGTCAAAATTGAATTAGTAAACTTCCTGTTGTATGTTATCAGAGTTGCTGTGAGAAATAGATGACCCTATGAAAGTATTTGGCCAAGACAAAGCCAAATCTTGAGCAACCGTGTTTACATCCATGGCATGAGCCAGAGAAACTTACAGGAAGTGAAAACTAAAATCAATGCAAATGATGAAACTCAAGTTTTAATGTAAAATAGAATCTATACAACAGATAACATTTAAAACATTAAAACTTACAGGAAGTGAGAACTAAAATCAATGCAAATGATGAAACTTAAGTTTTAATTTAAAAGAGAATCTATACAACAGATAGCATTTAAAAAACAGATGGGGATGCCAAAGGAAAGAAGAGGAAAACTACATGGCTAAAAGTGAAACAGAATTATTTTCCTGTCATGCCTCCTTTAAGCACCATCACTGTAGCTCTTAACTGTTAAGGTAACAAAAGACACTGTTCCATTAAGCTGTAGGCTCCCCATCAGCATATGGTTAGGCTTTGTGTCTTCTCTTAGCTAAACCATTTACTATCTCAAAGTGAAGAATTTCTTCCTTTGTCATGTCCATGGATGAGATTAACAAGCACACACACACTTTATACACTTCATTAATCCTTGTGATGATTCATGCGCATGGGGGTCATACTCTAATCCAAGTCAGACCTCTAAAAATACTTGACCTCCAGATGGTTGTGCTGACTGCTGTAGCTAAGAGCAGACTTTGGACACATCGTCTTTCTTTTCATAGCACGATAGTACAGATTAAACATATTCAAAGTATCCATATAAAAGACATGCTTAACAGTGTGCTGACTATACATAAAAAAGGTCATTTGGGCAAGGATTTTGCTTAGTCTGAGATTTAGTTCAAAGTCTGGCACCATTGCACTTTGCTCTTGAAAGAGTGTTTGGGTGCTGAAAATAAGGCATAACCACAGTGCTACAAACAATGAGCTTGTTATCACAAGATGTCATACATAGTGGAAGCATCCTCCAGCCTGCACTGCTGGTTGCACGGGACTGCGTTCCAGGGTGCCCAAGTTCTCTGGAAGTGGTGCCAGTAAAATACTACAACCAAACAGAAATGTTGCAAGAGAAGAATAACCATGGATCTAATCACTATTTAGCTGTGCTTGGTTTCAGGTCCATACTTGGCTTTTAAGGCTTGTAGCTCTTATTGAGGAGTCAAATGTATTCCCCGATCTGAATTACTTCCTTTCCTGTCCTTTCACCCCATCACGCAGAAATCAGACCTCTGTTTGCATCTGAGTACTGCTATTTTGATTTAGTCTTATCACTGCACCACTCCAAATTTATTCTACGACAACCACCCAGAATCCCCTGTGACAAAGGTATTTATTTTCCAGACTTTATGAAAAGGATTCCTTTCACTTAATTGCAGCCACTTAAAAGGTAAGTCTGTAATTTAAGTTAGTTTTCTAATCTGAAGAGGTCCATCACAAGTATATAAAACAGGTGAAATAGCTTACTGTTGGCAAGTATTTATCTCTTTTTTCCAACTATAAAGAGAATTTAAAGGATTAGCTCAGATTATGTGTCGGTCTTAGGAAGCTAATATTAAAGGAAATAGATACTACCCTAAGAGCTTTCTATCTGCATAAGAAATTAAATGTTGTGCTCTGCGTACCATAAAAGTGTACCATAAAAGAAAGTCTGCTGGTTTTACTCAAAGATAAGATTTATAGCTATTTTCCAGCCTGTTGGATTACTTAGAAAATATTTACTCATCCCAGGAAGTCTGTTAATCATATGCATAAAGGATCAGATTCTTACCTGGTATAAATGGAAATAACTTCACTGATTCCAAAATTGGGCTCAATAGCAGAAAGAACATACCACAGGCCGTTAACTCCTCCTGAGACTATTGAAAAGGAATTCATCAGATCAGAATAGATGTAGGAAGTTTAATATCTTCCACAATGATCCATCTGATGTATTTCCTCATAAAGCCTGTCAACAATGGCAAAAAAGAGAAAAAAAATCATGAAGGTCAGAAGCTGTTCTCTCAAACCCCATCTGCACTGCAGTTTCAATAGATGTTAAATGTGGTGGATTCTACTTCACTTGAAGCATTTAAATTAAATCTGAATACCTTTCTGAAAAGATATGCTGTAGATCAAAGAGATGCATTGAGCCTGGAGCAAAAATGAATGAGTGGGTTTCTACGGGCTGCATTATATTAGAGTTCAGAATAGATGATCTTAATGCTCTCTCCTCACCTGAACATATGAATCCAGTCTCATTTAGCTAGACAACACTTCAGTGCCATAGGTATGCTGATTTCATGAACTATAAAAGTACATCTAATTTAAGAAACCGGCCTTTGAGCTCAGTGAGTACTCCTGAGTCACATAAACCAGTCTCTTGTTATTGCAGACATCATGTTATATCCTTTTTTATCAACTTCCACTTTAGCAGTTTGGTTTTTTTTTTACTTTCTCTACTTCTGTTGCTATACTGGTTAGGAAAGTTCTAATTTCCATTCTGAATGTGCACATGGCAGGGTTACATTTATACCGTTCATTTCTGTCTATTCTGACAACCCTGTCTTTTAGCTTAAATGGTTACTTTCTTTCTGTAACACCTTTATGAAGTGAAAGACTGCTTTGCTAAAAAGATGCCATGTCCTTCTAGTTTCAACTCACAAGATGCTAGCCATTCCATTGCTGAACTGAAACATTTCTCTCCGCGCCTGTTCTGTTTGAATTTATCTTTCCTGAATAAGGGAGCCTCATGTAGGACATGGAGTTCCAGATGAGGTCTGAAAAATAGCCATCCCTCTTTCTACAGATAATTTCTTTCCTGGCCATAGCTGTCTTTCTTGGCTGTATCACATCAGCAGTGCATACTTATCCTGGTAAATAATATGCCCAAGTTCACATCCTCAGTTGATTTTACCTGATTAGGTTTTGGTTTATAATAGGTGGTTTTTTTCTTATCCCGGTCCAAGCTAAATACTTGACATTATCTTTTGCAGAAATCCATCCCACTCTAATCCCCCAGTCCTCAGGCCATTCAGTTTTTCTGTATATCTTAATCGTTCATATTTTGATCATCTCACAAACCTTTGTGTCATTAGCATTTCCGATCAGTCCTCCTCTATTCTCTACACTACGGTGAAAATGTCAAAAAACCAAAGGTCCAAACTGCTCCTTTGCTGTTCCTTTGCTGCTCCTGCCATGCTCCTCTAGAATAAACTAACTTCTTTTAATGCCAGTATCTTCCTTTCCAACACTACCTGATGACATCTCTAGTTTAAGCATCTCCTTACCCACCACAGTGCACTTTTTTGGATGTCCATCTTCACTGGTTTAACAGACAACCCTATGTGGCATCCCATCACATGCTTTACAGAGATGGGACAGGGAAGAGCTCCTGCATTTCTGCATTACCATTGTTTGCAGAAGTGGTTGTCTTATCAAGCATATTTTACATCTTTCAGGACAAGGCCAGTGATGGTGATTTTCTGAATATTAGCTGAAGTACTTTCCTGAAAAGCAGAACTTGGTGTCTAAGCAAATCTCAGCCTTGAAGGGAGGCAAGGGAAGAATCCCCAGTCTCAGGGGACAGTGCATTACGGAGGAGTATGAAGGTAGGGTGTGCAAACATAATCTACTTTTCCTGAAGCTAGGACCCTGTGGAAATAAGAAAGCACAATCCAGGTGACTAGTAGGAAAATAAGGTTAGTTCTGTATTAGTTTACTCTCTAGGACAGTAAACTACTCATGGATCGGTTGTGGGATTCAACTACCATAGGTATGCATGTTGCTTGGAATCGGTTCTTGAATGTTGTGAAGATCCCTGAGCTTCCAGCTTTAAGTATTCACCTCTGCCCAGCACACTGACTTCCAGTTTGTTCCAGTAAGGGTCTTGCTTTTCAGGGAGGTGGGTTAATCTTCCTTTACTTCCAACAAGATTGTTTGCCCTCCATTTCCCCACCGCCAGTTCTCTTCTCACATCCCTTTTCCAGAGGGACAAGTTCTCTCTGTTTTTCATCTTCTTCCCCAGATCATAGCTGCCAGATATCTCCATTCTTCCTCCTGTCTTTTGTGAAGCTAGCTATTCTCCCCAAAATCCTTCTTTCCCATCTTCTCTCCCTTTCTGTTCTTCATTTCATGGCCCAGAAAATTCATCCTTTAATTACCTCTGTGTCTTTCAGTTGATTCTCTGTTCCTTTACATTTTTCTTCTATACTTCCCTGGGTCAACTTATTTAGAACAACAGCCTTGAGGATTGCCTTGTGCAGTAGGTATCTGCAAATTCTGAGTTTTCTTTGAAACCTTTTCTCTACCATATTTTCTATATCTATCTGTACACCTGCACCAGTTTATTCTGCAGACTATAAATCTTTTTCTTGGAGCTCTGATCTACTCAATGCATGTACAGCTCTAATCAGATATACATTCTAAGCTAATACATAATATGAAGTTTCTTCCCTGACTAGATCTACTGATTTTACAATTATTTTGATTTCTTCTCCTCGTAGTCTCCTAGTCATCATTGTCTTCTCCAAGTAGTCCCTGCTTTTAAAGACCAAAATAAATTCACATTTTTAAGAAAAAGAAAAAACCAGAGCTATATAAAGTTAGGCTTTCACTACTTTCTATTTGCTTCTGCAATAACTTATTTTTGATTACTGGAATGTAACATCTGGCTGAGATCTCCCAGCATCAAACTAGACTTTCATAACCAACTATTGTGTTTCCAGGCAATGTGTCTCCCAAATTATGACAACATACCAATACAGACATAAAATGTGTTTATGAGTCTTCAACTGCTGTGCAGGATGTGAGATCATTGGGCTGAATACTTAACCGCATTAGGCTTGTTTGGGCACCATTGCAGATTTCATGAGAAAACTTAAAGGTAGTTAAATAGCAAACCAAGTGTCCTCTATGCACAGAGGAATCCTCTACATTCACCAGACTGGCGGAACTACTCTGGCACCAGCTTTGGTTATAGAAAGTCTTTTGGGGCACGGCCAAGCGAGCAATAGTGACCCTAACTGCTGGAATACCGCAGCACTCGAAGCAGGCTTTTTCAACCCTTACACTTCTTGAAAGCAAACTCTCCGCTCCAGAATCAGGAGTCGGGGAGAGAATAGGAAAACAGAAACGTGGCAGAGAATCAATGACAAAGAAAATACCAGGGAAATCAGGGGAAGGAAGAATACTGTGGGCTACTTAGAGCAAGGGAAACAAAGAAAGATGGGGGTTATACTTGGACTGTGCTATACAGTAAATTATCCATAAGACATCAGAGATAGCCACTTTAAAATGCTCCTGAGCTTCTTCATGGTTAAGGCAATAAAGCACAGCTTTAGATACACATTTGCACCCCTCAGTATTTGAGTCAAGTAACCTAAGGTTAAGCAAAAGAAACCCTGGTTTGAAACTGCACCCAGCCTTTCTCCTCCCTTACTCTGTTAATAAATAATTTTTGTAGATAACAATAACTAGTATGTGGGATTTGTAATGATGGAGAATTCACTCACATTTACACTACAAATTATCTACAAACACACCTTGAGAGATGATAAGAACATGTGTGTGATGATGCATAACTGTTGGTGCCTGGTACATTACTGATTAAGCTACAATACGGTGTGTACTGTTATGCACACATTTGCTGAAAAAACAGGAAGGAAAAGGAACACTCCAGCAAACAAAACGTTCTTATACTAAACTCTCTTTCCAGCAGGTATCCAGCTTTGTTCCTAGGGTGCCACTGATACAGCATATTTTAGCAAGTTTCAGTAAGATAATATTTTCCCAGAAATTATAAACTAAATATAGGTTTATCATAATGCTTTACACCTTCCCCACCTTTTAATTCATTTCTTGGAGGCTTTTTGTCTGTTGGTTATGTCTTGCTCCTCAGTGTGTAAATAACATCTTTCTACTGCTGGCAGCAGTCTTTATGTTACTTCAGACTTTGGCCTCGAAAGTCTCCTGCACCTGTGCTGTTTCAAAGCTCTGCTGAACCCCCAGTGACCAGCTCTGTGCCCAGAGTTTTTCTTGGAGAGGTTCATTGCTCCCTGGGCTGCTTGGGCAGCCAGGCACAATAAACCCAGCTTCTTGCTCAGGGCTGCAGAGAGACTCCCCCTAACCACACAAAAATAGCATATAATTGATGTAGTAAATATTTTTATTCATAAGCAAGGAAACAAACATTGCAGGTTAAGAATGCCCAAAAAGATTTGGTGGAGTAAATTGTTTTCTGTTAAAATAAATTACAGTACAACCACAAAACCCCAACATTCTCTGTATTTTGAGATCTTAGGCAAGGATTACTTAGCTTGTATTGCTTCCACTTTTACAACAAAATTATTGTGCCAATGTTAATTAGATGTGCTTAACAACACATAAAAGTAACCCCAAGCAGAACTGGAAAAAAAGTCAATTTTTTACTTAACTAAACTTCTGTGGTGAGAGGAATTTTATTGAAAACCTTAGCACTGCAAAATCACACACACAAAAAAAAGCTGGACTCTGTAAAAGTCACAACCATTCATGAAATGTAGTACACAAAGTTTTGGAAAGAGCTAAAAGAAAGACCTTTCTATTCCAAAACAAACTTGAAAAGTCAGAAATGAAACAAAGATGAGTAGAAGGTGAGAGAAAGCAGAAGATAAAGTATTAATTATTTTGTGCAGGGACAAAAATGTAACAAAAGAAGGAAATGAGAAGCAGCATTTTTCCAGGAAAGCCATCATATATGAGCTTTTAGATGCAGTTTTTCATAGAAGTTGGCAGGAAAGGGACTTCTACATCCATAACACCAAGTCAGAGGTGAATAGAGTGACCACTGTTTTAATCTTATACTTCTGGGACAACATTTGTAAATAGAGACAAGAGAGAGACATATCCAGGGCCAGTATGAGATGGGGAAAGACATATGAGAAACTATAAATCAGCTTCTTAGGAAAAAGCAGAAAATAGCTGGACTCCTTCCACCTTCTCAGGTAGTACTGTAGCTTAGACCCAAACAGCAGGAACATAAATTAGTAGCTGTCACTGTTACTGTTGTTTAAATGCCAGCAGTAAATGCCTCACAGCACATATGTGTATATAGAGCTTGTAGCTGAGAATTTTCTCAAAACATGAAAACTACTAGTGGATACAAAAAACAAATGCAGCAGAATGCAATGCAAGTCCCAGATGCTGTGAGATAGCTGGCAGTGTGGTGGATGGATACAGCTGGAAGGAAATAACGCTGCATTTATATATGCAAAATATTTTCAAATATTCATACCTGACCTAGCAATGGTGGGGACTAATGTGGTGGGGGTGGGGGGGTGGGCAGGCATATCCAGAAAGCTGCTTGGCTAAGAGTAAATGCATCAGCAACAAAAGCAGAGTGGGGTCGTCTTCAGAAGGGACATAGGTCTCCACACACACGCAAACTTGTCCTCTTTGGGAGGTTTCCGTTTAGTAACCTTCCACTTTATTGAGTAAGCGTTATACTTCAGTCTGGAAGTTTCAGAGAAAGAGGGGCAAAGGAGGGTCCCTCACAGTCTTCACTCCATGACAGCTGATCAGGGATAATAACATTTACTGTATATAATTCTGCTACAGCAGCCCAAAGAGGCAATCCCTATCTAAAACCCAGGCATAAGGCAGTGCTCAGTGTGACTGTTAGCTGGTCAGAGCAAATCAAGGGGGCTGTAAGCCAGGCCTGTCAGAGAAGCAACAATCTCCTGAGACACACACGGTGAAGGTACAAGGTCACTGAATGCATTTTTGTTTGGAGGAAGCAAAACACCTGAGCACTTCTGGGAGAGTGCAGCCACCTACTAACACTGTGAAGTAGATGATTTCTTGCTTCGTTCTTTGTCCACCCTCTTGGTTGTCTCAGAGAATGTGACCTGTACACTTACTTGCAGAGACGCTGGGCACCTTACCTGGCTGGTGTGGACAGAGCTCCTCTTTCAACAGGAAAAGGGGCAGCCAGCAGCACAAGGTCCAAGTGAAAACCCCGCAGGCAATATCTTCATGGATGTGCTCAGACACCAGATGCTCAGGCAGGGATGCCTAGAAGCACTTTAGAGCATCATTTCAATAAAGTATAATTACTATTGTGAACAAGTTATTTTCAGTTATTTACCGGTGGATGACTATAGTTGGATCTTCTGCCCTTGGGCAAAAGCCCAGGTCCTGCACACCCACCCAAGACCTGTGCAGGAGGCTCAAGCGTTTGTTCCCTGGCTCGCAATACTGCTAAGAGGCAGAAGATGGCAGAAGGAAGCCCTGAAATGGCATCCCACCAGCCCAGGTAGGAAAGCCCTGCCCGGAGCTGCTCAGCGCAGAGGGAGGACCAGCCACATCTGACCCCCGTCCGTCTAAGGGTGGCTTCTCGTCTCGGCATTTTGGAGTGGGTTTTTTTTGTCTTGATGTATTATATTTCTTTACACCAGAAGTACGGGAGAATAGCTGAACGCTATGTGGGAACATAAAAAGCTTAATCCAGTGGTGGGCTGGGTGTGAATTTCTCTTTACACCCTGGTATGTCGTACTGCTTTTGTAGCCACAGCTACTGCTGAAACCAGATTCTGCTCTTTTGTGGCAGCCTTCAGAGAGTCATGTTCTGAAGGACAGCAATCCTGTCCTTTCTCAAAAACAGATGAAACACCAGATCTGACGCTTTTGTGCAGATTATTTTGTGTTTTAGCCTGGTGCTTTGATTAATAAGACCTTCCTGCACTTTCTGTTTGCAAGGATTTGTTTGCAAGCTGATCCCACCACACCATCAGGAAGAAGAAACAACAGCACAGTGCCAGTGCCAGGCCCGCTTGCTTTCACACAGTGTTAAGCAAGCTGTCAAAGGTGATGCTCCTTCCGTTTGAGTGAAACTTTGGTGAAATCACAAAATCCTTTCATCCACGTGGAACTTTAAAGAGAGGTTATTAGATTTTTACAAAGCCTGCAAAGCTGAAGACAGAAACATCATTTGATCCTTGAACATCTGTTCCTTTCCCTCTACTCTCCTCACTTGATCAAATACCTAAAAATGAGAGTCAGCAGCTAAACTAATCTGTTCGGGAACAGATCCTAAAGGCAATGGCGGAGTGAGCAGTGACCAGAGCTAAGTCTCTCAAGGTAGCTGGAGGTCCCACAGTGGAGCTATTGCACAGTAGGTTGACGAGAAAACTCCCCTTCTCCTGCTTCTCTGCTCTTTCCTTTCTCCCCACTTCAGTCTACCTGGAAAGCCCAGTACTCAGAATGGCTCCCTACCATCACTGCTTTTCTGGCAATCTCCTTTTTGCACCTTTATTTCCCCACATACAAGGAGGGCAAGGAGCAGGGGGCTTTCACTGGGTGTCTTCCACCAGGCTGCTTCTGCTAGTGCATCTGCTGCCTGCAGCACCCTGAGGTGATGGCAAGGACAGGCAGCCTCTCTCCCCAGGGCAATGCGTGGAGCTCTGCATCACTGCAAATAGGCCCATGCTCATAAGAGCAGTAAGAATTTAAGATAGCAGTCAGTAAGAATAGAAAATAGGGGTTCACACACTTAGTTACACTAACATCAGGTCTTTTTATACCGTTAGAGTGGTGTTACCCTGACTGCACACACTAAGATGAAGGCCATTGTGGTTTTTTAATTCATCCATTTTGTTCAAGAAAGGGCAGCAAGCGGCTACTCACATTTTTACAGGAACTGGAACCTCTGTAATGTGTCTGTCCACTCTGCCAGGCCCAGGTGACCAAAACAGGAACTGCATTGTTTTGGTGTCCCATTAAAGGCCCGTCTAAGCACAGCACTCCCACAGCGTGCCCACTCAGCTCACTGTCCGCTGACACTCTCGCCCTTGCTCTCACTGACCTGATAAAGCGTGGTACAAATTGAAGTTGTTTGGGCTGCTAAATAAGACCAGCTGTGTTAATTTTATCTCCACTCAAAACACAGCAAAACAAACACACACAGAAAGGGCTTGACAAGGGGAAAGAGAAGAAGGAAATCAATAGGGAAATAAATAAAGTTTTTTAAGCTTCTAAGAGGGTATTAAAATAATGCAGATTAAAGAGCAAACAAAAGCTCTGAAGCAAGCTGACGGTGTGCTTTTAAGTGAACATGTGTGGGTTTATACATTCACATATGCCCTACAGGTGCACTTGCCAGCTATCCAACCAAACTGTATAAAAAATATGCATGATTTTCCCTCCTTTCCCTCCGCTCCATCAGACATGTTTACTATAAAAGAAGCTGAACAAGTTTGCTCCCTTCCTAATAAAAACTGTTAATAATTATTTCAAGCATACAAAAACTTACTGCTTTGCTTTTCCTCTTAAGCCAAAATGATCAGTAAGATGTTCTGTTTATTACTCTCAGCACTTCAGCCATCACCCTGGTTTTTAGACATTGGCTAGAAATTTAGTAGGGAAAGGAATCACTACCATCTCTTCAAATAGTTTATTTGGCTTTTGGCCTCAGTTTCTCTGCAGAAATCTGTGAGAAAATTGTTGATAGGCTTTGATGGAGTTAAAGCCTGTCATGAGATGGGTCCTGGAGCAAGTTTGAAGGCCAGCTCCCCCAGGTTTCTCGCATCAGAGACTAAGTTCTGCCAGTCTGGGATTAAAAGATTGAGCAGAAAAGCGCACAGAAGCCCTTACCGCCCCTCTCCCCTTGAGGCTGGCAGGGAAGGTGTCATGTCCATCAATAAGTAAGAATGACAGAGTGGGGTGCGGGGGAAGTACAGAAAAGCTGAACCATGGCATGCTGTTGGGATTTAATCCAACCTGGCTGCAAAACTGGTGGTTTTGATAAGAATGGCATGTCCATCAAGTATTTCCTGGTTTGTCAATCTGGTAAGTCCCATCAGAACTCTCATTTCTCACCATATAGAGAAGCACAGGATTATCTCACTGTGAAAATTAAAGAAGTCACATAAAGCTGCTTTAAGAATCCCCAGGGCCTTGCCATATATGCACATTGTTTTATACCAAACCCATAGAAGACTGGTCCCATTGTGCATCCAGTAGACTGCCACGTTTTGGGATGGGTCTTGCCACTGCAGTGAAAGTGTTGTCCTTTTTCATAAAACTCACAAGGTTTGTTATGTCCAGTATATTGCCAGTAACCCATACCAGTTCCTGGGACATCTGGAGCTGAGCCAACTGGCTGTACCCAGTGCACAACCTATTGTAGAAGTGAGAAAAACATAAAAAACCTAAAAAAAAAATGCTTTAGTAAGCAAAGAAAGGAAGAATTGCTATTGGTGATCCCAAATTTCCCAACTGCCTAGATGTCAGAAGAGAGAGAGAGGGGCAGAAAGATTTCTTTAAAGATCTTAGTTCTATCCCATTTGTAGATGCCCTTCTCCTAAAAATTTAACTCTGCAAACAATTCCCAAATCTCTCACTATCTTCTTCCATGTAATTTTCATTCTAACTCTTCACTTCCACATCTCTGACAATCAGTAACGGTTAAAACTAAATCTTCTGTCCATTTTCCCTGATATTTCTACTGTCTTAACCTCACACTTCCTCCAGCCCATGATCGGGGACCGTTTCAGATTTTGCGCCCTCTTTTAGTCACTGTATGATCCAAGTCTATGTGCCTCCTCCTGCATAATAGCTCACAGATTCATCCTTTCTCTTAGCAGCCGGCTAAGGGTCATAGCAGGATCCCATCATTTTGCACTTCGTCTGTAATAATCTGGTCTCCAGCCATGTTCCAGCACTACTGCTGCCTTCACTTCCATTCAAAACACTGAGATTAGAACCACGTTCCTGGCTCATTGCTTTGGCTGCATCACCACTCTCCTTGTGTCCTTCCAGTGGCTTCGCATTTTCTGACACAGGCATCTTATCTTTGCCTTTAAATCCTTCACTTTTAGCCTCACCCTATCTGTCAAATATATTGGCCTATCAAACTGTCAGCTCCTGCCTGTGATCTGACAAAAATGACAGCCTTGATCATCACGTTTACTTCTTTCTTAGCCATGTCTGTGCTTTCATCTGCCTGTCCCCTATGCATAAGGAAAACTACTATGGAGAATTCTTAATTTAACCTCCCCTGCAGGCTTCTGTGTCTGGGGACAGAAAAATAAATCCCGTAACTCCCTTCCTGCACTGGCCAAGCAAAAGCATACCTGCTAAGCCTTGTTCACTTTATACTTGTTTTATCCTTTCATCTGGCTCCCACTGAGTTCACCAACCACGACATGGAGAGGAATTGTATCCTTTGCTGTCTGCCTCCAACCTGCACACCACCGGGGAACCCCTGCTACTTACAGAAGCGGTAGTAGTGACTGAGAGGAATCTCTCTGGAATTGTTACTGAGGAATGTTTACTAAGGAATCCAAATCACCTTATTTTTGTAAGGGTGAGGGACCAGGTCCATGAAAGGCCTTAGGTGCTTAACTTAATGTTTAGATGCCTAACCTCCCATGGAAATCAGTAGCAAGTACCTTACAGAAAGCAGACAATCCCCAGCTCTGCAGGCATGTCTCTGAGGCCTTAAGCCTACTAATGGCTGCAGCGGCAGGTGTGTGTGGTTACCACTGCCCATGCTCAGCTACCGAGCAAGGGTTTCCATATAACTGCATCTCTTCCCAGCAAGAAAAGCTCAGTTTCTGGGGCAGTGCTGTGTTAGTCTCAGATTATCCTGCTTCTTCGTCGGCTTTCTCTGCCTTACACATTATCCTCCTTCTCTTCTCATTTCCTCTTCTGCCAGTCAGAGAATGTCACCCCTAGATAATGACAGTATCCTATAGCCACAGTAGTATTCCAGCTTACACCAGCAACATGCTGGCCAGTTCCAGCTGAGCTTGTCACTCGTCTTGCTCCCTTGGCCTAGTTACGCGTTATGAAAGCACTGCTTCATGCCCTCTGCATATGAGCTTTTCCATTATGGTTGCTTAGCTGCCACAGCCAGGATCTGCCTTTAAGGTAGTGACCTGGTCACAGACTCTAGCATTGCAATGATTGATTTTACTGAACAAAGGCATTTATTCCCAGCTATCATTATTATTCTGTTTGCTTAGGTCTTGGGAACCTCTTTAGGCTCTCGGCTTGATGTGCTCCGGGAGCAGTTATAGCACTAGATTGCTCAGGACTTTGAGACAGCTAATGGGTATTAATGACTAGACTCATTGTCGTATAATTGCAGAATATGGGGAGGCTGTTATACTCAAGTAGTTTTGGCCACCTCCCCTTCTTTCACAGCGGCCAAAATCTTGTAGCTGAACTGTTTTGCCTAACAAAACTGTGGTCTTTCTGGCAATTTTTCATTTGCTGCTCCTACTACTATGACTTCTTGGCAATGAACCTTAGTGTAACAAGAGTTATGATATGGAGTTAAATGACAGAGTATGGAAGAGGTTGTAACTTTATTAACTCTTAGCCACCAAAGTGGAATGGTGTTATATTTGGATTTTTTATTCTTTTGATGTTTCTAGAAATCCCACTGAAACACTACTGACTAAAGTTCAGTCACTCATAAAACTTTATAGATCATTAAAATTTCTGTTTATTCCAGCTCTGAGGGAGATGTAGGTTACACTGTTTTAGATGTTACTAAGTTTTATTCCTTAAGGACCAATAAAGATCAGGCCCAAATTAAATCCCAGAGATTTAGCTTAGAGGTTAATTTTTCCAGTGGACAGCCTGCAAAATTAAATTTTGTCCCAAAGAAATCACATTCATTTATGCTTAATTTCATCTCCCTCTGTGTAGAATATGGACCAAAAGTCAGGTAAACAGGAACCCTTGTGGCTTTGATAAGATCCTTCCCTGTCCCTTACAGGAGGTGATACTTTTTAGTTTAAAACACTAAGTTTAATTCACTCCAGTTCCCATTTCACTGGGCCTTGTACCCTGACTGCTCACAAGCGAGCATACACAAGCTTACTCTGGTCCCATTCTGGATGAACCAAGTCCCTGAAAATCAAGACCCTTGAAATTTCTGGATTACAAGTATTGTTTAAATATATGTGTAAGCTACATGGTGCTGTTATGGCAAAAAAAAACCCTCTCAAGTGCCTTGGTGGGTTCTTTGGACAACCCAACTAAGGTTTTTCGGCAGCATGTCCAGAGGAGGAAAATCTGTCTTAGACAAAGGGATCCATCATAAGGCAGTGAATTTGATCATTGTGACTTGCTTCCACTATGTTGTGGTTATTTGCTTTTTCTTTTTTTTTTTTTTTCCGCGTCTTATCCATAATTGTACATCTGTTTTCTCATTTCCCAGTACTGCTCCAGTATACTGGCTTCCATATATATGCAGACCTGCCCAAGGCAGCACTTAAGCACATCTATAACCTTCGGCATGTGAACTGCCTCAGGAGACTTTAGCTTGTGCTTGACTCTAATGAGTTTTTCTGATCAGGGTGTTTAAATACTGAAATGCTGGCAAATATTCAGATAGGAGCATCAGGTAATTCTCTTCAGGCTTCCCCAGTCTCAGTACAAGTTTTGCAGGGTAGTTACTTTTAGGTGCTGTCTGTGTGCAAAGCTGAAAATGCCAGTGATTTTACCATGCTAAATCATCTTCCTGGTCAGTGTGTTCTTTTGCTGTTTCAGCTTTTAGTGATGACTACACTCGTAGAGAAATCTTCAGCTACTCTGAGGTCAAAAAGCTCTCCGTTCCATTGGAATCTCTATCATTTAACATGCCCTGTTGAGGCTGCTCTTCTCTATAGAAAATTTTTGAAAGCTTTACAGTGTAAATGCATGATTTATGTGCAGTCCATAGTTCACCAGTTTCAAAGGATCTGCTTTTCTGTCCAAGAGCTGCATAAATACATCATGTTTTTCCTTTTTATAGGATTACTTTAGAACAAACACATTGTGTTATGATCAGTAATTAAATCAATAAATCTCTGAAACAATTCACAGCTTTCTGATTTATCTGAATGGTCAGAGCAACATCTTGTGTTCACATTGTGCTCTTTGAAAATTACATATGGCTATGTTGACAAGTTAATTTTTTCCATGCCATCTCTTTCTCACTTCCTAATGAGACTGACGGCTGCATATAGATCAACTATTTTTCATAATGTACTTTCTGGAGTACTTAGCACTTATGTTTTATATCAACTTTTATTTCCAGAAATGAATTAGCACTTCAGCCCAGAAACCCCTCTAATGTACACGTATTTTCCCAAGTTTCACAAATAACACATGCAAATACCTGCACAATGTGTATGTGTGTTTGTCAAGGAGAGGCAGGAGGGTGTATCAAAACATTTGGATCTTCAGCTCAGACAAGCATGCAGAAGTTTGGATGTTTGTTCAAAGTCTATCCAAATGTATCTGAATCTTTTGGCTCTGGAAATCAATCGGAAATCTTGCAAGGTCAAAATTTCTCATGAGATTACCTCTAATACCTCTTCAGCTTCACTCCGGCCAGTAAAAATACCACAAAATACTCTCTTGTCCACTTTTTATCCCAGCTGAAAATGGAAAAGATGAGGAATGTGAAAATTAAACAATTAATCAAATTTTTTCCAACCCTCAGGAAAAGGCTTGGTTCAGTTCAAATTTTTTTCTCAGGGTTTCAGGTTTGCTCTTGTTTTATGCAAACTTGTTCACAGAGTCCAAGTCCATATGTGAATTGTACTCATTCTCGTGGTCCGAACTGCTCCTGTTAACTTTGATGGGCTTAATAACAGGTCCATAGCCTCTCAGTCTCAGAGTACGGTGTTTACTAGGGATTTCTGTCCTTACATGCAATCACATCCCCACTTTATTCCCATTTCCTGCCATTATGGGGTACTTTTTTCAACAGCTCTCCTGACAAGTAAAGAAAACACTGCTCTATACATCTATTTTAAACTGTGCAGAGGCCTACTCAAACCCATACATCACACAAATTATACTGGCCTAATGTGGGATTTAATGTGATGCAGAGGTATTTTGCAGGAATGTTGCATATCAATGTACCATGCATGGCTTTTCCCCACCAATGATACCCTGAAACATTATCTTCCGCTAAGAAGGAATTCCAGGAGCACTTTTTGCCCTGATCCTGATGCTGCAAAGACATTCTTCAGAATAGGTGACCTCATGAAGTTCCTTTCATTTCCTAAAGCCTAGGTCTCATGCAGATTAAGAAAAGTTTTAGATTATTTATCTAAAAACATTTCATAAAATCACTGTGATCTGTTACCTCAAGCTTGCATGTAAAAAATCCCACACCATTTTTAATAAATAAAATAAAATAAATTATGTATTAACATGCAAATACCATTCACTGCTTGTACCCAAGGAAGGTTTTGAATAGTTGCTGATTGTCACAGAATAAGTGGTAGCACCAAAAAGAAACATTCCAGATGGAAATTCCTCTTTATTCTTCTTCATTCTGCTTTATACTGGTAAATCACATGTCAAGGAAATTATTCCAAAATTAAACTTTTGCCAAAATGCTCCGTAACCAAAACAGAATAAACACACTGTTCTTGACCACTTCACAAGAAAGGAAATTAGCGCCATGAAATTGCACAAATTATGTTATTGGATTGTTTGTTTCTCTCTTAAAGAAGTTCATCATATAACAGATGAAAGGTCTGTAATAATTCAGGAAAATATAATAATATAGTTGCTAGTACAGATTTGTATTTTCACTTTGCTTCAACAAATGTGAGAATGCCAAGTTTTCATTTCTGAAGGTGTCTACATAGCAATATGCAAAACATATCTGTTTTTTTGTTTCAGATTGTAATGCCATCTCTGTTTATTTTCCCACTTGGACTGCAAAGAAATTAGCAGGGGTTGTATGTTTGCCAGTCATCTTGCTTTGTTCTGAACACCACTATTAATTTTGTCTAGAGTTTGATGATTCAGTTCTTTATAGTCTTCTATACATCTCGTAGATAAACACACACACACTGTAACAAAGAAAGAAATACAAAGTACTTAGCCCAACAAGAAACCTTCACTTTTCCAAGAGGTCAATGAAACAGAAGGTGGTTTGGACACTGATGATGCAATTCAAATGACTCATTGTTCTGAAGTCATTGGCTGGCATGAGGCAAGTAACTTTACTGGGATTAGTCCCAGTCTTTTCAGCTCCTGAATTTCAGCTGCACTGAGTTATTCCTGGTTAGACATGGGAATTAAGTTATGGGAAAAAACAGACCAATAATGTTATTTCAGCAGTCCAGAGACATGTCCGCCATTTGGTTTAGAAGTTACATAGATAGGTTTATTCAACATTTTCAAAGATTTGAGTTTATTTCTTAATGGTGTGCTTACTTGTCTTCAGCATTTTTCCTCCATTCCCAAATTACCACTAAATGGCAATATTCAGTGAGACTTCAAGTCATAAAGACCAACGAGAACTTGTAACACCCTAAAATGTGTGCTTGCCATGCAAACCAATTCAAGCTTACCCCATGGTGTTCCAGGTTTAATGGGGTGGATTTTAGAAGTTTTGGAACTATGTTTATGCTAGTAAACAGGTTACAGTCAGGACATCACTGTGAACAATTTCCCAGGATCATCTGTTAAATATAATTGTCCAAATACTTCCCAGTTTTGACATAAGACAATTAATACTCTCCCAGATAATGTTAAGGTATGATACAGGGCTTAGCACAGGGAAGACTTTTCCCAGGAGGAGCATGGACAAGGTCGTCCTGTTCAGAGGACGAAACACGTTTACCAATCACAAGGTCTGCCATGGCACTTCTCCCTGAGATTGACACCTGTCACGTTTTCTCTACTGTAGAGATCAACTGTCTGTACGCAGGGTAGCAAGTTAATGTGCCTTCTGGGGATGTGGTGGTCAATGCAGCCAAAAATAGAACTTGAGTGAGTTTCCATGAAGAGAGCCAGATCTTGAACAACTGCATTCTTCACCAACAAAGACCAAGATATATCTGAATTGGACGTGTTTGGAAGAGTCCTTTACATGTCACTTGTTTGACAAATGAGCTACATATCTTCCCTCATGCACAAGAAAATAAATTCAATCATAGCAGATGAATTTTGAGCTGATGGAAACAGGATTTCTGGCATATGAAAAATAAATCTGATAGTATTTTTATACTTAGAACTAAACAGCATCTGCACAGATGAGAATGCAATTACATGGGACAGCAAGTAAGAAGTTGAATTCCATATGAGACTTTTTTTTTATCCTGAAGACTGGCATAATTAAGACTTAACACAACTGTTACGTTGTGTTATGCAGTTATAAAATTCTTCCAGTAGTTTGTACATTCCTTGCACACAACTAAATAATTCTTTTTCTCTCTTTCTTATTTTTTCTTTAAGAGAATTTAGTCATTATAAGTGGTGCCAGATCTGTAGCACTGGAAAAGAAAGACCTCAGCTTTATGGAAGGTAAGGCAGTGAGTGGCAAGAATGCAAATGTATTTGTGATGCACTTTCACTTTTTAGCTTTACAATGAAAAGTATTACTGAAACGTCCTTTGTTAAGAGCTGCTACTGTGCTCTAAATGCATCTTTCTATGTGTATGAGTGTGTGACAGAGTAAATAATGGAAACATTTATGCATCTGTTTCATAGGGTTGCCTTTTCTTTCTTCAGCAGAATGAGTCATTGCTGTCCCAATGAGGGAACTGCAGAGGAGCTGTCTCCCAAAACCAGTGGCACTCTCCGTAGCCGGTGTTCAGGAGGTTGCAACAAAATCAAAAATATCACAGATAGAGAAATTACAGGAACCCAACATAGGTATCCGGGTCAGATTGCAGGCAGGTTTTCTGCCACCAGAAGACATCCTGTCTTTTCTTCCCTTGAGCTTCCTTTCCTTACTCCTCAGAACCGGCACCACAAATGCAGAAGGCAACTCTATGACCTGTGACAATCTCGGCATCCATTGGCTACTGTTTAAACAACAGCCAAGGCGAATCAGCTATCAGTCCTTGTTTCATGCTCATCCATCCTCAAACCAGCTGCACAGAAGGACAAGCATCCTGGGAACAGGAAAGAGGGTTGGATCTGGAGATAAAGGACAAGATAGCAGAGCTGATGCTCTTGTCTCTGCACCTGCAGTACAGCACGCATGGCAACCTTGATCTTACACAGGGAACCATACCGAATTGCGTCAGGAACACTGACATTTCTGTGATGGGAACAAAATACATACATTTAGGAACTTGACTAAAACCAGTTACATATTTCTTTGGGGAATGCCAATGATAAATTACCAAATTTGGTAACTAGATTTTACAGAAGTATGACTCTTGTATGCGTCCAGAAGAGAAGATTTAAAGCGCAATGGGATAGAGTGCGGTAGGAAAGAATTCCAAATGGCTGCCACTAGTGAAAACACAGTTTTAATCTGTTGTCTAAGTAGAAACATGCAATTTTCCAGAGTATAACTAGAGTTGGTGAAGTTCTGTGTCAAGAAAAGGGCAAAAATGGTTTAAGGTAAGTTAATAGAAAGGCCATAGTTCAGTGCCAATCATTTAAAATCAGTCTCTTCTGACTGCGTATCAAACGTATGCAGACTGCTCTGGTTTCAAGCTTATTGGTTTGGGATTTTCCAGTGCTCTGTGCTGCTTGATCAGGAACACATGAGACCATAGAAGTGTCAAAGGATATCATTGGCAATATCCCAGTAGCAAATCTTTCCTCTTTTCTTGCACGGTCCATTTAATTGAACACTCGTATCAGTGGCAGATTCATTGCAAAACACATTTTTCATTTTTATGCCCTTTTTATGAAAACTGTAAAGTTATATGCTTAAAAGACTTTGGCTAAAAAGTTATGTGAAAATGGGTAACATTTACTTTTGCTAAACTTGGGGTGGAGTAAGCAGTTCACATGTCAATAACCTTGAATATAATGTATTTTTATTAACATTTCTATTTACAAGCTATTACCAGATGTCTGATTTAAAAACCATTTTTGAAAGACTAAATTCAACATACCTGCTATCCTTATGCATCTGAGGGGGTCCAGCTATTCATACAAGATACATTTGGGAATACTGAAAAAAAGCTGGCTGATGTTTTTCCTTACTTTTACCTTTTTATGCCAACCTAAGTATATCTTAAGTACATTGCAGAAGCTTTCTACCCACCAACGGGTGTTCCGAATACTGGCACTACCTGAAGTGACCCGAGCTGACAAAAAAATCAGGGCCAAACCTGAGTCCCCTTTTTTTATGGAAGGAAAATTCCCATTGACGTCAATGGGAGTTTTGCCTGACTGCAAAATAAAGAAATTGGCCCCAAATGATATCTCCAAGGGGGCTTTACTCACAGCACACAGCTGTATGTCATGAGCCAGATCTCCAGGATTCCATTATTCTTCTCCCACCCATTAGTGAACTTAATAAGCAAGCCAAAGTAAGAATAATACCTCTGCTCTGGGAAGCGAGGTTAAAAAGTGTGCCACACATTCTGCATGTACATGCGCAGCTTACAGTCATGTCATTGTTCTTGGAAAGAAAGTTATAGTAAGAGGCCACCATGCTTGCTACAGTAAAATGAAGGGAATTCACAACAGGGTCATCAAAGCCATATAGTGCCATAAAAGTTAGCAATGAAAGGACCTATGATTAGATCCAAAAAGTCTTAGGCCCCCGAAAAGGGTTTGTTTTGGGTTTTTTTCAATTCAGTTCATTTTATCCAGTGACTTCTTGATATAATACACAGGACCAGTTCTCTGAAATAAAGATCAAGAGTCCAGGACTCCCCTCCTTCAGAAGATTGCCCAGATCACCCTCTTTTTTTCTGGCCCAATGAATCTTGGCTCCTTTTTTTGCATTTACTTTGACAAAATGGACTAAGAACACTTCCCTATGCTTCCTCACAGCCAAGGATTAAGGCACCCTAGTGGGAGATCTGAATCTGCCTGTCCCCAAGATGAAGAGCACCTGAATCCAGATTTTCTGCACCTCCAGGCTGAAAATTCACACCAATTAGATTATTACATAGAGGAGGATGGGGAAGGTGTCTTTATGCTCTAGCTTTATAATGAAGGTGGCACCCACAGACAAGTTTTGTGGGGGCTTAAATACCAGGGTGTGCATCAGAAACATCACTGTGAGTCAAAAACCCTGTAAGAAACAGAACTTTAGCAATACTTGTTTATGTTCCTTTACTGTCTGAAGTGGTCAGTGTTGATATTTGCTGGACTGTTCTCAAGTTGTGTGTGATAAAGGTCTGACAGGCTTACTGCATGATCCATCCACATGCCACAGCTACCTGAGACCTACCAGCTTGAAAGCCTCTGACTCTCCTTTTCACTGATCAACTTATGTCATTGTGGATTAAAGCATGGTGCTTCATTCATTTCAGCAGTTGTATGGGCCCCTGCCAGCATCTTCCAGGTCAGGAAGTGGGCCATTTCTGCACAGTCCAAAGAAGAAACACACACCTCCCACATAAACATGTTCAGCATTACTGTGAGGCTATCCTCATACAGAAGTCCAATAAGACCCTGGTGCGTCAGCCATTCCTCCCTCTTTTACGTCACCAGCTAACGTGGTGAGGGAACATTCTGCCCTGTCATCCAGATCTTAGATGTTAAACTCTTCTCCTCAAGACTGAAAAAACTCTTGTATTTTTTCAAACTCTGACCTGATTTTCATGATCTATTGATGAGTTCTCAACACAGGCACAGGTTTCAAACTTAATTAAACTTAGGTATCTGTCAAAGAGAAAAAGCAATTAGTATACAGAGTTATGTTTTGAAAATTAATGCAGAAATTTCCCTGACATTGACACAAACTTTAGAAGTGCTGCCAGCTAATGTGATCAAATTGATCTCCTAAAGCTGGAGTGACAACACATGTATCACCTTCACCAGGCTTCTTTCACAAGATGCTTCTTGCAGGAAAAAAACTCTTGTCAGCCTTTGGGAGTTAGTGAGCCTATACTGCAGCAGGCCTGGGTGGCAGCCAGAAAAGGATTGTCTTCAGAGGATCATGGGTAATGCCTTGCTAATTATCTATAATGGTAACCTGGTAATGTTTAATAGTGGGTTAGGCATTGCCTTCCCGTCTGTCAGATGTTATCCGTTCAAGGAGAAAAATATTTGTAAGGTGATTTCACTTATGGTTTCAACATATTCTAAATGAACAATCTTTGTTCTCCCACAAATAGTATTGTGTTGGGTAATACAGTTGACAAGGTTTCATAAATCCTTTTCCAAGTTCAGTTTAATTACAGTTCAATATTCTTTTGTTTCTATTAACCCAGGTAAATAAATAGTGAACTGGCAATTTTGCACTGTGATCTATGGCATAGTCCCCAATGTACTGGCACACATGGAATTCTTGCAGATCACAAATCTGCAAGAAACATATCTGTGTCTTCCAACAAAATGTCACCAGCCCCTGAAGGAATCCATATTTATACTTTGTGTGGTGTGCTACAGCTTCACATTGGAAGCAGACAGACTCTAAAGCAGCAGGCTTGAAACAGAGGGAGAAGGAAGATTCCTTCTTTGAATCTTGCTCTTTCCAAGTACTAGAATCGCAAACTATTTAAACTAATTTATCATATGATGAAAGCAATTACCTTTCCCGCTGCCCTGTTCTTTCCCTTTTCCACAGAATTCCTTTGTTATTCATTATAAAATGATCCTCTGTGCTTTTCCTCCACAGCTTAATACCCCAGTTCTCTGCTAATAAAACGTGTATTTCAGAATTCACTTTCCCTCTTTGTGGTAAAAAACCCTTTTAATCTCTAACTGGCAAAGAGTGACCATAAAATTTAACAGATTTTGGTGAGATTCTTTATCAAAGAAACTTCAAAAAATCTCAGCTGTTACACGATAAGCAACTGCTTAAAATAGACAAAGCAAAGACTGAGGCTAAGAGGTCACTTTTTATAGGAGTATATCTCTGTTGTCCTATGTTAGTCTATTCTGGAATCAGTTTGGTTTAACACATTTACACAGGAAATGGATGAACAAGAAGGCAGCAAGACTATCATATAAAATAAACCACAGTAGCCATAATCAAGATAAATGAAAAGAATTTCAGAAGAATTTCAGAATATTCTAGGGTTAAGAAAGAAAATGGAATTTGAAGTTTACTATTGACAAGCACAAAGCAATGCACAGAGGAAAAGTTCCTTATGGTTCATTAATTTATTAATTCTTACTGTTAAGGAAACCAGTTCTGGGGTGATGGTGAATAAGTACCTACAAAAATAGTGTAATGTTCATTAGTGATCAAAAAGACAGCTAGAACATTAGGAAATATTGGGAAGGTAATTGAGAACAAAATGCATCAATACGAACCATGCAGTATATGCATGTTGAATACGACACACAGTTCTGGTTCCCAAAGGATATAATAGAAATAGAGAAAATACAGATAAAAATGTCAGAGTGATTAGATTGAAACAGTTTCCATGCATGGAGAGATGAGGAATAGTAGGACACTCTTAATCCTTGATAAAAATCCTGAAGCCTCAGAGGAGACTGTGATGGGGAGGGTTAGTGGGACACATTAATTCACTGGCCTAGACAAGTGCATAGAAAGCATCACTAAAAGCTACAATAAGCAATGACAGGGGGGGAAACTGGCACATGGAGACTGGAATCTTCTGACTAACAGGATCTGGGGGAGAGTAACAAGGAAAGATAATACTTGCCTTGGTCCTCCATTATTCTTTAAGTATGTTGTCTCAGGCATCAGTCATTGGTTGTACCAAGCCAGAGAGTCTGGCCTTATGTGGTAGTTTATCTGTTCTTAGAATCTCCTCAGGTGAGATTCACTTAATCTCCATTTGGATAAGGGTTTCTAAAGTGAAGAAACCTACACCTGAAGTTGTCACCAGTGGCTCTCATTATGCAGAGAATCAGGCATTTTGAGGACATGATTCTTCTAAAGTAGTTTAGACACCTACCTCAGAATGAGACAAATCATACTCTACAAATGTTTGTTTCTCTCCATTGACTACAAAGGGAGCCAAAAGGGATTTTTTTTTATTGTAGATGTTTATATTGAGTCAGGTGAATTTCATCCACTTGATCTATTATTTTTCTCTGCTACTATTGGAATAAAACTGTTTAGGAGTACAGCGGAGCAGAAACAAGGCCAATTAAGCACTGTAGATGCGCATTCATGATGAGTACCCAAACCACGTTCTGAACTATGATTTCCAGGGATTCAGAAGAGAGGCAAATGGGCTTATGTGGCAGTTCAAATCTTGCTGTGGTTTAACGCTGTTAGGCAGCTAAGCACCATGCAGCCACTCACTCATGACCCTACAGCAGGATGAGTGGGAGAATCAGAAGAGTAAAAGTGAGAAAACCTGTGGGTTGAGATAAAGACAATTTAATTGTTTGAAAAATTGGAGGGGAAAAACTGACAACCCAGAAAAACAAGCTGATGCAAAAGAAAACAATTGCTCATCACCAACCAACTGCTGCTAGCCAGTTCCTGAGAAATGTCAGCCCCCACCAGCCTCCACCCGCTCCCAGCTTTCATTGCTGAGCATGATGCCATATGGTGTGGAATATCCCTTTGGTCAGTTGGGGTCACCTGTCCTGGCTATGTCCCCTTCCAGTGTCTTGCGCACCCCCAGCCTGCTCACTGGCAGGGCAGTCAAGGCCTTGACACTGCGTAAGCATTACTCAGCAGTAACCAAAATATTCCTGTGTTATTGTTTTCATCATAAATCCAAAACATAGCCCCCTACAAGCTAATACGAAGAAATTTAACTCCATCTCAGCCAAAACTAGTGCAAATCTGTATAAGGAAAACCTCCTATAGGTAATTTGTAGTCACTGCCTCCACTATGCTCTAAAGAAATGTTTTTGCTATGTGTCTGGTCAGGATGTAATGAAATGTTTCCTAGGAGTTCTCCAACGGGTATCAGGGAAGGCATGAGACCAGCCCCTTTCAGCAAAGTCTGTCAGTTAACACTGGTGACAAGCTGAGTTTACATGTATGTTACACCTAAAACGCAGAGTAATTGAAAGACTGTCTTGCTATCAGTACTGGCAAGTACCTCCTAGGATTTGCTTTTCACAGGGTAACTACAAGTAACACTACCTGCACATACATTGCCAACACACAGGGAAAGAGCTGTCACTGCATTTTACCATGCATGACCTCTGTTTTAACCAAAACACTCCACTAAAACCATTGTGGTTATGCTTAAAAACACAAGATCAGGTACGCAGAATTTCCACCTTCAGTGGTGGTTCAAATTTCTCTCACGTCCAAGTTCAAGGCAAAAAGGATGTGCTGTTTCCTCTAGATTGGCTTAAAAAATGAAAAATAAATATTTTTCATGGAGTCTTACAGGCTTTTTGGCCTTCCTGAATCACACTGCGTCTGGAATTCTCCACCCTTTTGTTTGGGTGGGAGACCCAAATGGAACTAGCTAGCACAGCCTTTGGCATTCCTGAAGTTTTGGCAATCTGTTTAGGCTAAATAGGTCAACAGGGTGGAAATAGCCCCTAAAGCTTCGAACTCTATCTGAAAGTTAAAACATCACTAGCTATTTTTATCAACACATAGGTTAAGCTCAGGCTCTCATGAAGCATAAAAAAACCCTCATATGACAATGTCCAAAGAGGTCAGCAACCCTGAGTTGGAGAAAGGCAGGGGGAGAGACTTTGTCTGTTGCAGCCCCAGAGCATACTTTAAAAGGAGGAATTAGGAATGATAAGGAGAGTGTTCTGGATTGTTGTGTTGGCTGCATCACTAGAGGCAGGGATTCTGAGGCAAAGGCAGAAGAGGTGTGGCTGAGCCCTGTAGACATCTATGATGTGACTCCAATGTTTATGGAAAGAGAACTGCAGCCAAATATTTGGAACTCGATGAGCTTTCTCAGCTACAAATAGCAGTTATTCCAACAAGCAAATGGGCTTCATACTAGACTTTCTGGACCCTGGCTTTCTCCCCAAGATCCTCTGTGCCCTGTCTTACTTCCTCATTCAGACTCTTCTTCCACCACTTAAATTTCATAAAAAACATCACAAATGCTTTCAGTATACGAAAACTAAAATCTCCAGATGCAAGGGAGTAGGAGCATACCAGATAACCTACTACTTCCTCCTTCTTTAATATTATTCTTACATTAATCCTATGAGAAAAAAAAATAATTTTTGTGTGAATTACAATTTCAGTATTTACATGCTACAAGGCAATGATAATCTAAATCGCCATCTATGCCAGCAAAATGACACTTGAGGGTAAATGACATCTGAGTAAACTTGTTCCTGTAGTGTCACTCATCCCAAATATCTCCTAGTTTCTTTTGAAGTTTTAATGAATGGAATTAAGACTATAAGGCTGCTCCCAAACTTTGTTCTAACCAAGTCATGTCATATCAGTGACATCACAAAAATTATTTGTACATAAACCCAGAATCTTTGTTTATCGGACATGTGGCTACATGATGGTTTAGTTTCATACAGTTTCTTAAAAGCTACAACATTCAAGTATTCAACTATCGAACTATTTTAACAAAGGAGACAACAGTTGAATTTAAATATTTCATTTTTAAATCAGCAGCACAAGGGTAAGCATAGATCATAGATATCTGTCTACGTATAAATGAGTGTGTGTGTTTGAGAACACATATTAATAGTTATAAAGAATAATTATGGGAGGGACAGTTTGTTTTAAAATGGGACATGGCTGGATATTCATAGGGAATTTGGGATGTCCATGATGACTATAGAATGAACAACTGACATTGCTGGTATTATATACTTTCAAGATCATCCAAGATAATTATTTCCTTGCTTTATTTTAAAGTCTCTGGTGATTTTGTCTAGAATCCTGCTGAGTTTATACACTATCAGACTTAACTTTGGTCATCTTGGCTGGTTCACTCATGGTTTCAGTGCTGTCACATGTACAGAATTCCGTATTGGCTGCATATGTTTATATAAATGGATTTACATTTTCAAACTGGCAATATGAGCTTATGCACCCCTAAATTATGAGAAAAATCCCAGCACATAAATAGCTGTCTGAGTACATACATCTAAAAGACCCAGAAAAGCATGCAAAGTGGTTAACCTACCAATATATAGGCACATACCAATTTTGCATACTGAATATATTTGCACTAAGAATTAGATTTTCCACTCTTGTTGGTCTATATTTGGAGATGGTGGAGAAAAGGGCTGCAAAAAAAGCTGATTGTATTTCCTTAATCCCAGGAGATCTGTGTTTAGGGTTTTATTTATTTTTCCACTCAATTAAGTGTCTCAGCAAACATACCTCAGGGTCAGCCTGTACCACTGTCTACATATGGCAAATGTCTATCATTTATATCAAGGGCGATCAATGGACAAGATACTTCCATACTGCCATGATCTTTTTGCAGCAAAGGATTCCCTTGCAGCAGGAAAACGCCTGATGGTTATGCCAGTTATTTTAAGTTCACTTTATACCACATAAGCAGACAGAAGGATTTAGTCAAGCCTGTTGTAGGTAAAGCATTCCATACATCTAAAAAAGTTGCCCTGGATGCCATACTTCATTACAAAGGCCTTGATTTTCTCTTTACAGGATTTTAGTTTCATCTGGAGAAAAGCTACCATTTTATTCACTCTTCTTATATACATGCTAATATATTTAGTCTAACACCTCTACATTAAATACAATTCTGTATTTAATGGCTTTGCCAACACTTTTATTATAAATGTTGGGTTTCAAAGGTGTCAAGCTCAGCCAGAAAAAATTGGTAAGTACCACATTTGTCTTGCATAACTCTGTGTGTGTTAGGAGCCTATTCACCTTGCAATAACTTCCAAGATAATCCATTTGGAGTATTCTGAATACCAGAGTGAACTGAGGTCGGACATTATTAGGAGAGACAGAGACAGATTGCCAGCTGGCGTAAGCCATTCCAAAAGCTACACTTATTTAAATTACCAAAGGATCTGATACTTAGTCCACTAAAAAAAAAATGGAAAACTTAACCAACTGAGTCCTTGTACAATATGTTGTGACCAGATTTTTTAAAACCTGCAATTCAGGGCATGTACTCCCCAGCACTGAGTCATGCTGCAAGGGAAGCATCCCTGGCATCAGCAAGCATATTAGTGGATATAGCTCTTACTTTTAACCACATGCAAAACAGACAATATGTTGTGTCGCTTGAGAGGACAGATGCCTATTTCCAGTCACAGGATCTGATGCAGTCCTCTATTACAGCACTGGAAAAATGTTAATTGCCTAAGTGGAAGAGACAGGAAAAACTTTTGCCTTCATGAAAATGCAAGAGAAATGAGCATTCAAAAGTCTGAACCAAATACAAGTACTAGTTTCATTTGTTGGGATCATCCAGGCCAATTTGGCCATTAGAGCAATGACTGATTGTTCTAAACTTTTTAAAAGATATTTTCAGTACTGTAACCAACACTATTATTATTGATCTTCCATTCTAGGTATTTCCATCAAAAAGCAGACATCTTTTAAACTGAAATCTGATGTCTGTGACAGGTTATTTAGCATTTTAGGCACTGGGCAAAGCATTAGTGCAGCCTATAGGCCTGGTTTTTACACATCGTAAAACAGGCCACCATAAGAAATGAAGTTTTTCTGAGGTATCTCTAAGCAGATGTTGGACAGACCCCAAGCAAATTCAGGAATAGGTCAGTTCTGCTTCAGTCTCTGCCCCCGCTTTGCTGGGTGGCCTTTGAGTACCTGGCTCTATTTCTCCAACCAGAAAATATGTACACTGATATCCATCTCCTCAGAAAGACCATGAAGCCACTGAAGAAATTACAACTAGTGCATTACAGACAACCATGCACAATCACCAGTGCATAATTACTTAGTAATTATATTTTTTTTAGGATATCAAGACCTGGATCAATGCCATCACAGGCTTTTTAGCAGTCCTTAGATTACACGATCATCACACGTTTGCCTTGTTCTGGAATGGTAGCCTTAAGGACGGAAGGGAATTGCCAGGGAGCAGCTGGATTGGGCCTGTCCACTTCAGGACAAGCCAGGAGCTGCAGGCAACCCAGGCACAGGCCAGGCAGTGGCCTTCTGGTGGGTGCAGGCCTACAGCCCCCAAGCAGGGCTATGGTGGTGACAGTGACAGCATTGCCAACCCCCTGGTGATGGCTGAAGGTGGTAAGGGAAAGCAGCAGAGCCAGAGGCCATCCAAACAGCCCCACCAGGCTCTGCAGGGCCTGGGCTGGTCACAGGGCTGCTGACAACATGGCTGCAGTCAGCCATGGGTCCCAGCCTGTGCCTGCCCTGAGCTCCTGATCCACAGGTGGAACTGGGGGTCCTGGATGACCTGCTGGAGGACAGGAACATCTGGGTTACAGAGTCCCCTTCATGCCAGGCAGTTCCCATTCATTAAGCTCCATCTGAAAACTGCTAGTGACTTGCCTGCACTATTGCACTAGGAGGGCTGCTCCACAATCTTGCACTTAGGGTGGCTAAAATATTTCTTCTTGTTCCCAGCTTGATCTGAACACATGATGTATTTACCATGAAATTCCCTTTCAGTCTTCTAGAGAATTTATTTTAAACTCTCCCACAAAGCAGAGCCTCTGACTCCCCATCAGTCAACTATCCCTCCTCTGTTCCAGGGCAGCTCGCTTCCCTGAACACAGTGAGCGCAACTGCTCAGTGGCCGCCGAGGATCGCCTTCCTCCCCTTCTCTCAGAAATATCTCACCTTACACAGCCTATACTCCCTTGTGCCTTCTTCAGCTTTGTGGGGTGGCCCTGTGATCAGCTAGTCTTCCCTATTCTTCTCAGCCTTGGGATAGCACATACACCTCTTTCGATGTGTCTATTATTTTTGGCTAATGAACCCCTGGCTTATTTCAAAAACATTTGTACATTTTCCTCATAACATTCATTCATTTCTATCATTGTAATTGTCAAAGTAATCCAATGCTTCTCATATGATAATCTGTTCCTGCTGGATATTGGCAATACCTCTTCACTTTGTGGCATCACAAAACCTCTTGATCATCCTCCAGACTTTTGTACCACTTTCAATAGTGAAAATAATAAATAAAATCCACCCCCAAATGTGCTGCATTGTTCTCCTCTCAGTACAACACACTACTGGTGGTCTTACAATTACCAATAGCGTTTGCACTCCAATTTGTGTCAGGGAAATTAATGTCCCCAACACAATGTCTAGTAAAATTATTTCTACATTAATGTTAAAGGGAAAACTCTCAACATGTAAAACTGATCTTAAATATCTGTTCACAGAATAATCATCTTTATTTCTTCCCAAGATTGAGTATCTCCTGTCTTCTATGCATGCCCCTTTTTCTCATTGTTTTACAGCATTCTGCATGTAAACATGTACAATGCCTGCCCAGTGCATTTATCTTACTTTCTTCTCTGAATGATGCATACCCTTCAACAGGTATTTCTTGGTTCATCTGACTCCTCTGTTATGCCTCTTTTTATTTTCTGTAATACTTAATTTCATGTAAAGCATCAGTTGTTCATATTCATCCACTTTCTTTTTGAGGTTCCTTACCTTACTTCTTTCAACCCTTACCTGTTTCAGTTGTTTCTTTATGATTTCATGCAATTCTGTAGCTAGATTACATGAATTTAGCTGCAGCACTCACTTGAATATGACTCTACTCATTATTAATACTTTATTCCTTTTGATGTCCTTTTCTTTTACAATAACTTTCTACCCTTTAACTGCTTTTTTTTCTACACTTCACTGACTTTCACTGTTGCTGTGAAATAAGAAATATTGAAATAAGAAATAAGAAAGACTTGGAGATTACATAAGCATCTCTCAACCTTCTCTCTGCATCTATCTGTTTAAAACTTTTCTTGTGAATTAACAACTTACTTCCGTAAGCCAGAACCCACAAACTGACCCAGTATCCCAGTTTTTTATGTTATCATAACCTCTGTCTCTTTTACTAGAAAAGATAGCAGTGCCACTGAGGTCCCCTGTTTTGCTTCTCTCAGGATGCTACCTGGCTGGCCTAGTGCTAACATAGCAATTTATTTTTCCCACCATAAATTATTTTTGCTATTTTTCTCTCTATTTACAGGCATCCCAGATCCCAAAAAAGAGTATGCCACTTTGTCCTCTGAGCTTGTTCTGGTGACAAGGCTGTTGATTCTTCTCAATGAGGAATACCAGTCACACAAACCTCCTTATTTTCCATGAAGCCATGAAGAGGGTTCTTCCATTTGTTTAAAACTAATTTCATCTCATCTGCATTTCTCTTTCAAATCAGACATGTATCACCTATTTTCTCCCTTTGGTTCTGATCTGCAGCTATCCTTCATAACCATACCTTATTTTCTTGCAGCAATGCTGTCTTCCCCTCTTCCTCCTTCCCATTCCATCTTCCATGTTTTCTTTTGTGTAGCAGCTGTTTTCTGTTACCCTACTGCTCTTCTGTTAGGCAGTCTTTCTTGTTGGATATTTCTTTGGATGTCCCTTTCCACCTAGCTGTTTTCCCCATCCACATCACCAGAAGTTATCTGCACCTCCTTGGTTACCTGTGTCATCTTCTCCTGTTCCATCACATCCCACATCCATCCCTGATGTTGAACTTGACCTATGGTTGCACCTCCAGTCATCCCAGCTTCTCTTCTAGGAGTGTGAGTAACATTTCAGCCAAAACTGCCTTCTGTCATAAATGCTCTAGAGGATAATACTCATCCTATAAATTCTGCAGCTGGTAATCTCTGTCTCTTCCTTGAGGCACTAACATCTTCCATTCTCAATCCCTAGCATTAACAAAAAATCAGGGCAAAATGCAAACCCAACCACACAATCCCTTCCTGTATCTTCTTTACTGTTTCATATATTTTTCATTATCTAACAGCAGGAGAACACAGAGAGGTCCCTCTGCATAAGTCAAACTCTATAGATAATGGGCTCAAAGTTTTTAAAAATAGGAATTTAAACTTCTGAGGCTGTGTTTGGGCATTGGCTTGAATTTTCCAAATACATGGCTGTCCAAAACTCCCAGTGATCTAGGTCACTAGAAAACTGAACTGGTGCAAAAAGAAGACTTCAGGGCTTAACTTTAAGCACCTTAAAAAAAAAAATCAAAGACCATATACCAAGAATCTTATAATTTAAACAATAAACATTGCCCAAAGAAAGTGTAGAAGTGAAGCAGTGCCTGAAACACTGGATCTCTTATGTGCCTGGACAGGTAATATTTTAGAAAGGATCTACAGGAAAATACATATCCCAGAAATGCAAAACTCATCTCCATGATATTACTGGGAAGCTTTGCATTTCTAATGTGCACTGAGATCCCAGAAAAACTGAGTTACTTTTGATGGGTACATTCTGAGTCTGGAGTCCATGTAATAAGTAGTACATCCACAAGTTAATGTGAGTCTGAAATGGTATCAAATCTGGAAGTGATAAGTATCTCCCCATGAACTAACATAAAATGGCATTTTATAACAAGAACTGCAAATGAATTACATGGTCAAGCAGTGATTAAAACTACAATTACATAGGGAAAGGAAATACTATACAAATCTGACTAGCACTTTTCCCCATGGATGTTGTAGTCTTTTCCTCATGATCCTGCTCTAGATTTCCCTTGACCAGACAAAGGTAACAATGCTAAATTGAGACAAACAACATTATACTAAACACGTTATAACTAACAGTTACGATGCTAAGAAGCAGTGACATTTTCAGGAGGTTAACTGAGTATTGGAACACCTACCTTCAGGAGTGCCCAAAGCAATCTACAGAATGGAACTGGGAAGGAACCTGTGCCAAAAACCTCATAAACACCATGATACAATGGCGAGATGTCTACGTTGGATAAAGAATGCATCCTATCAGGAAAGGCGGATGAGCTTTGCCACATAGGTATACAGATACCGTATTTTTATCATGGCTGGAAGTCCCAAGGAAGTAAGTGGAAATTTCCAGCCAATAAGAAATGTTCCAGGCTCCTTTTCCAAAGAAAACTCCAGAATTATTTGGTAATGGGTAAATGTTATTAAAATATTCATTCTTAGTATTATTTTCTTTCCCCTAGTAAAGTAAAAATTATAATAACTTGGTGAAAAACCATAGCTGTGAATTGCTAGTTATTGCTGGCATCACACCCAAGCAGCACAACATTTTTCCTGCCTGCTGTGCAGTATAGCCGGCAAGTTCCCGCAAATTAATGACCTACTCAGAAACAGATATTTGGACAATATTTTGTGAAGGCTGGAACAGTCTTTATTGCTAATATTGAGGGATAAGCAGCTACGCAGAATCAAGAGAACTACAGGAAAGACTATGCAAGTGTAAGAATCAATCCTCTCCATCTTTCCTCATCCCCAACACAGAAGAGTTGGTCATTGACTCCTGATTTCTAATGTGAGCTGCTAAATTTCAGTCTAAAGCTAGTGTTCTAGTAAAATGAAACACACTTAAAACCAAACTTCTGGTGAAAGGGGGTGAAAAAGAAGTTTAAAGCGTCTTTTTTATTTTGTTTGCCTGCCTTTTTGCCTTTTTCTCTTAATATATCCCGAACCTTCACATACACACCAGATTCTGAGAGTAGCAAATGCTACTCAACAAGGCATCGAGAATTTCTTCTTCTGGCAGAACCATGTTCAGGGACGCATGCTGATTATAGCACACTATATGAATATTGCACAACAGTATTAATCTGTCTGTCATTGTGTTGTGTGAATAGAATAACTGCACTATCTCAGTTAAAACACTCCCCACAGGAACTGCAGTGACATAGGAACTGAGCAGACAGCTCTCTCTAAAAAGAGACTGGCACAAAGAAGTTTCCTTTTTTTTCCAGAGAAATTATTACTATTTACATCACTGCATTGAACATTTACTAAAAAACTACTTTAGACAGTACTGATCATGGAAAAGGACTTCATCGGAAATTAAAGTATGCAGGTCTCATATTCTGTTAAAATACTTCAGATTCAGCGTAATGGAGGGCCTATGCAAATCAGAATCTGTTTACTTATTATACCCTCCTACAGCTGCAAAGCTGTAAATTACTACATTGGTTACTAGGAAGAGAAGACCCAGGCCCAAAATTTAAATATAAGGGCATGTGGGAGGGTATGCACAATCTGAAATGTTTTCATATTTTCTGAAATCTAATGAGTTCAGATAATTACAGAATTGAGAAAAAAAAAATCAGTCTGTTTTGTATCAAGAAGACAATTGCATCAAGAAGACACACTTGGAGCCCAATGCTGAGTAATAAACCACCCGTGCAGTTTCCATTTTTGACTTCTTGCTTTTGGGGGATGTGTGAAATAAGCTGCAGATGACAGTCAAATGCACAGACTTTGGTAGCTTCTTTCCAATGAATGTATTTTCCTGGACATTTGCTGTTCTGAATTTTTACAGTGTGAAAGTAAAAAGAAACAGTTGTGCAGTTAAACTGAGGTTTCATTTAAAGGAATTGCATGATGGATTCATTACTGAGATGGCAAGTACAGCTCAATCTAGTCAATATGGAATTTCCTTTTTCCATTCTCTAGATATAACAGGACACAACAGGCAGTGAAATAGGCACTTAGTCACTGTTTTTTTACAAATCTTTTTAATTCCTTTATTGCCCAATCTTGCAGTTGTGAACTTGCCAACATTTCTCTTGCCATAATTCCTGCAAAAGCAGGCCCTTAAATGTGAAACGTAATTAAGATGACCTTTAGCTGCCTTCCATAGTTCGCCATCCATAAGACTAGCAATCAAAAAAGAAGTATTAATAAAATAATGTGACATTTGTTCAAAGACACCATATAATAGGCTAACTACATGTGCTAACTATGGGACTGATTCACGACACCATTACATCATTTTATTCCCCACAAGAGTTACCACAGCAAGAAACTGCCATTAACAGAATAGCTTTCCTATATCCAACACATGCCTTAAGCACTGCAGGAACTACATTTTGGGTAGTTACTGAACGGTATTCAGAATTCAGGTCTAAGTTCCCAAGAAAACCTAGAGGCAATGAGATTTGCAGTAAGAGGCTTAACTCTGGCTGCATAGAGATAATTATACCAAACTGGATTCAGAGCCTTGGAGTTATATTTTTACTGACTGAGCATCTACTGTATAAAGTCAGATCCACACACCTGTCCCCTAGGCATGGATATCTGCCTCACCTTTTCCCCACTCTGAAGAAACCCCACGTTTTTTATTTGGCCTTTTTCTGTATGTTGCTCTATGAGAGTTTCATGGATGACCAGTATGTCCTCTAACTTTATACTGTCCCCCAAGCGAGTTTTCATGCCTTTATATTTCAGAGACATGCTTCTTCATTCACACCCTCTCTCCAGAGCTAAGACTACAGAGATTTTTGTCTTACAAAAGCCTACCTTATGTAACTATACATTTAGATGATGTCCAAGTACTCTTACACAATAATACACAGTGATGATGAATAATAAGATGAAAGAGAAATATAAACACTTAGGTAAAGGCTGCAAAATGACTATACAGCAATTTTCTGTTCATTATTTTACACCCTTTTCTAGTACTGTCAAAACAGAATAACCCAAAGCCAACCGTGACAAAAAGGCAGCTACTTTTTCCAAGTAAAACCAGCAGAATTTGACTGGTAACATTCAAAGTTTGAGCAATATCAATGATATTGTACAAAATGAATCAATTTTTTAACCTGAAAAAACAGTCATCTCTTGAAGTAATTGAGCACTGAAGCATTGTGTGACTTGGTACTGGATCCACAATGAAATATAATTATAAAAACATTAGGGAATATAGACTTTCATTAGTGATGTCAGCAGTGTCTAGATCCTGACTTCCTAATTAAGCTTCCAGTCCAATTTCTTTGGTAGTGTTCCAGGCCTTTCCTCCTTGATCATTTGACTATCTTTTAAAACACTCTATCTCCTCGTATGATGAAACAAATAGGGAAAAGAAGTCTCACACAAAACCACAAACACTCATCTCTGGTTCTCCCAGACTGTTCCACCATTCATACCTCTTTATCCTGTACTGTAGCTCCTCAGGATCTGTCTTTGTGCTAGTCCACTTCATGGTCAGCTAAAATCTGTGCATTCAAATCTGTACAAGTACATAGCTTTCATTATTTATTCCTTTCACATCAATGATAATGATGAGTAAGAGTTTCATTGGGTTTGCAAAAGTATTGACACACTCTCGAAATCAAAGGCAGTATTCAATTGTTTATATACTTTCTAGACTATTCTTTTTGCTAATGGCAAGTTTTCATATGTCTGATTCTAAAGACAGATAGCATATACAAGGTTTCAGGTGTGTTTTGCACACCCAAATATATTCTGAAAAACAGAAGTATGATTTTTTTTTTTCCCTTTCAGTTGCCTGCAGCCTCATCTTCTCAATCTTTTGCCTTCATACATTTTTTTATTAGTGCTGTTATTTAAATATAAAATGAGTTTATCATTCACCTAAGCTAATCAGATCTGACTCATATGAATGATATTTGGGATTATGCCCTGCATGAGGAGACTCACTACCTCCCTGAGGACATAATTTTACTGTTGAGCTTTACGACCAGGAAGACTAATCAGTCTTGTGATGCACACTTCAGGATTTCATTATTATGAGATTAATTTTTTTTCTCTGAGTGCTGAAAGAAACTGGAAGTACAACTCACTGTTTTATATCCATGTGATGGATAATTTCATATTTGTTTTTACTTATTCTACTTTACGGATAAGAACTGTGTTCTAAGCAAAGAAAAAAGAAAAATTTTAAAAGATTTTATGAAGTATATAAAGTGTTCCAGCCTTTTTAATTTCTTGTGTGATACATATGAGGCAAGAGCATAAGCTCACAAAGCTTCACAACGGTAGCTTCTTCAACAGTACGTGAAGTGTGACAGCCACTTGCCTGACTACTCTCTCAGGTGATCTAAGCTGAAAAATGCTTAAAAAATCCACTTCTTATAAAGATCCCTGAAGTCTGGAGATTTACTCATGCAGCACTCGGATACAGTTTTGGAAAGAGGAAGCAAACAGTTTGTATTTTCTTCCCATGTCCTGTAGACTCTGAAAACAGACACAGGAGTTACAGGGTGGTTGGTCTCAATTTATTTTCCTAACAAATTTATTTTCCTTTGTTATCATGTCAACAAACATCAGTGCCCTCTTCCTCCATCTTGCGCAGTGAAAAACATACTTACTGCATAAGGTCTTGTGGGTAAAGGGCCTGAACTGACAGTACACTTCCACATCCTAGGATTCTAATGGCTTTTAAGCATAGAAAGACCCCAGGACAGCAAAGTCCTGAAGTTCATGCTGAACTTTAACCAAACGTCTGTTATCACTGCTTAGCACAGTACATAACTATGCACTGAAACCTTATATTGGAATGGTTCCTAGCAGATATGGTTTACATGCTTGAAGTGCAGTCTGCTTACATGCTTTGCTGAATCTCGTTTACTTATCTTTGGGAAAATAAAATACTATATCACTATACCACCCAAAGCATCACTGGCAAAGAAAAATAAGATACTCAACAGATGTGAGAAGGGCGGTATCTACTGATGGAACAGAATGAACAGAAAGACTGAAAGATTATTACTAATTCACTTGCATTAGCATAGCAAGTAGGAGCCCTAGCCGTGGACCGTGACTACAGAACACAGAGCAGAAAGAGTCTCTCATCCCAAAACCTTGCTCCAAAAGGAAGAGAAAAGTGATAGAGATGACAAAAGGCTAGGAAAAATTTCAGGTGGTGTTAAGAAGTGAAACAAATAGATGTCTGCTAGGCAGTTATGGTTGCACCCCAGCAGTCTACCCACTGATACTTTTTTTGCAGACATAGCAAGAGTAAGTTTCAAAGAGAGGTGCGAAAGATAACAAATGGACTGGTTTTGCAAGTTTTATAGGGAGCTTTTCCCAACTGTATCAGGCTGCATCACTTGACAAACTTTGATTAGAAACATTAACAACTGAAAAAGCACTTTGCAGTGAAATTATGTAGGATGGCCACCAGAGACTCTGGCTTCCTTTCCTTAACTATTAAAATGTTGATAGTCAGCACTATACAGAACTTAAATTCATTACAATCATAAGGGAAATCATCAGAGAGGAAGAAATAAGTTATAACATCCACTTACTGGGTAATTTTTGCTTTTTTCCTGAATATTTTGGTAACTTCCCTAATGTTTTCATCATTTGAACATTTTCATTTAAGCTTCCTTTGCTCTGTAGTCTCAAGTAAAAAGTCTGGAGTTCTACTTCTAATCAGGGAAGTAATTTAGCATTACTTCCCCCCGCCCCCCCCCCCCCCCCCCCCCCCGCCCAGTATTTTTAAGTTTAAGTCAACATTAGGTTTCTTGTTTTATTTTAGATTATTCTGTAAATTATTAAATTTACAGAAGTTGTCTATAGAACTTTTACTCTTCATTATTCAAATAACTGAGTGGAAAAAACTTGTTTGCTACTGGGCCTGTTAATACAGGTTGAATTCAGTGGCAGAAAGCAAACAGCTAAAATTGACTTGTTCAAGATTTTAAAAGAAGATTTTAAATGAGTAAAAAATTATCACTCTCTGTTAGTTCCAAGAACAATAAAAAAAGTTTTCTTCATACACATTTTTTAATTACAAACTGGAATCTTTTTTTTTTTAAAAAAAAACATTTTAAAACTGAAGACATGCCTCTGAATTATCTATGTGTTTATTTTTTTTAAACACATCTTGACACTTTTTTCTTTGATACATATGATTTACAAACACTGCATATCAACTCCATGCTCTTTGTTTTAAAATGTTTTATAGTTTTATAGCTCATACTTACAAAGTTATGCCAGTAGAAGTGGCTTTCACAAAAGGGCTTAATCCTCCCTGGACTTGCATAGAAGTCAGTTAAAAACAGAAGAGCACAATGGTTCTTTCACCCTCCTCCCTCACATTTATGTATTTAAAGGCATTGAACATGCAAATGTTCCTCACTTGAAAAATGTTGCATTACATTAGTTGACAGAAATTATGTGCAACAGGTCTTCTGTTTTGACCCTCAGTCAAATCTGCGCTTTGTAGTGTCAAGTCCAGCTGCTCTATTTGATATAGAGTGTGATTCGCGTGCTTGTAAACATGGCGTTTGAAAATACCAGGGCTTATTCTGAAACATTCAATTGGATTTTGCTTCAATAAGACAGAGAAAAAAAAACCCAATAATATCAAGAGTAGGCACAAGAAGAACTGCACATGCAAAACTACATGTATAATTCAAAGGCCAGATTCAAGCTCTTTTGAGCAGCAAAGCAGTTTAAAACTGGTAGAGGTTTGTTCACATAAAGGCAGCTAACTCAAAATATTCACTCCTAAGGATTATGGTAGAGGAAATGATTTGGGGCCAAGGGATCTTAGAGTGGGTGAGATTTTATCACCGTTAGTGCATACTGTCCTCACTAAGAACAATAGAATTTAGCTAAATACAAAGAATGTCACTATGTTTTCTTAACAAAATGTGGTATTTTTGAAAGAAAAAATAAAAATAAAAGAGAAAGCTTTGTATACCCAAGCAGTTCTGGAGATAGTAATCCTCATCCCAACCTCAACTTTTGAAGTGCATGGAAAGATGGAATACAGAAGCTGACAGGGAAGATTTACAAGCTCAAACAGGAAGGTGAATGAAGCAGTGCAAGAAAAGCAAGGCAATTTCCACTGACTGATCACCACAGTCTAATTAGAGCAACAGCATTATATCCAGTTCCCTCACCTAACAGTCACTGAGCCATAACGACATAAAAGAAACCACCGAGAGGGTAGGAAAGCAATGTGCAGTGGAAAGTTCCGTGAAATGTTCCTGCTGCAGATGGCTTACAGGGATGCTCAGAAATGAATGCTTCACGTGTATTTTGCCATAAATATATCCCTCAGGAGATTTGCATTAGAGTCAAGGATGTCTGTGTTGAATGGCTTTGACAGTAATGAACTGCTTAGTAACTTTATATTTAACATGGAAAATTATTTCCGAAGTACGTTTTGGACACCAGCTCAAAAGTATAGCCAGGTTTTGAATTGTCTAACTAATATATAACTCTCACAGTGCATAATGCCAGCAAAACTGTTATTCTGAAGTTAAGTCTTTGTTGTGGCTGTTTCCCATTTTAATTGCATGGGAAGGCTGGGTTGTTTTTTCCAGGATCCATTGCTTGGACTAGGAGATAATGAGTCCCTCAATCATGTATTACATTTCTATAACTGAAGGGCCTAACCCATTTCATGTCTTATAGCTCCAGTTTGGTATCCAGAAGAACACCGTATTTTATTTCTGTTACATTGTCGATGTCATTCATGGTGATAGGAAGTGAGTATTTAGGGAGAAATGTATGAACCATGGACATGCTGAACCATGGACACAGACAATACAGTGGCATTTGGTTGACAGTAAGCTGGTTGGTTAGATGTGCCTCCTTGTCTGACATGAAACATAAGCCCTTCATTTCTGACTTCCATGTGACAGTCTTTTTTCTCCAGATGCTCTTTTAATGGTTGTTTCCCCCTTTCTTTTGTAACCTATGGTGTGGTTTGTTTAAGTTGATGCCGCTTGCCTAGGAAAAATGTTAGGCACAGATCATGCAGATCTGCTGTATATGGCATCAGTTGCAGGGAGTGCTATTCATCTGCAGCCTTACTGTTTACCTTCTTCATATACCCAGGAAGAGCTGGGGCAGTGGGAAACATCTGGGCAGAGAAAATCACTTTGTTTCCTCTGCCAGCAAGGATATCTGTAAACTCCCAATGGCTCTACCACTGCTATCTATCTCAGCTTGCTTCTGCTCCCCTTTGGAGCAGCAAACAGCAAAGGTGTCTACATTTCTCAGGTACTCTGGGCACTGTGGCAAAAGGTATTCCAAGCCAATGCTCGCCTTGTTACACTGTTAAGTACACTTTGCCTTCCTCTCATTTTCCATTTCACCTGTCTCCAGAGCCTTTCATTTGTAATTATGTTTTGGCCACTGGTTTAAGTGCACCTGCCTATATAGAGCTACAGTTTATAAAGAAGTGGAGTTCAGATAGCAGCAGCTTGATATGTCTTCAAGTTGCAGTTCCATACAGTAAAACAGCTTTTACAATGGTGTTAAGTATACAGGATTTAATTTTGAAGGCAAGGTTTCTATTTCTACATGGTGTATGTTTCTTGCTATTCTAGCCTTAAGTTCAGTTCATAGTAACTTACTGTTCCTTTTTTCAATTCACATAGAACTAACTTACAGTAATTATTTGTTAAGGACCTACTAAATAATTTCATTATTCATAGTGCTAGAAATTTACTAATAAACAAGATCAAATTATCTTAATCTTGGTGCTTTATAATGGGGGTAACTGTATGAAGACTTACACACACCAATGCTGTTTTTTTTAATGATGTATGCATAAAATACATAAATACATAGCTATGTATGTCCTCCAGAGATATATATACATGTACATATACATATACAGATATATATATGTATACAAAAGAAAGTGATAAATATAGATATATAGTTAATTGGTACATAAACATTTTCTTATTTAAATTATAGATCTAAACCCCCCCCCAAAAAAAAAGTGTCTGTAAACAGGGATCCTCACTTTGTCACTGGTAGGGTCAACTTCTAACAAAGCCAAGAAAATTCCCTCTATATTTAAGGTGGTATTTTATTTATCACATCTATTTGTAGACAACCTCCTGCTTGTTACAGGAATAACAGATAAAAGTAGTTTAAAAAACCCACGTCTATACAGGCTGGTCTTTATTGCTTGGTAAAGAAACAAGTTATTTAGTATGACTAAACACAAGGACAGAGTTAATTAGGAATGAAGACAGCAAGTCAAATTCAGAACAATGAGGATACTATCCTAAACCACAGCATCACTGGAAAACTTGTCAAAATCATAATTATTAACTACTATATGTTTTCTATATGGTATAGACAGAGAATATAATCCTTGAACAGAGAGATGTGTCTCAGGAATAGTAAATTCTTAGTAATATGGTATTAATGAGGTTATTGCTGAAACACGCTGCTGCCTGCACTTCTAAAGGGATTTTGATGGCAGGGACTCGGAAAGAATAGCTAGGGGTCTGGGAATCATTCTTTTGTAGCCAGAGAGGTGACAAAAGCTCTATTCCTTTAGTTAATTAAGGAAGTGACTGGATCATGTTCTACAAGTACCCATGTGGGGAAGACATTTTTGATAAATTGATTTTTAGCGCAGCAGAGGAAGGCATAATAAGACCCAAAGTTCATACTTAAAACGAGTGGTGTTTTCTAGCCATCTGATAATCAGGCCTCTCATAATCTCTGGTTTCATCTGATGAGTCCTCAGCTCACAAGATTTTGTATTTTCTCTATTGTATCTTTCTGCAATGATTTGCAATTCTTACTGCTGATTCTCATGTTTGGTTCCCCAGTCCTCAAGGCAGTGCAGCTCTTTTCATCGGCTATCCTGAGCCTTTTCTCAGTTACCTGTTTCCCAATACTGTACTATCAGGAAGTTTCAATCCCACTTCTTTTAAGACTACCAATGAAAAGATTTCTCCTAATACACCTTCTTAAGGATCAGTCATAACTACCTACACCCCCAGCCTAATGGTTCTTTTTTCAATATTGCCCTAAATCATCTACCATGGTCATCTTACTGTTGCACTCTTAAATTCCACTTTCTCCAAGCAAGTAAGTAGTTTTCTTTTCAACAGCATAATGAGTGCATTGTAGAAGGACAGGCAGAATATATTCCTTTCATTTCCTTTCTCTAGAGAATTAAGTCATCCTATTGAAAAGAAAAGAAAAGAGGGAAGATCAAGTTAGTTTAGCGTATCCTGCTTTGGTAAACCGATATTCCACTTCCCTTTATCTGTAGCTTTAATGGTCTTTCCCTTCAAAACCTATTTTAAAACTAGATGTATTAATGATCCAGACTCACAAGTCTGCAGTTGCATACAGTAGTTTCCTCTCCTTACACAAATATATGCAAAACGCTTGTCTTCAGTTCTAGTACTATCTCTAACTCAGTAGGATTGATTTCAAATAATTACTATTAGACCTGTATTTCAGTGCAAATCTGAAAGAGGACAGCCACTGTTGAGTCTGTTACCCTTTCAGTAAAATCATTTGTAATATTTTTTTACCTCTGTTATAGTTATTTCCATTATGTCATTCCTGGTTATACTTTACTTTTGTAGCTAATATTAGTCAACTTACTATGAAAAAAGCAGAGCAAATAATTTTTTCCTTTTTTGTCAATAGCTATAGTTTCTTTAACCTCTTTACCATTCAGCTACTTATTTTAGGTCTTTAGCTTCTGTCTTCATCCCTAGGTAGCTCTATCCTTGTGTTTAATGCATCAACACAGTGATTAATTGTTGCAGAGTAATCACCATCTTAACCTATACTTTGTCAGCTGCTTCCCTGTGGCCATCTATGCCCGTCTGGTGGTCAAATGCAAGGCAACAGACTGCTTCCAGTGAGGTTTGAGATAATGTCTTTTTTCATATTGAGGTTTGCTTACAGGTAATTTCTGTACATCAGCTTACTCATCACAGGCATGTACCTGTACTTGTAACTCAGTAAAGTCTGGCCTTTTGAAATTCTAAGTCCATTTACAGGTCTGAATCTCTGCATCCTCTAACTGAACTTCCAATTGCCCAGTCCAAGGTTACTTTCTACAATGTCTTCCTTAAATAAAGACTGCTTCAACTACTTATAAGCTTATAAGCCTTTCTAGTGCCCTCCAGTCATCTCAGAAATTGTTGGTGAAGAAATGCGTGTGCCATAACAGCATAGAGATTTAACTCTGACTTCAGAATGGTGTTTCCTAAAATACATCTGCAAAATAAAAGCCTGTCATAATGACATATTCCACTAATTCTTTTTTTCTCTAGTATAAGCAATGAACCATATTATTTCAGTAAGCAATTATATTTTTCTGCATGTAAGAGTGGGGGAAAATGAGATTCCTTGCACTTTTGTTTAAAATTGTGGGAAATATGAAAAAAAAAAAATCAGGCTTCTGGGGAGATGTTTGACTTAAATTCAGTTTTCTAAATGTTTTGACACCAGCAGTGTCCGGGAAGTATCACATTGCACGGAATAAAGCACAGCCCATACACCAGTGTAGAAGCTGCCTCCTTACAGCAATTATTCTCTTTTGTCACCTTTGCATGCTTATGCATGAAGTCTGTGGAAACCAAAATTCATAAGTTGTGAACTAAAATTCCTGCCTCTTAATGTGATCCTATAATGGGATGTCTCCCTGCCTTTCATTTAAGTGAAGTGATTTCAGCCCAAAAGCTGATCGAACTTTGTCCACTTTTTAACTGTGGAAGGTGAAACACATATTTTAGGCTGTAACTTTTAAGCATAACCTTGATACTGACTCCTGTTTTTTCCAGAACTAAAAGAGCTTTCAAGAAAATGAACTATAAAATTTTATTACTTTCCTCTCAGTTATTGGCTAATACTCTCCCCAGGCATATGTTTTCTTGTATTTTGACAGAACTACCTACCTGAGTGAAACCATGGCCCTTTTGACGTCAAAGGTAAAACTCAATTTCATGACTGGATTTTACCTTCTGGGATATATTTTCAAAGTACACATTTCAACAGTATAAAATGTCCTGTAAGCCCCATGCCAACACCACCAGTACCACACATAGTAGGACATTTTTTCATTGGCATGAACAATCCTGGCACCTCCCTTCCTGTGGTTTTGCTTTTTCCGTACATAGGCATTTAGATTTAATTTTTGGGAGAAAATGTTATTTATACATATATCTACATAACATCTCCATCACTGCTGGTACAATATAAATAACACTGTTAAGAAATAACAATAAATTTATGCTCATTTTGGGTTTTACATCGCTTTTATGTTAACCCTAAACAATTTTGTATTGATTTTACATTTATTAAATGATTTTCTATTTTAAAGTCCATGGCAGTGTGGGGCCTCTATTATAGCAGAGCGGTTCTTGATCCTCATCGTAATGGGTATATTTTCAATAGTGGTAACCTTTCTGGCACTCTCACCAGATTACTCATGATACACTTACTACAGTGCAGTGAGTAATACACATTTAGAATCTGTTTTTCTCCATTCTATTTCATATCACTCTGAAAACCACCAGACAATACATTGTATTGTTTCTATAATGTCAATTTTTCTTGATAATACATTGTTTCTTTACCCCCTTAGGTTGAAGGATTCCTTCTGATGGGAATCCACTCCCGATTTGACTTAGAGACCCCTACTCACCGGAAATTCTCATTTGCTTGGCTCTCCAGGATGGCAGAGAACATAAACCTTCCCCAATACATTAAAGATGCAGTAGCACAAGGAATAATCACAAGTATATGTTTTCAGAGAGGAAATTCAGAGAGGAAAATTTACAGGCTTTAACACAAAGATCACATAAAAATAGCCCCAGAGATTTAGGGATGATGGACCAATGCTCTTTCTCCAGTCCTTTTTGATAGAATCCTTCTACTTAGCAACAGCTATACCTATTTTATGAAAAAGTGCTTTTATTCTATCAGAATGATTATATTTTCATAAAGAGAAGTTGAATCACACATAACTATGCTTCTTTAACAAAATCAGCATTTGAAAATTATTCTAAAATAACCGTCTCTGGTAGAAGACCTGCGCAAAACTACAAGTGAGTAACAGGCACAAGAACTTTTGGCATAGACAGGGCATACTTACAGAAACAGAGTTGAAAGGGCTACTTGGCTTTTGAGAAAACTTGTCCCTTGCAAGCGTATATAATCCTCACCAGAACTGAATAATAGAAAAGTTTATTTAATATATAATCCATGGTTCATAGGTTTGAAAATGTTTTCTTTTATCACAATCACCTTGTCTGAGCATGAATATATGAAAAAGTTTACATGAAAAACGTAAAAACTGAAACTCAAGATCAAAATTATCCAGCCCTTTATAACAAACAAACAAACAAAAATTATACATGGGATTTAAACAGATGTCTTCCATGTACAGGCTGCTCATATTTTCCTGCTCACTGTAGTGTTTCTGTATACAGTTATACTGCATGACATACAATTTTAAAATGCCAGAGAACTGTCATACACTACACTTGTTTTCATTGGGTGAACAACCTGTGCCAGAGCTCCTTGATCAAACACATGCAAGAGTCACACAAAATTCTATTAAATAGAACAGAAAAAACTGCTATCAACACTCACACTTATTGTAAATATTATTTTCCTACTCAAGTGATCTGCTTCCTCTCTGATTATTAGGTTTGTATCTACTGACTTTATTGACATAATAACCTTTGCTTAACTTTATTTCTATAAGCCCCATAGAACCATCACTAAAAAGTGCTTATGTTTAGATTTACTCCTATTTGTGGAAAACTGCAGAGCTGTTTGCTAATTCTAAATAGACTTTTTTTTTTTTTTTCTCCCTACTGAAGAAAACAGAATTTCATGGAAACCACCAAGAGACCAACTCACCATCCCCAAACCTTTATAACTGGTGAGAAAATGTAGTCAGGAAAAATCTCATTGTCATTATTTGCTCTCACAGGGTATTTGCAGCATTGGCACTTCACACAACACATTTTTTTTCTCTGTAAACTGAGCTTTTTTACCTTTTGAATTGTTGCGAGTCAGCAAACATGGCACATAGTGATATCAGTTTTATTCAGTTTTCAGATTAAAAGTAAGCTTTAACTGTTCTTGAAAATCCCTTCTCAATTCTATGGTTCACAAAGCACAAACTGCCCCACCATGTGAGCTGTGCCTTCAGGTACACCTGACTGACTCCAGTTTTCTGGCCTATCTTCACAGCTCAAAGAGAATTATAGAAGATAAGTTCTGAAGCAGTCGAGTGGCTACAGGGTACTAAAAGCGACATTAAATAAATGAACTATTGTTAGCTATCAGTTTGACTCTCTGCCAACCAGTTAAATGAATCACTTTGAAAAATTAAACAAAAAGAGGTTTAATTTGACATGACTGTTGTTTGACTTTCCGCTTTATTGTTTTAGTAGGAACCCAATGCCGATGCCATGCCACGCCAGCCAGAGAATAAGCACCACATATCTGTCCACTGCCAACCCATAACTAAGGCATTAAACCCCTTCATTTTTCACTTCCATCATTTGCTATTAGGAGTGAGTAATGTGGACCCGTAAGTCTACAATAAAGCCCCTGGATATTTCACAATTAAAATTTCTCTATCCTTTTAAAATGTTTAGCTGTTTTTATTTTCTCTTTATGTAATAAATAAGCCTGGATGGATACCAAATACAGATAGCTAAACAACTTCAGTTCTTCTAGCAGTTTATATGTGCCCTTCAATCTCTTGGAAAAGGCAAAGGGCAGGGGAGGCAGGATTGTTGCAGTAAAATGATTTATGCAGTGAATTTGGCTTGGTTGTATAAAAAGTTGATATTGGTATAAATCATCAGTTTGGCAAGTAAAGTTAGCAAGAGGCCTGCTGCCTGACCATTTACAGGTTTTTGTTTCTTCTCTTCAATAGGTTTCTTCTCCTTATTGCTACTTACAGTAAACACTCTGGGCCAAATTTTCCACCCTGTTACAGCATGCGACCGCACTGGCATTCATTCGGTAACACTGGTGTAACCCGGGCAGAAGAATTTGCTCTTCACATTTATAGGCTGACTTTCATCTAAGGATATCAAAGAACAAGCCTGACCAAAATCAAGTTCCAAGATCTAAACACTCCCAAACTTTGGGAAAGTACAGAGCCAGCCTTTGCAGCCAGATCCTTTTCTGATCCTTATTTAAGGCACTTCTGCCTTGAACTGAGAGGTGCAAATTAGTTACAACACTCCCCACACAGGGAACATTGTGAGTTATTAAAACCTGTGGTTTGTTTCAAAATCAATTTCTCATTTAGAGACATAATTGTGGTTCTAGTGAGCATAAGCCCAAAACCAGTTCTGAATATTTTATTTTCTGCTTAGTGCTAACTCAATTGCATCAATAGTTTTGCCTCACAGGAAAAAAAACTATCTAAGGAACTCGAAAGCTTAGTTCAAGTTGGCTGCAGGAAGTATTAAACAAAATGAACCTTTACTATGATACACGATATTTCATGTCTTCTGATCACAACAGCAGAACACCATTTCAGTTTCTTAAGTCAATCAATCAATTCAGTCAATGCAATATACTTCATGCAGTATTCAGAAACTGAAAAGTGAAAAATACAAAATTTTCATCACTACAGAAATGAGAAATAAATCATTATTTTAAAAGAACCTGCAGTAGGGGTCATTTGTATGGAGGACAATTGGCTTCTGCTACAAGAGTTGCTCTAGGCATGCCCTTGCTTGCTTATGGACCCTGCCAGGTACTGAACTCACCTGGGCGAAGGGCCGGGCTGTGCCAAAGACACCACAGCCTGCTTCAGCGTGCGGTGGTGGGAACAACGGGCACAGGTCTTCTTCCCTCCCCGCAGAGGAAGCAAGGTCATGAAGCTCCCTATGACTTTGTCAATGAGCAGACACTAAAAGAACAACTTGGTAGAAGTAAATCCTAAACTTACTTAATTGCCTTCAATTTTTCTCATTGATTTCTAAAAACTATCAGGGCGGGAAGGAGGAGGAAGAATAATTAAATAGAAAGTACACAGCCGGGAAATTGAAACGCTCCAGCCTTGGCATGGAACAACACCCTCTCTCTACACAGAACTCTGTGGAGCGGATTTAGATGAGAGAGAAACAATGTTTCCAAAAGCTCTAAGTCTGCCCATGTTGTCCTAAAATATGACCAGAATGCTAATGGGGCCGAGTCAAGCTCTGTTTCATGGACCTCCCACTGAGTTCATGCTTCATGCACTCCACAAAAAGAAAAGTTTTGCATGTTAGGCTAAAATTAACTCTTCCTTTTCTCCCCTCAGAATGGAGCGGCACTACACAGGGCGCTGTGGGCCAGGGAATCTGATTCCCTCAACTGCTGTCAACACCACTGGGCAGACTGTGAGGAGCAGTGCAACTACCAACAGCAGATTCTCTGCCATCAGTGCTGCACGTTGGGTAGTCCTTCCAGCAAAAGGATTGTCAGTCACAGGATTTCTGTCTGCCCAGATCAACCCCGTGAGCTGCTGAAAAGCTGTGTCAGAGCTGACTTCTCTGGCACATGGTTTTATGGATATCCATCTGATGAATCCTCTTAACAGACTGACCTCAACATTTAAGTGAGTTTTAATTTTGGGTTAGAAATGAATGGATGGTAAACAGTGTAAAAATCAGACATGATCCTCTCTCAAAATGAGGGACTAAACCCAAGCCACCTATCTATCTGCAGTCTTTTCTATGCCTCAAATATCTGTTCCCTTACCACTCATATTTTACAGGCTGAAATTATTCACTCAATATTTAACAGCAGACAACATCTACTTCTTTATTTTCTGTGGGCAATAGTTTTATAAAGTGAATCTGAGCTGTAAGCTCTTAAACCTCAAATCAACTGCTTTCATGTTTTCTAGTGTTTAGCATCAGAGAGCAACCAAAAAAGTCAATAATAGCTGTTTAATGCTTTAATGATCTTGACAGACTAACTGTAAGTTCTGTTTTGAAAGGAGAGAGAGATTTACAGGAAAATTTAAAAGCAGGAATATTATTTGCAAATTACTGAGTGTACCACTTTTTCCATTTTAATGTATACCAATATAATTTTGAATAGTAGAAATATGATTACTTGAAGTTTCCCCTGAGAAAATATAGAACTATTGTATTCACTTTTTAGAACATTCCTTCTAACAAAAGAAATATGTTTACACAGCTTCTAGGTCAACATTCTTCAGAAGAAAGTCCCTGTGTATTTTTGTAACAATTGCCTTTTCTTTCCCTTTCATTCCTGCTACAAATCTCAGATTAGTATGCGCTAAAAGTGGGGATTTTGTGGTGTTTGAGATTAGATTTATTAGCTTTGCAAAATCTAATTAACATGCACAGAAACACATATGTTACAGTCTACTAACTTATACCTTATTTCACAAAAGTAATAACAAGACCTTAACAAAATCACACCGAAGAAATCAAAAAACCCCAAACCCTTTGTTTAGAGTATCTGAGCCCTAAGAGCAGGGAGAGAAGAAAGTTACATTTGAGATCTGTACACACCATCATGAACCTATACGTTTTGTTTACTCAAAGGTGAAAAAGAGACAACACACACCATAGTATGGAGTCTGACGAAGACTAAAGAGTATCATCTTTTCCACAGGGGCTCCATGCAAAAGCACACTTGAACAGAGGCACTAGCATTCGCTAAAGATTTTGCGCTGTATCCAGAAAGGATGCAGGCATTTAAAGCAGGACTGAAGTTGGAACTGAGACCCTTAGATCAAAATTGGGATCCAAATACAACCCACCAGTTGTTGCCCAATCTTGAAGTTGCTTAAATTCACTCAGTATATATATCTGAGTCAGTGCTTTCTCTGCCATTGCCAGCCTAGATATGGTGAGGATCAAGAAAAAAACGTGTTCCACTAGCTTAAAATTTCTGAGTAACTGAACAGACATTCAGGGAGACATTTAACACATATTCATGGAATTGGACTTTCTAGGTGCAGCAGTTGTGAGCCATCAAGTTTATTTTTTTTTTAATAGCCAGAGGTGGGAGCACCCGATTTTACAGATCTAATAGCATTTACCCATGAAGTGAGAAATGCAAATTTAACAGCTTAAGGACAAATTTTGAGAGGACTCAGATTCTACCTCTGATGGATAATATGGAGGCTTATAATGCAAAAAAGATCAGTTGTGATGCAGCAGTTTACAGCAGAGAGTATTTTTCTGAATGGGAGCAATACAGGCCACTTGTTAACCAGATGGGGTATTCTAGGTTCTGGTGCTTGCTCCTGAGGCTGGAATAGAGACAACAATCAAGTCATCACTATGAGGTATGTGTCCTAAACAGAAGGTACAGAAACAGGTTTCTTCTTGGCCTTTTTGGATCAATGAATTTTGAATGCTTTTCTGGATGGTGTCCCAACTTCAATAGTATGGGCAGGGTGTAATTTAAAGGCATCTTTTGGCAAGTAAGAAATGTGCATTTCCTGCCCTTGGTTATATGAGATTCATGAATCTTAGTAAGTGCCCCTGCCACATTACGTGACATCTCAATTTGGAACAACATGCAGGTCTGCACCATCACCACCACAGCACCCTGGGAGAATGAAACTGAAGTACGCAGCCTGAACTTGGAGCCTCAATGTGTTATGGCCAAGTCCCTATTGTGATCTTCAAGAGACCAAGGCTGTGATGCTCACTTCAGAGTCCACTTTCCTGCATCCAGATTTGCCCCTCAAGCCAACAGCAGTGATCCCAGCTCTTTCAAGTCCTCAGATTGTTAGTCCTCAAGTTGTCAGTCTATTAAGAGAAGCAGAAGGCTGTTGCACTATCAGCAGATGTGTAATCAAAGTAACACACTGAACTTTGAGAGTCTCCCACGAAAAGTATTCTAGACCAGGCATCCAAAGGTAGAAGGATACATCTTTTGCAGCTGTAAGTCAAACTGACTCCTTCAGGAGAGAATCAAGATTCATAAGATGTCCTTCTGGCCCTGTGTGGAAAGTCCCCTGCACAGGCCTTTTGCAGATGTTCTTGGTTCATCCTCTCCCCCCATGCTCAGCACAGCTAACACTACCACCCTCCTCAGGATGTGGGATCCAGTCTAGGGGCATGTTGCCAAATTTTTAAACAGCCTTCAGTAGGGCTGGTCCTTAGGCTCTGAACTGGACAAATTGCTCAACTCTTATGAGAGTAGAAGTGTGTTCAAAGACACTTTTTAAATAACAGTCTGTGAATAAATTCTACGCTTTTCTTTTAGGCTCAGCTTGGTAGTACTGACAGTACTCTGGGAGGCTTCTTATACAAAAAGCATTGCAAACCTTGCCACTTCAGGTCAGTTAGTCAGGAATCTATCTAATACTTAAACTAAGGGAGCCATGTCCTCACAGGGTGTTTAACTGAAATCTACTTAAAATTTTAAGTTAAACCAATGCAACTTGCTTCTGCAGGCAAACTCAGGGCATGCTGCCCTGTATTTATTCTGCATATGCAGATCCTCCAAACAGAGTACAGGGTGTAAGTTCCCAGGTTTGAGAATAGTCCGTTCCATATAATCCTGAATTAACTTGCAAAAAAAAGGCCAGCTTGTGTTTGTTAATGCCATTCCAGCTATAAGTTTAGTACACGTTGTTCCCTCTAATACCCTCATTGTTCCACATTCTTACTCCACTTGAGCACTGTGCTCACTTTTGGTGCAACGTTTATATCTCACCTATCATGCAAAACTCCTCATGCCATCACTAGCAGACCTACCAGGAGATCTAGAGACATTATAGCCCTTATACAGACCTCTATAAAAAAGGCTTCTTCATTTATTGCTCTTTCCATAGCAAAATCTTTTCACTCAAAGCCAGTACAAGCCAGAGAGCATGAGCAAAGCTGACTATCTTTATTCGTTATAGCTGCTAAAAACCAAAGAGTAGGGTTGTTGTATGAGGAGGGAAGTGAACTGAGGTAGATACAGCAAAGATTGCCTGTCCTCTTCTACGTGTCACTAGTCAGTTATGCTTCCAAGACCTGAAACCCAAATTTTAAGAAAGATGAATATTTAAAAATAAAAAATCTGGTCACTTTTTAACTGAAACTTAACTCGTGTTTCATGTGTGGAATTAGGAGACCTTCACAAAACCTCTTGTCTGGCCTTGGATGATTCTGAGGTATTTTTGTTGGGCCCCAACCTCTATAAACTAGCCACTACTAACAACTTCCTTCTGTGAGAGGCTCTGTTTCAAGCTACAGCAAAACTCAAAGGTTAAGTCCAAAATAAACAGTTCCTGTAAAAGTAAATTGATAAATAGCTCCCCTGTAATCATATAATTAGTGGTACAATGTGTTAACCACTTTTGTGAAAGCAATTTAAATGCCCACTATTCACATTGTTAAAAATACCATTGACCCAGTTGCTTAAAAACAATTGATGAAATGAACGTTGGGCTTTGTTGTGGTTATTAATGTTGGGGCAGATCTTGCTGTGTACAAAATTTGGAGGTTGGGGCAGGGTAGCAAAGATCCACATCTGGCCTACTCAATTATCCCCAGTCATCGAATCCACTAGCCAAACTTCCAATATGCTCTTTTCAGTGGAGCCCAGTGACAGAACAAGGGGCAACGGGCACAAACGGCCACACGGAAAGTTCCATCTGAATATGAGGAGAAGCTTCGTTACTTTGAGGGTGATGGAGCACTGGAACAGGCTGCCCAGAGAGGCTGTGGAGTCTCCTTCCCTGGAGACATTCAAAACCTGCCTGGACATGATCCTGTGCAACCTGCCCTAGGGGAGCCTGCTTTAGCAGGGGGTTGGACTAGATCTCCAGAAGCCACTTCCAACCCCAACCATTCTGTGATTCTGTGATACCAAGCATCTGTAGCTATTAGGAAAAATTGTACCTCAACAAATTCAAAACATTTGATATCTAAAGCTTTAGTAATACAATCATACTTTATAGAACATGAACTCCCAAGTCCAGTGATTTGGTCCTTGAAGGCTTTCACATCAGAGAACCCTGAAAAAAAAACAGAGTCTATCTCTTATGTTTGCAAACCAAGCAAAACTCAGGGTGACAACAGGGGGTTTAAGGTAATTTTCCACCTCTCCTTGGGAAACAGAGATCAAGATGATTAGGGTTAAGTATGATTAGGTCTAAATTAATATTGGAAATCAGTCAACAGAAACAAATACCCTCATTTTAACCTTATCCAAGATTGCCACCAAGACTGCAAAAATTCTGCAGTCCACAAAATGTTTTATCTTTGTAAAAGGTCTTATGTGTGAAAAGAGTTTTCCACTTGCCTTATGCTAAGCTAGTTATTATAGAATAACATTTCTCAATATGTAGAACATTCATTAAAATATGGACATACTTTGGTGGGCAACTCTCCTAAACAGAGGCTGAGCTGCCATTATTAAAAATCAAAGCTCTAACTCTTGTGCTTGTGAAAGGTGCCCACAAACAATGGAGCAATTGGTTCAGAAGGGTCTACCTGCAACTTATACTCTTAGACATGCACGAAATCCACTGATTACAAGAGGTGCTAATGCCAATACTGCTCACTATTCACTACTGATGCATGTACAAAGCACTTCAGTAGGAATCCTTAACCCAGTGTTTCTGAGAGGAAGCAGGAAAAATGGCATGTAATAAGGATAAACTAGAATATACATATGCTAAGGTGTTTGACTTTAAAAGCTCGTGGAAAAGCAATGGGTTTGATTGATTTCATTTTGAAAGTGAGCTCAACTTCTAAAAGACTGAGAAGTACTGTTACAGGAAGTTGTAATGACTTTACAGTAACAGCAGATATCCAAACAGCAACTAACCACTGCACACAAAATGCCTGACTTGCTAGTAAACAGCTGTGCAGCCCATGCCTGTTTTTCTAAATTTTCAATACTTTGCCTCATGGTCTTAGAGGAAGATTCTTTACCAACAAACAAATAAACCTACCTATATATTATCTTCCACTCAAATGTCATTTAACAATAGTTTGACCCAGATGAGCTGCTCCCAAGCTTTTATATCAGCACATCTAGTTTCAGGGACATAACCCCACTTCTGGCTGATGACCTCCTCATGAATGTTACAGCCCCCCTGCCTGTGAAACACTAACCTTGATTGTTAGTCACTAACTGTGATTCCACAGGAGAATAAGCAGAAATGTCAGCACCTTCACAAATAAATGTATAGTCAATATACTTTTCACTATGAGTTCTCAGCATGAATACAGACACAATCACATACACAGGTATACAAATGTCCATTCAGGCAAGCCATTAGCTAACGAAGATATTTTTCCTACACCCTGGACAAAGAAAAAGGAAAGAAGAGAAGCTTATATTTTTACAGATCTTTCTGGTTTTAAATACTCCAGAAAAGCTTTGAAACTCCAGTAATGGGCCAGTTCCTAGATGGACTATACAAATAATTGTGCAAAGAATCATATCCAGGGCAACAGTGTCAGAGTTTGATGTCTACATAAAGCAGTATTCTGGCACACATGGCTCCTATGATAGACTTGGAAGCAGACAAACTTTTTTTTTTGAGGAAATAGCAAGCCAAAGCTATTAAATAATAGACATGGTGTTGAAGCCAGTCATTCAGTCCCCACTGATTCAAATGTTCTTCCATACTAATAGGGCTTGGAACACAAGTCATACGGAAGAATGTCTTTTAGCATCAGTGATGAAAATAATGAAAATTTAGACTGGAGCTGTAAAAGCAAATGGAAAATCTTGATGTAGGATCAGTGTTGCCAACTACTGTTTGTTGTGGAAAATACCTAGAAAGCGACTTTGTCTATAAAATGGACAATGTATATACTTTTACCGGGAGGACATGATAGAAAAAAAATAGCTCTAGATCAACAGGAAACACTGAGAAGGCTGGAATTTGGACTTTAGGAATTCAGCCTTTTGATGAATTCCATTCTACAATTACTCTTGTTCAGAACACCTCCTTTTCTACAAGTCCTTACTGTTAAAAAGAACAATCACTTCAAAAGACCATCACCTGTTTGCCGGGTGCTAGCTCCCCTCACGGACTGTATAGTGCAAACACAGTGATTTCTGCCCAGCCTAGAGAAACGCAGCTTAGCACAGACCTAGGAAGAGATGCTAAAGGCAAAACCAACACACTGTTACATCAAGCAGGTAATATTTCTGTTCATTTGCTTTCCGCTCCTTTTCTCACTTTGAGCGTGTATTTCCTTTTAGAAAATGGAATCAGGATCTACTCGATGTTCATATTTTTGTACTTTTAACAGAAAACAAAATTTAAATCCTTCCATGACAGCTGCAAAGAACAGAGTAGAAGAAAACTTCAGCATGTTGGGAGAGGCATGGGGGGAAGGGGAGGCAATAGAGTTTCATTGCGTTGTTCCGGACACGCAGGAAGAAAGACAAGATGCAAGGGATGTGGTTTATTTTGGCTGCAGCTTTATTAACTCAACTCCTCTGGGAACAACCATCAATAACTTGTACAGTACAGGCCGTCATTCTTTTCATAATCATTCCCACCTGCTGGAGAGCTGCAGTTGGCCTCCTTTCTCCCATCACTCCTCCCATCCCTGCTCCCCCCTCCACAGCTGGTCACCAGCTCACTACTGACCACCGTATCCCCTAAAAAAGGGTAAAGGGGCTGGAAGAGGCAATTGTCTCCTCGCTGTTACAAACTTTAACAATTCCTACACCCCCTCAGCTTCTTACCTTTCTCTAAGTCCTGCTCCAGTTCATTTATCAGACATTCAGATCTTCATGGAGCAAATACCTGTATTGCACATCTGCCTTAGGGAGGGCAGAGCAATTAGCTCAGCTGAGCTTCTCCATCCCTCTGCCCTGTTTCCCAGAGAGTTAACAGTTCGCATTTGCTGCTGCACATAAAACTGTTATCAAACTCTGTGTATACAGACTCAGCAAAGTGCCTCAAATAGAAATAAATGCCATTTATCCAGAATGCTGATTATCATGATGTTTAAGATTGCTATAACAATGTTTACTTAGATCATTATTTGAAAATAACCATTTTAAATAGCAAAGGAAGTGGGTTTTTACACTGGTCAGAGAAAGTGAGAAGCAGAGAGGAATCTAATTTCCGTGGGGTTTATATATGCATCAGATGATCTGCTGACCTCACATTCTCAACTTTGCTTTTCAGCTCTAAGAATGGGCATGCATGATAGCAGCAAAGAGAGAGCGTTGAGGGCCTGGAATGAGAGGGACAATGTGTTTCATGAGAGCTGTGACAGTATGGAAGTGGGGATGCACCTACTGAGTATCTGCACACACAACCAACCCCTTGGGTTGCTCACACATGGAGTTTATATGAAATGTGTGCCTGCATGTATACCTGCTTCCCATCTTCCCCGGCAGGAAGATGGGCCTTACGTGTGCAAATCACGTGTGGAGGAACGAAGTATGAACAAATACAGCAAGAATTACAGTCCTATCAAAAGTCTGTCATTTAAGAAAATAGCAAATACACAATCAAAAGCATGCACAGAAAAGGTTTTATGATATAATGCCAGCCATTTATCAGGTAAGAGGCACAGAAGTGCTGTGGAAAATTCCATCTGGTATTCCAACGGTATGACCACTGCACCTTAAAAAGTGATCAGTTTATTTTTATACTTCTGGTCCTCTAACATTTTTTTATTTGTTTTGGCAATGTATCTACATTTTCTAAGAATTATCAGTGAACATAGGAAAGGCTTTCTAGGATCTTCAGTGCAACAAATGTGTTTGGAAATACTTAAATTTCTTAAGCCATTAAAAAGCAGTTGTATGCAGTAGCTATGCTAACATTGTCGTGTCATTTCAGGTAATTACCTCCCTTCTATAAACAACAGCTAAGGCAGATCCAGTGACCCTTCCCCCTTCTAAACTGATTCTCTTTTCTCTCTTCTTATTGCTTCAGTAAACAAATTAAAATAATTAAAAACTATACCAGTTGCAGATGCAGTGGTGTAAGACCAGAAATGGGTCCATTCCCATAGACTTCAGAGAAAATGGCTCATTGGTATTCGTGATGCTGGCTCCAGGAATACAAAATTAGGAGGACTTTGCATTTCTGTTTTGGTATTTATTTTTTTTTTCGCACCCAATTAATAAGTAAAGTCAATTGCATAAAGGAAAAATGCATGTATCAAAATGGAACACATTTTCATCTGGCTTTCATATTTTTTAAATGAATTCCCTTGAAAATGAAGTATATAATTGAAACAGAAATTATATATTTATTGCTCATAAAAATCTATCATGTGCAAGATGTTGAATGTTGAACTACTTAGAGAAATTTACTCCTTTGCAGTTTTCACAAGAAGTTCCATTATGGGAACTGATGGATCTTTTCTGGAATCAGGGATATTTGTCTCCATTCCCAAATGCAGAAGAATAGAAATATGGTATTCTATCATTTTGCTGCACTTGGTCCAGGTCCATTCAATTTTTTTCCTAATGTTTTGGAAACATACAGACATGAAAACCAATGTCTGCCTGGCCCAGCAGGAGACAGTAAAATACTTCACAAACACCAGATGGGATTTTAACAATGTTTGTAAAATATAAAATGCTTGAAGCGTTCTCTGCAAACTTAAAACTGAACGTTTCATCTCATTATAAGTCTTTTTTTCACCTAGTGAATTCCTTTACATTTTGTGTTAGAAGACTGACACTAACAGACCCCTGACATTTAAAAAAAAACCCAGAAAAACATCTCTTTGGAAACTAATATTGATACATATGATAAAACACTCGCGTGATGTCACCAGTGTAAATCCTATGTGATTGTGATAAAGTGACTGCATGGTGTCTCAATGCTGGGAAAAAACATAATGACATTTTTTGCTTCATTCTTCTGTTAAATAACTAAGGCATTCGTGGGTTTTAAGATATTGTATTATGTTTATGTTTCTAACCATCGGATAACACTTTAAAAGTAAAAAAGCAGACTGCCTATCCATCATCACGTTGAAAGAAATAATGAGTCCCTACTCCTCCAGGATTAGGAATGCTGTTGAATGGAAAATTTTAAGAAATCTACATTTGCCACAAGATACAAAATGATTTAAACTGAAATTGTTTGGGGAAGATGAGCCAGCTGCACTGAATTTCTTATAAAAAAAAAGGGAAACATTTCAAAAGTATTAAGAAGAGTTATTTAGATGGTTTTCTAACTAATTCTCTCTTTAATCAGTTTTCCTTTCAAAACTTTACTTTCAAAATGTAAGGCAGTAACAGCTGAAATAATACACCTTAAAAATGGAATTATACATTTATAAAAAATAGAAAAGAATAATTCATGTCAAAGCCATAGTCAAATTCACAACCATTCTGAAACTTCAACGTATTGCCCTGGCAAGGGATGGACAGAATCATCAAAATCTTGAAAGCTTTCCCAGGAAGAAAAGTAATTTTAAACTCTGAAAAAATGAAGTTAATTTACATGCAATAAAATATAATGGTCTAGAAGGAAAACCTGTCTATATACAATCAGCCTTGTAGCCTACTTGTTCTGTTAAATCCAAGCAGTATCTGAATTAACTGAATATTTTGAAGTGTATTGTACAGAACTGTTCTTATTTCCCTACGAAACATTTCTGCTTATAGGATACCTGCACTTTCCCAAACAAAGGATACACAACTCGCACACAGTGTGATAATTTTCTGCCGCCATCAGACAAAGCAGTTACTCCGAGGTTAGATCTGTAGCTGGCATTAGTAGGCATAGGTGTGTGCTTTCCTGATCCAGGAGCCCTGGCCTCCCTGACTTGGTAAGCTGCAAAGTCAAAGTTTATGGTTTCCTTTTGACAGCAACCTCTTGTGTTCCCAGCAGCCTCTTCTGGGCATGCACGCAGCTGGAGCTGCCACCACCTTAGGGCAAGTGACAGCCAGTGACACCAGAGCGCCTGGAGCTCCTTCTTGCTTCCTGGCAGAATACTGTGGTGCCAACGGGACAGTGGCACTGGCATTGCCCTAGAAGGTGGGTGGTCAGGGCCTCACTACTGAGTGCAAATACGAGCTTGGCTTTGGATGGGGGGCAGTATTCCAAACGCCTGCAACCCAGCAGAACTCAGGTGGGAGAAGAGGGGCCTCTCACCCACCCGGGGGCACTTCTGCATGGGCCTGGGGACAGCTTCAAGGCCGATCAGGATCGCACTTGAAAGAATTTTAGGCAGCACCAGATGCAGGTAATGGTGGAAAATAGCTTTTTTGGCTGCTGCTTCTTCAGGAATTAGGTAACTCAGTTCAATGCAGTTTCAGCAATCTTCAACTTCAGCTTAGGGAGCTAAGTGGTAGTAATGCAAAATAGCTTGGTTTAGAAAGATTTAATTCCAGAAATGCCTATTAGCATCTGAAGGTACTTAGTAGACTCCAGATATTTTTGCATCAGGTTTACCAGATTCTCTCAGTTGCGACTTGTATTTAACTTTAAAGAGGTGTCAAAGGAATTGTGGCCCCCTAGAATATGCCCCTTTTAGTTGTGACTCTTGGATGACTTTATGCACAGAAGTGCAGGGTGTCGACTGAAGTAAAGCCACAAACGAGTTATGCATGCCCATCTTTAAATCAGAACAGTATTAAGTGCCTTTAATTTTCCCTATCCCTTTGCATTGTAGGCCAGGTTTTCACAAGGTGAAGCCTGATAGCCATATATTTTATGAGCCTAAATTTTTCACCAGCAAGTGCTGCAATTGCATCCTCAAGCACAGCCTTATTTTGAGAAAAAAGACAGTGATATTTGGTATGACTGAGGAACCGGTGAGGACCTACTGAATTCAGTGTAAACTATTCCACCAGCTTCAGTGGGATTTATGTTAACAGTAGAATTATAATTTTACTAAGAAATGAAAGATTTCTTTAGCTAATTGCATACAAGAAATAGCAAAAGGATGGAGTCAGGTATGTCATGACCTCTGGCTTGCTTTGTGAAAATCCCACATCAAAGGTCATCCAAGGAAGATTTCAGGAGAGCCAGTGGTGGTATAATATTTTTGTTGTGCTTTTTGTAAAGTTGCTTGTTCTATTAATTTAGTAGCAGATATTACTATATCTACTGAAATGCTATGAATTATTAATTAATGATTTTTAGTCTCTTCTCCTGTGGTGTATTATTGCACTTCCTGAGGGTTTCATGTGAATTATAGTTTGTGCTTTTGAGTTAAATATTTTTAAAACAGTAACACTGTCAGGATAAAGAAAAGCCAAAATAAATTCTACTCATGAAAATTTTATTTTGGTTAAGTAATGTATATGCATTGCCTACACATTTGGCTGCATCCATTTACAGACAAAATCTGCCTTCATAGAAATTTATGTGCAGAAACAAGGGAGAAACTTTAAAAGCTGAAACACTTCAGTAGAGATCTTTTTACAAGAGTACTATAATTTGAGTTACTGAGTTCCACATGTAGCACCCCCTTGAAAACTACAGTAATTGTGAGTGTACAGTCACAGAAGAACTGGGTCCTATATATTCCTTAGTGAGAAAGATATAAAAAGTCAGTGTCCTGAGGGAATTCACAGATTTAAACCTATCTCACTATGCAGTTGCATACTAAAATACTCCTCTATAAAAGGGTGGTCTTTCAGTACTTTTATTTTCCAGTGATGTCATAGATTTTGTATCAATTTTACTCAGTTTACAAGTTAAAATACGCTTGTTCTTCCTCCTGTAAATGCCAACCCTCCAAACTAGGCCTGAAATGTAAAAGTCAGGACAGGTTCTCTCAATTTTATGCTCACCAGCATCACCAGTAAAAGATGCTCCACAGCTGGAGCTCCATTAGAAATGCTATTGTGCAAGACTGACAATAAACCAAACCACTCTCGCTGAATTTGTTGGCTCTCCAGAAAGAGAAAAGCAGCTATAACATACCGGCAAGGGCTCTGCCGCCTTTGCAAGAGCTGCAAGCACTGTGTGCTCCAGCTCCCGTCTGCCTGCTGCTCATACACGAGTGCTGAAGGACAGGCTGCAGGCTGCTTCCTAAGGCCTGACTGGTGGTACATCAGTTTGTATTTCGGCCTGCACTGGCTCGCTTTCTGTTTGATTTTACGCTTCAGGGTTTCTTACCCTGAAGGTTTGAGTGCCTTCACGAACTCTGAAGGAGCCCATAACTATAGCCCATGAGTCCTGTATCTCTCAGGGTTACATGAGAACTGCCATCTAGGGATACCACTCATCGCTAGACTCACCACAGTAAGCTGGCAAAGGTCAGCACACAGTGGAAGCAAACAATAGAAGGATAAATGTGCCATTTTGAGTGGGCACCCTGCCTTTATTCACAGTAATTGTCCTTAGAGTCACCTACAAGGTGAGGAGTTGTCTCTGAATTCCAGTGGGAAATAGGAAGGTGTATCTCCCTTCATCTCCTTTGAAAATAGTAACCTGCATGTTAGGTTTGATGCTGCAAGAAAAAAGTCTGATTGAGAGAAATTTTTTTCCAATTTCTTTTTGGCCATGGAATAAAACTGTCAGTAATTTGTGCTGGTGCGTGTGTGTCCAGATGCTGCTATTCAAGTAACACATCCTACCCAAGCTCCATGTTATGGCTCCATCCATGTCTAGTGCCTTCAGCTGCACTAGGTTCTCATTCCTGTCTTCCTCTTCTCATCCAAGGGGAAGTATATGAGGTTGAATGAGTCCTGAATTATACTGCTTTTAATGGACCCAAATGCTAACAGCCTTTTCTGCGTTTCAAAATTTACATCTGGAAACAATAATAGAGCCACTTTGCCTATAAGTAACTTTATCCATGCTACTTACAACTTCACATTTTCTTTGTATTTCTATTTTAGTAATTTGACAAAGAGATCTCTCAGATGCTGGCTAATTCTCTTTGTCTTGGCTAAAGGGTGCAGTGCACCCTTTCAGCCTCCAAATGTGATCTTTCTGTCTTTTCTGGAAAAAAAAGAATTTTCCTTTGAAGTTACTGAGGCAAGCCAGCGGTGCTGGTTCACCCGCCTGCTCCATAAAACCTATTATTCATAAACTGGAACACCTACTTGATGACTGCAAAGGCACAAGCTACAGGCTGGGATTCAGTACATTTCAGCAAACATTCTCCCATGTTATTATTACAGAAGACAAACATAATGTGTAGAAGAAATTATTTTAAAAGAATTTGTGCTTGTACAACAAATACACCTAATATAAAATGAAGATATTAAAAAAAATAGATTTCATAGACTATAGACTGTATTTTAATGAACAATGCATGCTTCTCCTAGGATTTTTTAGGCAGCATATGAAAGATTTTTTTTCTTTTGCATTTTGTGATAGGATCAAATAGGCTAGAACTCAGACCGAAATGAGAGTAGGGTAATCATATTCATATTTTTACATCTTGAAAATTCACACATCCATATCAACAGCATAATCTGTTTGCCAATATATTGAAAATGTGCTAGAAAATAAAAAGCCTAATAAACCTAATGGCTAAAGCCATGCCCTTTTTTGGTTTCAGAAAGCAATTTCTGTTCAGCAATGGCCTTGATTCTTCAAGCACATCTGTGCTGTGCAGTACCATCTAATGCAGCTACTTGGCTATTCACATGACTTGGGCTAGATCAGCTTTGCCTTTGTCCTGGAAGATGTATCCACTGTCTCAAAGCCAGGTCAGCTATATCAATACTCATATATAAAGGCATATAAAAAACCCTGTTCTGTGTCATGATATAGCTCTTGTGAGTCAAAATTTCCGCTGACTTAAATTAAAATTAGCAAAATAGAGTAAGAACTGAAAGATTAGTCCCTACAGCTATAGAGTTAAGATAACCGTGGAAGGGAGTGAGTCCCTGAACTTATATTCAGCTCAATGTGAGCTGGTGCCTCTACCATTCATAACTACATCCTAGCTCAACTAACAGACTTTTTTTTTTTTTCTCTTGTGGCAGAAAAAACAAGTCTTGAAACCTCACCCCTCAAAGACCAGTATTCTCCATCATGTGTTTCAAAGCCAGGTATAAAGGACAGAGAAGTTCTTAATGTAAGAATGCTTGCAAAGCAGGTTTTTTCTCCATTCATTTGCATGCATAGAGTTTAGAGTGGTAAACAGTGTCTACTGAGAGTCCCTTAACAGGGAATGCAAGTGAATTGTGCACAGCCATCTAATAAATGTTATTATATGGGGTGCTCCTAAAGTAATCACATAAAAGCAGCTATTTTTAAAAATCACCAGTTTATTGACTCTGTATGTGTATCATACAAAGTCTAACTATCTGCATTCTGTTGTCCTGGCGACCTCTGTGTGACTGCTGAAACACTGAAGAGACAGATTGTTCACAAACCTGAAGGACTATTTTCCTGTTTCTATGTATTACTACTGTCAAGCTCATTTAAGTATCAAAAGAATAAAAAAGTTACAGATGTGTTATTATAACTGAAATTATGTTAAGTAAATGTACAACATGCTACAAAGCCAATCTAAGCTCTATTGTGACAAATATTACAACAGCACCTGGAAAGAATGGCAATATCAGCTACACACCTTCCTTCACTCTTCTGACAGGCTCAGTCAGGGGCACATGCCAGTACTACAATTAATCCCTTGGACTACACCATTGATTCAGCATTTTCAGCAAGTATCACCGAACCAAACCTGTAAAACACACACTGACTTCAAAGCCAGTTTTGCCAAAGACACTGTCAATGCCAGTTCCTCCTGGTAAAATAGAGGGGCAACCTATAAAAAGAATCACAAGGCTTCTCCAGGTTATGTCTGTAGCTTCTGACTACGATTTTTTTCTATTTCTTGAAAAACTGCCTAGTAAATCAAGGGTATTTTGACCAGGGAGGACTAACTGTGAATACAGTGTCCTCATCAGGACTATCATCATAGAATTACCAGAGTGCTTTTTAACCTTCCTCCTTATATCAACTTACATTGTAGCTGGGATCATCACTGCTAACATATGATTTATGTGGTCACCCTGTTTTTTAAAATTTCAGATTGTTCTTTCAGAATTGCCCTTTGTATATTGGGCTGTAGTAATGCCAGAAAAAAAGTCCATCCTGAAATATGTCTCATAATAATTCTGGTATCATGTTTGTAAAGGCAGTTTTCCAGAAGATTATTAGAAAAAGCATAGTCCGGTTTTTTTGATAGCTACCTTTAACTGAAATCACAACACAGGCCTCAAACAAATCTTTCATCTGGCATGTTCATGGCAGGGTGATGGGAATCTGTTGCAGCAAATCCATCTCACCACTTTTTCACATACCATTCAAACTGATCGGATAAAAAGCAAACTCCATGTCCATCCATGGCCTAAAGAGCTGAGAAAATCAGACTGGAGACCGGAGTGAGGGAAGGAAGTATTCACAAAGGCTATGTTTAACCTTCAAAGACCAGACTTGCTAGGCTGCTTTAATTGTTGATAGAAGGAGATAAGCTCTACTGAGGGAAAAAGTCAAGAACACCTAGATTGTGGCTTATACTCTGAATCATCTTCTAAAACAGCTTCTGTCTCTCATGAATATTGTATGTTTCCCTATTTTCCTCTGGCATTTAAACTTCTCTTTCATATGACACATGTTCTGCCGTTCAGGACTTTGGGGAAGGACGGAGAGTTCACATTCATCCACTCTCTCTCCCGTGAATGGTTGTGCCAAACAGCTCTGTGGTAGCTGTTGGTCACAACACAGAGAGGGTGTTAAAAGCATTCCTTACTTTCATATAGCCGGTGCGGCCTTCCCTCATTGTACAGGCATGTCAGAGGTGACCACGTGAGCCCTCAATCTAAGAGATGATGTCCAGGATTCCTTTTGAAATCATTTGTATGTGGGTTTCCACAGCTTTATTTATAGCTATCGGTACAGGGGACATTCAGTCATTTTCCTCACTTCCTGAGGAGCTCCCTAATCTGCAGCCTTGTACTTTGCACCTGTACCACAACACTTCTCCTGCAGAGGCCTGGCAGTATGCCAAGGGTGAAACTGCAGAAGGTGGATCCAGGTCCCTTTCTTTACACAGGTAGAATGCCATTTCTTACCTTGGAATATAAAAGGCCTTTCAAGATGAATATGGGGTTAAAGGCTATATTATACAAACTCTTTTTCACAACTTTAACCTTTCTCTCACATTTAGGACAGAAACAGAACAATGTACGCTGGAAGGACTTACAGAGGTTATCTGGTTCAACCTCCAGCTCAAGGACCAACTCCAGATCAGGTTGCTCAAGACCTTATCCGGTTGAGATCTGACAAGAAACCAAAGTATCTTGAAATAAATCATGCCCCAGGCTCCGGAGATAGCCAAGAAGAATTGAGACATGGAATATGAAGTATACTGGAATAGTGAAATGTCTAGATAACAAGACTTATGAGGAGTGGCTGAGGGAACTGGGGTTGTTTAGCCTGAAGGAGACTCAGGGGGGACCTTATCACTTATCTATAACTACCTGAAAGGAGACTGTAGGCAGGTGGAGGTTGTTCTCTTCTCCCAGGTAACAAGCAACAGGACAAGAGGAAATGGCCTCAAGTTATGCCAGGGGAGGTTAAGATAGGATATTAGGAAAAATTTCTTCACTGAAAGAGTGGTCAAGCATTGGAACAGGCTGCCCAAGGAAGTGGTAGAATCATCACCCCTGGAGGTATTTAAAAACGTGTAGATGCAGGGCTTAGTGACATGGTTTAGTGGTGGACTTGGCAGTCCTGGCTCTAACGGTTGGAACTGATGATCTCAAAGGTCTTTTTTAAGCTAAATGATTCTGTGACTCCATGATTCTATAGTAGTTTTCTGTTGAGTTTTACACAGGATCTAGGATTGGTTAGACTGCACCCTTGCTTTTCCACTCCCTCTATCTCTTTTCGTACCTGAAATCACAGAAAGCAAAACTTGTTCCTGCCTAGTATTTTCTTTTCTGGTCTGTCTGATGCCCTTTCATGATAAAACTATGAGTACTTCAGAGTGCCTGGACATTTCAAATGCAAGTTTTATATTGCTGCTCTATTTTCAAGGCTCGATTAAAACTATTTTAATAGCCACTTGGTTACATTTTTGCCTCAAAGTGTAATTGTTTGAAACAAGCTACAACTCATGTCTTCTCAGTTGCCTGGAGCGCCTGCTGGCCGTGCCGGAGCAGGCTCCGAGAGCGGCAGCAGCCAGCAGAGGGAGCCCCCGCTTTTAGCTTGGTCCTCTCTTCTGGCCAGTGAGCGAAGGCAGGAAGGCAACACCACGCGTACAGCTTCCATGCAGATAAACTCAAGCGTTGATGAGAGACGGTAGCCAAGTTACTTTTTAATTCAAGCATACGCATTTATCTCTTGGATGTGCGTGCGTTTGGCAAAACAACAAATAAAATCTATACCTTCCAGTAATAAGCAGTAAAAAAACATCCTTGGTGTGAATATACAAATGCACGGGAATCCATTCAACTTCTTGACAGATCAACTTGTAGATACGCTTGGAATCTTTTAATTAACCCTTGGCCTCATATGCCTCTTTGTATGTCACTGCTTTTTCAAAAGTCAAAATAATGTCTTCACTTACTGCTTCATCTTCAGTTCAATCACAGCTTTAGACTCCAACCTTGCACACAAATATACGCGCTTTGTCCATATGAAGAGTCCCAAAGAAGCTGCGTAATGTACAGGAAATAAATTTATTATATATACCTGTCACTCTTCCAAAGAGTAGTTTGCCCTTTTAATGTCTTATTGAAATTTAATTGTTTGGGTTGTTCTGGGTTGTTGTGTTTTTTTCTTAACAGCTCTGTTATAACTCATGTTAATAACTCTTGTGAAAACATTAATAAAAGGTACCATATTTTTCATGTGTTATGGATATGTTTTTACAGAAACGTCTGTAAACAGTTGCAATTCATCTGAATACAATTCTAAACTTGTTAGGTTTTACTCTGGTGAGGTACTGAGATAGAAATAAGAAGAATAACTTTGTATGCTAAACGCAATGGAACCAACAAAAAAGCCTCTATTATTTGGACAGACCGCAATAAATAAAAGCTGAACTTGAGAAACATCTATGTACCTGTTAATAAGTTTTCTTTGCATCTATCAACCCACAGCAATTGTAAGAGATGAAGCTTAGTCTTACCAGATTACTCTGAACTTCTACACCTCAAAATAATTTAATGATAAAAGTCACTTAATGTTGAAATTAATGTTGTCTCTCAGATACATATTCTTAAGAAATATAAAGTATGAGCTCTTACTGTATGGAGGAAGGTTCTCTTAAAAAACGCAGCATAAAAAACTTCGCTGATATACTGCTGGACAACTGTAAAACTGGAGGAAATTCTAAATGTTAAAGCTCCAAAGTAAAATATACCATAAATAATCTTTGATCACCACTGCAAATCTGAATTTAGGATTTCAAAATAGCTTACTTAGTCTAACTTTTCAAACCGTTTTTAAGTTGTTCTCAATTTGTAATTAAGTTGTGCAAAGTTAGAACAGCAAAAACTACTAGTGTCTCAAAATTAGCAGTTACAGTTTGAATATGTAAATAAATAGGAATACCACATTCTGAAGATTTCTGGGCACAAATGAGCATTACTAAAGAGTAGTATCTGATCTGACTGAAATTCACCTGTGAATAATATACTCCTGCCCTAAAAAAAGTTGAATACAATGCTACTGTATACACACATACATATACATATCATAATGCATTACCTGACAAATCCTAAAACACTGTATGGAAGGGGCAGATTTTGCTCTCTGTTACAAATGGGTCAAGCTGCAAGCTGTTGAAAGGACAGAAGTCTAAAGCAGAATAAGAGGACAGCTGAATTCTGCATCGCCACCCACGAGCAACGCAGCATCCCTTACGAGTTGTCTTCTCTCCCCAAATCATTGCAATTCTATTAAGCTCCCATGTTCAAAGAAATACTCTGTAAAATCATCAGACCAACAGACCTGACACATTTAACTTCTTTCCATAATAACATTTTCTAAAATTCTGCATTAATCATTATTATTCTTAATATTAAGGGCATTAAGTGTGTATTTGTTCCACAGATGAAGTTGTGTTCCCTGAAAAGGAAAACCTATAATGGCAACTAAAGTGAAAAAAGTAAAAATACACTGGTTTTGACTTGGTTCTTTTAAATCCACTCCAAATGGTCAAACTCAGAAGTAATTATTTTTCAACACAATGTATTGCTTTCTCCTTTTGTCATTTTCTTTCATTTGTATTTTTTTAAATTCCATCTGTTTTTACCATAGAAATATTTCAGAGAAAAATTAAACTTGACCAAACGCTGCTTTCTATACTACTGCTGCTTCGGACACATTCCAAGTGGCATTAGACTAAAATGATTAGCACTGATTTACTTTCAATCTTCTGTTTTACCTGTCTCATGGGCTCATATATTGAGCCAAATGCAGACCAAAAAATGTTTGTAAACAGAATATACTAAGCCTGGCCTTTTCATATTAGTCCTTGTTTGCCAGAGTTTCCTCTTTCCTGCATATAACTTCTCAAGGCTGTGCTGTACTGTAGCAGCAACTCTAATCATAATCAATGCAAGGATACTTTTGCACAGCAACCTTGATTTAACTATCCACAAATACATAAAATAATTAACATGGGTGCTTTGAACCACTTTCTAGAGGAGTCTATTACTCTTAATCAGCTTCAGAGAGATGCCTGAGAGATTAAATTTGGGTGGTATGAACACTCTCCCCTCATCTCCTACTGTCTCCATTAACTACTAAACAAAAGTTGCCAAACCCTCAGAGGCCTGAGTTATTAACAGAAATAGATATATTGGCTTCCATGACCCAGTCTATGAACTACGAATTTGAACTTCAGACACACTTTAAAAAGAAATTCCTGCAGCAACCATGCATTTGGAAATTTCAAGGTTAATGACAGCAGCTGGAGGGATATTCAAACCATCCAGGATGGGCAACTCTATTAGCCTTATAAGAATCTTTAAGGTTCCCTGTGTGATCTCCATGGGCAGAGATAAGAATACTCACAGCTTGAAGCCAGAGGCCAGCAAGTGCCTTCCGCAGGTACCTCTGTCTTCAGTGATGGAAGATGAAGCTACAAGATGCAACACCCTGCTCTCCGCTTTTGTAAAGATGTTATGTGTCATGGGTCTATGCTGACACTCTGTTAAGGCGAGGTTTATAAATATAAAACTATTTCAAATAAGTTGCTTGCCTCAAAGGCAAACAAATCCTAAAATAAACGTTCCTGCCCTCAAGCCAGCTAACCAGCCTTGCCAAGGAACAGAAGAGCAATGCAATGCATGTTACAAATATGTTAATGTTCTGTAAGTCCCCAATTCTGACATTCAGCCCACAAATGTATCTCTGTATCTTTCAGAAACATTTAGTGCAAATATATAGCAACTCACAGAGTATTAACACTATGAGGGGCAGTGCTTGTAGAAGAAAGGTCATATAAACTTCAGAGTTGTGTATTTCAGCTGGCTTAGTTTATTGCAGGTACCAAGGCTTCTTGCCTTTTCTCCTGCAAATTTTTTGTGTGCCACCTTCCCTCCTCTTCGCTGTAAAAAAAACTCCCTGTCATTCCCCTGCTCGAAACCTCCTATTTGTGTCCCTGTTCTCTTTGTTCAAATACAAGGGCTCCGCCAACTCAGGTGCTCTCATCCTCCTATAAACGTCTGTGCTGCAGTCATTCTTCCTTTGCTCCATGCTCCCCTGCATAAGGCTGCATAAGCTCCTTGGCAGCTGTAAGCGCACAATTCCACTTTTCATCCCTGCTGGTTGCTCTGTCCAAATTCTTGAACAGTTCCTTTCTTCCACCTACAGCAGGGGCCCTGCGTGATTGCCAGCCACGCAGAAGAAACAGCATGTCTTGTACACCCATATAAGCATTCTACATGACCTGTGCCACTGGCAGGCTCTGGCGGAGGCTTTGTGCATGTGTTGAAGGTCACAAACCTGTATTTTGCTCCTTCCCTCCCTTTGTGTCATTTTGCATTACTGCAGAAGGGACTGTATCAACTCAAGAGAGTCAACAGAGGTGGGTAACATGTCCTGCCAGTTTATCACCGTGGTACAAAGTGAGGATGAAGCACGTGAGTCACAAAAACGTAAGACACTTCAGCATCTATTCTGATTAAGTATGTACTAAAAAGCTTTATTGATTAATTTTGCCTGAGGAAATATGCAAATAGTTTTCAGAAACTTGTAGAAAAATGGAGTCCGATAAGGTATTTCCTGCTTGATTTTTCCGAATTCCTAGTCAGGAACAGGAAAAGCACTGCTATCAAGATGATAGAGATGTTTGAAATCTTTTGGTCTTACTAATGGAAGATTCTTGACTTCCCTCTCTGCAAAGAAATCTGCTCTGTCTGCTTACACCTCAGAGGCCAAATACACAGACAGAAATAAAAATACAGACCCCTCCCCCCTTCTAGAGAGGAATTTACAGGAAAACAAGGTATTACACCATATTTAAAGCCTTTTGACAATTTGTTACAATTCTGTGCTTCTTAGATACATTTATTTTGCATGGCAGCTCATCCCAAAGTGACTGAAACTATTACAACCACTACAAAAAAAGAAAAAGAAGAAAAAATTCATTATTGTGACCTCCTTCAGACAACTACAAAACAATGCAATCACTCATTATACAGTATCATGTAAATACACTTCAAAAACCACAGGAACCCCAGGGTGTTTGCCACACAGACACAGTGAGAGAAGGAAGGATGAAAGGATTGGACAGAATTTCTACACAAACTGCTAAATTAAGAAATTATTCTATGCTTGCACGTGGTATGTATCAACTCTTGTCTTTTACCCAGAGAAGAATGCAGATCACCACAGCACATAGAGGACACAGAAATAGATCATGTGCCTCCACGCGCACACATATTCAAAGGTTTTATGTTTTACAAGTGTTAAGGAAAAAAAAACCACCTGCAGCCCTCTATGAACTGGAGTTCACTTCCTCACAGATGTGGAGGTATTGACTTTCCACAGGACTCCTGAACTTTGTTGCATTAAATGAACAATATTTTGGAGACCTTCTTCAAAGTCCCACTGACCAGCGCCACAGAATGTAGCACTCTCTGGACTTATCACTGTGCTATAATGCACAATAATGCATTTTTAAATGTTCAGCTCTGACACGTGCTATATATGGAAGAAGTAGCTATTGATTACTTTTGTGAGGTGAGAAAGTAGAGTCCCAAGAATACGCAATTCAGGAAACAGTGAAAGGGGTTCATCCAACACAACATATCCTTCCAAAATTCACATCCTTCTTTCAGTTCTTCTGAGAAACAATTGAGCTCACTTGCCATTTGAGTTCAAACCTACTACGTGGCTTTCTGTGCATGTAAAATCAGGACAAATCAGTTCAGAGACCTGTTGCAATGATTTATTGATCAGCAGAAGGCACAGTTAAGACTACAATATAAATACCCGACTAGAGGAATGCTACAGGTGACTTGACCTGCCTTGCTGCCACACTCCCATGTGGTACAGTTCTTAAGAAACTGTATCGTAGCTGTACAATTAAGAAAAACTTTGAATGTGCAGTTAGATACAGCTTGAGAAAAAAGACTGATGAGCCAAAATGAGAGCTCTTGTCTGTTTTCAAATATTAGCCCTTCTGATAAAAAGTATTATTCATCATCTAATGCCTTACCATTCTTCATGTACCTTTAGACCTAGCTTACGCGTTCTCTTCTTTCTTCTTTTGGCTTTACGTGAGACCTACAAGGATAAGGCAACAAACCAGTAAATGTTAAAGAGTTAAAAAGCATCATATAAAGTATTGTTTAAAGTGCCCAATTCTTATGTTGGTGGAATACCCATTTAATGCTTTTGCAGCCTGGCTGTAATTCCCTGTCACATCCACCTCAACTCAAAATAATAGAAGGTTCTCTTCACATAGTTTATTTCCACATCTTCACTTTAACACATGGATTTTATTTCCTAAACAGGGAATTGCTGTAATGCTCAGCTTTCATTCCCTCCAAACAAACATTCAGTAAATCTGCATCCTACGTATTTACATTTTTTCCTTGTTTCTTCTCCCGAATGCCTAGCTATTAAAACGTGCCTGGGCAATCCTGACTTTTCCACTAATGTTGCAAGCTTTCCTATCAGATATTTTCAGACTAAAAATAAAGTTCATACCAGCATTTGCTTCAAAATTACATGGATAAGTCAACTGTCACTGTATGAATTGTGACAGTAATAAGGTTCTTCTATTTTTGTCCCTTTTTCCCATCAGCAACTTGACTACTGAATAATATTTCAGGTGAACCCAAGTAAATCTTACCTGTCAAATGTTTCATCTTGGTCACAATCGGCATACTAACTACAGAACTGTTGAGGGAAGAGTGCAGCTAGGTGGCACTGTGCCAAACAAAAGAACCAATATAAAAAGACAATTTCTAAAGATGCATGATATGGCATGCATGAAAACCTGAACAAAAACAAGTTGATGACACATAATCCATAATATTATTGCGACTGACAAGCTGTAGCCATGTGGTAAATTGAGCAAGGGTATTTCTTTCTGGTTCTAGAAGTGACTCTACCCTAATCATCCTACATTTCAGGTACCAGCATTTATCACTATGTAAAACAGAAACGGTGCTTGCCTTGGTCTGAAGAACATTGCATGGCTTAATACAGTGATGTACATACACATTAGGTTAAGATCCTCAGTGAAACATGATAGATACAAGAAGCAAATGAATGTCAACATATATTGATAGGTAAATATGGAATCAAATGAACACAGTATATAAATAACCTTCTGCTGTATGTATAATAACCCTATATAGTGATAAATCTTAAAATATGTGCACCATGCTCTAGGGCTAACCAGAATGAAAGGACAAATCAAGTGTCATGCAAAAAGGAAAGGATCCTTCTGCACAGATCAGTGGGCAGCTGCAGTACCACTCTACAGTAGCACAGCCTAAAGGCTACTCTTTCAATATATGACTTCAACACATCCAATGAAGAATTTCTTCTCCCAATGGGCAGAAAAAGAAATTCCACCCTGCACAAGAGCTTTATTTTCTCTGCAGCCTAACCGCATGGTTGTAGTGCCTTCTAGGAACTTACCCTTCATCCATAGCCAGAAAAGGGAAAAACAAGCTACAGTCAACTGTAAACTACCTTGTCCTTTGTTGCTATGCTTTTTACTTCAGTGCTGTATTGGACTTGCCTTAATATTTAAGCTGGTGCAGGATCTGTTAATGTTTCTGCTTCAAACTCCATTTTGGCTGGGACAACCGATCAATTCAGCATAAATTTCCATTGTTAAATCCTGTAGCCACACTCTTTTTTAAAATCAGTTCATCCAGTTTAAGCTTACAAAACAGAAATAGCAGTGAATATTTTGGATACCTGATTTTCTTTTTACAGTCCATTATTTTAAAATCAGATTTCACATAACATCTAAAATCTGTCATGCTGTAAGTAATGAACTAAAAGATGCATGTTAAATATATATCTGCTGTGCATTCTTGACATGAATTGGTACGCTTTTGTGTGCTAACAATATATAATGCAACATATCATTTTGTTTTTTCATACACAACATTCCATAAAGATATCTTTTATACTGATAAAATTTAAGCTGGAGGGTTGTCACAGTATATTTCACTTTCAGAAGACAGGGTTTTTTGCCTGAGTATCCAGAAGTCAGGAAGAGATTAGAGAGCTCTCTGCTGAGATCCCTAAGGGGTTTGTTTGCTACCTTGACAAAAGCTGAAGACCACGGATGGCTGTACCATGGATGTCACTTCAAGCGACCAGGACATTATGCTGAGCTGTCAGAACCTGCAGGAAATCTTACAGTTACAGTAGCCTTTTGGAACAGTAACAGCACCTCCTAGAGATGTTACCAAACTGACAAATGTTTTTCCTTTTCTCTTTATGCAGAACCAGAGATCTATGAGAAACATGAAATGGAAATTGTACAGCCTAATTTAAATGTACAAAGATAGGAATTATCCATATCCATTCCTACCAAATCCTTTTAATCTTCAAGCTACTCTTCTTTCACAAAATCTTTAAGTAAAATGGAAGTACATTACACATTTCAAAGAAAGTTGCTAGCTGAACAAATGCACTTTTGCAAAATAAACATTCAAAGGAGGATTTTTACAGTTAAACCCTCACTACTAATTAATCTATGTCTAACTTCAGATAACTTGCACAAGCTGATAAATTCTCAACACAAAATGAACAAACAGTATACACTTTGCTTTCTAGAACAAACAAATTATGTGTGCAATAGTCCCAGGTTATATAAATACTGTTTCAATACAGTTATGAAAAATATTTGCTTATTTGTTAACTACAACTATTCTGACTTTTGGCAGCACACAATAAGGACTCCATCTTGCAGTACAGATGCCCAACAGAAACTATTTCACCCTAAAAGAAAGTGAAGTATTCAAATTTATCAAACCATTAACATGTACCTATTCAGCACAGAATGAAACTTCTTAAAAACCATGAAATTCAGTGACAAAAGTATTGCTGTTTTGCAGTGATACTAGACATGAGTAAGTAACAGTCAAAGGTTTTCGGGAACAGATCTCCTTGACAGGTATCACGGTACATAATGAAAACTCCACTTCCTGCAGAATTTTTCTCCTCAGGCATTTCTTCTGGACAATCTATGCTTTCAACCATTGTTTTTATTAGCTTAGGATAAGGCGATGCTTGGGGAAAAGCTTCCCAGCAGCCCCACAGGCCTAGATATACAAAACATTCTGGCCTGTCTAACCAGCCAGACAGCAGATTCCTTTTTTATTATTTTAAATAAAGCACTTGAGCTCCAGTACAAGATCCTTCTGCAGCTCAGATTACATCAAATGATGGTCCAGAGGTGGGAATAGGGATTATAAACTGGGTAGAATATAAAAGCATGCATTTTGTCAGCCTTTTCATTAGGCTCTCATTTCAAACTTAATTGTAAATTCAAAGAGAGTGTAGCAGAAAACCTTTAACTAATGCTCTCCAATGCATACCGAGTAGCCTGACCAACAATTTAGTCACCAGTCTAAACAGGAATTGGGGCTGGGAGCGGGTTATTAAACCAGCAGCTAGTCTCAAGTCTGGAGCTTGCGGTCCACTTTGTTCACACTGAAAACTGGAGGGAAACAAAAAGGTTTTAAGAAATCGGCGTCCTCACCTTTCCCTCATCATTGGCTTTGGCATACTCGGCCACAGAAGAGCAATGCGAAGGCCAGTTTTTGCCTGATAAGGAGCGGAAACCTCTGACAAGACGCTGGGCGCTGGGCGAGGGACAGCTCAAGAGCTTTCAACACCAGGCGTGCTGCAAAGGCAGTTTCCCTTGGCAGCCGGGCTCCTTCCCCTCAGCAAGCCCGCGATTTAACCAAGTGGGATCCAGGGAAGCGAGTGGATCCCCATCTCCAAATGGTTCACTCTGCACCGGGCAGCTGCTAGCTGACGGGCGGGTTTCCTGGCTGGAATTAAGGCCTGGGTTAGAGCTCCCTTCCCGCCCGAAAGTGCACCCAAGCCTCTGCCCCAGCACCCCAGAGACACCCCGCTAACCCCACCGGCTCAGCACCGTCCCCCCTTCCCCGCCCCAACCGACGCGCTGATTTCAAATGGAATGGCGGGGGTGGTGGTAGGGGGCGTCCCGCCCGTCACGCCCGTCCCGCAGCCTTCCAGAAACGTCCACTGCGCGGGCCCCTGCCCTGAGGGGTGATCACCGCCCTGAGGCGAGACCAGAGGCGCAGCAGCCCCGGGCCGGCGGGCGGCGGGGAGGCGGAGGCGGGGGGGAGGGGGGAGCCCCCCCGCCTCCGCCTCCCCTCCGCCCGCCGGGCCCGCGGCCGCCCCCGCCCGTCCGCTCCTACGGCGGCGCGGGCAGGGCCCGCCGCGCTACGGCGGGCAAGGCTGGGGCGGCGTCAGCGGGCGCGCGGTGCCGGCTCCAGGGCTTTAAAGCAGCGTGTAAGCTGAGATGCTACCACAGACAGCGGCGCGGCGGCGGCGGCCGCAGCAGCTCCCCGAGCCCAGACGGGCGCCCGCCTTTCGCCCCCGCCGCGCCGCGGGGCACGAGAGCGGCCGCCCCGCAGCTCTAGGTATCCCCCGGGCCCCATGGCGACGTGCCGCGCTGCCCGCGCCCCCCTCCTCCTCCTCCTCCTCCTCCTCCTCCTCCTCGTCTGCCTGCCGGGACTGCGGCGGGGGGCGCGGGGCGGCGGGCAGCGCCCGCGGGGCTGCCCAGCGCCGTGCCGCTGCGAGCAGGAGGGCGTGCTCGTCCGCGCCGACTGCTCCGACCTGGGGCTCACGGCCGTGCCCACCAACCTCAGCGTCTTCACTTCCTACCTGTAAGTGTGGGCAGCCGGCGCGGGCGGGCCGGGGAGGGGGCACCGGCGGCCGCCCCTGCGCCGGCAGCGGCGGGGCGGCCCCGCGGGAGGGCCCGGGCCGGCCCCCGGCGGTGACTGGAGGAGCGCGGGGTCGGTGCGCTGCCGCGCCGCTGCCTGGAGGCAACACCCGACTTCAAATAAGATTCTAATCGGTTTTTAATCAGCGGGCGGGTTGTAAAGCGTTTATGGGTATCTCGCTATCTCTGTGCCCGGTCCGGCGCCTGGAGGATCGCTGTGTGATGTGCCGTTTAGAGGGTAATTAAAAGCGATTGCAACAGCAGAAACTCGATTCGATCTGCAGGGACGTTATCTTCACCTTTGCTTCCCGGGACAGGGCTTTGAACTGCGGTTGCTGCCAATTTAATCTTTAACAGATCTCCCCTCGGGTTGAGGAAAGGCAATAAATAAAGCGAGCTCCCGGGAGGCGGGCGGCGCTCGGAGCACGGTGCGGAGCCCCGCGCTGCCGCCGCGGCGGGCAGGTGCCTGTGGCCGAGCCGGGCCCGGGCCGGCGCCCCCCGCCCGCTGCCTCCGAGTACCGGGCATCGCCGCCGGGCCGGGCTGCGGCGCGGGGAGCTCCGCTGCGTCTGGGCGCGCTGCGTTACGTGCACCGCGTAGGGACAGTGACGGCGTGAGCGGAGAAGTTCTGTATTAGGAAACACCCAGAATCGTGTGGAAACTTTTTCTTTGTTTCCTTCTCTTTGGCAGAAGGGTCATCGTTTAGCCTCTCTTGGGTTTGTGTGTTGAAAGTCTTGGTGCAGTACAAGTACAAGTGTTATTTTAGTGCCCTCCTTGCTGATTTTATACACACTTCTTTGTGGTTGCATGTCCAGTAGCTTGTTAATTTCATGCTTATCTTCCATATTCAGCGTACGGTGCATCTGTTTCTGAATGTGCTTGTCTGTCTGTCTACTTTGACATGCTGTTGACATGCTTGCTGCTATGGTTACTGTAAAGATGCTTCCAGGGTACTGTGTGTCTGGGGTACTGAAGTGATAATTCTGAACTCACTTATCTGTTAATACCATACTTCAAAGAACATAAAACATATGTTGTATCTGAGAAAGCAGATGAAACTAACCTAGAAATGGCCTCAGAGAAGTACAATGTGACAGCATAGGCAAAGTAGAAATGAAGTGTAACCAATAAAATCTTAACTACTAACTATATGTTAGGAGAAAGTTTAGTTTAGTGAAAGTAGCATTAGTTTAGAAAGAGGATGTGCAGCTGACTTTTCTGCATATTATACATGTAAATACTGTTCTGAAATTACCTTAATAAGATCAGTTTTAGCTTATTTTGTCATAAACATTTAAAAGTCAAAGCTATTAGTAGTGTTACGAGGCAGGAGTCAGCATTACTGAATGACCGCTTACAGTACAGCAAAACTTCAGCTATACATAATGAAGAAAACAATATGACACATTCAAGGTCTGCCACTGATTTCAAAAGTAGCAGGTCAGGATTTGGGGTATACACAAGACGCAATGTTTTCTGGTGCCTTGGAAAGTAATAAGCAGAGAGATAGTTAATGAAGGTATAAAGGCATACGTAAGCTGTGCATAGCCTGTGCCAAGAAGTAGATGCCCTAAATTCTTGGTTGCTTGCAGGAATGCTAAAAAAAAAAAAAAACCAACCAAAAAACCAAAACACATAAATATGCATGATGATGTCAAAAATACCGCTGCTGTGGTCTTCTGCCATTGAAAAGATACATACTTCCAGTAACCTGCTTCTCGGTAGGACTGTGATCTGGTCTGCACTTTTGTTTTTAAATCCTCTTGTCCTTCAGCAGGGGAATGTCTTTCTCCAGTCAAGAATTCCGTGTTGTTCAGTAGCTTATACCCTGAAGTAAAAAAACACCACTGGGACAGGCATACCCAGTCCGCGCACAGGCAGTATAACAGTGTAAAATATCGGTTCATACACATAGGTAGCTACACTGACCCTTTTCTAAATTTACCATGCTGTTATCCTTGGATTGATTAGTTATTGCCTAATTATGCAGACTTGTAGCTCCTGCCTGCCTTCCAATAAAGAACTGTCAAGTCTTATTGTCTGTAGATGGCTAAGCAGTGGCAAATTTTAAAACACACCTGCTTGTTACGGAGATGTTTACCTCCTTGAGCTTGGTAGTGGGCAACAAGATGCTCCTTAATTATTTTTTTCTGTTCTTTTCCCCAGAAAAACAGAAATGTCTTTTTGCGCTGCAACAATTTTTACTTCAGATCAAAGCAGGAGATTAAAACTGTGTACTCACATTAACTCTCTTTCCAGCAAAACCTCCATCTACTCTAGTTGATTCTGTTCTTGTACAGTAGACATATCTGATCAAAAATGGTCTGTGGTACTACCTTGTGTTACGTTTGGGCTCAAAAAGTTTTTACCTAATTTTCTGTCATTTTTATCTTACCTGGACACGCATAGGAAAAAAAACCCAAAAGGTAAAGATTTTCTTGGTATGCACTGGAAATTGTGTGAAAAGTTGAAATGTCGAGGCCATTAAGATTTGTTTTATGTTGGGACAAGTGTGTACAGAGCATGATATATTATGGTGACTGAATTTTGCATGGTTTTTATGATGGTGCTCTTGCGGCAGAGCTAAATGTAGTCTACAGATGGACCTGCTACACAATTCTTCATTCTTATTTATATTCCCAGGCAGGATATCTTGCCTCCCATCAAAAAAATCTTTTTATTTATGATTATGTGTCTGCTGCCGTAAACTGTTAGACTTCTTAAGGACAGACAAGGAAAATTCAGGAGTTTCTTTCTGTTCCTTTTTCCTCATTTACTTTTAGGCTAAATAATGTACTCAATGTATTTAATGCAATTTCTGTTGAACAAATTAGAATTCCATGTGCTGATGAAGGGCAGCACTGAGTCTCTGTTTCAAATTAAGAACATGTCATTTCCCTATCAGTACACAGTGAAAAGAAGAAGCCAGGTTCTACAGGTCTTTTGCACATGGGACCCTCATTAATTCTCAAACCAAGCCTGTGAGTTGGTGAAATATTGTTACCATTTACTGTGATGTGGAAAACTGAGGCAAAGAAAGGCTTACTCAGTTAAAGTTTATGACAAAGCTGGTAATTAAAGACAGAATGCCTTATCCAAACTCCTTTCTTTAACCACAGGCCCACCTTACTTCTCCTAAATAATTATTCATTAAAGAGAATGTAAAATCTGGCAACTCCTGTTCAAGAATATTTGCTATAATGTGTATAAAATAAAATCTGTTTTCATGTCTCATGTGATGCCAGTATCGAAGATAGCTCTTAAAGATTTTGAGGGTCTCTGTTACACGCCTGGATAGCACCGAAGAGTAAATTTGTTGTAAGTGCCAGGGCTGTCTAGTAGTTCAGATGTTGTGTTCTATGTGATGAACAACTCTCAGTTGTAAACTGAGTAGAATATGAAAACATTCTGCTTAATATTCCACTTAAAATAATGTTACTAGCTTAGATTGACATAGACATGCAGCATAAGTATTGCAGCATATAGTATGTTGCCTTTTAAATTGTAGTTTACTTAGTTATTTGGGCTACGTGTTCGCATTTAAGAAGTTTAATTTTGCGTACACTATAAATATGCATAGTAATATTTGGGAAGATCTGATTCATATAATTTTTAATTCTTCATAGAACTAATTGAAAAAATATTTTTCTTAATCTACGATAACATTTACAGTATTACCGTAAAATCTATGAAGAAAAAATCAGTGCATATAAGGTTCCAAACATAATGGTCTTGGAATAAATTTTCTTCTGCTTCATTCATTGCCATAATATTGTATTGGGTGATAAATACTCTGTAGAGCACACTCAAAACTCTATAGGGTATCTGAAAATGTTTAAGACTACTAAACACATACAAAAAAAAAGACAAATAATTTGGGAGAAAAAAATATTTACTTCTTGAAGGCTAAGAAGTATATCTCCAAAAATTAATTACACTTCTGAAATAAGAGATATAGTTGTTTCTGTGTCAGAAGTACCCAAAACCACTAAGACCAACCCTTTGAGGTAAATTTCCACTGTTTTATTTGTTCTGATCTCACAGTGCAAACTCAAGTCTTGTCTGCATCCTCATCTAAGGTATCTTGGGAAAGACCATGGTTTTTCAAAGAGATCAAACAGCAAAGTACCTTCTTATGAAGAAGTAAGCTTTATGAAGTCTCTTACAACTTCCAGATCCCTTGACAAGATTTAGGTGTTAGGTAGTTAGTAAAATATCTGCTTCTTCTTTAAAAGTACTTCTTTACATAGCTACAAACTTTATAAACCATTTTTGCCTTTCTAGTTGAAAAAAAATTGATTGCTGTGTGGTTTCTGTTAATAATCTTGTCTTGTCCCAGTTGAGGATGAAGGTGAATCCAGGTTCTGGATTTAGAATTTAGTATCAAATCCCCCTTTTGGAAAGAAAACTGAGTATTTCCTCTCTACTCATGACAATGGTAGGTATACAAAGATAAAATGTACACCTATATAAATCAGAGGTACATAAAAACTGAAGAAGTAACAAACTATGTAAAGTTCATGTTTACCAGTTTTCAAGTGATTTGCTTTAAATTTCAAATCATAACTTGTCAACTGAAAGTCAGTTTCCTTGTGAAAAAATTGTATTAAAAATTTTTTTAAAAGGAGAATGTCACTCTTCCCGCTTGAGAATACAGCGCTAAAAGTAACTCTTTACACTGCTTCCTAAAGAGCCTTGTGCTGCTTACAAGGGGGGGAAAGACACACACACTACCTCTGTCCTTTGTAGCATTTGCTCAGTGGAAACGCTGCATAAATTGACAGGGAAAAGGAAGCCGTCTTTAAGCTGGTAGAATATAAGGAGCTGGCAGGGTGAAGGCACCTTCAGTTTGGTTTCATATATGGAGTGCATAGGACAATTGGCAGGGCAGAGGGAGCCTGACTCCAGCTGAGAACGCGTGCACTGGGCTGACCTTCCCAGTCAGCATGCCAGCAGAGATTAGACTTTCCTCAAGTGTTCCCTTGTTAACCCAGTCTTTTCTCCGATGTCATTTCAGATGCTTAAAATTGTTACTAATTTTGCAGCAGTCCAGATCACTTTCTTTTATTCTGTTTATTGGCTGAGATAATATTTCATCTACATGCACGGCTTTCTTAATTCCCTGTTGGTTATTTAAATGGTCTGGATTGGTACAATTTATGGTACTTTTCCCTGACTTCCTTCCTTGAACTGTCCAGCAGACCTGATCCTTTTCCCAGTAAAAATCATAGTAAATAAGGTGTGGTTCCTTTGGCTCCAAGTAAACTGGCTGAGGGCAGAACATGATGTCTTTTTTGGCGTACCAAAACAGCTTTAGGCATCAGTTAGAAGAAAATACCCTAACATCTTTAAAAAGAATGAGATGTGATCAAAGCATTCTTAGTCCTCAGAGATTTAGCAATTCATGTGGCAAATCCTTTTGCTGCATGCTCTCTACTGTTTGCTGAGAAGACTTGAGAAGCTTCTGTACAATTTTACTGATCAGATGTGATAAATCTAATGCCTAGAAAATTATAAAATAAATAAATGTAGCTGGGGAGGTGTGGGGCCTGAAATTATGTTACTGTTACTTGTTGGAGTACTGCCCTCTTCTCTCTCTCGGAATCAAGGTTGAAATGAAAAGTCCACAAAACTAAGACAATAAACAGCTTTGACTATATATGACAGTGACTTATGGTACCCCTGGTTTTAGTCCCAAGAATCATTTTTTTTTTCTTTTTCTAAAAGCCTATGGACAGCAGCTTGGAATTTTTGAATTACAGACCTTGGAATGAGTACTACAGCAGCAGCACCCGAATAGAAAAAACATCCTGGAATGTCTTTGCCATGGAGATGAAAAAGACCTCCATAAGCTGCTGCTCAGAGAGATGTCATCACTCAAGCTGAGAGAACACAAGCCAGCTAGTATTATACTAGGTACCAGCAATACCTGGAACTCCAACCAGGCATGAAATGGGATAGCAGTGCAGATCTCCAGAAACGAGTACAGTATGTCCCCAGCCTGATACAGCCTTTGCTCAGACAATGCATTCTGTGTCACCTTCCAGTTTTATTATTTTGCTATGTTTTACTAATTTTTAGCTATGAGCTTTGGGTTTTGGGGGTGGCAGCCACAGCACTAAGGTCCATCCAAAAAGGACAACTTCTATTTTCATTGCTAGATACTGCTACAAAAAACAATTACCTGAAGTGTAGTGTTACCCAACAATGACAGTTATAATAATCAGCCGCTCCCAAATTAACATTTTATTGGTAACAAATGGGTTCTTTGGGCTCAGTTGTGTGATTTGGCTCCAGTCCTGCAAGTACTTACCCAGATAGTAAACTTTAGTGTCAGGGGTGTTCCACTGAAATCACATGTGCAAATGTTTGTCTGATCATGGCTTTGAATAATTCTAAAACAATTGGCCTCTTCCCCACACATCAAATTGTTTGTGTGGAATAGTTTCTCTAAGATGTTCTGCTACATTGTCTCATTACACAGCCTAAAGCATTATGTATATAATAAATAGTTTAAAAGCCTTTCTTTCAAAAATTTTCAAAATCTTACATGAAATTAATATTTAGTTTAATCTGGAATGCACTGACTTTCAACAGTATTAAGTTCTATAACTGCAATTAAGTAATTTTAAGGACTTTTTTGATAAAAAATGCTAAAACTTTTTGGATTACAGTATAAAGTATAGTCTTTTGGCACGTGAGGTATGGTATTGTGCGTTTGTAGATGTGTGTGTAAGGATAGGCTTTGGACAAATAAAAAAAGTATCTGTCAGCCTAAAGCAGTACAAACTATAGCTCTCACCACACAAAATCTCTCCCCTCTTTTGCAGACACTTGAATAAATGCTTTCTTTTTTATTGAGTTTAACTATGTTTACTGAGGTTACCAAACTTAAGCATTAAGTACTTAAGTAATGCAGAAGTATTTGCTGGATTGGGACTTAATTTGTGTAATGATTGTGTATAAAATTAACCCTTTAAGTCTTACGATTTTTTTTTGTGCTTGCATCATAACTTTTTCCATGAAAAGTAAATAATTTGATGCTGGTATTTATGAAGGGAAGGTAGGAGGCAGAAAATTAAAGCTGCTGTTCAGTACTACTACTCCTCTATTTTCTTCAGGTTTTTGCTGTTAGCTCCTCTACCAAACACTTCAGTCTGCCTTGCCTGAGGATGGAATAGTTACATCACTGGTATTACTCAGAAATAAAACTTTCCTAGCCCTTGTTTTTGCAGCAGTAGGCATCTTATGATGCCAGTTATACCGTGTCTTCTGAATCCTGTGATAATATAAATGCTAGTCTGAGTGAATGAGAGAACAGATGTGAGATGATGTCAGCATTAAGGGAACAGTAACAGCACTGATTTGTCATTCACTGAGTTTGTAAATGAGTCTCTGTATACCCTGAGGGGAGAAGTAGGTCATAGCTGGCAAAGGAAGAGAGTAAGGTAAGGCAGAGCTCCCTCTCACCCATCACTGAAAGTTACCTGTTCTGAACTACCTTGATGAGTAACGTGCCTTTGGGCTTGATCAGTTTGGCATGGAGGCTGCCTCAGAAATTAAATCTTTTTCCTGTTGGTCTCACACATGATGAGGTTGCAGTTATGTTTTATGGTGGAGAGCAGACCAAGTTGTCCAGTGTCCAGAAATGAGATTCGGGCTTATGAAGGCATAGAAACTAAAGTTTCTTGTGTTTCTTGAACACCTTGGTTCACAGACATTGCCATTTTGGAAGCATGAGAAAAGGGCAGGAACTACTTCTGGGAACAGGGAATATGATCAGGTAGTTGTAGGTGGGATTCAGGTAGAGAGATCTTTGAGTTCTGCTCATGGGTACAGGTGATGAAGTATTTCACACATTTAAGCAAATCGAGTAACTTTCCTGTAGTCTTGCCCTATATATGTGATGGCTGGAACAACGACCTGTGTCTGAGTTTGACTCATTTGGTAATAGCTGATAAATGCTGGAGATCTGTAGATTAAAAACACTTAATGAGGTGCTAATTTGAGTATGACATGGTAAAATAAGGTGAAATCCCAAAGGATTTTCTTCTCTTCATAAGGGTGTATGCCTACCTTTCAGTTTTGCTCATGGCTGTCTATGTGGGCTGAACTCTGTGATATAGAAGATTCTTATTGGAACAAGTGAAATTTATGCAGGTGTCTGAATGCAGTATTTGACCTGCTGACAAGAAAATACAGGATCCATATGCTTGGTGCAATATGGAAGTACTGCCAGCACTCATGCTGAAGTTGTGCAAAGACAAGGATTTGGAAAAGGGCCAAAAGAAGTGCAGGTTCAACCCTGCGGCCTGACAAGGGTCTCGGGTAGTAAATTCCAGTCCTACAGTTTCCCTACATAAAACCTCACTATATTGACTCTAACCTGCAACCGGCACACACAATTACAGGAAGATTAGCAGAGAAGCAAAAAGTGCATTGTGAGGAGGCGGCAGGTAGCTTGGGAATCCAGCTGTATTGGTGCTGTAGAGTAGTGAAATGTGGCTCTCATCAGGCAGCTCAACCAATTTTAAACACTCAGAAGTGGCAGTAATGCAAATCACCATTTACTTTTGTGCCGTGTGTCTGCAGTAAGACTTTGTAGGGTACGATTACCTTGGCATAGTTATTATCAGAAACGTTTGTTACTAACTGGCTCTAGTGGAGGTAACACCTAAGTATATAGTTGTGACAGGGTAAAGAGTAAGGTTTGCAGTACTGCCGCTGTGTGCATTTAAAAATTGAGTGTGGAGAACTATGGAAGAATTATTTGTAGCAGAGTAAGGGCTTTATGTGGTGTTATTTAGGCCTAGCACTGAAAAGGGACAATGTGAAAGCTCATGACTTGAGAATAGCATCTGGGAAGTTTTGTAAGTTCTTCAACATATGGAGGCTTCACGTTGCCTCTTACTTGTTGCCTGTACACGTGCAGAATAGTGTGAACTGCCGAGTACCAGAACTTTACTTCTTTCTGGCCAAGAGAGGAGATGTGAAAAGAAAGGGCAGGACAAGCACCTTGGAACATCCTGCCTGTCTGAAGCCCAGAGACAGTGCGGAACATAGCTGAACATATTCTTGAAATCTTGAAGTACATGTTTTTAGAATAAAACAAATGCTTACCGAATACTGATAAGGTGAAAACCTTTCATCTGGAATAGAAAAAAAACATTGTGTAGAAACAGATATATGTGGAAGAATATTGTAGCAGACATATTTAATAGGTTGTTTGGATGGAATATTTAAAATAAACCATTACAATGAATGGAAAAATAAGACCCAGTGCCAGGTTCATCTCTGTCTGTCATGCCATGTGTGTAATTTAATAGACATGCCAAGAAAGACTTCAGGTAATTTTTGCTCTGCTTATACTAATGGAGCTAGCTTGATTGTGTGGAATTGGTACTGCTAAAATAAATTTAATTTGAAAAATTTGAAGATCCTGGAAAAGCATTAACTAATGTAATTAAAATGAAGTATTCACTTCAGTTTTAATATGCCAGCTCTTGACAGAAAAGCTTCTGATATGTCATTACTGTGCATGGTGCCTGTCTTTCTGAAATAAAGTCAATATTTTTTTAGAAAAAAAAAAAAAGATGTTAGGTATACGGTCCAGTGATCATTATTGCCTTGTTTGTGTCAGGATGTAGACTCTAGCAAGAGTTGTGTGGTATCATGTCAGGGAGTTGTGGTCAACTGTACAGGCTTTCCAACAGTTTGAGGAAGGAGAGATGTTCTTTTGTCTTTCAGGTTTTTTGTTGTTGTCATTGATAGCATTCAGTGAAAAGAGGTTGGGTTTTTTTGTTTTTTTGGTTTTTTTGGAAGATGCTTACACAGCGCTGTGATACATTCATTCCAAAGAACCATCACATCAAATAGAGTTATCAAAATCACATTTCTGTACATATTGGTGCCTCAGCTGTTCTGCCTTTGATGGCTGCCTCCAGTCAATCTGTGAAGAATCCCTTAAACCTGAAGCCAGATGTGGTCTGTTTTCTACATTTATCATCAATCATGGATACAGCATCTTGCAGTCATATAGCTCTGTGTTCCTGCCTGTCTTACCATAGAGCAGTGCTGTAAGAGCATCAGATTTCACAAGGGATCTGTAATGTCCAGATTCACTGGATGGTATTATTTACAGTGTTGTATCTTTGTGTGGGCAGTATATAGGGAAATGCTGCATGCTCAACATGGTGCTAGTTTAATCTCCTCTGATAAGGGTTTTTGAAAACTAATTAAGATCCAATTTGATTCCCTATGAAACTAGAACTGAGACTCCTTTTAATCATATAGATTGAGCTTCTAATATGTCACAGTTAATTTTATTGTAGAGGTGTCTGTTTGGTCGTGGTGAGTCTAATATAAGGGAAGTTACTCTTTATTCCCCATCTATATCACTGTATGTTGAATACACAGATTTGTTTTTCATATTTGGTGAATAAATAATTACCTAAGTACACAATTATAGTAATTAGTTGTAAATTACATTCATTAGTGGTTTTGATTATCTCATCATGAAGAGCTTCTGTTAAATTGTTCACAGCTTTTACAAGGCAGCATTAAGGTGGTTGCTGTGATGTACTGACCAAGATTAGACCAAACAAATAATGACTCTGTGTATCATCATGTAACAATATGAATTTGGTAAATGGATGGATGTCCTAGCCACAGGAGAATTATAACAGAAAGACATAAAGGGAGAGAAAAATACACCTTAGCAGCAACGCATTATGCCTGTATTCTTTCTGTCAGTAGTATCACTACTACGTTGAAGATAAATTTAAATACATGTCTAGCTGTAACAGAATGAAACAAAAATCAGACGTGAAATAAGCCTTCTGTTTGTTCTCCATGTGTGAAAAGGCATTGTTTATCAGAAGCAATTGCAGCAATTAAAACATTTGGTAATCTAACATTTATTAGCAGGTTCAGATGTTAATCTGAGTGTTCTTCTGTGCTATCAAGACTGTTCACAATGAAGTGCCTTGGACCAGTACTAGGCAGTGTGACTCTAGAAGATGGGTATAAAGAGTTGATAAAGCAACTAGTGTATTTGTATGCTGTTTAACTCATGGAGCAGCTCCTGGCTTGTTAGGCAAACTGTGGTCTTCAAACAGTATGACAGGCAAATGCCTGAGTCAGTCCACTTGGGTGCAATTAGAGCAGGCCTGTTGCTACTGCCGTGACCTTGGGTGCACTTCGGGAACACACGGATCAAGACTATATAAGCCGACCTGAAATAAACAGCCCAAGGCTGCACCAGGTAGGAAGAATGACACAGAACAAAGGGAGCTCAAAGTTTTTCTTTGTGTGCTATGGCACTGTTGTTGACGAAGATAAAATATGAAATAGAATTTGTCAATAGTTCCAGTATGAGAACAAGGCTTTGAAGATGATTCTACAGTGCTACTTCAGAGCATATAATTGTTAAGTATTGTAGTGATGTCATATATATGTTTTTCACTTCTAGTAAAAAAAGACAGGTTTTGAATATTTTGTCTTGTGTCAGGGCAAGTGTAAAGAAATAACTGTGCAGAGAGATTGATCTCAGTGCACAGGGTTTTAAATGTGGAGAAAGAAACCCCAATAACATTCAGGCATGTCTTTCCTTCTGTGCCGTCATTCATCAGAATAGATAATGCAGCTTATGTGAAATCAAGAGTTTTATTTCCTATTAATATTTTTTTATTTCTGTCGTATTCATAATAATCATGTTGACAGGTTTGTCTCCAACTGCCAAATTTAGTAAAAATACATAATTAAATGTTCTGATAGGAAAAATGATGGTTAGGTTTACTGCTGGCATGAGATCATAAACTAATTTTAAAATTGTTGTAAAGCATTCAGAGAACAGATTACATTAACATAATATATTGAGTATTAACATATTAACACCTGACACAGTATTGGTGGATAAAAATTCCAACTAGACAAATGAAAGTACAGATTAGACTATGTAATATCTTCAAACATATGACATGAAACAAACTTGCAGTTTTCTCTAAATAAATAAATAACATTTAAGCGTCCTGCTGTAGAGAAAGATGTTTGAGATGTCACAGTATAAGTATATACATAAGGCTCAGTGGTACTAAAATGAATGAAAAGTTGATTTTAATACCAGTTCTGTACCTCGTGCTACTCTTTTAGTATTTCACAAAGCACATGATGCAGTTGATTTTGAAAGATACTAATTAAGCAGAATTCAGCAAGGCGTAGAGTTTATGCTGCTTCTAAAATCCAGGGGTTGGTTGGGGTACCTTTTGTCATTTTAAAATATTTTATTTTATAGATTACTTAGGACAGCAACCCTGCTCACAAAGAAAGTAGCAGAGAGTTTTAAGCCTGCTTAGAAAAGCAGTCAGCTCATAGATGTCCTGGGAACTGCTCCACTAGTCAGAACTGTCATGCAGAGAATGTGAAATGTCTTTCTCTGACTTCTGAGGGTTTGCTGTATAACATTGCCTTGTCCTAGGGAGGGCTACTTAGAGGCAAGTGAGCCCCATTTGGACTGATCCACAGCTGGGTCAGTGAAGCACTGTTCCCCAGTTCTGTTAAAAATGGTGGAGATCTGTCAGAACTATCCATTTATTTCAGTAGTTGAAATCATTGGCTTTTCTGGGATCTTAAAAACCTTACATCTGTGTTCTTAAACTTCCACGTGTAGAAGACCTGACAATGTAACTACAAGCTTTGCTAGTTGTAGGTCAAGGTAAAATGATTGGTTTTATTATACATATTATGTTTTCTGGAGACATAAATATATGCAGGCTAATGCAAATGTGTGCATCTTCAGGTTAATGATTTCAGCTGCAGTGCTGTACAGTGCAGAACCTCCATATACTCATTAAGGCTTACCTTTAAAGTGTGAAATATATTAAGATGTAAAAATAAATGTATTTTTCCTCGGTATCTGAATTTTTCATAGTGTCAAAGTGGAAATACTCTTGAAGTTCTGTTATACATTAGATTTTTCCTAGGTATCCTATCTTCAAGGGAGTTTGGCAGTTACATACTTTTGGATACAGCTGCAGATCTAGCTGTTTTGTATTTGGAAGGAAAGACAGATCATGGTGTGACTGGTGTGACATCAGGAAAACAACAGGGGCAACTATCACCTCCATGTCATCTACTTAGTGCCTGGTCCCTTCCTAGTAAGCTTGTGTTTGCTGTCTGCATCTCTAAGTGCCTATACCGCTTTTAAGACCTCTATCCTTACCATATTTAACCTATTAAAGTAGGAAAGAGATGCCTTACACTGGAAAACAAAGCTTTTTGAAGCTTCTCAGCTTACTATTCCAGATCTGGGAACAAGTTTTTCATAAGATTTTTCTGGCTATTGAGTCTGAATTACAGCTCTCACATCTTAAGACATTAACTGATAAAATGAAGCAGATTATTTCCTTTCTGAGTTGCAATTAGTAGAATGCATACAGATATTGTGTGAGCCTGTATACTTATTTTTTACATTATTTTTTATGTGCTGTATCATGTAAATGTGCCTGGCAGCCACTTTTAAAATCTGCAAACCTATATAACTGTACTGATGAACAGCAAGAGAATGACTGGAAGTGTACAGGCATTACGGAATAAGACAGCTGTCTGAATTCAATCCTCAGATCACTGACTAGACTTCTGTTGTGTTCCTAGGTCCATCCTCTTTGTGGAAGTGGTTATTCTCAAATAAATCTGAAAAGTGAGTGGTCCTGTTATCACTGAACTGTGTAAGCTCTGATGAAATAAAATCAAATTATTGAAGAGTCTACAAATTATAAAGCAATTAAAATGGGCAAAATCAGAGTTGAATTATTAGGCAACCTGTATTCTGAAGGGCAAAGTAAGAGATTGCAAAATGGGTGAGACCAAGGTGATTATATCTCATTCTAACAGCAGCCGCACCTAGGTGCTTTGGAAGATATTTAACTGCTACCTTATAAATGAAAACAAATCCCTGTTCCATGGTATTTTAATATACTTGTAAAAATTCTTACTCCTGAGAGCACACTGACCTTTCCTAAATGCTGTCAAAATTTCAGCTATTTCAGCTGTCTCAAGGCAACAGTTTTTACAGGTACAGATAGAGTGCTTTTTAATAAAGCTATCAGTATTTAATATTTAGTACAGGAATCTCTTTATTATGAAGAGGATTGTTTCTCATTTTGATGAAGAGATATATCTATAGTCTAACCATTGTATTCATCTTCTTTCTAAACAAACCAATCTTAATCTTTTTTTATTGTTGTTGTTTTATGCTCTTACGGTAAGTTTTAAAAAAGTCCTTTAAACTAGAGTTCTCAAATCATGGATGTTCAGTCAATACGAAATTTCTTTTTTTCCCTCCAATTCTTTGCTTACTAAAATAAAAAAATACAGAGTAATCAAAAATCAGTGCCACTGCAGAAGCCAACTTTGAGAGCCAATTTCGTTCTTTGCTGTAATTACTGTGCCTGAAAGGACAACAGAATGAGGATGTAGTGGGCATGCTGGGTTTGATCCAAAATTGTATTTGAGGGTAGGCCATGAAATCTTATAACATTGGTGGCTTAGTGAAAAAGATGAGAAGGGGGGCAGGAAAAGCTTGATTTATATGGGGTTTTTTCTGATACATTTTATCTATATGCTTTCTCTTCTGGTTCCATCAGAACAGAATCTCCTCATACAAAAGCATAGGAAACCAAAATGGACTTTTTCTCCAAGCTGTGAAAGGTAACAGATTTAGGACTTGCTAGATCTATAAGGAAAAACAATTTAGGAGAGGTAGACCACCAAAAGTGATCTTCCAAGGTGCCAGCACATGTGCTGACTCCAGGCGCTCCCAGCTGAAGCACAATTGCTGATTTCACTTAGCAGGGCAGGGCACTGGGAAAAGAACTTGCTTTCTGCAGCTGAATTCTTTGAGTCGGAGCTGCTTGTCTTTGCTAGTGAAGTTTCTGAATTCACAGAATTGGAAGAAGATAGTGCACAGAATTTTCTGGCAGATCAGAGTTGGAATAGGAAGCTCAGAAAAAATGTGCTTCCATATTAAGAGTCCCACTGCAACAGAGACAGTTTTAGATGTTAGGGCTGGCTTTCCCCCCCTCGAAGTCAGTGTTCCCACCCTCCTGCTCTAGGCTTCCTCTCTTTTTGGCTGTGCTGACTCAGCTGTTTGTTGGGCTGTGCTCCTAAGCAGATCTGTGAAATAATCCAGTTTAAAAAGAAACACATTTCTGGTCTTTGAAAAATACATATCCTGTTTCACTGATCGGTTTTAGAATGTAGCCACATAAACAGCCAAACCAGCACAGCTGAGGGGACAGGGACAACTTGACTGGGAGTTCAGTGAGCAGCTGAAAGGGAGTGGAAAACTTTTCAAGTATCCTTGTACCATTGCAGTTTCCAATGCAAAAATGAACGTACAGAAAACCACAGGGATGGAATTTTCTTATCTTTGATTTAGTTGTAGTCATATGCTCATTAGCAAAAATCCTTTGCCTTGATTAATTGGGTGTAGTCGATAAACAGCTTTTTGTAAAAAATCTATTGAAGATACTTATAATAAGCACAATATAAATTCTTTAGACTATTCCTGATGAGTCTGAAACTCAGCAAAACTGAGCAGGTATTCTCATAGAACTTGAGTTCCTTTACTGTGGTTCAATTTATTAGTCAACCGAGAGAAACTTTTTCACCCAGACATAGCTTTCTAAAAACAATCACACAGAGCAGTCCTTGAATTTGTGAGTCAAATACGAAGTTTATGCACCAAATAATTTAAAGTAATGACTGGGTAAAAATCTTTCCCAAAACTGGAGAAAAATACCCCCTCCACTCCCTGTCAAAACACCCACATGTGAAGTGTTTTGTCTGCTTAATGTAAACTTCACCCAAGGCATATGTTCTTAGCCTGTTGACCACACGAGACCATGTTTAAGAGAGTGAAAGAAGACTCGTCAGATACAAGCTTACAGTTGAAAATGCCACCTTACTCTTCAATAGCTATGAAATATATCATCCAGAGCACAGAGAACAACTTCAACAAATTATTAGCAACAAGACTCTAATAATTATTATTGACCCTATGAAGAGCAGGAGAGCTTTTATGTATATACTTGACATCTTTCCACAAGAATAATTTCATTCCTTTAGACACGGTGGCACTATCATGATGCAATAACAGGAAAAAAGCATCGTAAGAAGTGATTGCAGTAGCCAATTTCAAATATATTTGCTGGTTTTACCTTATTCCATATGCGGAAAGGGATTAGTCTCTTCTGTCTCCCAGCTGCCATTGATTGCTTTGAAAATCAAGCCACTCCGAATACCAAACCAATGCTGAACAAGTAAAACAGATAAAAATACTGCAGTCATGTTTAATAGGTTTATTATCTCATATATCACTTTATCCAAAAAATCCAAAGGCTAGACATGTTTGTGTTTTTAAAAAACTGTAAGCGTTCTCAAATTCAGGGATGGAAGAAATGGTACACTTGGAGCACTAAAGAAAATACACCTTTCTAACTATGAATCATCTCATTGTGTGTCTGTTAACAGTAGCCAAAGACTGCACTTTACATGAGACGTACAATATGACATTGATCAGAACTTTGGTTTGTTACTGAGATTTGTATTTTAACATTTTCAAGCCAGTTCTATATTTCTTGATTACCAAATAACAAATCCCCAAAATATGTTTTATAATCACATTCCATACATATAGCATTAAAAGGATTTATATTAAACTTACAGCAAGAGAAACAGAATTTCATTTTAAAACATTGCTTCTCCTACACAGTATTTAAAACAAAGAAAACTGTTTTATATACTTCTGTAAAAAGTGTTTCTTAAAATTTACTTTTATTTGTTTTACAGTTTAGAAAACTCTGCAGGTAGCCTTAAGAGCCTGTTCAATTCATTATCATTAAATCAACAACCAGAGCTTCTTTCTGCCATTCCCTGGCAGGATTAATGGATTTTGGCATGATTTGTGCATTTAACAGTGAAAGCTCTTGCTGGGTAAGCTAGCAAGCTTGACTAATTCTCAGTTGTGCTAACTTAATAAACCTATTTTAAGGTTTTAACTTTGACTAAAGATTATAGGTAATGACTTCATGCTGCTACTTTGAATACATGATACTCTAATATGATTATGATTCTTAAGTGTAAATAAAATATTGAATATATGTTGTGTGGTACATGTGTGAAAATATGTATGTAATGGGTATTTTACAACATCTGTAAACTGTCATTTTTGTGGTTTAAAATGAGATTCTGCAAAACAATTGATGTATTAATATTAAACCCCCCGCATATATTTAAATGATTGACATATTAAATGATACACAGAATCGCAACAGGGACAGATCATTTGTATTTCGAAACAACTTAAATCAGAAAAGTGAACAGTTATGATTTGATGTGATTTAAAGCTGGCTTGCTCAGCAAAGCCATTTTAACCTGTAAAGCATTCCAGTTACTATCAGGTTTTTTACCTTTCCAGACAACCCTAGAATCAGTATTCAGAAAAGCCTAAAGGAAGGAGAAAAGAGAGGAAAAAATATTTTCGGCCTGTCTGACAAGACTACATAAAAAGCTGGTGATCAAAGGGTCTTAAATACATGTTACTGGTGTGACAAACAACATTTTTGTCCCTTTATTAGATTTATTTTTCTTCTGAAAACTGCAGTGGCTAGTGTATAGTTTGTGAAAGAAAGCTGGCAGGGTTGTATTCTTTGATTCCTAATTAACACCTTCAGCCTCAAAAGAGAAGGAACAGAAATACCATAAAATGTTGCAGCTGCATTGTTATTCCGCTTGGTTGGTTTGTTAAAAGTCGGCTGGGCATTGGCAGCTGCAATAAAGGAAAAGCTCAATGGATGTTTTGTATTGTGCCCACTGAAGTGAAAGAAGGCAACCATTTTATTTTCAAATAGGCAGCTGCATAGTGATGTTTAAATGGAGCTAAATGTGAGATTTACTGTTAATTTATAGTAATTGGTTATAAATAAAGTAGCAGTATAGCTTGGCTTTCATCTGTTAAAGCCATAGAACACAAATTGAAGGGCAATGAGTTATGAAGGGTAAAAAGCGAATAGTAAAATACTGGAGTGATAGAAAATGCTGCTTGTAGCAGTTAGAAGGAGTAATGGTATTCAGTTTTGCAATGTAGTGCAGCAGCCACCTTGGAAGCAACTAGCCTTTAGATCTGCTTTGAGAAGTAAAGGTAGACATTGCTTTGTCCCACTATAGTGAAAACCAAAATTTTAATGTTCAGATCAGAACCAAATGCAGCTCTGCCTGGAGAGCATAGGTTTGTATTTTGGGTAGTGGAATAAAGGAGGCATTTAACTCTGGTCAGATAAATCTCACTCACATTCAAAAAATGCAATTAGGGAAATATGTAAATCTAGATGTTTCATCACATGCTAGCTAAGGGGTTACCAGTTCTTCCCTTGCACAATGACTGAACTAAAGGACTTCAGTGTCTGTGTAAGAACCATTGTCCCAGCCCCAGAGCCCGTTGGAAACAGAGTCCAGACTGGCCGTGGGAAATACCTACATATTTGACACAGGCCCCATTTCTGAGAGAAAAGGGGGTGGAATAGAAAGTATGGAGATTTTACTGTTGCATTCTAATCAGCCATGATCTGCCTAATTTGCTTTGATCAGGAAGATAAACTAATTTTCCTATAGGCTGGATAAAAGTAATTAGCAATCCAATGCTTTCATGTTTTTGAAAAGGGTGAAGAAAAGAAGAGCAGAAATTGTAATGGTAGGAGCAAAACACCCCTTTTCGGCTCATCTGAAAGCATTGTTAGTTGAAAATAGGATGGTGCCATAGGAGAGAGGCCCCGATTAAGGTGGTTTTATGGGCTGGGATGTCATTGTACACCATGATCTATGATACTACGCAGCTAAACATTTCTGAAGATTAATTTCACATGAGTTTTAGTATATTTAGGTTCCATTCTTTTTTATGGAAAAAACATGTCCCATATGAACAGTATGTCTGCTGTTCTCTGAGGTCCTGTTTGATTTCACAAGGTATTTTGGTATCTTTCTCCACATCGCATTGGAATAATTCCATGGTTAATTACAGTCTGGATCTGCTGCTAGCATAAGGCTTTAAGATCAGGGTTTCTAAGGCCACACAGTGAAATCAAAAATGCCAGACAAAGCCAAATTACTGGATATCTCCGTTTCCTGATTCTGTTAGGTAATAACTGTGCAGTTCTGTGGGTCTGGGCTGTGACTGTTAGCCTGATGCACGTGCCAAGGTGTGCTATGCCTCAGCTAAGTTTTCTGGGAGCTGTTACTCCTTGGCTTTGGCCATTCCATTTAACTATAAATCAAGATGCCTTGAAAGATACAAAGTTTCACTGTAAAACGCTTGATATACAGACATAATGAAAATGTCAGGACACAGAACTGCCACCTTTACCCAGGCAGACAGTTACTCAGCCTTACTCAAGTCCATAGGCTGCAGAATCCCCCATTTTTAATCTTTGTCTTTAAAATGAAGATTGCTTTGGAAATATTTATTGGCCATCTTAACTAGTATTAAACTAAGAAGTTTTCAAATAATATGTGTCCCTGTAATTTTTTATGTTTGCTGCCGATCAGCAGTCTGGTGCTCTGTGAGTAACGTGCCTATTATCATAAGGGAACAGATCTCTAAATTGTCCATCACACATGAAGAAATTACTGGGCTGCATTGTTCAGCTTTTAGCTATCTCACTTTCACAGACTTGACTTACAAGGATATAGAAGATATTTCAGTGGTGGCGTAGGGGCATTAAGGGCCTAAATTAACCATTCCTTGCAGAGGCCAGACAGAACTTCCATGAGCATTAGCGCCTCACAATTGTACATACTTCTGTGCTATGCAATACTAACGCAGAGGAGAATCATGTAACCTTAGGCTGTACTAAATGAAGGTTAAGGATAACATCTTCCCCAGTTTTCCCCATCTTTTGCATGAATTGTGTAGTTCAGCAGACAGTTACAGCTACAGCCAGCCTGCTTAATAATTCTGCCTACATAGTGCTTTGTATTTTGAAAATTATATTTTAAAAGTCAGATAAACATAAGGACTCTATTTTATCATTTGTGTTGTGGTTGTATTGTAGTCCGCAGCCATAACTGGGATTGTGCATTGACTGTGTTAGGAACAGTTAAAATACAGAGGCAGGCTCTGTAAAAGCTTTTGCAGGAAAAGAACAGCTATTTCTGATGAATGGGAAAAACATTTTATGGTGTGGATAGAGAAACAGGGGCATATGTTCTATCTCAAAGACGCTCCTATTAAAAAAAAATAATATCCTTTAAAGACTGAGTTTGGAAAATTAATTTCCCCTGCCAGCAAGATGCATTGAGTAGTATTTGGGGGACACCACCACCCCCCGCCATGTTCCTGTATGATAGCACCCTTAAACTGAAGTATATAACAGATTTTTCAGTTGTGTATGTCCTAAAATATGTTGGCATTGTGAACATCTGCAATGTTTGTATTCCAGCCCACATGATGTCAGCTGCAAAAGCTATGTTAGTTTGAATGTGAGAACATGGTCACAAAAATAAAAATTGATGGAAGAGTTATAAAGAAAAGTAGAAGCATTCATTGTAAAACCACTGAGAGCTGCAGTTAGCCTGGGAATACTGATTTGTTTTGCCTAAGAAGGCAGCACCACCTCATAGATAAAGCATTGATTTCAGATTCACTCCTGTATTTTCTTCCATTTCCTTATTGCATTGCTTAGTGTCACAGCAAAATTAGTTCATCTCCCACTTTACGGTCTCCTCAACTCCTCAACAGTAGTTAACTCTTTATGTTGTTGTTTGAAAAGTAGTGTATAATGGAATATTGCTGTACAAAATGTGCAGGAGGGAAAAGCCAGCAAGCACATAATCACTTCAGCCCAGAATATTATCCCTCCACACCTTGCCAAGACATATCCTTCTTGAGTATGGATGGGCAGAAGTCGCTCCCCGGGCACTCTCAAGAGCAGAGACAGCGATTCTGTCTCAGACTTTTGAATTGCATCACATTTTCTGTAGGATGTGAGCTAGAGTGCAGTTTCTACAGCTGTCATTCACAAACCTGAGGAAGGACAGGGGATTGCTTTTGTCCCTCTTCAAATTGCACGGAAATTCATTTACTAAATCCTTAGAGCTTCTCAGAATGAAAACCATGAGGAATTCAGAGTAGCCATGACTTACAGGAGGAAAACACTGACCCCAGTTATGAAAGTTGTCCTTCTTCCATAGCATTCTGTTCACTATAAACCCAAGGGTTTTAAAGATGACATTGTCATGGTAATATGGAAATAGACGACTCTCAACATAGTACAGAAAAATAGTTCTACAAGGAGTACTTCACACTTTTGTGGTATCACTCATTTCTAGTCCCAAAGGATTCAACACACATATGAAGTCACATCTATGTAGAGTTTTTTAGGAAGATGTGTGTGAGCTCTACCCATGTTCTGAGCCATCTGGAAACCATCAGCAAAGCACTGAGCCTGACCTTACCTGATCACTAACGTTACCAAAAAGGATGGTTTTTATCTAGAGACACCTAAAAATCTGCATGGGAGAGAAACCTGCTCCATCTCATTGAACCTAGAGAAGTCTGACTACAAGATAGAAATTCATGTGAAGCTGTGCTCCCTACGCTCTACTTTCATGAACACATCCTGAGTTACAGAGAAGAAATATTTCAAAAGTGATTGAAGTGTTATTACAGCCTAAAGTGCATTCGCTTTCATTAGGTTTTTAGTAATTTTTAGTAAACCATACTTACTAAGTAATCTGTATTTTTAGGAAGACTTACCCATTCACATTTTAAAAAAGAAAGCCCAACAATCAAGTTGCAATGCTTAACATATACTGGCAAAAGTAAAGACAGCTTCTTACTTTCCCACATAAAGAAAACTAGTTTCTTTCATTAAAATAAAAGCTTGAGAAAGCAACCAGGCATTAGAGTATGCTTTGCATGTCAGAAAACTTAAATTGTATTGCTGTGGAGAAGGAATCAAGGAAGCATATTTCATCATCTCATTCCTTGTGCCACCACTAGTACAAATATTGTGCATACATTTTATCTTGTGATTTAGTTGCTCCTGGAGTCTGAACTACTATTCAGCTCCAGACTCACACGCTGATCTAAAATGCAGCTGTATAGAGTAAGCAATGTCTCACTCTCCCAACAGTCAGTGTAGTCCTAAGTCATTGGAGAGCACTGACCAAAAAGTCACCTATCTGAAGATGATATAAATCTTTCTAGATTTATCTGCCTACACTAGGAGCCCAGAAGCCTGTTTCACATGCAAACAGCTAACTTAGTGGTGTTAGGAGCTGAATCACAGCGTCAGAGGTCAATGCAATCACCTAAGCATAGGCATCTATCTAGTGCACCCAACTTGCCTTAGGGTGTCCTAGCTGGCGTTCAGTTGTCCCTTCAAAAGGCAGCAGGTCATGTCATAGGTCATAATAAATATATTTGCCAGGCCCACATGGATGTCTCGGGTAACCAAGGATGTTTCAAATGACTCTAGATCCCTATGTTAAGGAAGCTAAATTGAGTCTCCATTCTTTAATGCAGCTGGAACTTCATTTAGATGCTCACACATACCAGCCTTATGCCGTTTAAGGTGCTGCAAGTTATCTGATGTGTCCCCAGGGGGTACATTTGATACAGCCTCTACAGAAAGTGCATCCCCTACTGTGTGGAGAGTTTTGGTTGGAAGCCAGGCAGGATACCCTCAGTTGTCTCAAGAAGTGGCCCACAGATAAAAAAAATCTGGCCTAGTTTACTTTTAATCAGCCAAGAACCATGGCATATTTCCCCTAGAAATCTTTAAGACACATGAAGAATTGCAGTATTATTAACACAGTAACTTGTAGTGGGGGAAAGGGGCAGAGTTGGAGTAGAAAAACTCTTCTGTTTAAACTTCTGTGATAGGCTTCATATTAGTTTTACAGTGAGTTGGGCTGAGCGTGAATGATCTGTTATGCCGTGTCCAAGCTGTGGAGAGTTTTCATATTTAAATTATGAGGTCTCTTCCATTGATAGTAAAAAATGGGTAGGACATGACCGCATAGATGGACAATAAGGCAAATGAAAGAGGCAGATGCAAGGTGTGGCCTTCAGCCATAGTTCATGTGATTTCACATATATAAATCCTTAACTAAGTTTATCCCTTTCAACAGTACTAGAGGGAAGGGTAATCTTTGTGTATCCTTGTGAGGATTGGGCATTCTTGATGTTCACAGTAAGTTGTCCAGTATGGTGGAAAGGTTCATTTGTTCAAACAATGTGATCTGTCTGGATTGGGGAAATTTGACAGGGGTCTTTTTTTAATATATTTTTAACAGTATTAAAAAATTTGCCTAGCATTGCATCACTGGCACCTCCAAATTTGCCTAGAGTCTCCAATATGTGATCTTGTTCTGTTTTTCTTCTTTTCTATGATGCATAAACATTTTAACCTGATATAATAATATTATTAATAATAATAATGGAATGCCTTGTGTCCTTCTAAATAGCTTATACCTTAGCTTTGATACAATAACTTACTCGATGCAAAATGCAGAGAACACAAACATTATTAGGATATAAGAACAGCCTAAAAGAAGAGTTTGTGTGTTTAAGGGGCAGAGGTTCTGAGGCTTTAAAGTCTATCCGTTTGCTTTATTCGGAGAAAGGTAAAATAATACAGTGTTGGCCTAAAATACAAACACAAGGTAGTATGTAGCATATTATAAATTATTAAGCCCTCTAAGTGTGTGAAGTTTTTATAAAGTAAAATTGTTGAATAATGATTTTTATAAAATTCTTGCCTTTCAATATAAAACAAACGAAAAGTCTTCTGACATCTGATTAAAGGAAACTTTAGACTGTTTCATTAGATAAAGCAATCAGGTTGTGCTTTAATCAGTTTCATTGTTACATTAGAAGAAACATACCTTCCACTCTTAAAATAGTAATGTAATTGTAAAGATGTCAGTCTGGGGTTCCTTTTTGAACTGATTACACTTGATAAAAATAACAAGCCATGACAAATAGCAAGGCTAGGTTTCAGTAATTCACTGAAGAATGTCTCTACCAAGTCTTTGTGGCAAAATGTCTTGTTTGCAGGACAAATGCAGAGTTGAAATAACAACCCATGAATACCACTGGTGAAATGGCTATGTACACAAGGTGAATGCTAAAGTTTTCCCTTCTGAATGGACCTTTTAATCCAGGCATTATCTAGGCTCTGAAAAAGTCTTCAGTGGCCTTACGTACAGATTAATGGGAAAAGCTGAGACTCAGAGTTGGGCTATTTGCAGAAACAGTTTTCAAGATTTACTGATGGTTGACAAATGCCATTTAAGCTTTCAAAGCCATCAATATGCTATTGAAAGGGATTTAGAGGGAAATCCTCCCACTATAGAAGATGAGGACTTTGAAGGATCTCGGTGGAAGCCCTTGGTCTCCCCACCCCTTCAAACCTTTCACTGGCTTCCTTCAGCATATAGAGCCCTGAAACGCGTGGCTATGGGAAAGGGGGGGGAGGTCCCTTTCAAAGGCGTTTGTCTATAACTGAATGTGCCAATCTGCTTTTGTTCGGGCATGAGAACTGAATAGAAGTGTTTCCAGAAAAAGTCTCTTGTGCTCATGGTCAGCTTTTCAATAGGCTTTCTGCTAATAGATTTTTAATATCAGAGCTGGAAATGGTGAAATACAAGTTTGAAAATTTTACTGAATTGAAAAATTGCCCAGAAAAGACTCTCTGCCCTGTAGCATTTGTTAACGATGCTACCGGTTCCTTCTTTAATACTGGCTTTTAAAGGAAAGTAACCTCATACATTACACATGTGACAAGACAAATCACCTGAGCTTTGAGTATAATTATTTAAAATAATGCCCTGTCTTTTTTCCACAGACATTGTAAATCCTGTTTCTATGTTCTTTCTTTTCTCTGGTTATTTAAAAGCTCATTTTCAAGTCGCATGCCTTTATTAAAAAATGTCCATTATGGGATTAGGTTAGAAAAAAAGACACCTTAGATGATCATGTTTTTGTTAAAAGGGTTTTAATTTAAGATCAGGATGACTTGAAGTCCTGTTTTTTTCCTGTGCTGTGCTGAATCTGCAGGATTTAAGATGAGAATTCTGAAGGGCTTAATAAAAGTGCACAAATTAAAAAGTGGCAGAACCCACTGGATGGTTCTGGAGATGTGATCTCTCTGGAATCTCCGGTGGATCATGCAAGGATATACTGGGGCTTTATTCAGGAAGTTCCCAACAGGTTTGTGTTTTTCAGGCAGAATGAATGCCAACAAACCCCTCTTTGCCGTCCTTTTAATAGCAACAGTATTAATGCATGTAGAGCCATGTGGTGCTGTCTTCTCCAGTCTGCCACAGGTATGTGAAAGTTGAGATCCAAATGCCAACACCATGACTGAGAGGGGCATCCTTCAACTCTGTAATCCTAACATCACTCCCCACATTGGACAGGAGAACAAAGCTAGCATGTGAGCTGAGGTAGTCTCTTTATACCTTGCGTGTGGTGTGAAGAACACTAGTCTGCATCCCACCAACTTCAAACCCCCCATGAAGGGAAAGCAAGGCTGACTGGATTCTGCAGAGTGTGGAAAATAGGATAACACCTCTCAGCAGAAGATCTGCTTCTGCTTAGTGAGTGCCTTGACTATTTCTGTCCTCTATTTCATTTCCACCTGCACCATTTTCAAGCTGGCATCTGTTTTGTCACCATTTTGGGGAGGAGTTTAACAGTAGCAATATGTGGCAGGTGCTGTCTTGTGCACTCTTGTGCAAGGTGAGACTAGTGGTCATCAGCAGTTGCTGTCATGTAGGAGGTGGGTGTTGCTGTGTTCATTTGTGCGTCTTGTTCATCTCAAGACAAATTAAGCCTGTAAGAGAGATTGCCTAAGCCTTTTAGTTCCAAAATGTTGATTCATCTTCGCCTAGAAAAGAACAATCACCATGCAGATTATTGTGAGTAGTCCTTCTGGTTTCCTGATGGAGCTGACTGGAACGCTGAACTTCATATGAAAGAAAAAATGAGCAAAGGCTATGGAAAAGAGAGGGCAAGAAAAGAAAAATGAGGAGAATCAGCACACTGCTTTGGAAGCAGGATACCAGGAGTGAAAAGTTAAATACCTGAATAATTGGAGCATGCATGACAACCAAACAGAAAAGAAAGAAAGGCTGTAACAGTGAACAATACAGAAGTAAAAGAAACTGAAATAAACCACTTCCTTAGATTTTTGAACCTACTCACTTGAAAAAAAGGTATAAGGATGATTCTGTCCGCAGAAAATATCACACTTCCCTCTCTCAGTGACCCAAACTAACGGCATCCCACCTTTAACTCAACAGATTTTAGAAACGATGAAAGGGCTGGAAAAAATATGTAGAAATCTTTCCAGTGAACCCAGCAGTACTACATTCACGACTCCAGGCAAAGTGATGTGCTGTTACATGATTTCCAGAACTGTAAAATACTGCCTATTGGGTAGAACCTGGCATTAGGCACTCATAGGCCTGGGATGACGTCCTCCTCCCATGGGAGTCAATGGGAGTTTTCCTACCGGCATCAGTGGAGCCAGGTGTTTACCCCCAGGCACTGTTCTAGTGCTGACATTGACTTGCTGTGTTACAAGTTTTAAGACATGTAAATAATAGGGCAACTGATTCTTTCCAGCATTTTTATAGCATTTGGAATAGCTAAAGAAAAGAGATCTTGGAAAATTCATTTCATGTGCAAAAAAAGCAGAGCAGACAGGTGTAATATAGGAGATGCACTTCATCATAGGAGATCTACATATGCACACAGGTGCAATACATTTGGCAGCAACAGTTTACATTTGTTAAAGGCTTGTTTTAGTTTGTTTTAGCTACTGATGTTTTGTAATGTTCAGTATTTTCTCCAGGAAGACCCAAAACTGATGTTTGAAACCTGAAACTGGGACACATCAGTGAATTTGAACAGCACCAGTTAATTGCTTGCCCTGAAGAGATTTTCAGTAACAATCACAAGAAGTGTTGGGTCACTGGCCTCAAAATGAGGTTGCCAAACAGTGGACTATGTAAACACTGTGAATAAAAGGAAGGAAACAGGGATCATTTATTCTGCATCAGAGTCTGCTGCCTCTACTCATATAAATATTAGCTTATCCTCTGAACAGTCCAGCTGATCTCAGTAGAAATAGTCCTGAAGTATTCTGCTTCCATGTATTAATTGTACAGCTCTGATCCCAGTAATTTAAGTATTGGAAAGGGAAATATTTTATACTTTTATACTAGAAGGAGCATAGCCCCTTTCACCGAAGATTGTGTTGCTATAACCACATGAAAAATACATGCCAGCCCGATCTGACACATGAGGTCTTTGCCGAAGATTTCTCCATGGTGGGGTAAGTTATCTCAATCCTGCTCCTTGACCTGAACTGTTTAAAGCTGTAGTCTGCCTATCTGAAGGACAGCTATTTAGCTACAAGCAAACAAAATGTGTGGAGACCAGGTACATGTGATGTCAGTATAAGATTTAAGGATGTGGTGTTTATGTATATTCAGACTATTTCATAGCAGCCCACATGAAGATATCTCATGATGAAAGAATTTTGAAAACTTAAGCAAAATAGAATTTACCTGATGGAGAAATACAGTGTTTTTAAATGCATTATCTTTGTAAGAATCAGGCTATACATATTTTCTGGTGCTTACTGTTGCAGAAGTTTGGGCGTTCAGTCTGTCAGTGAAAAATCTGACAGCTTTGTCATTTCTCTGAGCTCTGTAGGAGGTGTTGGAAGAGGCTGTCAGCCAGCCAAGAGCTGGCAGATCTGGAGGCCCATTGTATTTCAGCAAACAGGCTTTGTCAGGCATAAAGGGAAGATGTGTGTATAAAAATAATCTACAACTTTGTATATCTGAAGAAGATTTACAGTATTTACATCCTAGGTATAGGATCACCCTGCACTACTCTAAGCCAATGCTGCCAACTGGAAAAAACAGTTCTACTTCACCTTCCTTGTTTGTTTCACCTCTATACTTCAGTTTGTGGTGGCACAAACAGCAACGCAATGAACCAGCTCAGGGAACTGAAGTGGATTAAAACCATTTTTTTTTCCTACTGGATTTGTTTTAATCCAGATCAGTTGCCAACTGTGGTTCAACAGCATCCTCAAAAGGAATGGGCAGTGCTGGGGTGGGGAGGAGATCAGGAGCAATTCTTTTGGTAGCAACGCTGGACAAAACTAAGTGTGCTGGTAATACGACATCAGTTGGGCTGTCCATGCAATAAAGAGAAGATTCTGTAAAAAATTATTTCAGATAAGGAACAACACAGAGTTGATCAAAGTAGTAATCCAGAGTAGAGCTCTAGTAGATGTGATACAGCATCATTTTCTCTGCTGATACTCTTCAATTACTCTTCAACAACACAAGGTAAAACTAAACTACAATAAAAGCCGAAGTGACACTGCTGTGTTAAAACAAGTCCAGTCATCTGTGAGTGTTGATCTGCTTGAGGGTGGGAAGGCTCTACAGAGGGATCTGGACCGGCTGGATCAGTGGGCTGAAGCCAACTGTATGAGGTTCGACAAGGCGAAGTGTCAGGTCCTGCACCTGGGTCACAACAACCCCGTGCAATTCTACAGGCTTGGGGAAGAGTGGCTGGAAAGCTGCCTGGTGGGAAAGGACCCAGGGGTGTTGATCGACGGTCAGCTGAATATGAGCTGGCAGTGTGCCCAGGTGGCCAAGAAAGCCAACAGCATCCTGGCTTGTATCACAAACAGTGTGGCCAGCAGGACAAGGGCAGTGATTGTATACCTCCACTCGACACTGGTGAGGCTGCACCTTGAATCCTGTGTTCCGTTTTGGGCCCCTCAACACAAGGAAGACACGGAGGTGCTGGAATGTGTCCAGAGACGGGCAACGAGGCTGGTTGAAGGGTCTGGAGCACAAGTCCTATGAGGAGCAGCTGAGGGAGCTGGTGTTGTTTAGCGTGAAGAGGAGGAGGTTCAGGGGAGACCTTATCGCTCTCTAGAACTACCTGAAAGGCTTTAGCGAGGTGCGTGTTGGTCTCTTCTCCCAAGTAAGAACTGATAGGATAAGAGGAAGTGGCCTCAAGTTGTGTCAAGGGAGGTTTGGATTGAATATTAGGAAAAATTTATTCACCAAATGGGTTGTCAAGCATTGGGACAGGCTGCCCAGGGAAGTGGTTGAGTCACCATCCCTGGAGGTATTTGGAAGAGATGTAGGTGTGTCGCACAGGGACATGGTTTAGTGGTGGACCTGGCAGTATTAGATTAACAGTTGGATCTGAAGATCTTAAAGGTCTTTTCCAACCTAGATGATTCTGTGAGTCTATGAATCAGCACCAATGCATAGCAAAATGGGAACCTATAGAATAAAAGTAGTGAAGAAGCTAACCAGAATTTTACTGAAAACTATTCTGAGATAAAAAGATCAGTCGGGATTGAAGAGGTGGACTCTTGTCTTTGCTGAACCGTTTTTGCCATTTCCTTTACCAAGCCAGAATTTCCTCTACTCTAGAGTATGTGTATTTTGCAGTGAACCAATTTGGGAATACTGGGTTTATATATATGACAACTGCTACATTACATCACACAAAGCAGCATTGTGCAGAGACCCTGCACTGGGAAATTAGTACAGTCGTAGCAGCATCCTGCTGTACCTGAGATAATTAGCCTTTCTGAGGGCACCTAACATGGTAATGTAACTTCCAGCTCTGGACCCAGCGCACTCATCTGTACCTTGGGGACCTTCGCACTGTGCATTGTAGGATATATGTTTCCTGCTCTAAATGCAGGTCTGTTATGCACAGATTTCCAGATACTCAGACTTACACCATCAATGTGTTTGTAGCAGATGCTCTCAAAGCTGTTTGCTTTTTAATTCTTCAGATCCATGCTGTGGAATTGAGTTGAGGCAATTTAAGACCAGCAGAATAAATAACTCACAGTGTATCTTGTTACAAATGAAATCAAGCTGATTCATTTCCACCCTTAGCAGCCTCACTGAAGTAATATTGGATATTTTTGTGAGGATGAGTTTTAAAATTGGTTTGTGTAACAATCTGTGCTGTGCATAACTTCCCATTGGGTATTCAGCCCAGTTGGCTCTGTGGCCCATAATACTTGATTTAGGAAAGTTGTATTTCATGACTTTAGGGTTGTATTTTGAGTCTTTGTCTACACTCAGATATATTTTGAATTAATTTCTGCTGTAATCAAAATTAGTATGCTAACAAGCAAACTATACTGTGCTTTTCATAGATATTCTCCTCTCATATAAATAACCATAATTTAGGAACAGCTTCGTTGAGTTCAGAGGGATGAAATTGTAGACTTGGAATTAGAAGGAAATTGGACTCACAGTTTCTAAAATGGATGAATGTGTCCATTAATTCAGAAAGAAAGATGTTTTCCTATGTTTTTGTCATTTTTGTAACAAATAGTTGCAAAAATAAGCAACTTCTAGAGCTGCAGAAAATATTCTGAAACTAAGAGAGACCAAGGGCTTTTTTTCCTAGACTTGATCACTTCTAATAAATATCTTTTCTCAATTAACCATACTGTTCTTTGTCAAAAATAAGGTAAACAGTACCTGATAAACAAACAGGTAATGATGAAGAGCAGAACAAATATTCTAGTAGTTGTCTTTATAAATTACAGTGAAAACTGATATCTTTTCTTGTTGTGGGGTGGGGTTTTTTTTGGTATTTGAACAAGATGAATCAGATATGCAGTACTCCTATATTCTATTTGAATTAGTGCAGCAGAAACAAGTAATAACTCACAAAGTGAAATAATACTAATACAGTCTGTGGGCATGGGAGGAAGAGGAATTCCATTCAGTCCTCTTTTTAATTGCTCCTGCTGGCTTCTGTACTATAAAATATTCCTTTACTTATTTAAGCTTTAAAATATGGGAGTTAAGTACAGTAAATGATTGACATGTTGGAATGTTTTTGTAACTTACCCTGGTAATTATTACTTAGCAAACTGAGTCTTCAGTGCCAAATGAACATCCATGAATCAGCTTTGAAAGTAAATGGAGGATTTCATCTAGGGAGCATTGTGAATGTGAGATACAAAAAAAGCAGAGAGCCAGAATCTTTGTACCTAAAATGAAATGTCAGGTACTTGTCAGATTAATTCAGCACTGTGTGTGCTTGATCTGATCTTTGATCTTTACTTTCTCTTTGACCCTAATTGTTTGCTCTGGCCTGCTCCCTCTGCTGGAGTCTTGGATAAACTGAATGGCAAAATTGTTTCTTGAAAAGATTAATCATGCACGTACTGTTTGCTTTACAAATGTTCTGCAGTCTAGATTTAAGTAAGTCTTTGATGGCAGTTTATATGACAGAATTGCCTACTATGTTCAAGAGTAATGCATTCTGTTTAAAATGACTGTTACAGAGCATCTGCAGTAATAGGCTGTATTTTGGTGGCTGGTGACATTAGAGGAACCCACTGACAGGTGTTGGGAGTGCAGAATTTTGGCTAAAGCATTTTTTTAAGTTGTGTTGAATCCAGACATGGCCTATCAGCCTGGTTTGCTGGGATCTGATGTTTAATATTCACCCAACAGGTTATGGGCCAGTATGCGACAGCAGCAACGAGGTGTAGACATAGCCCTCCTGACCTTGCTGAATTACCCCTGAGGCTTTCCTAAGTTCAAGGTGCTTGATCCTTCCCACAGATATCTATTTGGAATTGCAGTGGTTATATCTTCTGAAAGCAAAATGCAGTGCTGGAACAAGCATCTCACTGGTGTGCCAAGGAAGGAAAGGACAGTGCAAGGGGGACAGTGGGAATACTGTCCATTTACTGGAATAAAGCTCTTTGTGAGGTGCACAGGCACATATACTGTCTTACTGCAGGGTCTTTTCTCATTAACTACAAAATGTCATTTGCTTTTTGCAGGGCATGTTTTAATACAAAGGTGTTTGGTCTCTGGAAACTATGAACTTCAATGTCAAGTAACAGAAATTTTCTGTAAAAAATAAGTAACAAGCAGTCCTTTTTAAGCCTTGCATCACTTCTGTGTTAATTTTAAAAGCATAGAATGGTATTAGTTGCTGGTAATTAGCTATTACAAATAATATGACCAAGGATAATGGGTTTTTAAATATTTAATTTTAGAACTTGTCATTATCAACATGCAGAAGGGCAGAAATATCCATGCTGTTGCCACTGGTTATTTATTGTGAATACCCTGATAAGAGAGATTACCTATTCCATGTAATGTCTGTTATAACTCTTTCTCTTTACTGCTTCTTCCAGCAAAGCTACCACTTTTTTCCATAAGATTTTTCCAAACACAAAGATATGGTGCTTCTAATGTGAATTATACTAGCATCCTTCAAAGAACAACAAATTAAGTTTGAAGCTAGTTGTGAGAAGAAATGCTGTGATTTAATTGTCAGGAAGTGCTTACAATGCTTATTTATGTATGCTTATACTCTGCCCCATGCCGCTCTGCATGGGTGTATTAAACATGCAAATACACGTCTACCGATTTTCATGTTGATTTGGGAAGATAATGTAATCTAGGACCATTAAAATGAAAATATGGTCATTGTCTTCTGAGCCTATTGACAGCTCATGCATCACCATTTGGAAAACCGGTGTAAATGCCATGAGGCAGACAATGTGATCTAATGAAAAGGGCACTGGACAAATAATTCATCAGTGTTTGATTCCTCCATGGCATACAACCTACTGTTTGGCTGTGAGCATGTCACTTCACCATTAGGTGTCTTAGTTTCCCTTCTGTAAAATGATGGTAATTCTTATTCTATTTATTTATTAAAACCCTCGAATGAAACCATGTGATAGGAATTTAATTGTAAGAAATAGGAACTACTACTACTACTACTACTACTACTACTACAGTGTTGGCAAATAGATTTATCTCCTTTAAGTAGCTATAGCAGGTTAAGTTATTTTTAATATCCATAATGAAACATGCACTTAATAGCTAGCATATTCTTCCATCATATAGTGGACCTAGTAAAGTATTCTGCCAACAGCAGAAGCAAGAGTGCTGTGTTAAAAAGATAGGCACAGCAAGGGAAGAGCAGTAGTAATTCTCACCCCTTTTCGTTCTTTTATATTATTACATGTAAGATAATGTCAAATTGTAGATGGATTAAAGAAATGGTCTTAGTTTAGGAGCTGTTAGCAGCTGGTAAAGAACTCAGGGCGTGCATTTAGTCTATTGTCAGTATTTTTATGTGAGTCCTTTCTCTTTCAAAGACTTCCATAAAAATAATCATTAATACATCTTGTTGGACTAAAGCAGGCCTAGAAGATTCATAATAATAATCCTAATAATAAGTCTTAATAATTTTATAAAAACCAAACAGGTTGCAACTGTTGGAAAAAAGATAGGCTACAAAATTAATTGTCTTTGGTATTGGATGATTCTATCAGCCCTGCAATGGGTAGACAAGTTTGTACCATTCCGTATGATAGAAGTTTAGCCTAGTAGTAGATTAACAGGTTGCTGAAAGCCAATAGAAGCCTTGCATATATCCCAAAACATATTTTTATTCTCTTTCAAAGGACATGAATATAATATGGAAAACTGATCTTACAAGATGAATAGTCAGTGAAACATCTCATGTAATAGCCACTAATAACAGGTTGGTAACTTAGCCTCCAGATTCATCTATTATATGTTAAGAACTAGTTCACTCTAACTTGTTTTAGTGGCTTTCGGGAATTCATTGTGAACAACTCACTTTCAAGGTGGTAACTCGATATCTTTTCAGCACTTACATGCATGAACAACAAAACAGGGGTGAAAAAAAGACCTGTTGTATTTGCCTTCTTGGAGTGTGTTTTGCAAATGCTCAAAATTTGCCCATACAGTAACCAAGAAAAAACAGATAGGTGCATGGTGCAGTTCACAATATTTTCCGTTCTTCAAAGATTCCGTCACAGATAGGATTCCTTCTGCAAGGCACCAGAGACACAGCGTGGTGATTGATTGGCACAGAGTATAATTAAAATAACATTATAGTGAGCTGTGTTGCCAATGCAGTCATTGAAGCAAAACTTCTTATCTTTTGGAAAGCTGGAAGTTTTGTTCGCTGTTATGTTGCTTTTGTAGTTGGCAGTTGGAAACAGGCTGCAGGAATGCTGGTGGGAGAACAGACGATGTGTTCATCTGACTGTTCAAAATAATGTATCGCTTTTCCAATACAGTACATCAGCTCATGGTGCAGGTAGTTTTTATAAATGTAGATCTGGTACTATTGCTGTTCACATTAGGAGCATTTTAAAACTCAGAATATACTCTTAGAATGCCACTTCTACTGACATGGGTGGGGTCTGCACATGTTTTGGTGGTGAATTACAGGAGTGGTTCTGTTATACTAACTTATTTGAAGATTTTCAGTATTCTAATAATTTTAAGTTTTTCATCACTGTAGCTTGTGACAGTCTACCAGGTTTGGCAAGAAACGTTTGCAGTTTCAGCTAATTTGGTTCTGCATATATGTGCACTGGCATAGAAAGGAAATTGGGGAATGGATCTGATTTAATATCAGAACCATTCTGCTGAGGATAGTTAAAGATAGGGTACTTTGATTTTAATGTTTTTCACCATTACACTACAAATCCTGATGTGCAAGCCATTTTCATCCCCTTCTCTTTTCTAGAGAGAGCAGATTGCAGATTTTGACAGGCTAGCACTGAAAGGAGAAATCAGAAAACCTCTTTGATGAACCGTTTGGAAAAAAACCATTGCAGGTGCAGGACATAAGACATACCCTATCACAATTGTTACTGTTTTTCATAGTAATAATATGTAAGCCTACCGTTTACCTACTAGCTCTCTCTGGCTGTTAGCTGTGCTTGATCTAGCTAATGGCCATAAATCTCATACTAGCTATATCTTCTTGGCAGTATGGTCCAAAGGCTCGCAAGTTTGTTGATAACCTCCTTTATTTCTCTCTGGAGCACCGTGAGGGATTTCTACTTGGCAGCTCAAACTTTAAAGTATTACTGACATGAGATCCAGTGACTGATTGCATTGCATTAACTCTTTTTGCTTGTTTCACATCTCCAACATGCCCCCAGAAGTAGCTCTTGGTCATGGGACTTCTCTCATAAGTCCCTTACTTAATTCAGTGAACAAAAATCGGATTAAATGCATCTGTGGTGATTCTGACCCAGAAGATTATCTAAAAAATGTAAGCACAGATGAACTACTGCTTTGCCAATCTAACCAATGTGAGGTTTTTAGACAGAAATAATGTCACCTATTTAACCAGCTGGTACAGTGGGAAGAAGTAGAGGTTTTGGATTTTTGTGCCTGAAAGTTTCTGGGTTTCCAGCTGTATCAGCTAGCCTAATCAAAGATATTAACACTCCCTTCAGTAGTCTCTCTTATATCCTTAAACCCTTATAGCTATAACAATAACACATCACCAACACAGACTGGAATGGTCTGTGTGTTAGTTACTAGTGTGTTAAAAACTAGTTACGAACAATGTTATTGTTGAAATTTGGAAATAATTACTGTTACTTCCACCATCCGTAGTGGTATTGGAAATAATTTCTGTTACTTCCACCATCCCTGGTGGTATTTAAAAGATGCGTAGGCATGGCATTTAGGGACACGGTTTAGTGGTGGACTTGGTAGTGTTAGGTTAATGATTGGACTTGATCTTAAGGGTCTTTTCCAACCTAAATATTTCTATGATTCTACAAAATATGCATAGGTAATGTTTAGTAGTTCTGTTGACAAAAACATCTTTGTACTTTATGTGGCAAGAAAAGAATAATCTGGGAAAAAAAGAACCTGTCTAACAGAATGAGATTATTGAACTGTTAAATTTTTAAAAAGCTAACAATTGCTGCAATGTAGACTGGGGAGGTTCTCCTCCATCATGTGATGTAGGCACATACTTTACTACAGGTGGAGTTCAAAATGGAGACTAGGACATTGGAGTTCAATGTCGGTAAATCCACCTCTCGGGTTGAAAGATGTTTTTAAGAGAAGTGCAGGCATTGTTGATTTTCTCATTGTGTATCAAAGCATGTAATGAAAGCCACCTTATCTTATTCTGATCCTCTTAAGATGTTAGGGTCTGGTCTGTAGATTGCTTGTGACTGGTGTCATCATGGGGTCCTGTGGGTGATACAAGCAGACAGGTACTGCTGACTACTAATATAAATTAATATGCTAGAAAAACAGGCTTCAGGTTTCCCTGAGCACTGTTTAGTGCTGGTTTTGCAGAATGTGTCTATCTGAAGATGAATCACTCCCATGTTCCACCAAGGCTGGCTTTTGAAGTCTAAAGTGTGATACGTTGTGTTTACAAAAACCCATTAAGACACGTATTGAAAATCTCATGATCAAAATGATAATTGTTAAAATACTGGACTTACCTTGATAGTCAGTAGCATATGATTCACTACCTGGATGAGTTTTTCTTTTGCCAAATAAATCCATGTTTTTGTTCCTTTGCCAGAATAAATTCTTTGAGTCTTTATCAAAGTGAAAGGGTAATAACCTGCTAAACAGTATGAAAGAATTAGGTGATAAAGTATTACAGTAAAGAATGAATTTAATAAGTACACGGTTCTCAAATTATACCTTGATTTTGAAGTGAATGCAGAGACCTTAGCCAACAATTATTTGATAATTGTTGTAAAGTATTAACACATTTCCTTTATTTCAAAATCTCTATGTGAAGTACATTTTTAAATTATACATTTTAAAATTCAGCAAAAGGTCAAACATCAAAATTAACTATGCTGACTAAAAGCATATATTCTGTAATGTGAAACAGACTGTGAGTAATAAGAACTAGATGGAATAGGAATAGGACGTGTACCCACCAAAGTACAGATAACTTATTTACCTTGTAAGCTCTCAACAGCTGGAAGAAATAAAGTTATGTAAATACTACCCAATGTAGCTGGAAACTATAAGCGCTGCTACAAACATATATATGTTTAAATAGTGCCCATTATTAAATTATCACGTAACATTTGCATAAAATACGTGCCTCTGATATTTTTATTTTAACAGTTACAGGAGTTTTGGTAGGTGTGTAAGTCGCATCTTCCACACAGGATTGTATTATGCAGTCTTTTTACAGTTCTTATACTTAATGCAAAACAATTATAATGATACTGTAGGGCATGGGGAAGACAATGGAAAACAATGAAAAAGCATGTTAAGAATAAAATGGCATTATATGAAATTTAGTCTAAAACATAGCTTGAATGAACTGTGGCAGAGCTGATATGGCTAGTTGTTTCCTGTGCCAGGAACTACCGTGGAACCCCATCAGGAAGTGTGCTACAGAGCAGGATCACATTACACCCTTGTTTTATGGTTCATTTCACTTATATAATGCAATTTGAGTACCTGCAAAAAAAGAGCACTCTAAAAAGGGGATGTTTATTATCTGAAAATATGTCATTTCTTTGACTCAAGTAAGTTGGATTTTGGGGACACCTGATGTGCCTAATGTAAGGCAAGGCAAATCAGTATGACCGTGCAGCAGGTTGTACAGCAAACCCAAAATGTATCCATATTCATGAAATGTAAAGAATGATGCAGATAGATAGTTTATATCTGTACGTTTTTGCCTGTCTGCTTTAGTAAACCAAGTGTGCTACGGTGCTACAACAAAAGTCATAGTAGTTTTCCTTTACTACTCCAAGTAAATTTGTACAGTAGAGTGGTTTATTAAAATTATGTGAACTGAAAGGTTTGTTTAGTGTTCCACCTGATTTATAGAGCCTGATAAAACATTCCCAAATCTTTGGAAATTAAGAACATGCTACAGCCTGTATTTGGGTTGACAAAGCTGTGTTCATACAAAATAATGTTTAACATGCTAACTGGATAACAATTCATCAATTCTGGCAGAGGAACTATTTTTTGTTAATGTAGTACTTAAAAATGTGTGGAATGAACAGCTGGACACCACAGTTGTGGCATGCCATATTAAGTCTCTGTCTGTTTTCCCCTACAGTGATCTCAGTATGAACAACATTACTAAGCTGCCCTCAAACCCTGTGCACAATCTCCGCTTCCTGGAAGAGCTGTAAGTATCATTGTATCCTCGATGGGCATAGTCAGTACTAGACACATTCCTGTGCTTGTCTCTCATACGTACTGTGGGAACCAGATAAAACAGTGCAGGAAGGCTGTCAGCCTGACACTTTTGGCACATGCGGAAACACTTAGTTGAAAAAAAAAAAAAAAAAAACAAACCACCACAATTGCTTGTGATTCTGGAAATGAACTTGTAAAAAGAGTTACCATGAGGCTACAACTTCTCTAAGCAGAGACAGAGCCAAACAAATTAAAATTTTTAAACAAGGGCTGTTTAAAAGAGCTGGATTGCTTTTTGGAAATAGTTAAGCAGCAGGATATTAAAAGTTTGAATACTGGCGCATGTTTATTAAAATGCAAGTAAAGCTATAATCAAAACCAAAACCTGCAGCCTTGTTCTGCCTGTGTCAAGGACAATTGAGTCCACATTTCATAGTATCAAGGCTTCTTGTCCTAATCACTTTTAATTACTGTTTCCTTACTGTTACATTTAGCGTCCCTGAAGGCTGACTGTAAAATGCAGAATCCTGCAAAAAGCTTAGTTGTGCTATCTAGTACGTTTACTGAGAGGAAAAAGTACATTGCAACAACTAGCTAATCAAGCACAACATCAAAAGAGGAATGCTGTTTTGACGTGATGGTGACTAACCAAAAGTGAAAAGTATTGTGCATTCGTGAGACCTGGATTTGGCAGTGACCCTAATTATAATGGCCCAGGCTTAAAAGAAAATTTTGGTTCCTGAGGAGTGATGGAGACTCTATAACTGATGCACCATAGATCTTGTGGGAAAAAGGTGGCACTGGCATTTGCATGAGTACCTCTACAAGCTGATTAAAAGAATTGTCTCGTTATCCAGCCTTTTCTGAAATGTGGTTTATAAGTTTTTAAAAGTGAAAGCCTCCTTTTTAAATAGTACTTCCAGCTGCTAACACACCATAAAACCCATATAAGACACGCAAAGTCATCGTGCTGCTGTTCTTGCAAAGACAACAATCTTTTTAAGCTGTGACGTGTACAGTCCTCTGCCGTTTAGGTGGGTATTGCCCTGACAGCTTTTGGTGTTCTTGCTAACACTCGTTTGAATTTTGCCACTTGGTCTTTCCAGCTGGCATCTATGAAAAAGAAAAAGAAATTAAAACTATTTTGTAATGCTAACTTTGAACAATGCCCTATTTGCAAGCACGTTTTCCTGTCCTGCCTTATTTTTATTACTGGCAGCATTCATATTTAGAAGGTATTATTTCTTTAAATTCTCTCTCTTCCTTTACATACATCTTTTATTTGGTTATCATTATCTATATTGCTGTTGGTGCAACTTTCAAATAACATATAGATATGTTACACACCAAGAGATGTCACACACCAAGTGGTAGCCGTACGTATCATGTGCGTGTGAAGTGAATCACGCCGCAAAGACCCTGCTTGTGGATTTTTGCCTCATGTTCATGTTTGCTTGTCCAGTCTCCTGTCAACTATAATGACCCTACTGAAAACTTGCAACACAATGATTTCTCTCCAGCCATTAATGAAAAGAAGAAAAACAAAAGTTTGGGCTTTTCCTGGAAGGAAATTCTAATACATTAAGCCAAGTTATCTTCACTCTTTCATTTTACAGTCCAAAGTTAGATGACCCAAATAGTAATACTTAGGTCATGGCTTGAGAGACTGTTCAGCAATCTACTTCATCTTCCTGATCAAGACCTTTGAAAGTGTTCTTACCTTATTCTTGTGTTGGGCCTACTTTTTCCACCAGAAGTATTAAACTGTTATCCTTACAGCCCTCTGTTCCAAATTAAGTAAATCCAGTCCTTCATTGCTGATAGTACCAGAAGATTATTTCTTTATTTACTTTGTTTCATTTTACGAATACACTAGTCAGATCCTCCATTTGGTTCACAGAAGCCAATCATTTCCATTTCTTACTAATTGTGATACTGTTTTTGAAACTCTTGCAGTTTGTATTCACTCTTCAAATAAGCATAGAAGCCTTTGAAGAGATGAGGCAACTGATTACCTCTTCTTAATGCAGATTCAAACCCATTGTGCTGAGAGATTCTTCAGTGTTCAGAGGCATGTAATACAATTCAGTCCAGTATTACACTGAAAAAAATATAGACAATGAAAGGGGAATTGGGTATTCAATTTTAAAGTAGGGGGTAGCAGCCATTGTAGTTCCCATGTTTCCCTATGTTCATTTCTGAGCAGTGATTGTACATATGAAAATTGTTTTGCCCATCCAGGCATTGCCACATGATTTTTATTGCCAGCTTATCTGGGAATTCTTTGTTTTGTTTATGTGGCTCAGTTAAATGGGAGTATTGCAAAATATAAGTTGGCCTATAAGGCAGACATTGTAAAAATAAGAATTTATGACAACTTTATACCAAAGCAATGTTTCCATGAAATAAAAGTACATCTTAGAAATGTCTGTCTGCTCTTTGAAATACAACAGCAGGAGCTTAAAATGAGTTTTTTATGGTTTTTTAGTGTTGAAAAAAAAGCGTTACTAATCCCTTTATTAGAAGGCTGGTTCAAAAATCTGATAAAAGCTAACGACTGATCCACTGAGTTTTAGCTTGGATGTTATGTCCTAGATGCATGGTTTGGCAATACTGATAACTCAATACCCAAAAGCACTGAGATTTTTTTAAGACAGTTAAACCGATTGTTTTGACTCCAAAGCGAGGATGTATAAGCTGAGTCTGTTCAGCCAGTTCTGACCTTCTAGGCTGAATCTGATCCACTCTTCCAGCCAAGGTTAGACACCTCTGCAGGAAGAATTCTGGCAGTCCTAGTGATCATGCCTGGTATTTATCCTTAACCAAAGAGTTTGATCACCGAAGTACAACATATTGAAACTATGCTGTATTTTTGAGGTATACGGACCTTTAAAAATTGTGGGCAATATTGTGGTACTTTGAAAACTGAACTGTTCTAGCTCCTAAAAAGTTTAGTTTTGAGCAAGATTTTATTATTGTTTGGGGGGTTTTATGTGAAAATGATGGGCCTTTCAGGCCTGATTTTCTCTTAAAGTGCGTGTGATAGAACTCCCACCAAGAAAGAAATATGCTTTGGCTGCTTGATTATCAGCAAGTTGCTCTGCATGAACTTGTACAACACCATTAAGTTAAATTCTTCATTATAAATTCCAAATAACTGCAGATATTTATCAGTCTGACTGAGTCCAAGACTCAATCTTATGCAGAGTATTTCTAGACGCATGTCATTCTACAATGTGTAAAATGCCCATATTAATAAAGCAGTAAGTTAGAGTAATGCATGAAAACAAGGGTTTTTTAAAAGTGTAAAAAATTACCTATGATGGGTTTCTTAAGAGTTTAAGAGGCAACTCCATCTGAGTGTAGACATAGCATTTTGTCATTAGTAACACTTCAAAGCAGTGCCTGAATCTGTTTTATCTTATAAATTAACGTCTCTATGAAGAGTGAGGAAGAAAGCCAATAATAATTTAACTATTTGAATCAGACCTAAGTACAAATATCTCCAGCTAGATATATCTCCATACATACATACATATGCATATGCATATGCCTAAATATGTGAACACACACCCACACATGCACATATATGAGGCTTTTATTTTAATTTTAAACACTGGAACATTCCACAGATAAGCAAAACTCCAAGTGATTTGTAGTACATCACTATTTTTACTTAAAATAGGGGTTTTATTAAAACAGCAACAAAGGACTGATTTATTACAATTATTTTACCTACAGAGTAAGACAGTTCCAAATAAGTTCCATTTCACAAAATCAAGCAACAAATCTACCTTAAACTAATTGCAGCCTTCATACAGGTGCAAGAAAGTTTAGTCACACCTGTGGTGCTTCTTAAAATAACCTTGAAGGGAATTAAATATATTTACAAAGTTTTTGAGATTGATCACGGTGTTAATACAGTGGTTACTCAGGCAAAAGTGCCTTTAAAAATGCATTTATTGCAATACTGAAGTGCAGAATTACAGATACGATAAAAACCAGACGTATTATGTGAATCTCACCATGATTTATGTGGAAATCCCTTTACACTGCAGAAGTGGTCAGGAGGCCTCTGTATACATGAAAATTTAGTCCTAAATTACCAGGCACAATCCGTTACCAGCTGTTCCTATATATTGTTTTCCCTTTACTTCTCTCTCTGTTTGTTCTTCCTTCCTGCAAAGAGGTTTTCAAAACTGTTAATGGGAGTTAGGTGTTCTTTTCCCCACTGACTTTGAGCGGTGGGACTGAGCTCTCCGGTCATTTACATGTTTGAAAACTGAGAGCGTTAGCTCCTGGGGTCTTTCACAGTCTTTTATTTTTGTGCTGGTGCAGGCACATTGTGGCCAGCACTGAAGACTGATTCTGTACATTTTTACTATTATGTAAGCTAGTAGAAAACGTGAAAGTGCTGCAGCCATACTCCAAAGCATTAGAGAAAGTGAGGGAATCTTGTAATTTACTTCAGCAATCTTTGGACAGGATGCTTAAATACTAAAATCATTCCCAAACATTAATCTGCATAGATTTTAAAACCTCCAGGGCAAAAAAGTAAAAATACCTGCAACTGACATGAACAACAGTAGTAAAAATAGAGTATCATCTAGTGGTCTTCAGCTGTCCACACAAGCTTCCTTTAGAAGTCACTTAAATACCGGTTTACAGTTCTTGCACAGCAGGTTTAGTGGAGCTGTTCCTGGTGGTAATTTGGTTGTGCCACCTCTGTCAACTAAAGTTTCAGCAGTAACTTCCATTGCTAAATGACTTACGATCCCATAGGTAATTTCAGAGCTGCACACAACCTAACACATAAGTTGTGAATTTTATTTATTCACATAAATTGTGAATTTGGTCTCTTCACTTCATACGTGCATACATGTGGAGACTTACCTATTCAGACTATGCCACTGTGTTGGGTATGTGGTGTTTGTCAGTGAGAGGCACCAGCCAGGCAAGCGGTGCCATAAGACAGTCTTGGTGATAACTCAGGGCTGTGGCTCCCCAGCTTTGCTTTAATACAGCAAGGGAGGCACTCAAAGTCCTGACAGAGGCCAGTGCACTGGGTCAGCTTGAAATTACCCATACATTGGTAAAAACAGTGAGATGTTTATCTAGTTAATCGGTCAGAAGCAATTACAGTAGTTTTCTTCCCTACTTTATGCGTATATGGTTAGTTTGATTTACTAGAAAAGAACAAACACAGAAAATTCTGACTGTACAAGATAAAAACTTGTAAGCTCTACATTCACAAAACAAGGGCCCTGGTGTTCTAGAACTGTCACTGCCTTTGTTGCTGTCCCTTTGATGCCACCAAAGCAAGCAACAACAAAGAACTCTCCCATGTGGATGTGTCAGCCTGACACCCTCCAAACTGCCTTTTTTTGCTCTCTTATCAAGAATGACAAGATGAGGAACAAAAAAAAAAAAAAAAAAGAGAAACAACAGAGCAAATGCCTTACTAAATTAGAGCTGCTTGCATTGCTTGTTGAATAGCTTGTGCTGACAGATAGTTACTCTGGAAATGTTACAGCAAATTTCACAGAGCAGCCTTGACACTGGAACTGCTGTACATCTGTGGTGTAAAGGGGCAGAAGGGGAGAAGATTGAGGAAGAAGATAAAAGAGAAGTGAGAAGAGTAAAGAGACACATGCAAGCGGAAACAAATGTTCTAGGTTGATATCCAAGAAACCTTGTCAGTGCTGCTGCATTGGTCTTACCGAGCATGGGTTGAAGTTTATTTTTGGCTTGTAGCTTGTAAATGCTTTCTGGAACTCGTAATTTATTATCCAGCAGTATTAGTTAGGAACTAGTTTAGAATATCAAAAGGAGTCATAGAAAGAGTTTTTTGTGTTTTGCTATCAATACAGATAGTGACATTATACTTAATTAAACCAAGGTGAAACAGTGTTTTATCAAACGTCCTATATATCTGTAGATCCTGAGGCTGGATTTTAATTTAAGTCTTAAACACCCTGTGTGCAGTGCAGTAGCAAGCACACAGAAATAATTTCCTTTTTTGTCAGTGGAAGTTCAGCTTGTTTGTAGATTGCTTGATTTCAGTGCATTGAATACTTCTGATACTTACACGGTTCAGTTTTCCACTTCCTTAGGATAATGGGTAATGAGTTAACCCAATATCACATTTATATCTAATAGGTTCACAAGCTCAATAAAACCAACTTCTCTCTAAGTTGGTTTTTTGAGTTTCCAAACAGAAGTAGCAATAATTTTTCCAGTAATTCTTTGGTGTTGCTTCATTGTACCACTCAGAAAATGGTAGTAACCTCGAAAATTTGATCTACACAATTTATGTCCCTTGCTTATCACCCAGGAATGACAAAACAGCTAATACATTTTTCATTATTGACAGTTTGATCATGTTGTGTTGTACTGCTGTAGACTTCTGCCATTTCCTGTTATTAATGATTATTATTATTAGTTCTTACTCTTTCTGGTGATACTGGCACTACTGGGAGAAAACCAAAACCAGCATCAGAAGTGTAAATGACACTTGGAAGACCCCAGCCTAGGAAATGTGATGTATATGGTCCACTATTTTTTGCTTCATCTTGCTGTAACATTTAAACACTGAGAAAGGAATTTTAACAAATTACAGGTTGTTCTGGGATTAGTGATTTGGTGAGAACATTCCTCAAACACAGAAGTAAAGTTATGTCTCTTATTGGTTGTATCCTTGGGATCCACTGCTGGGAATCAGCATGGCATTTCCTGGCTGATGTTGGAGTACCTCCCAACAGTTGGCTTTCCTACAGTCAGAAGGTCAGTGCCTGGCTACCTCTTCAGCAGAAGGACTCTGTTGGAGCCCTGTAGAAGGGTGCTGCTTTCTGCAGTGCTGAGAGCAAAACAGCTTGTTCTCAGCGCTGGCCGTGGACGGCTTTATGAAAGGTGAGATCAGTTGTCTTTAGCAGTTATCGGATCACACTCATGCCGGCTGCAGAAAGAGTCCCTACCTTTTATAAGTGGAGGAAGAAATACTACATTTTAGACTATACCCTTAACTGACAAAAATCTATGATCTGTTTTATCAAAGCCGGTTCAAGATCAAATACACACTGATTTCGTTCCAACTGCTTGAGGTCAGTTGGAGTTATTCCAGTTTGCACCCTATGAGAATTTGGCACATGCATTTTAAAAGGCAATTAGGCCCTAAAGCAAGAGCAGACTGTGTTATGTTTGAATTTCCAACTAAACTGTAAGTAGCAATAAATATAATATACAGCCCAATTACGACTTGCACGCTCTCCTCCCCTTTTTTAAAGAAAGGAGAATATCTTTACATTTTCTTCTTTGATCTCTCTGAGCATCAGATTTTTTAATATATCATTTGACCCACATTTATTTTTATATTACTATAATGATTACAGTTTTAATTAACATGACAGTTTGAAATATAAAAAGATAATTGAAATACAGAGTAACACTTAAATTGCTAGTCTAACAAAGTAATATCTCAAAAACATTTTGAAATACATATGTTGATATCATCCGTTAATTAATTAACATAGTAATTAATCATCCATTAATGCATACATTTCTATTGCATTGGCCCCAAAATAATCACTAATAAATATCAAATCAAACTCTTATATCAAAATTTTAGTTGACTTTGAGTAAGTGCTTGAAGAATATCCATATTATCAAAGTATTTTTCATGTAAGAAGCAAGAACATGTTGTGTTACTGATCTATAAACGTATACGTAAGCTGAAAAAAATTACGGTCATAGGGATATATGAGTTCTATATTGGCTATATTTTTATATATTTGGGCTAAATATATGCGTAGCTGTCTGCTTGTGTATCTTTGGTTAAGTTTGACAAGAAACAAAATTGCAACAAAGGATTAGAGATCGGTAATTCTTGAACAGAGGCATTTTTTTATATCCAGAACAAGTTGGTTTAGAAAAATATTTGGAAATTTATGTTTTCCTGTTAAACTTCCCTGTTGCTCCTCTACAAACACCCATTTCCTTTATTAGAAACAAGATAATAGTTTTAGTATTGGTACTAGTGCTACTGGTACAACTCTTCAGTAAATTACTGGCAAATACGATACCCAGGTAGGATGCAAATGAGAGTCCTATTTCTACTTGTGTCAGCACAAATGCTTCCACAGACATCAATGAGACTAAGATTTCACCACGGATCTTTATCAGTTATTCAGAACAATTATGGCAGTTGGAGAGGTGAATCAGGCTTCTAAGACAGAAGTTTCAAATTACAAAAGATAATTTCTTATCTGTACCCAAGGTATAAAAGACACAATCCATTATTACATGAATTTTAATGGAATTTTCTGCATGACATCCTAGTAGTTTAGCACCAAATTCAGGAAGATTAGTGCCACATAGCAGCAGAACTGTCCCAGCTGTTGGGGTTTTTCACTGTCCCAGGCCTTCTGTACTTTCAGTTTCTTTTCACAAAAGCAAAGTTTTTTTCACCAGTCTCTAGGTTTTTCTGTACATTTCGTTTTTCTGTTTCCTTTCTGGAGAGCTTGTTAGTTGTAGCATGTAATGTAGCAAATATGGAATGAAACATCTGTTTTCCAAGAAAACCGGCAAACATAAAGCTGACTGAATTTTTGTGACATTATTGATGTTAGCCTACTCATCTTTAAACATACCTATAGATATATGTAAGCAAATTCATGATAGCATTCTCCTAGCATGTGTGGTCTTTACTCTCATTCCTTAAATAAAATCAGCAAACCAGTTAGTGAACAGGGAAGTAAAATGCAGAGTCAAAGGGACATTAAGGCAAAATAGTAATTAATGGAATTATTTTTGTAGAAATCACTCAGTATCTTTGCACAGATTAAGGATGATTTAAGATTGCACCCACAATTACATTCTGTATAGATACATGCGGACTGATTAAATATAGTGCAACACAAATGATGGAATGCTGTATAACCTAATCTGTATTAAGGGGCATGTGCTGGCACTAGTTTAGAAACATTGAGTCGGTCTGGTATTGATATTGTAGTTTATTGGCATGATACTAAGTCTGATATATTTATCACGAATTTGAGTGTAATGAAGTTCTACCTAACTGTATCTGTTCTGAAATAGAATTACAACAGATTTCACTGGATTTTCACTTCTTAACAGTGGAGTTTGACTACTTTCACACTGCTTCTTCCTGTCATATGTTGAGCCACACCAAGATCAGCCCATCTATTCTCCTACACTTGAGCACCTTGCAAGATATGATCAGTATGTTGTTCCAGAAATTTCCACTGTGCTAATTCTGTTAGAACACAGCATGAATATTAATTAATGTAAACGTATGCTTTTTCCCAAGGAGACTGTTGCCTTCCTTTCATGTCCTTCCTATAGCTTTGATACTACTAGATTTTGAAATACACTTTACGGGTGCTTATTCAGCATTTGCTCAACTAGATCTTACTCGGGCAAAGAAGAAACACAGTCACAACCCCTATCGTACTGCAGACAATGAGGAGTAGCTGGGTTAGATTTGACACGGGTTCTTTCCACAGTCAGTGGAGAGTTGCTTTCTTTTATTAAATGCCACAGCTTGTTAACTGCAGAGAGAAGACTTTTTAGTGTTTCAAGTTCACCCGGCCATCCCAGCAGGTAATGAGGAGACACTTGGTACCAGGCAAGGCTTGTCCTGGTGCGGAAAACATCCGCACACAAAGCAGTTTTGAGCTGGCAAAGAAAAAACATTGTACTAGAAACATGAAGGAAAAGTTGACTGTGCTCAGTCACAACTTCATGTTTATTTGCTTCTTGCTGAGGAATGAAGTTTTTCTTTTCAGACACAAGCAACAATTGCAAGAAAAAAAGTTTCGGATCATTTTGAGAGCCTTCTGTGAGCGTCTCATTATTTGTATTGTCTTTGGGAATGTTCTCCTGACCTGGTCACCACCATTTCTCAAAACTCTTGACGCTGCAGAAGAGGTCAGAATACACCAAAAGGGTAAACAGATGGGGAACATTCAAGGGAGAGCATAGACATGTCTTCTCTCAGATACGACCGTAGACCATGAACTTGACCTGCAGCACTGCAGCTATTCAAGACAGTGCGCAGAGATTGCTAGCTGGGCTGGACTGCGTTGAAAGATATTTTATAAATAACTGCCGTTTGAAAGGATGGAGGCAACATACTTTCTTTTCAGCTCATTTATTTTACATCTTTTAGAAGGAAACATGCAGTAGTATAAAAACTTAACCTATGCTTAAGTCAAAAGTATCCCAGTATCCTGACTCCAACAGTGGCAGGAAGCCGGTACTGAGGGAAGCATGTGGTAACACTTCACCATAAACTTTTCCAACCTCCATGAATTTGCAAGATTATATGAAGCAGCATAAGTAAAATCTAGTTCTAGAATAATGTACCTCAAAAAATATGGTCCAAAGTCAGTAACACTGTGTCCTCTTGATTACTTTTTTCATTAAAGAGAGGTGATACATTTGAGCCTGAATGTGCCTAATGAGGTATTTCTAAAATAATGTCAGAAATGCTGGAATTCAAAGAAATAACTTAAAAATTGAAAGTCAAAGTTGTTCAAACAATAGAAGCCAGCCATTTGGTTATGTAAGTGCTATAAACAAGCTAGTCCATTCCTGCTCTCAGAAATGATTAACTAATACTGAACTGTAGAGACAGATAGTATGTCCATCCTCATCTGTTCAGGGAAAGCAACATTTACCCATCCTGACTAAAATCACTTCCCAAAGTCCATCCAAGGTTCAGTAAAATAACTGGGCAGCTTTCCTCAAATAATTTAGAGTAATGGAAAACAAAATCCCTGAAGTGGAGGAGAGTAAGCCCTGATAGATACTTGATAGGTACTGTAGTGTCAACAAGGGGATTCATTTTCCCCTATGCCAAGACTGAGAATAGAAACACAGTAATAGCAGGAAAAACCTGCAAGGAAGGCATTAAAAATGGTCAGGAACAAATAAGCCAAACTTAATGAGCTTTGCAGCATGCCTTAAAGAACTGTTGTGCTAACTTTCATCCAAGAATATTGAAACAATTAGATGATCCAAATGAACCATTTTTGCTGATTTTTACCAAATACCATAATGCTGGGGAATTCCAAAGGGCTGAGAAGATGCTACTGTTGTGCCAGTGGTCAGAAGTGGTCTCATGGAGCGTGCTGGGAAAAGATAGGTTTGCCTGAAGTTAGTTCCACAGTTCCACAGAAAATCATGAAAAAGGTGTCATGTGGAAGAATTTAATATGGTACCTGAAGGTCAGACAACATCATTACATAGAAAATAGTTCTTGCCAGATGTCTGTCTACCTTTTCTGTCATTGTCAGTTTGCTTGGTGAGAGAACTACATGGATGTACGTGTATTTTGGCATTTGTGATACATTTGATGTAGCCCTCTACATGATGAGCAAGATCTTCTGCTCCATAAGGAGAGGAGTATCATATAATATAGTATTAACCACCATCTGCAAAATTGGTGCGAGCTCTTTCCAAACTGAAAAATAGTCAAAGCAGAACTTGAAGAGCGACCTGAGGTTTGAAAAACTCGTGAGAAGTAAATGCAGAAGCTATGTCTACCAAAAAGAAGATTAACATGGTTTCATCTGTCTAAGGTGTTGTACAAGACATATTTAATAATTGAGGATTTCACACATCTGAAAAAAAAAATAGGCTTACCCTGTGACTGCCTCACCTTGGAGCAAGAGTGAGCCAGGTTTGACTCACTCATCTGCCTGCAGGAATTTGGGTGCATATGCCTGATTCTCAGATGTCTGGACATCAGACTCCAGTGTATTTCAGAGTGAGAGACTAGCTCAGCAGCTCCGTCTGAAGCTGAGCGCCTCTGCAGAGCACATTTAAATTCGTTGAATGGAAAGAGGATGAGCCACTTGCTCGGAGTTACAGGTCACGTCATTCAGCAGGGGTGTGTGTGTACAGGGAGGAGCCTTTTCCACAAATTGAAAATGTCTGAAAAGTCTTTGGAGCTGGGATCTAGAATAATGTTTTCTTTCTTTACGGCCCAATTTTTATTTTTTTTGTATGAAAGAGGTATCTAAAGAGAAGGTGTGCACAGGACCCTGTAGGTAGCCTGGGGCAGCTAAACTCCTTAGGAAGACAGTGTTTAAGGGTCAGTCAGTGCTGGATCTTTGGGACTGCAGTCATAAGCACTTGGCCTCTTCCATGAACAGTATTGGCAACTGGTGCTGACTTCAGTGCTGTAGATTCCTCTCTGGCAGCTTGACACCTAAGGAATTTTCTGGATCTAGTCCTGTGGTCTTTCCTAAGGGGCCAGAGGCCAAGTGAAATGTCAACTCTGTTATCACATCAGCTGGTCTATCACAACTGTCTACAGTTTTGTCGTGCAGTATCTTAGATGATGAGAAATACCAATTCCCCCTGGCTTAATGTGGTCTGCAAAGAGGGTTACATCTTATCAACCCGCATTTGTTGCCAGCTAAGAGGAGACACTGTGGCTCTAGTGTCACAGTGTAACTTGGCTGCGAATCTGACCGCTACCAGTCCATTTTCCATCTAGGGTACATTCATGCTGAACTGAGATGTCAAGAGGCTAGATGCAAGATGCTCTGGAGTTGCACTGATGGAGAACATGGAAATACCATTATTTCACATCAAATACATGGCCTCTTTCCTAAACACAAACCTGACAGAATGCAGTCTTTTTCTCTCGAGAGTAACATGCTTTACCAGAGGTATTTGTTGTACTTACCTAGCTTTGTAAAATACTTTCAGGCATTCTGAGAAGGAAGGTGCAATAGAATTAGGGGGGAAAGCCTCATATATTTAAGCAAATACCCTTTATGCCAGCCTATTACACAGGGAAAACTATGATTCCACCAGTACAGCAATTTTATGTGTAGTTATTTCAAAGTAGACTGTGATCATTAATATGTGGATGTATTTTGATAGTGCAAATGAGTTTAATATTCACAGACATCACACATGGACAATTCTGAAAGTGCATGCCTTTAAATCCAGTGATGCTAATTGTTGTCAGTATATCTGTATTTTAGTTGCTGAAGATTAATCCTTAAAAAGAACAATATGAAGAATTCAATGTGCATTCTAAACCATAAGGTCAATTTGCAATGAAATCACATTTTGCCTCTGCAGTGCAGTCCAGCTGTCAGTAAATCAACTGTACAGTTAAGGACTTCTCTTTTTTTTTTTTTTTTTTTTTTAGTTTTTGCTTTCTTTTAAAAGTGTATTAATGACAAAACAAGGCTATTAAACTACTGCCTCTGGCATCAGTCGCTCAAATGTAACTGTGTTGCACTTTTTAACAACCAAATTAATTCCACATGAAGAGAAAAAGTATTCACTCTTTTTCTTTTCCTTTTTCAAACTTTACAGACGTCTTGCAGGAAATGGCTTGACATACATTCCTAAGGGAGCATTTGCTGGCCTTTTCAGTCTTAAAGTGCTGTAAGTAAACTGTGTGTTGTTTGATATATTTCTGATTTCCTAAATGCTCCAGGGAAGTAATTAACCAGTGAAGTTTTGATCAAGTAAATTACATATTTTGATCAGCTCATTTTGAACAATTCAATTGAAGATACATATGAACATCATTAAATCTTTGTTTTTTCGTATAGAAAATACCCTAAACACAAAGGTTGGAAAACATTAATGGCATTCTAAAACCAACTTGCTCATCAAGTAGATGATGTACAATATCAAAGGTAAAAATTGGTTCAGTTAATAGTTTCTTTGTCTCAAAAGTTCTGATTTCAAGTCTAAAAAACTTAGTGAACTTTTCATGATCACACAAAACTGGGGCAGATTACCTTTTTCTTTTCTTGAGAGCCAGAGGGAAAAAACATTATTGTAGAACACCATGTAATTTAAAATGGAGTTCATATTTTATATCTTGTTCTTTGTGATGTAATTACTATAAGTTAAATTACAAAAAATATGACAAAACCTTGTATTATTTGGAGTAGTAAAACAGTACATATAGTTAATAAAATTATTAGCAGGCCACATCTCACGGTATTTATACTAGAGGGTGTCTTTGCCTATGTAAAGTTCACAGAAGCTGCATTACTGGCAAGAACGCCAACCTCCTAGGCAGCATCAAACCAAGCCAGATGCTACTGTAAGAGTATACAAAGCTCTACTGAAAAAATACCTAAGTGGGAAAGAAGTATGAAGAGCTTCCCACTCCATCTACTCTTAAGTTGGCCAGCTGTAGCTCATGTTGGCCTAAGGAGATTTAGGCCTGCCAAAAATGATTTACAGTGTCCCATCAAGTATGCCTTATTTTGAAGGCAGCATGTACTGCTTCAGTTTTGTCCGCAGAGAATCCTTTTATATATGCAGGAGTTGGTCCAAACGAGGATATGAGGCAGTATGAATGAAACCATATTCAAAGGGAGGAAAAGATTCTTTTGGAATCAAAAGTGATTTTTGAGTGTTTGCAAGCTAAATGATGTGGTATTTCAGAAAAGATATTTGTCAGGTCATTGCTATCAACTATCCGTTTGAGAAAACTGATTTCATTGGGAAAAATTCAGCAGTTTTTACATAGAAAAATATATTCAAACCAAATCATAAATTCCTTATACAGGTAAAAATTCTGTTTGCCATAGTAGCATTTTGCTGAGTAAGGATTTGAAAAGTCAGTCCTTCTCAGCTTTATCAGAATAAGAAAGTGAAGCACTTCAGAAGGAAAACAAAATCAGTACACGAGGATGACAATTTCAGAATCACTGGAGGCAATTAGGGGCTCAAGCCCTATTGAGAGCAAATCGGATTTATTCTTTTGACTTCCTCAGCTGCTTTGAAAATCCTGCTCAAAGCTGATGTGTAGCTGTTTACAAAGCTAATATGCTGTAAGTATTTGTTTACTTTGAAGAGAACTGGCATTTGACAGGGGTGGAGGATTTGTATACTTTCCTTTGTAATCTCGAAGTAGAACCAGTACAAAGGAGGTAAGCTTGGAAGAAAATTTACAATAGAAGGAAATTATCTTTACTGAGTTGATTCTGGGTTTTGTGCTACCCAAAATGTAGGATGCTGCAGAATAACCAGCTACGCCAGGTTCCTACTGAAGCACTCCAGAACTTGCGCAGCCTGCAGTCTCTGTAAGTATACTTGATAAAACAACTTGTAACCTTGCATGAACAATAATGTATGATTACCTATTAATTACCTGTTAATATCATTTAATAATGGCTGAATCAACATTTTCTTTTAACTCTCTTTTCGAGAGAATTGTACTCTCAATTAAACATCAAAAGTGACTGATTTCATTCCAGTAGTTTCATGACACCAGCAGCTTCTTTGCAGTGTTATAAACTGGTTCACCGTCTGAGAAGACACTCCTTGCCCTGCAATGCTTTCTGTCTGTCAAGAAGAATATAGTCCCTTGAGCACTGGTCTTTCCCATGGTTTCTTGTTAAGATTCTTTACCAGGGAAAAGAAAGAATCCCAAATGACTCCCTTGGTTTTTTTCATTTGGTGTAATTTTTTTCTGTTTAAGCAGTATGGAAAACACTATTAACTCATGAAACAAAGTGTACTAGGGGATGCTTAATTATATTCTGTGCTTCAGGCAGGTCTCCGTATTTATAGTTCTTGACTGTGCTGTGCTGACTCAGTCCACAAGCCTCAGTTTTAACAGAACTCCTGCCAGAACTGCTAGACCAGGAGTGAGGATTGGCTGCTTTGTGGTACGAATAAATTATTTTGATGTGCTTCTGCCCCATACATAAGGATGGTTGTACCAGGTTGCGCTGAAAGTTGACCTAGCCCAGTATACTGTCTTCAACAGCAGATGCCAAAGGAAAACTAGAAGGCAAAGAATATAATAATATTGCTTTGGTAAACAGTCACAGCTGGTGGAGGTTTGCACTCAGGGACTCGCTGAGCCTATTGCGGCTTCTTTGAATTTAATATCTCTTAAGGAGTGGTGTTCTATGAGTTTGTATAACCGCTTTTTGACGCAGTGTAAAACTCAGATTTTTTTGTGGCAGTGTATCTGCTGATCAGCTAGCCCTGTGTAGCATGGTGAAGTACCTCCTGTTATTTACTTGGAACTTCTCATCGCATTTGATGTCCCATAAGTGCAGCATCAGAAGAAAGTGGAAACAGTAGTTCCGTATTGTTGAACACCAGATTTATAACCTCTGTTGCACCTCCATTAGTCATGTTTATCAGATGTAGGCTGTTAGGACTGTTTCTCATGTGGGAGCTATTCCTTTCCTCTGGTCATCCTTGTCACTCTTACCGAACTTCTTTTCAGTTCCCGTATATTTGATTTGAGATGAGTCAAGGAGGGCTCAGACCTGCACAACATGTTTAAAGCATTGGCACACCATGGATTTATAGAGGGGAAATATGGAAGCTTTTTTGTTCGCTTTCCTACTAACTCCCCAAACTTTGTTTTGCTTAATATTTTTAACCTGTACTCAACACTGAGCTGTTATTTTCATGCTTATTACAACTGTGGGATCTCTTTCTAGCATGTTAGTAGCTACTCAAGAGTTTGGCATGTAAAGTTTGAATTGCCTTTTCCCTAAGTGCCTCACTTGACACCTGACTGTACCTACATTTATCTGCCATGTTTTTGTTCAGTCAATTAAGTATCATGAGTTCCTTCTGCTGCACATGCTGTTCAGAGTTTGCAACCACAAGGCCACTCTTGCTGTCTCAATGCAGCATGCAGTAAATAGAGTATGTTTCTGAATTATCCGTAGAATTCCATTCTAACCTGATACCAAAAAAATGACTAAATTTTCTAAAGGATCTACTGATTTTGAATGTGCAGCATAAAATATCTAGATGATTGAAGATAGGCAGGCAGGTTGTTTGGACAGAGAAAAATGTCAGCTGACTCTCTGTGCTTTAGTTGGCCATCTTTTTCACAGAATTACTTTGAAATAAAACTATTTTCCTAACAAGTTCCAAGATCCAAATTTGGAAGTTCAAATAGCTGTCACAAAAAATGTTGCTGTAGTGTGCACTGATCACCAGCGTCACTGGTAAAAGTCTTAACAATGGCAGGAATCAAGTGATCACCTATACCAAGATGTCCAAGTTAAGATGTATTGGTTGAGAAATGCACTGTGTTGAATATACTCTTCTTTTTTGTGTATCAAGAAGTTGCACCAGAAGGTTAACATCTTTTGCATATATTTAATTCAGCCAAAATCTGAAGAACAGAATTAATGTAATGAATTGATTTTCAGCAAAATTATGTCATCTGTGTATAACTTACCACTACACAGACACACATTACATTGTATTAGCTCCCAGGTTTTATGTCCATCTTGAACAACATTTACCTCCTTAATATACAAAGCATTCATTAAGGTTTCTAAAGGTGAAACAGCCCTAAGAATTAATTATCTTTTAATTGTTATTTGGTCAGTACCTTTTTTCTTTATTGACCAGACACAGACTGAAATATCTTAGCCATATGCTTTTGAGGTTACGGTTCTTTCCTTTGATCTTTGAAAAAGCCATGAGAAAATGTTGGTCTAGTGACTATATTAGATTTTCTTTCTGCTAAACAAACAAAAAAAATCTTGCTGAGATCACATCACTCTATACACATGCTGGACCAAAACACGATAAGCCAAGCAAACAAGAGTTCCTTTGTTGCTCTGAAAGAGACTGTTGAATTTTCAGCACAGTTTCTAAACAAAATGACAGTCTCACTCAGTCTTTGTTGCAAACATTTTTTTCCTTGGGTGAAGAAGTTGAAGAAGTAAACTAAACATAGTTTGTGCAGTCTATGTAAAGGACTGATATTTTGTGACAGAATTAAAACAGAGGGAGGAGTGGTCAGTGGAAACCTTTAGACAGCTGTGTAGCAGACCCAAGATGGAATGATAGGAGTTGTACAGAAAAGCTACTATCACCTGAAAGACGATCACCAGCAAGAGAGACTTCTTTAGGAAAAGAAAACTATTATTCTTTTGTTTGCTTAAACGGGGTTGTGCCTGTCAGATAAAGTGGTGCACAGATTCAATTTCTTGTCTCATATACTCTCGGAATTTTCTGTTCACAAGGTGGTTCTTGCATTGGCTTCTGATTTACAATAGGAATTATTTCTTGAAACCTTTGAAATAGCAGGAGTCTTTTCAAGAGTGTAATTAAGAGGTTAAAAGCCTTCACAAAGGCAATTCCTGTAAGACAGCAACTTCTTGTATTTATTATGTTTAACTACGCAGGTGGCAAAATTTCTGAAAGCCTCATTAACCCTTTGCTTTAGGTTAGTATAGATGCAAAAAACTGAAAACTGGTGACAGGACTCAAATCTCTGCCTTTTGTGGTTTTACTCAAGAAAGGCAGTCATGTAAAGGGGCAATTCATAGTAACTGCCTTAATCAATGTGAAGACGATTACGTTAAAATCATTTTTATATAAATATACATATATAACTGTGTGTGTGTGTACATGCACAATACACAGGTGCATATATATGCACGCGCAAGTTTTCCATGTTTACTTGGAATGCAAATTCATCACAAATTTTTGCACAAAAAGGTATTTCTGGATTATATGCTGTCCTTATTATCTAGTTCCAGGCTGACTATAGGTATCAGTATTAATAGATACATTAATCTATGTTAAATGACCTGTGGTACATTGAACAAGAACTGATGCATTGCAGGAAAAAGTAACAATTTCTTACACTTTCTTATCCAAGTTGTAATATTGCTGGCATGCAGAATGGCTTGACAAATTTGAGTGATAAATATTCATAAAATTCTTAAGGTTTGACCTACTTCTAGAATAGACCAGTCTTCTTTAAACTTTATCCAAGAAATACTATAAAATGAGAAATAGGCACAAAAAAATTAACCAAAAAACCCTAGAATTCATGAATTTCATATTCAACCGCAAAAATCTATGAGAAAACCCTTATACTGCTGCCTCAAAACAAATAACAATATGTTTATTTCTGCCACTGAAGAAAAAATAAGGTTAAACACTATTAAAATCTTCTCCCATTTATAAAAGTCTTTGTAGTTCAATAGGCAACAACAGTGCCCAGGTACTTTGATCAATAAGTAAGTTCAGCTATGAGCTTGGACAGTGATTGCACAGGACTCCAGTTCCCTTTGTGGCAGGAGGATTTAAGGAAGTAACCAGAACATGTTGATTTTGAGATGTGGTTTTGATCTCCAAGTTCAGCAGAAAGATATCTTCAACAAATTATCTCAATTACTAGTCCTAACAATTCAAATGGCATTTAGTTCTGTTAAGACAAGAAGAGAAAAATAAGTTCACAGGTACTATGATTGAAAGGGAGGAACACACAATCACTGAGGTGTCACAACTTAAATCTTGGCAGCAGGGTCTGAAAGCCACTTGAATGCTGTCTTCCCTGTTACTCAGCTTGAGCAAATGTATTTCTTTAGAACTGACTATAAGCGGATGGTCTCTGGATTTTGTGTTTCCCACAGCATCAATACCTCCATTCTGCTTTTAAATCAAGGAGCCTTTTAATATACCTGTATAGTCAAAAAAACTTTTACATATGTATATTGATTTGTTTCTCAAGTATCCTTATTAACAGCTTGTTTTCTGTCCCAGCTATTTTCATTTAATGTATGTATTTGTTTAAATAGGTGTCTTTTTTTCTCTAGCAATTTCTAATTACATCCCTTATGTACCAGAATTGGCATATAATTTAACTATTTTTGAACAAGAAGGGACTGGAAAAACAGTCAATGACATAACAATACATACCAATAAATTTATTTTTTCCCTGAACACATTAACACAGATTTTTTATTACTAGCAAGCGGTAAGTTGCAGATCTCCATTTGTGAATGTTGCTAAATATAGAAGGAAAGCATAATTGGTGTTGCTGATAGAAAAGCAAAGCTTCTGCTGTTCTTTTACTGGGACTATTGTAATACAACCCTTTGCAGTGAATACTACAGATGAAACTTCACTACCTGTTTATTTCTTGTTTAGACATCATTGTTAATGAGCAGCTTTTACTGCTGCATTGTCAGACAAAGAAACAGTAAAAATCAAGAACAGATCGGGTACTATCTCATTGCCCATGCCAAACCAGTCATCAAGACCATTTAAAAGCAAGCATTATTTACTGTATCACCTGCTTTCATTCCTGTAAAATTTAACAGGACTTGTACTTTAATAGTGGGAAATGGGGCAGAATACAGCATAGCCCATCTTCCAAAGCACTGGCAGCAGTTGACAGAGGGAAAAAAACCCCGTATTTTCTCCCTGGGCAACCTGCAAAATTGGAATTTACTGAAGCAACTTAATTTGACTTTACAAGTAACAAGTATCAATGAAGTTTGTTTAAAATTTCCTAATAATTTCTAATTCACTTAGATTTTATTTTTAATATATTTTATTAATACTGGAGCACCTAGTAGTGACACTGAGTTTTACCTGAAAGATTATCTAGAAATCATATTGGATGTTTTTAATAATTTCCTGGCTGGAACAGGTCAGCAAATGGATATTTCATCTTCTCCCTACTTCTCCAAATATTTGACATTTCAAGAGAAGTTTCCATTCTTAATCTTTAGATTCTGAATCCAAACATAGAGTTCAAGACTTTGAAGGCACAGAGTCCTGAAAAGCTTCCAGTTCAGGCAGTTTGCCTTTTTTTTCAGAAATGTTAACTTCAAACAATTTTTTTCCGTTTTCATGCTTGCGTTAATATTTCTGATTTTCAGTTAAATGACAAAACAACTGATGAAATCACACTCTCCCAAGAGAACTGTTTTCATGAAAAGACAGGAGCTTTAGTTGTGGTTTTCCATGTCACACCCCATGATAATGAAGCCTGCAGAAGGCATTACCCTTCTTAGGAAACCCAGTACCTCAACAGGTGCCCACAAACTCCGTGAGGAGGCATTTCCCACAGCTTAAATCAAGGTTGTGTGTACCCATGCAGGTGTCTGTACACTTATGCAAAGATGTCTCAAAACTCACCATTGCAGTCTCCTCATTTTATTGCACATCTTAACCACCCAAGCTACTAGAGTCCTGGGGTGCACTAGGTAGAAGAGTAACTGAAACACGGAGCACTACTACAACGTCATACCACCCCTCTCGGTCACAGACACGTTTCTAGCTTGATAAGCAGCTGGGAGAAGGATAGAGGTATAAGGTTTCTTAAAATCCGTGTGCAACTATTTTTTTGGGGTGCAGTCCCCGGCTCAGCCAGCTGTAAGGCCAGCTGCTTTCACAGGGTGGTGTAAATAGGCTGAGCTAGAGCAGCAATTCCAGGCCACTAGCTACTAGGCATTTGACTCTTTTGTCTTCTGAGTAATCTCAAAACAGGGGCTTTTTTTATCACATTTGTAAGGGGCGAACAAATTTCTCAACCTCAGAACTGCTAGCCAAAAATCATCCTGCATGGCTGAAGCCCACCAGGACGTACACCACACGTGGGAAGAGGACAAGAAGCCACTGTTCGAGTGTTCAGCAGTACAGGGGCTCACAGCAGATTTCCAAGGAGCTCCTCCTGGGCACCATACAGTGACAGGCTGTGGCTGCAGCCAGCCTAGCGAAGCAAACAGTGCTTCAGAGTGCTCCCAGGCACTGAGCATGACTGTCTGTCCTCCTGCGCTGTTAACAGGGTCCTTGGCACACTTTTGACCCGTGCCAACTAACATTTGCCTGAACTGTTCCCGAGAGCCATCTGGCAGTTTGCACGCCCCTGGGACTGTCCCCAGTAGGCGCTTTACGTACAGCCACCTCGCTTGGGAGGCTAGGAGAGGTCACTAGCGTCACACAGGCCACTCCAAGCCAGTTGGCTGCAGGATCTGGAAGCGTTCCCAGCCACACCAGATGCGCTGTGGAGTCCTGATCTGAGTCTGCAGCCAGATTCCTGGGATAACCCAACAACTCCTGCTGGCCCTGACTTTTTCCCACCCAGCATCAGAGCCAATCTTTCTATAAACGTAGCACTGCCAATGGCTGTTCCACTGGACACAGCGTGCTGGCATCCTGGCCCACCATCTCGAATGCAGGTTTGCCAGAACGCCTGAGCAGCGGGTTTGGGTATGAAGAGAAGCACTAAGGATTGAAACTCCCAGAGCTGCAGAGATGTCCTCATGTAGGACTGAGCAGTGGGACGGAAACAAAAGCTGCTAAACTGTGACTCGTAACTTTTCTGGTTTGGTCTTGCTGTTGCCACACAGGGTGCTTTGTATCAGTCCTGTAGAAGACCATACAAGGGCAAAATTGAAAGCGAGCTCTGGGAACTACTGTGCCGATGTGTTGTAATCAAGCTTTTACAATAATCCTAGCCTTTTCCCCTGTGGACTGAAGGGGATATCCTGCATAAAGGGCCATGTTTGAAAAACATGGCTCGCAATAGCCAGCTATATTTTCATTGCATCCACTTCTCAGAGCCAGCTTCTATGTCACTTGCCATTACTTAAATGAGGCTTTAGTCAAACTCCTGTGAAAAAAAACATGATAGGGTCCATGTCACCACGTGCTAGCAGAGGTGGTGGGGCTGCAGGTGACTCCCTGCTGCCCATTATATCGTCCCCAGACAGGCTCTGTCCCCAACTCCTGCCCGTCATTACCCCATGTCTTGTGGCAAGGCTTGGCTGTGGCTCCCTGCGTAACAGAGCCGGGTCAGAAGAGGAACATGATAGGAGCGGGAGGAGTGCGCCCCGTCTTTAATCCACCATGCTCCCGATCAGTCCTCATGTGCTCTCACTTCTCTGCCTCCCCTGCCTGTTATGTGTAGCCCCTTTTCATTTGGTTTTACCTCTTCTATTTTAAACTTAAATGTCAAGAAACATTTTGTCCTTGACTTCTTTGTCTGTGGTCATCCCCTTTGGTCCCTTCATTGTATTCAGGCCCTCATCCATTGCAAGAAGAGTCATGTAATAGCTATTTATTTCAGAGGAGAGGACGACCTGGGAGAAATCTCCTTCCCAATACCATCCCTAACATTTGATTTAAAGATGAATGAATGAGCAAGGCATTACAACAAGATATTTAGGAATTCCTTGATCACAAGGTACATCCAGGTTGTAGCTGGACTTGTTCCTGAGACAAGACTCAGAAAAAGGAAAAAAATACATACTCCCTTAGAAACCTACCGGTGGCATAAAACTAAGTATCCAGTCATATTTAATTGATCAAAAAGTGCAACTCAAATGTTTTTCAAACATCTAGCTTCACTCATTTTAGAGTACCAATAAATTAGTCCTGTTTACAATTCTGTATGAATAATATCTTTTCATAATCTATGCACATGGTCATACCATTCACAGTATGTCACAGGAAACGCCAGTGGGATACAGTCCACATAGCTCAAGCATTTGCTTTGAAAGGTTTAGACATTTTAAGTGAGCTTATGGTGAATTTCATACTGGCCGTTTTATTTACATGCTGCCTATCAGAAAAGATCAAGCATTTCTGCTTCCCTAAACTAGCGCTCTCTGGAATATAATAGCAGCTTTCAAACTCACCACATGTTATCTATATACTTTCAATTATAAATAGGGTCATGTTCATGAGCTAATGGATTTAGTTCTGGAAGTGCCAAAACTTTGATCAACACATGTAAAACAATTGGCCACAACCAGCAATTTTGATCAATGCTTTATACATCCGTTTGCATTACCTGCAGTATGGCAGGAAACATAACTGCTGCTGAAGCCTTTTTAATATCTGCAAGAGGGAAGACAGTACTTGGAAATTTGAAAAAGATTAGATAACAAAAGAGCACTTTAGACAGTCATTCTTATGAGCACTTGGAGGATACATAGTCCAGTTATAGGACCTGCAGCACAAGTTGTAGCTTCTTGATTTCTTCCAAGCTTTAATTAAACAGTAATTCAACTGCCTAGAATTTCATTTATGTTACGGCAGTTCTGATTTTCTTTCTATGTTTTGTATTCTGTTTACATAGCCAGTGGTGGGTTTATATTTGGAAACTTCAGCTATAAAGAAAATCAGTTCCTTGATTTGCTACCAAATATTGGTAAGGTAAAAATCCTGGTCTCTTTGACGACAGCAGAAATAGTGCCATTTCAGCCACAGGATCGCACACAAACAACCGGCTGTTGGCTTCACTGTGCAGCCAGGCATCCTGTGAGTAACTCCTGGGGAATCAACAGGGACATCAGAGCTGCACAGGCAGGCTTCCTATTCAACAAGATGTTAAATGTAATACAGTAACACAGTTTGAATAAAGCCTCCATTCTTTAATCAATGTAACTGTCAAACTAAGGCAACTGTAACTTCTTAGTTTACATACCAGCATCACCCAGGGAAGAAATTTACTTCTGACTGAACACAAAGAAACCTCATCTACTCATTCAAATTATACCTTATTTGAAAACACAGGCGTAGCATGGTTGTTGCCCGGGGAATGGGGGAGGTACAGCATGAGTATTTCTAAACATTTCCAGCCTCACCCATTTGTTGACAGACCCTTGAGTTATTTTGGAAGCTCTGTCTCTGCTGCCTGCCATGTCAGTTATTATATTGAAAATTTAATTGTACAAGGGCTTTGACACTGAACTTTATAAATTTGTTCCAACTGACCTTGTCTCAGTTATTTGCCAGCCTGGCACAGAGCCTTAGCAGTCATTATTTGTTCTTGTGCAGTAGGTAGGAGCAGCATGGAGCAGAAGATAGAATGGACCTGACATTTTACATGACTGCAAATGAGAAAGCAGCTTTAAATAAAGGGATTAGTATACCCGCCACAAAGAGTATGGCATTTCTCTCAAACAGACCAAATTTAGGTTGTACAGAATTACTGCTTTGTACCCTGGGTGTGGCTGTTTGTTTGTTCTGTAGTGTTTTCAAACATCTATTTAAATTTATTTCTGTTTCACCGTTCACTTAATTACTCCTCTGTACAGACATCTTCAAGAAAAGTTTCAGAACGTGGCTTTCGTTTTCTGAACAAGGTGCAAGTCAGTACAATGCATTAAAAGCAGGAAAAGTGTATCAGGGTACAGATCACCACCTGGATGCTTCACAAAGTTTCCAAAATCTACTTCTAAATAGACTTCTAAATCTTTCCTTGAAAGCGTCACAATGGGAAAGCAAAACAGCAAAAGCAAAAGCCAGTGAATATATGACATAATATTTCTATCACCACATCTGCAAAAGATTCAGTAGATTTAATCCTTATTCACACAAGTGTGAGAGCAAGATATCACCTGCAGATTCTGAAGAGGTATGATGTGCAGTTGGGCTCCCTCTGTTGGCTCTGCAGCAACTGAAGTGTATTTAATAACTTCTTTTTCAAAATAAATACATTGCATTAGCAACACTAATCTCTATTTAAAAATACATATTGCTCCCCTACTAAAAATTGTCAACTCTAGGGCTCATTAGAATCACTAGAATAAACAATATTTAAGAAAAAGTAAAATGGGAACAAAGACTCGGAAGTGAGTTTTATTTGTGGCTTTTACAATAGGTGTCTAATGTAGAGAAACACAAATCATCTTGCAGCTCAGTGATTTATAGGTTCTGAAAGAGAATCTGTGGATGAGTTTCTTGCGCTTTTTTATTCCATACTTTCAAATAATTGGAAAAGGAAATCAAATTCATACCTGGTCTGTAGAGAGGCTCTGCTCAAAAATTATCAGTGTGTGCTCTCACTGAGCTGGTGGCTCCAAAGGAGAGCTGTCCATGGAGAAACAGCTGACAAGGAGACTTGTAAACATGATTTGAGGTCTCAGGGGTGAGGCTGCAAGCAAGATGGAAATGTAGAATCTCTGGGAAATTAAAAATGAATGTGGCAACCCATGTCCATGCTTTGGAGTTGTATTCTTGGTGATAACTTCTGATGGCCATTGTGTTAAGTCCACTGTTCTTTTCTCAGAGTCAATTTTCTCTATTTCTTTTTCTCCTAGACGTCTGGATGCCAACCACATCAACTATGTGCCCCCGAACTGCTTCAATGGCTTGGTCTCCCTTAGACACCTGTGGCTAGATGATAATTCTTTGACAGAAATTCCCGTCCAAGCTTTTAGAAGTTTACCAGCACTTCAGGCAATGACATTGGCACTGAATAAAATTCATTACATACCAGACTATGCTTTTGGAAACCTCTCTAGTTTGGTAGTTCTGTAAGTCTTACTGATTGCTTTTTTAGACACAATCTCAGCTTCTTTGCAGGGCTTTGACCTCTTTGTGATAAATTACTTGAAGATGCAATGTTTAGTTTAAATGTTGCTTGAGACAACCTTTAATAATTAAATATTTCCCTGTTCCCTCCCCAGCTGGCAAATGACAGGTAAATAGGTATATAGATGGGTTAATTAAACGTCTCTTTTATCTTACAGTCTTAATATTAAATTGATACCTTGGGGCTAGGAATCTGCACTTTTCCTTCTCCATCTGCACTAGGCTTAGTGATACCCCTTTACCAAAAGTTCCGTTTCATTTGTTGCAGAAAATGTTCTTTTTTAAGTTTTCTGGACTGTATATGTACTACAAACTAAAGTTTTAAAAAAAATCATCTTGGAGAAACAGATTTTTTACATCTTCCTACAGTTAAACTAGCATTTTCTAGTTTTGATCTAGCACTTGTTTTGATCCAGCTTAAAAGTTTCCGTCTCCAATAAAGAGCTATGTAAGGGAATTAAAAAATCACCTTATCTGGTCAGCAAAACAAACAGGAAGGCATGAATTGTGTGCCCTGTAAGACTCTAAGGCTGAATGAGGGAAGATTAGAAACAGGAAATGAACTGAAGCCTTTCTGGATGACTTGGAAAGAATGCTGTCCAGCAGAAAAATTATGCATTTCCCTTCATAGAAAGTATATGTAGGTTTGTGTTTTTATGTTTGCATAGCAGTTCAACAAAATGAAACTTGCATAGTTCACACCAAAATCTGGAAGGTACACTGTGGAACACAGTTTCAGCTTTTTATCTTCTGGGAATGTACCAAGTAGAAAAAAATCTAGACTGGCTGGAGAAACTGAGGTGGAGAAGTTATTTCAGGATAACTTTGGAAAATGCTAGCATTATTAAAGAGAAAATAACATATTCAAGCTTTACAAGCTGTCTGAAACCATAGTCTGTAAAACAGTGTATTTTAGCATATTCTAGCACCAGTCTAAGCATTGAACCTGACATACGCCAGGGTTCTTTATTGGCAGTTATAATCACCATCTCTGCCTAGTGCTTGATGTATTCTTATAAGCATATAGGACATCAAAAATGGGGGTCACAGCTGCTTTGTGTGGCAAAACCTTTGTCTTCTGTTTACATGAAGTATCAAACCCATTCAAGTTAAAGAGTAGATGGATTTGTCATTTGACTGAGCTTCTAGACTTATCTCAGCCATGCTAAAGACAAAACACTGTCTTGAATGTTGCTCTCTAGATCCCAGCCAGTAATACAGCGATAAGAGGACAGTTAAGAAATGCAGAAGAAAATAATTTCTTTTCATGCCCTGATTGCTTCTGCTCAGTTAAATTTTCTTATTTTAGATCTGGCTTGCTTATTTCTAATCTCCTGGGCTTCATATTGATTAATAATTGAATCATTCCTCATGATCGACAACATCTGATATTTTTGGCCCATCAAAATCTTTATGTGTAGCTCTGTGTTCTTTTGTTTGCTATTTTATACAGCCTGGCAAATTTTCAATCCAGTGCAAAAATGCATGGCAAATTGGAGCAGGTTTGAAGCTTTATCATTAGACATCCAAACATAATTGGAGTTCAGAGGTGTGCTGTTCATGCTAACTAAAGCAATTAAAAGTCAGTGTAGTAAAAAAAAAAAAAAAAAAAAAAAGGGTTGATTAAGTTTCTTCCTTGGAAAGGAAAACCCCACAGAACATTTGCATTTTGCCGTTAGAATCCCTGCCTTCTATGGGCAGGTAGACTCAGTTTCTGTAGGTTCTGCAGAACATGCAGAGACCCTCCCTCTGATCTTTAACGCTATTTTCAGAGCAGAATGAAGCATTGAAAGGAAAGTGCCTGGCAGCCCCTCTTTCACAGCCCTTCTTTTCTTCTAAGGTGCTACTCCTGTAGTTTCCCTCCACTATAAGGGTAGAGTGTCAAGAATAAAGTAAAAGGAAAACTCTGCTGGGAAAAAAGGGCATCCTTTAAAAAAAACAACCCTGAACTGGCTCCAAGTTGTATCTTCTCACATTAACTCACAGACTAGGTTTTTTCCATGTTGGTTTAAAAGACTTAGAAATAGGCAGTACTCTGAGCCTTTGTGCAGGGGGCTGGTTTAAATATATAAGAAAATTACTTTCATTTGCGAAACATTTGAGAAAGTAGTTGATTTTTATCATTTCAAAGGAAGTCAAGTTACAGCACTTACAAGATTGGTTAGTTTACTCATCTCAGTGAAGCTGACTTTTTTGTCCTATGGCTTTGTGTCTTCTTTCATTCTGCAAGCCTAATGCCCATTTCTTGTCTGCTATGTTAACCATCTCCTCACCTGTGCCTGTTCTGTGCCATACCCTCTAATGCTCTCAGAATATACATCTTCCAAATATACACCTCACACCCCACACACAGTTTTTAAGACAACATGTTAAATAACCACCACTGAGAAGACATCTACAGTTACCCAGTGTTCAATATACAAACCCAACCTGGAGCTCCAGGACATACCGTTTTTAAACAATCTAGGTGGTTTTAAAACAAATTCCTTCTACGAAACCAAATGGAAGCCTGCATGGGTGGGGAGATACCAAGAGAAAGGCATGGAGGGTGGTAGAGGTGCCTCCTAAACATGCTTTTGCAAAAGCATGACTTGCATATAATCAGTGCATGCCTGAAAATAAGTTCCTTTTGATTTAACCATCAAAATGTTTTGCTTAAGTCCACTGTGTGCAGTGTGCTTTCCTGACTGTGTGCTTAATGTTCCCCTGCAGACATCTCCATAACAATAGAATCTACTCCCTGGGAAAGAAATGCTTTGATGGGCTCCACAGCCTAGAGACTTTGTGAGTTGACCTCTTATTTGTTTCCTTTTTTTTAGAGTGTTTTCATTAATATTCTGACAGAATAAAAATAGCCTAAAAGCCAAATGTGTCTTTTGGCTTGCCTAATCACTACAGGATCTAAGTAATGGTTTACAATGACTCTATGTAGCAAATCCCATTTTTTACTAGAAATTAGTTTGCCTTTTTAATAAGCATTGTCCATTGATAAATTGTTTGAAGGACAGTTGAAAACTGTATTAAGCACTGAAAAAGAAATGGCTATTCATAAACAGTTATATTTTCCTAGTTTAGAGATTTGTTTGTCTTGTTTAATCAATAAAGCTAATAGCTGCATTGGGAAATAGTTGCAATGAAGAGCTTTAACATTAAGAAACTATCTCATCACAGAGAAGAGTTATAAAATGAGATTGTTTGGGGTTTTTTTTATCCCTGGAAAAAGCAAAAGTACCAGGTAGCCAGATAATGCATGTGTTTTACAAGGGGGGGGAAGAGGAATGTTTCAGGTTTTGTCTTTAAAGAGGTCTGATAAAGAATAGCACTGGCAAAGATTGACATTTCCTCAAGTATTCACCATAGTTCTGTTCAGACCCATTCAAATTTTCTTGAATTTTCCAACAAAAAATAATTCTACAGAACACCAAACAGGAACACAGTGCTGATGGTTAGTGCAAACTATTTCTCTAGGGTTAGTCAAATAAAGATGTCTGCTAGAGTAGCCCACAGACCCCAAAAATGCTACAGGGACAATAAAACCTTGTATGTCCTTCCCCCTGGCACCTGCCACACTCAGCTGCATCATCTTCAGAGATTTCTGATATTTTACCCAACCAGGACAGAGGCTAAAAGGCCTGTTGAGAGGAACAAATAGACAAAGTTTCAAACATTAAGAATGCCCGTCTAAAGGTGACTATTTGTTTTACTCATCCACAGAACTATGTACTGCCCACTTTCATGTTTCATTAAGATCAGAAAGCAAGAAGTTTGGGGCTTTTTTTTTTTTTTTTTTGTCACTAGTTTTGATTACATTGATCCCTTGCCACTGAATTACAATTTTACAATTTTGACTTTTAGCCGGCTGTGAGTTTAGAGGAAGTCCCTTAGTGTAGCTCCGGAACGGGGGACGGGAAAGGGAGAAGGAAAATGTAATTGTTTTGGTTTGTTTTTTTAAGTGAGATTCACATGGCACTTGGTCAAAAATGGGGAAAAACAGAACAATGGAATAAGTAATTGCAAACCCAGTCCCAGCCACCTGGCATGAGAGAGATGAAAACATAAAGGACAGTCAGGAAGCTGGGGATAAGTGTAGGTGCAGCCACTTCACTGCAATAAGAGAATGCAGCACTTGCCTCAAGCACAGTAATTCCATACTGTATAGACCAGTTTCCAGATAGTTTCAAGATAATCCAAAGAGATCTTAGTATAAGCGTTGGACGCCAGCTTTAAGATCATTTGTTTGCATCAATGCATAGGTCTGGAAATCACATATCACTGGAGGGCAAAACCAAACTGTACATGCCTGTAATCTCTTTCTGTCAATAAACAGGAGAGAGAGATTTACAAGCAGGAAGGAAAGCCTTGTTGAGTTCAGACAGCAGTTTCCTGCCTGCATTACTTCAGCCTGATACTATTTCAATTTCAATCTATTGTAAACTGTGATTTGTGTTTTGACTGTTCAGAAGGGCTTTTGCTCAAGTTTTTCAGACTATATTCTTCACAAAGCAGCACCAGAGAGCATCACACTAAACTGGCATACCTCAATTTTAATTTCAGCGTCTCCTGAGTGCGAAAGGATGTACATGTCATGCTGAGGGCAGAAGCAGGTTATAGTCCATTTCAGCCTACCAGAATAAAGTCTAATTACCCGCAGCACAAGCAGTTCTTAAAGCAGAGGTCGCTACCCTAGCTAAACTACTGTTTTTACAATTTGTGTGGTTAGAAACATTCTCCATATGAATACTGATGAATCTTAAAATAACAATACATTTAACAGTAATTTAATGAACTTACTGTATGTTTTCACACTTGTTTTAGCCCAAGGAAGATTTCTGCCAATCATTTTTACCTTCCAAACCCCAGTATCTCTTATTTTTACCACTTCACTATTGGGAAAAATCTCTTCAGAGATTTTTTCATCAGCAAAAAGGAAAAAAGAAAGACTAATACAGCTAGACAGTGAGTCAGAGGCGAATGAAGCCTTTATAGTGAGATGTATTAGCCATGTAAAATGCAGCTTGCCCTACCAAGTTGTTGAATATTCTGTATGATTTTTTTTTTCCCATTAATACTTTCAAAGAAATGAAAAGGATGGGCAATTTACAAAACAGCAAATCCCTTAGTAGTATCTGAATCCACTTAAGTTTTCTTTATTGCAGAATAGCTAAGATATAACTAAAAATAGGATGCTGATAAAAAATAGGAATGACAATGTGCCTTAAATAGAGTTTGCTGGAAAACATCCATACACTTTTGAGGATTTCCTGGCTTTGGGCTGTATGTATTTATTCAACACATGGAAGATGATATTTCATTACAAATTCCAACAATTCTGTGTTATCCGTTATGCAGTGAATAACCTAAATAATGCGATCTATTTTCACACAGAGATTTAAATTACAACAGTCTGGACGAGTTCCCCACCGCTATCAGGACACTAACCAACCTGAAAGAACTGTAAGTACAGAGCTGATATTAGGAAGGAGGATGTTTTGTCTAGTCTGTGATTATTTTTTTTAATGCTGGTGATTTTATCAGTAATCCTTAAAAACTGATATCCTAGGAAGAACTAATAAACATGCCAACATGCATAAAAGATAATTTTCAACATTCAGTTTAGAGCATTCAAGTTCTGACAACATTTGCTTTTATACTGCATTGTTCAGTGGGTTTTTTTCCAGGAACTTCATCCTTGGAATACAGTAAATAATAAACACAGTTAATTTAAGTCCCAAACACAGCAGTTGGATTTTGCAAACAATCCAGACTGTCACAGTTTCTAGTCTTAAGAAGAAGAAGGCGTGGCACCCTTTATTAGTCCAACAGGTTTTTATGTCTTTACCTCCTTCCCTCCCTCCCCCCTATTAAACTATAGCAGTTTCTTTTCAATATAAATAGTCCTTTGTATGCTATAAATACAGCACTTCTGGATGCACAGACCAATGAAAAGAGCTAAGTTTCAGTTATAAAAAAATGAATGAAATTATATTCACACATCATACACACAGTGTACACATCAATGCATATGTTCAGAATTATTTCCATTTGAATAACTTACCGTGTTCCTGGTTCCATCAGCATTTTTTTTTTAATATTTTTTTAATATACTATTTGGACATGGTTGTACTCCTGCTACGTCACAAACTGATCTTAAAGATGCTTTAAGTAGCTACCTAGGATTTTTTCCAAAGCAGGGATCCCCAGGTAGTGTGGACTCCAGCTCAGCACCTGCAGTGTTGGCAGACTGTGGCTCTGGAGGAGGGAGTGGGGCTATGAATTTCCTAGCCCATCCGTTCTCAGCTGCAGTTTTGTCATCTTTTGGCTAAAATAGTTGGTATGAAATCTAGTGGCCTCAAAGGATTGCATTTTTGCTGACCTCTGGAGTCAGTAGCCAAACATGGTTAACGCAGGTTTGCAGTAAATGCACCTTGCCCAGTCCAGCAAAGTGCCTGATGTGCTTCAGATTACTTACTGGCCCCCACAGGGCTTCACCTCTATGTATCAGTTATTGTTTTAGATAAGCTCCTGGGTGCAAGAAATCTTTGGAGTGTGAAATTGCAACCTGACATCCCAAATCCAACACGGACCATGAGACTATGTGCTTCAGTGCTTGCTTTGGGCTCTGGAGGCTGACCTCATAAGTACAAGAGGTTGTGCACGCCCTGCTGTTCCCATCCAAGTGGGAGCCCAGGAGCCCAGGCCCACAGGGATTTATCTCACTGCAGGACCACCATAGTAAGGGTGTTTCTGGATGAGACCTCATTTCTCTCTCAGAATTTGTGCCCGGGCTGAAAACACAGACTGACTTTTTGTCTACAGCTTGGAAGCATCCATGGCAGCAAGCCAGAGCTGGACATCTGCTGGCAAGTGACCAGCGAGTCAGAGACATATCTGTTTGATGCTACAGGGACACCATTGTCCCAGATGCTCTGTACTATAAGGTCTCAGCTGTAGGAGTAGTTATCTCTCCAAAGTAAGTGGGTATAGCTGCTACTCAAAGTCAATGCTTATGTAATGTTTTCCAGACTAGATTTTGAAGATACCTGTAGAAGCATTTTTCCCAGTGTGGGCTTAATAAATAAAGTCTTTTTACCCAGGGGTGCAGATAGATTTTACTGCTCTTTGGCTCGGTATGTGAACTGGCAGGCTGTAAAGTGCCTTCGGTTCAGATGGGTTTGTATCACTTGGGAAGAGTGCCCCAGGACACAGGCTGCAGCCATGAGCATGCTCTCTTCTGACCAGCTCAGAAGTGCTTCAGGCTCTCTGTGCATAATGCACTGGAGTCAGCTCTTCATCAGAGTGATGATGGGGCTGCTCCCTCACACTAACTCAAGTCAACATGGTGATGAGGTGTAGAGGAATGAAGCTGGGTTAATTAGCATTGATAATATACAGCTGTGGGCTGGCTTCAGGGGCGGTGGGTTGGCTGGTGTAGATAAGATGCAGCTGTGGCTGGTTAAGATGTTGGGCAGGCGATGAAGAGAGAGCAGCCAAGGAAGAAGTGGAGAGAGAGGAAGAAGCAGAGAGAAGAGTGAGCATGCATGCTCTGGATGAGGTGAGATGAGGCAAAGGCAGCAGAGGGACTGTATGAAGAGTACGCTGGTATGAGATGGTAAAAGACCTTATTGCAACTGGATAGTTGGGAGAGCACTGCAACAATGAGGGGCCAGATACTGCCCTGGGAAGCAGTCATGCCTTTTTCTTAGCTTTTTCTGCCATGCAAGGAAACCCATTCCATACAGCCACCAAACCAGTCTGTTTACTGGTTCTAGATTAAATGGGATCCTCATATTGTTTAGAGTCTGTGTCTGCATGTGATGCAGTTTTTATTGCATACAAAAGAAGTTGGGATTTAGAGCCTTGCTCTGTAGCTCATCAGCAGTAGCACAATGCCTAAACAAGTAAAACCAATAATGTGGGACCTGTTCAAGTAATGGCCAAGTGTGCTTGCATCAGTGAACAATTTAAGGCTTTCTAAGTGCATAAATTTAAGCTGGGAAGCCTTTTTCATACCTGACTGAACTAATGGGAGTTTCCCACACAAATCATCATTGTTCTTTTGAAATCTTAGTTGTTGCTTTTGTTTTTCACAATGGAGAATTACTCATATAAATAAAGTGCAGTAATTAATGATGAGACAGAGATTTGGCCTTCTATCCGGCCAGCACAACTACATTGAATAGTTCGTTCATGTCCACATTTAAAACACTTTAACAAAAAGGTGGCTATGGGAAACTTAACATATTACAATATAATGTATAAAATCATTTACTTGATAAATTTGTGCAATCCATTATTATCCCAGCAAAAGAAATAGTTATAGTTTAACAAATACGGGGGGAAATATAGATACTAGCTTGCTTTATTTAATTATTAATATTGAAGTATTAATGTTATTAGTTCATATATGTGTGTGTATTTACATTCTATCTATATACATACTCACATAGATTTGTAGATACATGACATACAGCTAAGAAGCAGTTTCCTGCTGAGGGCTGAATTTTAAAATGCCATTTTGCAGTTTACTTCATCTGAATGGTTTTCTTCATTTAGAAAAGTGGAGAATACCAGCTTTTTCATTGCTTTTCTTTCGCTTTTTTCAGTTCTGCCTTATTCCAGTAAACCAGGACATACATACAGACACTTTTATCACAAACAAAAAAAATTACTGTGCATTGGGAATACAGATTATGCCTTCACTTTCTTTTTCTTAATGTGTAAACCGTTTTTCCTTTTGTAGGGGATTTCATAGCAATAACATCAAGTCAATACCTGAGCGTGCATTTGTGGGTAATCCATCACTTATTACAATGTAAGTGATAAGAGTCTTTTCAATGACTCTTCTTATTAGAGAATGTGAAACTAAGTATCATATTTGTGGCTAATTGTCAAATAGCTCTGCTTGTAAGCACATCATTATACAAGCAAACAGGCTTATGTCTTGCCAACTTCATGGGAAGAATGGCAGTTTGCATGCTCTATTTAAGCGAAGTGAGGAGTGGTCTCTGGCTTTGACCTTTTATTTGAACTATTTCTTCTAGTCTCCTAGCATTACTGGCGATGTAGAAGCTAGCAAAAAATTACTCTTGATGGATTCCAGTCTGAGTTCCCATGGTCATACATGAGGATGCATTCAATGGGCAAACCTCAAAATAAGATACTGTAAAATAAATGTAAGAAAAATAGTGACTCATCTATGAGCAAAAGCAGCATGACTTTAACAGTGCAAGGGAATCTGTTCTGACTTTTTCACCTGCTAACCGTAAATTTGTCTTAGTTCATAACAAAGTTCTTCATATTTGGATTTCTGTCTTTGCAAACCTGGGAGGAAGAGGGAATAATTTGTTGACTGGCTTCTGGCTTTACAATCAAGAGAACAGTTACTACTTGCGTATTTAAAATGTGAAATGTGATTGGTGTATATATATTGGTGGGTGAGAAAATCCCTGAGGTATACCTCTGCTATAACCAGAGGTGCATAGCCTGTGATTCATCATAGAGAGTTTACTCATTTGCTTATTGTATAATCATGTCATATATTTAGAATTGTCTAAAATATTTTTCATAAAATGTCTTTTTATCCTCTTTTTGCAGACATTTTTATGATAACCCTATCCAGCTTGTTGGAAAATCTGCTTTTCAACACTTACCAGAACTCAGAACTCTGTATGTGTTTATTTTTTTTATCTAATTGTCTTTATACATTGCAATATTAAGAGTTTTCCCACACTTCCCTCACAACAATTGTATTGAAATGGTGCTTTTAAATTCTAGGACTTTAAACGGTGCTTCACAGATAACAGAGTTTCCTGATCTGACAGGGACCACAAGTCTGGAGAGTTTGTAAGTGCTAGAGAAGTATTTTTGCTTTTTTTTTTTTTTGGATGCTGTCTTATTCTAAGGAATATATAATGTCCTAAAAAAATATACTTGTTTTGCAATCTTTAAAAATTTATCTTTTTTTTTTTTCTTTTAATAAATACTTTAAACAGGACACTCACAGGAGCACAGATCACCTCTCTCCCCAAATCAGCTTGTGACCAGTTACCTAATCTCCAAGTGCTGTACGTTTCAGTAAGATCCTTAACTTTACACTAATGCACGAGATTAATGGACAAATGAAATCATTATGATTTCAAAATTACCCAATTACTGCTACTTCTGTATATCATGTTACTTCTTAGAAATTCATCTCGGGGAGTGTGCTGCCGTGTTACTCAAAATGTTCACAACCCACTTATCAGTATTTCCCATATGTTGCTGAAAAAGATAATTACTTTGCATATTTTTAGGAAAGGGTAAAAGAGTTCTTGTTCAAAAATTGTTTTTTTTTTTTCAAAAAACAGCAGAACTGCCTGATTTTCATTCATTCTGTCTCTCCTGCAGTAGTCTGGGTTTTTTTTTCCTTACTGAGGCAGATAATGCAGTGAAGCGAATGGAAATTACAATTGGGTAGGGAGTGCAGTTTTGTGTCCTTATGCTCCTCTTGTAGTTTCTTTTCCAACCAGACATAAGTAGCTGACTGAAATTTTAATAGACTATTCCTTAGCATAGTTGGGGAATAGTTTTAAATATTCAATACTGTTTTAGCTTGGAAATTTCCTTGGAGTTTGCTTAATCACTAACGAAAGTAATCATTGTGTCTGCTTCTTTGAGAATGAGCCAACAGCACTTTCCTCTATGTATTACATCACTAGGAATGTATTTGGTATTAGTTCTCTGGCCAACATTGAAATAGCATTAATTATAACACATTATTTGAATACCAGCGTGGATGTCATGAACATTTCCATAAAAAATTAAGTTTTAGTTGACTTGATATAATTCTTTCCAGAATGATAAAAGACTGAAAGTGTGTTGCCAGAAGAAAGTCTGCACACAGACTTGTTTAAATATGTCCTGTATTATTAAAAAACAATAAATAATATCAAAACAGAAGGCAAATAAATACTATAGTAATTAATAAATTTTACGGTTCAGAGTAGACTAGGACTGTCCATTGGAAATTCACTTTTTTTTTAGTATCACCCTGTATTATTAGAGCTGATATTTAAAAGGTTGAGGAGCCAGTTTAACAGCAATTTCATGTACTCAGTTGCTCTTTCCCCATTCCCATCAGATTGGAATGAGCCTGACAAGCCCATATTTCGGTTTGCACGTGAGTTTTGCTGGTGCCATGAAGCATGACAGTGCACTGAACTCCACAAGTTTCTTGGACGCTGCAATCTTGAAGGGGCTTCCTGGCTCAAATGCATGCACAAACCCTGCTTTGAAAGACAATTTGTGCATCCTACCTAGCCACCAGTACTTCCAAATGTGAATGAATATGCACAGAGGCTTCCTGGGTGTCTGCGCTCCTGCAGTAAAGGTGTACGTGAGAATGCAGTCCCAACAGTCCCCAAGAGGCTGCCCTCAGCACAGCTGGGTATGCAGCTCAGCAGGGGAACTAAACCCACTTGCTCTCTGGTGCTGCCAAGAGCCTCATGTATTAACAGAGTGGGAAAAAAGTCCTTAAACAAGTAAAATATTTCCTGGAGCTCTTAACAGAAACCAAGGGGAGAAGGGTCTGGGGTTTGTTGTTTGTTTTCTTTTTCCTGTGTGTGACAAGGGAGTGTCAGTATGTACAAAATATAAGCTGATACCATACTTTTAAGAAGACCTAAGTCACAAATCTGTGCGTGACAGAATAACCACAGTCCACCAGACATACCAAACATTTTCTACCTTGGCCCTAAAGCCTGCAGCTCACTTGAATTCTCCTGTCATGCCTGATTTGGACCACAGAGTACCTGTGAAAAGTAAAAAACAGAGGCCATAATCTTTCCTGCTATAACAAAATATATACATATATTGATGATAGGCTTTGTCCGTATTAAAAGCAGAGTAGTATACCTTAAAAACACACACGGCCATTACTTGCACCACTTCCACAGATCAAATATATAATAGTCTAAATGGCCCTGTTGGAACAGTAACAGTGAAAATATATTTTTACCAAGGAATTAAACAGGTGAAGATGAACCAGTTTTAAAGAATTTGAAACAGGAGTGAAAAGAGATTACTCTTTTACATGATAATATTGGATAACTGTGGAACAGGACATTTATTCTAATTATAGGCATAAGTTATTTTTTCTGTATTCTTTTACTAGAAAATTTCCCATTCAGTTTTCCCTGAGCAACATAGGATAAGACTGTTGGGTGGTGGGGGTGGGTGTTTGGTTCGTTTTTTTTTTTTTTCCCCTTCCAATTTTTGCAAATTGCCTGGGTTTGGTTTTGATTAGTTATATTATACTATAAATCAGTCCAGATGTTTCAGTTATTCTGTAATTTGTTGAGTTTTGGCTCAAGTCTTTTTAAGTTTTTTTTCCCCGATGTAGTGATTGATTTCAAAGCCAGTTCCAATATTTTTTTAACCATTTCCCTCAGTTATAACAGCCTAAGGATCAGAGGCAATAGTACCTAATTAAAAGTGTATAATGGAAAGTTGATTACAGTCCATTGTGATTGTTACCAGAGAAATACAGGGTCTTCTCTGAAAAAAATATAGATATATGTATTTTGTAGATTATTTTAAATGGTTTAGATATTTGTCAGAATTTAAACATGATGAATATGAAGTCTGTGATGTAAATCCAATACTCCTTATAAGCAGATAGCCAATATCATTACTGTAAAACACTCCGCAGAAGCCTACGCTTTAGGCAGGAAGTCTTCAGACAATGCAAGAGATTTGCAAAAGTAGGATATGGAGTTAATACATCTTGTCTTTTCTCCTCTTCTCGTCTCCTCAGTTAGAAACCAAAATCTGACATATGAGAGATGATAAATGAGTTTGCACATTTCTATTCTTCTGTGAATGTGGATAAAACAAAGTTATTTTAAATTGAGCATGAAGGTAGAAAATGAAAGATCCTTTTCTTTTAATGTTACTTTGATGATAATTTTTACTTTTCTTGTGTATTACAGGGATCTGTCTTATAACCTGCTGGAAGATTTACCCTGTTTTACTGCATGTAAAAAACTCCAAAAAATGTAAGCATCAAACTACCCTAAAAAGCCTAAAAAGAAGCATCTATATACAAATGTGGTTGAGCATCATTAGCTTGGTTATTGCTGGCTGGTTTGACATGTCCCAAATATATACCCTTAACACTATATTGAAGTAGATCACAGACAATCTAAAACACCCCAAAGTGTCCTCCAGGTGTTTTTGAAACTGAGGAGATTCTTATTGCTATTTCAGTGACTTGCATCACAATGAAATTGGTGAAATCAAAGCAGACACGTTTCGGCAGCTGGCTGCTCTTCGATCTCTGTGAGTACAGCCCTAATAGCCATTCACCCAGGTTCCAAAAAACATGTGCTATGTACTGTTTGCTCACTATATACCCCAAAACAACCTTGTTCCTGTTTTTCCTCACTTTGATCTTTCACCCATTAGGTTATAACTGTGAAAGGAAAACAAACGTGAAGTTTAGCATCTGCAGCAGTTAATTCAAAGATGCAAACTTACAGCTATAAAAGCTGTTACTTCTAAATGTTTCTGATGGAGGTGGAGAAAGATACTGAGCCAGAGCTGATATCTGTTGGCAGGTTCACATAATAATTAGCCTTAGGGAACATGAAATCTTTTTACAGAGAACAGTTTCTTAAGAAATAGAGTCCAGTCATGTGCAGGCTTCTAGTTTTCACACAGACAGATGTGCTAGCAGAGTAAATTTTTCAAGAAATTACTCATGATTTTAAGTTTTCACAGGATCAAATCCATACTTTTTTTACGAGTTGCTTTCAATCTTTTTGATTTTTTCTGGGGTCAGTGAAGATTGAGATTAGGAAGTTAAGTTTACTGACAATGGATTTTCTTAGTCACATCATGAGGACCTCTTAGAAGTAGTCCATGTACCCCACCCTTCTTTCTGATGCCTTAGGAAGCTGGAAGCAGAATGAAAATAACTGTCTTAGACTGTAGAAGGCATTAAGATGTTTTCAGAAAGTTTGTCTGTTTAATAACTAACACCATTAACTAACATAATTTTAAAATGGAAAAAAGATTTTGCACTATGAGATATGCAGAAGCATATTGCAAATATTTGCATGTAATTAATACCTTTTTTATATTTAGGCCTCCTAATCAAGTGTATGAAAACTTCCATATTCACTCAGTGGGTATGTAATTTTCCACTCACTTTTCTTGTAGGGATTTAGCTTGGAACAAAATTAAAATTATTCACCCCAATGCCTTCTCCTCTTTACCATCTCTGATCAAACTGTAAGTATTTGTATATCTTTTACATTTCAGTTTTCACATTTTTCTTGCAAAAGCATACAGAAATTTAATAACTTGCTGTCCCAGCAGAAACTGAGGATTTCTGTATTCTGGTCTGTTGAATCCATATCTAAATGCCTGCTTTCTTGTACTTCACCAATTCCCGTAGGTATTATGGCAAAACTGCATATAACACTATGTAATCAGAGTCATTTGAGGTCCATGAAGAGTATCAGTGCATCTGCCTTTCTTCATTCAATTTGTTAGTAGTTTAGTCACTTGTAGCAGTGGGGAGTATTTCCTGTTAGCTGTGTTTCAGGACTAAGGAACTGGATTAAAAAATAAGTAAGAAGCATTTTCCAGTATGCATCTTTATTTCGTCACTCCTCATTTGACAAAATAGTCTTTCTTCTTTCGTCAGTTCAGCCAGAGTAGTTAACGATCAAAACATCAGCAGCCAATTTTTCAGGCCTTGTTCACAAACACTTCTCAGTCCTTACTTTTTCCTACTTCCCACTGTCATTTTAATGCCTCTTCAAGGTTGTCATGGTTTAACCCTGGCTGGTGACTAAGCCCCACCCAGCTGCTCACTCATTACCCCTACAGTGGGATGGGGGAGAGAATTGGAAGAGTAAAGGTGAGAAAACTCTTGGGCTGAGATAAAGACAGTTTAATAGGTAAAGCAAAAGCCCCACACACAAGCAAAACAAAGCAAGGAATTAATTCACTACTTCCCATTGGCAGGCAAGTACTTGTTCAGCCATCCCCAGGCAAGCAGGGCTCCATCACGGATGATGGTTGTTTGGGAAGACAAATGCCATAACGCCAAATGTCCCCCCCATTTCCTTCCTTTCCTCCAGCCTATATACTCAGCATGATGTCCCATGGTATGGAATATCCCTTTGGCCAGTTCAGGTCAGGTCCTGGCTGTCCCCCCTGCCAGTTGCCTGTGCCTCTCAAGCCCTCTCGCTAGCAGGCCTTGAGTAACTGAAAAGTCCTTGAATTCATACAAACGTTACCCAGCAGCAACCAAAACCATCCATGTGTTATCAACATTGTTCTCGTACCAAATCCAAAACACAGCATGGCACCAGCTACTAAGAAGAAAATTAAATTCATCCCAGCTGAAACCAGAACAGAGGTGAATCCCTGAGGCATTGGTTGTTTGGGGAAAACATGAAAAAAAATGCCTCTGGAGTCGTCCTGCTGTATGGCTGTCACAGATACCTTGCTGCGCATTCGCTCACAAATAATCCAGTAGCTGCTGGGAAACCTAAATTTGGAAAGCGATATTCATTTCTTTCCATGTGCAAAGCCCTCTGAATGGTGCACTGAAAAATGTCCATAAAGACAGTGTTGTCCATGACATCCCTTTTGGGGCCACCCTCAGAACTTTCCTATTGTGTGAGGTAAGCAATAAGTTGTACATTTGGTCACTAGCACAGAACAGTCAGAGAGGGTTAAAGAGAAAAGCTCTTTAACCCACGCACCGTAACACAGTGTTCCCTGAAACGCTAGTCCCTAACCACAGTCAGCGGTCATTTTTACCATTGCGGTAGAACCAGAATTTCACCTTTGGTAGTTAATTATGTTGGGAGCAAGAGGACACACGCTAAACCAGACAGACAGAAGACCAGTCCATCAACATACTTTATCTTATGTCTAGCCCTTAGATTTCAGCAGATAGTCCAAGAGACAGGAACTTTGCTGTTCAGCCTTGGGCATAAAAGCATTTCAGCAGCATTAGACTCCCTTCTTCCTCCTTACTGACTGTTGACCTTATTTTTATTTTTTTATATATATATATATATACACACTTAAGTATTTCAGTGTAGACAATTGTGAAGAGGACTGAAATGTTCATAGAATAAATGGAAGAGAGTGAGAAACAGAGAACAGAATACCTCTGGACTTCCTGCCTGATTACTTTACCACATCTCCTTGACCGCTGTCTCTTTTTTCGTTCGCCTGTTTTACCTTCACCAAATTATGTATTTGCATCCATCTGCACTGTCTTCCCTCAGCTCCTCAGACAAAGCTCAGCTTAGAACTGTCACCTGAACCTGCTCCAGCCCAGACCTGCCCTACCCTGTAACACATCTTCCCCATACACCTGATCTGCTCCCTGTGGAGTTTTCATGGCAGCCACGCCATCCAGCATCCCACTGGATCTCTTAAACCATGGGAGGCTGTTCTGGTGCTGGCTCTCTTTAATTCAAACAATCTAATTAACAGATTTTAAATTCACTTGCTAGTCTCAAAACTGGCACTGCGAATGCTTGGAGTCCAAATCTGACAACAGACTTAGCTAACCGCTCGATATTGCTGTTAGCTTTCTGCTAGGCACATAGGTGCAGACTCCTGAGTGGTGCTGCAGCTTCACTCTGCTGACTGGGGCCTCTGTTCAATGCAGTCATTTTTGATAGAGTTAGAAAAGTCTAACCTGTTTTTCCAACATGACGCTTCTAGTGCTGAAGGAAAAAAAATTAAAACCTGTAAGCTGATTTTTATTTGCTGTTATGCAGGGATGTGTCATCCAACCTTTTGTCCTCCTTTCCTGTGACGGGGCTACATGGTTTAACTCATTTAAAATTAACAGGAAATCATGCCCTACAAAGTTTGATATCATCTGAAAATTTTCCAGAACTCAAGTGAGTATATCATTAAAACTAATAAGTCACATTTGTGTTCATGTGCAATGGAAGGTGTGTCAGTGTGTAACGCATGTTACTTCGTATTGTCAGTCTTTGATGTGTGCTATTAAAACTAAAGCAAATATGACAAAAATGATAACTTTTTTATTATGCTTACTTTTACCTGAAGGAACTATGAAGAGTTTTGAAATATTAACTCCAGTACTTTCTTAATACGAGCCACATCTGCTTCCTAGTGATATGTTTCAAAAGCTGTTAAAACAATATTGCTAGAAGCTTAGTGATATGTCCTTCTTCTACTGGATTGTGCTTACAGAACTTCCATTATTTTTAATGGAACACAGCAAATACCAAGGGAAGAATATACTCCTGAAGTTCCAAAACATTTGACCTCTTTTGTTTGAACATGTTTTTTCTGTAATCCTTTGATTAAGATTCAGATAATACTTTGCCATTATTACTAAAACATTTTGATGCTGGTAATTTTCTGCTGGATGCTCTGTGATAAAGGAAGGAAATGTTCTCTAGAGATCATTTGCAGCTCTGCCAGTCACTAGATGACTATAGAGAAATCACAGTAAAGACAGTTTTGCCTCTGACTTCAGGGTACTTGGGAGTGTCCCCTAACTCTGCCTTGATTTTTATATTTTAATTAGAGGATGCCAAGTGCAACATGTTTTTTGTGTATGTTTTACTGTAAAAGGTTTGAAATCATAGAATTCAAAACAATTAAACTGTGCACATAATTTCAGAATCATAGACTGGTTGGGGTTGGAAGGGACCTCTGGAGGTCATCTTGTCCAGCCACCCCTGGTAAAGCAGGTTCATCTGGAGCAGTTGCCCGGGACCGTGTCCAGACAGCTTTTGAATATCTCCAAGGGTGGAGGTTCCATCTTTATGTCTTTACTAGATTGGCCCTTTGCACTGGAAAAGTCCCATGAGTCTTAGCCAGGAGACAACTCAAGAAGACATTACCACTAATGAAAAGGGGTGGAGTGTTTGGAGTTATCAGTAAGGGAGTCATCAGCAGAAGTGCAGCGTTGATTAAACCTCTGTGTACAGTACTGGAGAGATCCACACTAGAACACTTCTATGATGGCACGTTGATATAAACTGAGACAAGAGCTGCAAAAAGTGGTTCCAAGGTTACAAAACAATGCCTTAAAAGTCTTAAACCATGTATTTTTAGTTTGTCACAGAACAGATTGGGCAGTGACTTCATCACAGTGTAGGTACTTTATAACATGGACATTCAAAGTTCTAGAGGCCTCACACCTCTCTTACACTAGAGACCTTCAGATTGCTCTCAGAAGCAAGTACCATAAGAAATCATGAATGGCTAAGACTGAGCTTCTGCCATAATTTTTCTTCTCTTACTGACTTTGCCCACATTTTGAGGCAGGTGACAATTCTAAAATACCTGAAGGTTCTTTAAAAGAATGTGAACACAAGAAAATAGATTACTTCAACGTAGCAAATATATAGTGATGTATATACCATGGCCAAAGGCATGAGAGGTGCTGCAGTAGTCCTAGAATAAGCCACTATTCAACTGAATTATGTAAGATTAGATTTTTTAATTCTCTTATCAAAATTACGCTTCATATGACGTTTCCACCAGTAAAATTATGTACATTGCTGAAATGCAACTACAGTGTAGTTAGTCTGGGTAAGTAGTTAGCAAGGATGTGTCAGACAGTAGCTTAAGTCTTCAAAAAAGGTGCAAAAAGCATGATTAATTTATCTAGAGTTGATTAACATCTGTAAGAACCAGTTATAGCCAGTCAGGAGAGAATGGGGTAAAATTCTGACCTGGAGTCTATAGGGCTTTGACCGTAAATCAAAATGAGGCCAGGACTTTACACAGGATCACCGCGCAGGCAATGCATGAAGCCCCAAACTTGAACGGAGATCTAAAACAAAAGGAAATTTCACCCTTTGTAACTGTTGGAACTGGACTGGGTTACAACATTAAACAAATTCCTGTGTAAAAGCTTCCTGCTTATCTAAAGGGGTCATTGCTGTTCAATACACAGACACATCAAAGAGCCGAGCATCCTCTGCCCCACCTTCAGCAATGGCATGAGAATGCTCTACAGAGCTGAGCTGAGCCTGCTATGGCAAGCTTTGGGGCAGTAAAGTCAGGCTGCCAGCCACTCCTTCCTTCTTTATCTGATGCTTTGACTCAGCGCTGTAAAGAACTCCGTGATTTGCTCGTATTTTCTTCATAACTGTCCCTTCCCATTCACCATCAGCCCCACACCTTTGTGAGGTGGAAAATGAGCTTGTGATCTCTGCTGCTTAATCTAAAAACAGGAAAAAAAAAAAAGAGGCATTACTTGCTGCAGGAAGAAAATTCTCAAGGCTAGATATCATCAGTAAGATAAGCAGAATATAAAAATAAATTCAGCCAGTGTTTCTAAAAGAGTTTAATTTGACAAAGTCCAAATCTAATCACCCTCATCAAATAAGCATCATTTGTAAAAAGGACTGCTTCCAGCACTATATAGCTGACAGTTGTGCTTGGGGGGGTTTTGTGGTTTTTTGTTGTTGTTGCTGTTAAATGTGTCTTTTGCAAGAAAGAAATTCCTCTGTCACCAAGAAACGCTGATACTATTTTTTCTGCATTGCAAAGAATGTTTTGTCCTCTGTGTTCTGGGTCCCAGTCATTCTGTGCAGTTACACTTCGCACACAGATTCAGAAGCATTCACCAGTTTGAGACCTGTATGTATTACTTAGTAACTCAAGGGAAAGAAACTCAAAGTGTTCAGTTTAAGAAAGGGTGCTAGAAAGATCTAGAGAGAGCTTAAGAAATGGGAGTCTTCCTCTTTAAAGATAATTCAAAAGTGGGGTTTTAAGGGGTTGGCTATTTCCTTGAAGCAGTGGACCAGTACAATGTGAGAGGTCCTCACTTCCAGCGTATGACAGACCAGCAGGCTGGTCGGAGTGCAGCGGCGTCTGGACATCTGTCATTATTAAGCACAGAGGGCTGCTGGAATAACCAGGGAATACATCTCCGTTAGTCCCCTGAGCCTAAAAAAGCCCCAGCTGTGTCAATGTCTTCCAAAAGGTCTGAAGCCACAAGTGGCAGTGATAACCTTCCAGAACTGTCAGTGTATCTTCTCATAATTTTTTGGTGTTTATGGGGATTTTTTTTCAGAAAAGGGGCATTTCTAGTTGGGGATTGAGATTGTTAGTCTAGTAACCTATGGGTTTAATGATAATAATATATTTAAAATCGCTTCTGGGAAATAAGTTCAAAATGTTTAATCAAGACAATTCCTTATTTTCAAAGATGGCATACACAGAAATTAGTTAGAAATTAAATATTTAAATCTGCTGGCATGAGGTTGCTTGATAGTTAGATCTTGGTTTATCTTGAACTTTTATTGGACTGAGTACCTTCAAAATACCTTACGTAGCTTTTTGTATTGGGTACAGTATCTGTACCTTTTGTATTTCTGTTGGGAATTAGCAACAATATTGTAAGTATATAGAATCTAAATACCCCAGAATGCACTAATTTAAAAATCACTTTAGAGCTTGGGGTTCTGTTTGTTTCCCTTTGTACCAAGCTTCTGACTGGCACGCAAGTTTTAAGTCCTGTTGGCACTGGGCTCGATTCAGACTGATTTCTTTGAGGATTTTTCAGGGGGTTAGACGTTGCTTGCAATGCTCATTATGTTAATTTATGTGATTAGCCTGTTGAAAGTAATGTGATAGGAGGACCTAGTTCTGTTTTATTCCTTTTAAGTCAGAATAACTTCTAACCATTTCTTTATCTTTTAATTTTTTCATTTATTGGGCTTTTGGAATTAAGGTGAGTTGTTAGGTTTTACTGTGTACTATTGGTGAACTCTGCAAATTAAGTATCTCTGCTTCCAAAGCATAAAATATTTTTTAAGGAATAGAAGCAGTACTCTACAGAACTTGGATATATGTAGTTCTTTGCTACCCCAGCATTTGCACATCTCCAAAGGAATTAAGTTCAGAATATACCAGAAATGAGCAATTTTCTGACAACAGAAACCCTCAAAATCATTGAGACTCACTGACCTATACTCAGCTATGTGTTAGGAATAACAATGATCTTAAAAGAGTTAGGAATGAGCATCCAGTGTCCTGCAATGACCATGCTCATTTCTAAGACAATTAATAAAGTAAAATATTTTCCTCAGTGATATCTGTTTTCACACACAGTGCCCGATTCATTCACCTCGTGGTTTAGAACACTGCTTTCTTGATCCATGCACGAGAGACAATCTCTTTTTTGCCGTCTTACTGTGAGAACAGTTGGATGTGGAAAGATGTGGATGAAGTTTGAATTCCAAAAGATCTCATCCTCCCAAAACTGCAGAAATTCCATTTGGGAAGTTACGTTTTGGTATTGCCTGTTAGGAAGGTGGATGCAGTTGTGATCTTTGGATCTGCTTTTTTAAGAGAAAACATTAAGAAAGTAACATAGAGAAACTGTTGAGTTACACTGTAAAATCATTCAAAATCATATAACAGAAATACAGCTCTAAGAGTAACATTCGCTCATCAGCAAGGCACACGTCTCCTACCTTCATATCTCCCATGAAAATGCATAAGAAAACTTCATTGTGCCTTTACTAAAATTAGCCTAGAAATCACCTGCATTTGTGATGCGGAATTTTATTTCTGAGTCCTCATTTTGTATTACGATGACTGATTTTTACCCCTAGGTATTTCAGTCGTGGTTATTTCACCAAGTTCCTTTGTGCTAACAGTTGAGGAGTAGTACAATCCAGTAACTCTGGTGCTAAACTAGTATCATGGCATGCTTCCTTTTTTTCTTCTACAGGGTCATGGAAATGCCTTATGCTTATCAGTGCTGTGCCTTTGGAGTTTGTGAGAGCCACTACAAAATTTCCAGCCAATGGAACAAAGATGAGAATAGCAGCATTGACGATTTTCACAGAAAGGATGCTGGGTTGTTACAAATTCACGGTAATTGTCATCATTGGCTTTTAAATATACCTGAAGGCTGTGAGCAGCCCGTGATGTTAAACAACTCCAATACTCTTTTACAGTCACGGAGGCAGCCTTTCCCTCTCTCTTGCCTGATAATATGTTATTCAAGCATTCTTATACTTAGCAAACTCATTTTTTCAAGTCTGCCTTTTCTTCAGAAATCTCACTTGTTCATCTTTCCATCTAAATAATTATAATAATGTGGGAAGTGAAATCTTCCCTTTATGTCAGAGACCGGGAAGTGGTGCTGGTATGTAACCCCACCCAAGAGCAGGCCAGCAAAGATCTAGTTTTTCGGCGGTCTTGGAAACAGCAATGCACCCTTGGCTCTCCTGCTGCCCACATGCTTCAGGATGAGTCGTGGAGCTTACATGGCTACTTTGGCATAGCTGTTGATATTTTTCTTCCCAGCACTTCCTGGGTACCAGAGAGGGCATCTGCTCTCCAGGACAGATGACTACTATATTTTTCTTCCCCTTCAGCACAAGGTCTGTTAATTGACCTGTTACCTGTTACGTAGGTGCACTTATACATGTTATACCATCCTGCTGCTTTCTGTACCATCTCTGCTCCTGCAAACTAAGTCTCAGTTCAGGGCTAGCCCCAGCAAAAATAGAGCCAAGAATATGTGGTAAGGTGTTGACGTGAGGAACACAGAAAAACTTGGGTTAATTCTTAGTAGCCTGGTGCAACAGCAGAATTCATATTTTGAACTCCTTCCTAGGCAGTCGTCACACTGCAAATTAGGTAATAGAGACCGTATCTGTAAGTGATTATTTTCAGAGAAGTGATGTAACCTTTTAAATAATCCTGAGTACAGTATTTCAAAACCAGGTAGGCATGCATCTGCTTCTGCTCGCAGTTTGGCGGGCAAAGGGACAAGACCAGGCCTTAAATACCACAGATATTTTTGCAATTTGTACTAAAAGAAGTTTTCCTGAAAATTACAATATCAAATCTGGGTATTTTCTCTCCCACAGATGAGCGTGACTTTGAAGATTTTTTTCTTGACTTTGAAGAAGATTTGAAAGCTCATCATTCAGTGCAATGCTCACCTTCTCCAGGTATGAAACTGCCAGACAGATAGGAGTCCAAGCACAGTATTACCAGATATTCTAGATGCAGCGCAAACTCTGAATCTGATACTAGGATTGTAACATGATGTTTTGCAATAAATTGATGAGATTAATACAAATACTTGGCACAGTAACATAACATTTTGCATTGCAGTCCAGAACACTATGCAGCTACTAAATCCATATAGGAACATAACAAAAGTTTTACCCAGTCCTGAAGCAGATCCTCACTCTGGGCCCCTTTTCACAGGAACTGATCCCCTTAAGGGAATGAGAGAGCAAAGACTGTTCTACCAAGACACAGATGATAAAGGGGAGCAGAATCTGTTCAGTCTTTTGCAAACCTGAAGTAATTCATGTGAACTTCACTGAGTTATTCTAAAACTGAGATTCCTGAACAACACACAGTTTAGTTCAATGTCTAGGAAATACCAAGCACTACTGTACTGGTGTACACAGTCCATCGCAAAGGACCCCCAGCACTGTCATTTTTCTTATGGAATGGTGCATCCCTGGCTTCACAGTGTGGCAGAAAGGAAAAAAAATGCATTGATTGAATTGCAAAGCTACAAGCCACCAATTCCACTGAAACTTTCCTTTAAGGCAAGGAAAGAAACATGTCTTTGAAAGGTCACTTCTAGCTTTAACAGCCATGGTCATAAGTTTTACTTGCTTGATTCAGCAAACATTTTCCCTAGCCAGTCTTTCATTGTGAAACATGAACAAAAAACCCCAAGTGACAACTCGTAAGTCAGCATTCATTCCAAGCCAAGATCCTTGTTTGTAACAGCAAATAATAACAAAATTTTTAAAGTTATGTAAAGAGGAATAGAAAAGGCAGGAAGCCAAAGAATTTAGAATTATTTGACCATCACATATTCTCCTATGGCCTAAATATAACTACCGAGTTCACAAAAACATTGCTGTCTCCAAGGCAGGTTATCACCAGACCCAAGAGAAAATTTAGCTTCCATGCTGATCTTCCTAATGGTATCTTAGAAAAACATGCAAACTGACACAATAGAAGCCTACTTGATGGCAACAGCTGCAGTCATATGGAGTGCATCTCAGCTGAGGGCTTTGTGTCTTCATGGAGAAGCACAGACCACTGTGACGGACTTGCTTTGAAGGAGTATAGCTGGCTCATACCAAGATAAATAATGTTTCTCAGACTGCAGAGCATTCAGCTTCAATGGCACAATATATGCACCTCAATTCTATGAGAATACACAGCAGGCTTCTATCATAATGACCTGACTTTAGCCACAAGTCACCAGAAGACCCTCCAAAAAGGCAGCACTTCCAAATGCAAAGGCAGCCTCAATTTTCTTGGACTGCGTAATGACATGTTAAAAGGCGGCCAAAGTGCATCTGTCTGTACCCATTACGTCACACTTCACCAGGACTCATTAGCAGCTTGTCCTAGTTTAGTGAGAGGTGGTTTTTTTCAGCTTTTGTTTTTTACACACCGACAAACATCTCAGAATTTCTGGAAACTACAGAAAGTTCACATTGCACTTGTACTGCTAGGCACAAAAAGAAACCCATAGACTGTTCGAGTTGAGGAACAAAGACTCATGTGCACCAGTAATGCAACATGCAGCATGCATTTAGCAGCATGTTGTCAACGTCTCAGATTACTCCAAAGGAAAAGCAAATTTCCAGCTCCCCTTTTGGACTGAAATTCACTGCTTGGCTGTGCTGAGAACCTGCAAGACACATGAAATTTAACATCTTAGAAAGCACAAAATTACTTTTCAGTTTACATGGGTTTCCCTTGCCCTTTCTATTTTGTCATTTCAGGTCCCTTCAAACCATGTGACCATCTGTTTGGTAGCTGGCTGATCAGAATTGGAGTGTGGACCATAGTGGGTTTGACCTTCATTTGCAATGCACTGGTGTCTGCTACAGTTTTCAGATCTCCATTGTGTATGTCCTCCATAAAACTTTTGATTGGTTTAATAGCTATTGTAAATGCCTTGATGGGTCTGGCCAGCGGAGTGCTGGCTAGCGTGGATGCATCAACTTTTGGGAGCTTTGCTCAGTACGGAGCACGGTGGGAAAGTGGAATTGGTTGCCAAATAACTGGCCTTCTCTCCATTTTTGCTTCAGAGGCTTCCATTTTCCTTCTTACCTTAGCTGCACTTGAACGTGCATTCTCTGTGAAACACGCTACAAAGTTCGAAACAAAATCCTCCATTGCTAGTGTAAAATTTTCCATTTTCTTTTGCTTTATGTTGGCACTAATCATTGCAGCGATACCACTCCTCACTAGAAGTGAGTATGGGGTTTCTCCACTTTGTTTGCCACTACCGTTTGGAGAACCCACTGCTATGGGCTACATGGTAGCGCTGGTATTGCTGAACTCCCTTTGTTTTCTGGTAATGACTATTGCTTACACAAAGCTCTACTGTAGTTTAGAAAAGGGAGAACTAGACAGCATTTGGGATTGCTCTATGGTCAAACATATAGCCTTGCTACTTTTCACTAATTGCATTCTTTATTGCCCTGTGGCCTTCTTATCTTTTTCCTCCTTACTAAACCTCACTTTTATCAGCCCAGAAGTGATTAAGTCAATACTGCTAGTGATTGTCCCACTGCCTGCATGTCTAAACCCACTCCTTTATATACTTTTCAATCCACACTTTAAGGAGGACTTGGGAAGTCTGCGAAAGCAAACTTTGTTATGGAGGAGATCAAAACATGCTAGCCTGATCTCTGTGAATTCCGAAGACATAGAAAAACAATCTTGTGACTCAACACAAGCATTGGTAACCTTCACAAGTGCCAGCATATCATATGATATGCCTACCAGCAATTCACTAATGCCATCGTCGTACCAAATGACAGAAAGCTGCAATCTTTCATCAGTTGCGTTTGTTCCATGTCGCTAGTTTCAGTGGCAGTAAAGAAAATATCTGTTTACAAAGTTTTTAATCCTGAAAGCAAGTATTGATGTGTGCATATAAGCTAGAGAGTGCCTCTGAATTATTGTTACACACGTCAGAAAACAGACAATGACAAAACTTGCAGCAGGCTGAAAATCCAATACATGAGCCTTCTCAGCCTACTTTGGAAATGCTGGGATGAAGAAACTGAAAGCTTCTGCATTTTGTCCAGTTGTATCAGCTGCTCTCTTTTAAAGTAGAACTACTCAGAAAGGGCATCAGTTGGTGAAGAGCAAAAATAGCATATTAAATTGGTAAGACTTTTTTTCAAAGCATCACCTGATACAGTTTGTTTTCAGGGACTGGTGGGTTTATTCCTGTTTATTGTAATTTGGTTTTAATAATAGGTTTTCAGTGCCATGGTTGTTTTTATAAGCATCTCTGTATGGCCTGCATTCAGCAAGGTGTCTAAATGGAAGAGTAGTCCTGTTCAAGTCCTAAAGGTTTCTGCAGAATAGATTTTGATGAAGTTCCATGTTTGATAAAACTGATTTAATAGTTTAACTGACATTTGGTTTGGTTTTTAGAAGCCATCTGACTTGATAAAGCATTTTTAATTGTCAGCTAAACCTACAGAATTAACGTGATGTGAAAGAAGTTAATTAAGATCCTGTTAAGTGCTTGAAATGTAAGTGTAAATGGCAAGCTATTGTCATGTGGATATTTTTCTAGTGAGGTTCTGCACAGTTTAGTCCTGAATTGCTACTATGCCAGTAGAATTACTCCCAGAATTACTGCTGATAAAATTATCAGATGACTTATAGAATTTGAGGGTGGAAAATACTATACAGAAAGTCATCAATAAAAAAAAGACTGGCATGCTTAGGGCAATTAAAGGACACTAAAGGCACTCACATAGAAACATTCACTTAAGGTAATTTGTCTAGGAACAAAAAAATGTCGTCCTGTTCATGGCATGATCTCTGTCCTGCGAAACAGTGATTCTAGAAACCTTCTAGTTCGTGGTCACTAGCCAGTTGAAGATATAGAGGCCACTGTGTCCTTTTGGCCAAGGACAGCCAATATCCTTAGCCAAGGCAATATCAAGGAGTGAAGAGACTGTATGATCTGTGTTCTTAGCACTGATGCAAGCACTACTGGGATATTTCAAACAGTTCTTGCATTCACATGCTGTAAAGAAGATTGTGAAATTGAAAAGGATATGAATATCATAAACTTAAAACAGCTTAAGAAAGAAGTGATTTGATCACAGTTTATAAGCAGCTACTTTGAGAAACAGAAGTTTGAGAGCGGAGGACTACTCATTCAAAAGAAGAATCTGGTAAAATAGATCGGAATTAGACATTAGGGATATGCAGCATAGAAATAAAGGTGTGAATTGTTGGCAGTGACAGTCATCAGCTAGTGGAACTCTGTCATCAAAAATCTCTAAATTCAAACTGGATATATTGCCAAAAAATGTATTGGAGCAGCTATTGGAATTCAGGGCCTTCTAATGGCTTTGGTTTAGATTAGATTAGCGCAGCGTTCCTCTCTGGCTTTAAATCTGTTAATACTTTGCGGAATCAGTGCAGGTATGTTTACACATCAGAAGCATCCCAGTTAGAGAGAAGAGATTTCAGGTCTTTGTCAAGTCAAAATATCTCAGACAACGCAGCCACCTTCACTTCCCTAGAATAGCAGTCTTTGACCTCGACCAAGCCATCAGGGGATATTCCAGTATCCTTTTCTCAGGCCTGGCACCTTCTGCTCAAGTAAGCTGATCATTTAAGACATGAAAGTGCACAAGTTTCCTTTTTTTTTGTTGTTAAAAATAGCTCCCCGAGGAGTAACATTTAATAGCCTAGTCCTCACTGCTCAGTTAATGGCCATTCAACCTCCAGGTGAATGAGACTAATTTTTTAACATTACCAAGATTAGGCTAGCCCAGTAATTAAGGTAATCAGTTACAGATGATCTCTGTTGTTCATCTGTTACTGTATATAAAACTTCCTGGGACTCAGGATGGATTTTCACAATGAAGAATTTGTTGCCAACGATAGATATGCCTTGATTTTCTTGTCCATTCACACTGGCGTATTTTTAGATTTGCAGTTACAGATGGCATCAGTTGACTTTGGCTGACGTGTTCATCCTTCAGGAAAAGAAAATGAACCGGTGCCGAAATTATGTATGATAAAGTCAGCTGAGTGCTTATCTTAATCCTTTATCTCCTGTGGCTTTTTAAGCAGTGCAGCGTACAGCTGTAGAACAATGCCTGAAACCACTTTGGATTAAACAGACGATCAGTCAACCATTGCACAATAGCTATTACCATGTTTACTTAGCTTTAATTTAACTGGGGTCCATCTGTGCTGCACTGCTTATGTCAGTGAAATTCCTTTCAGCTCGCTATATTTAAGAAGTTTGTAAAGTGATTTGAGAAGCAAAATAATGTTATAATTCTAAAGACTAGTTAAAGAAAGCCTGTTTTATCAGAACTGTTTTAGCTTGCAGAAAGTCCTAAAGGCTTTGTGTCTTATTTTTGTAAGCATGTTTGAAATATTTTGATCGGATATTGTAAACTTGAAATTGTTAAAATCATTTAATAGATTTTTAAAGTAAAATGTGTAAATATAGAACTGTATTTATTATTACAGTGAAATGCAACCACAGTAAAGGACATGAGATTAAGCCCTGTACAGTTTCATATTGATATTTACTATATTTTCTGCTCATATATATTACTAAATTCATTATCTGTAAATAATATAATGTAAATGTGTAGTGATTGTAAATAGGTGACATGCTTTCTTTTCTATCAGTGTGCAAAACATACGTAAGTTGTAATAAAATGTGACTACACAGTAAAGAGCATTTAATCAGGACCTAACACCTCACAAAATGGCGTGCATCCTCAATTACTCCTTCCAAAGTTATTGTAATACTTACACTAACTTCCCTAGTTTTCCAGAGTTCTCGGTGAAGTATAAATTGCAGGTTGCATGCTCCGTTAGGTGTCCTGGGAGAAAAAAAAAAAAAAAAAAGAATAGTGTTTAATTTCAAGACAGACTAAGTTTTTCACCAAAACTTTGCTCACAGACCCTTATCAACAGATACTGCTCCCTGTGCACGCTGTCCATATCTCAGTGACGGCCGCTCACCATTGCCACCTGCGAGACTGGCACCTCCGACTGTGTGACACGGGCATGCACCAGGCCAGACGACGAGCACGCATGCATGAACAGCAGGTCTCAGACCGCACTGAACCACGTAAGGGATGAGGTTCTGCTGCACTAGGCTGCTGCTTCTGGTGAGGCAGCAAATTCTCCCACATGCTTCCCTATTTTCTCCCCTATCCCTTATGTGGCAGGTGAAGCAGGACGGGGGATTACCAAACAGCTGGAAAAGTTCATCTGATACATGGAGAGAGGCAGTAGCACATCATGTATGAAATCCATAGGATGCAGATGCTAAGGGCCAGTGAAAGGGGGGCCCTAAAACATGGGACTTGGCAAGAGTCAGGTTGCTCAGGCTGCGCTGGAAGTTACGGCTCAGTTGAACTAAAGACAAGCAGCAGCTAAGCACAGTCATGTCGTCATCTAGGCATCGAGGAAAGGCAAGACAATGGATGCGTTCCGTTAGGAGGGACAGCAGCACAGGGCAGTTACATGTGCTTCGTTTGTCAGAGACTGTAAGTCATCTCTGTGAAGTATTTGAGGGAAAGAGGTAAAACACCAATGACGTAAAAGCTCTTGAGAAAGCAATTGTTTGGTCAGGAATTCGTTCCATATGGTAAGTAACAAATTAGAAAGATTTTGAAAAATAAGTAAAATGATCCTAGATGTAAATTGATCTTAGCAGGGAGTGTGTAGGTTCTCAGCGTAGATGAGGAGGTTAGAGAGGATGGGGTCACTTCAGCCAGAAGGGCCCGCAGAGAAGTAATTTTGTTGGGCGAGTTTCAGAATAGCCTTACTGAGGTGGGACAGAACCAGCAGTGAGTGGGGATGAGAAAGGCATTAATTATCTTTAGGAGTAAAAAAAACAGAAGCGTGACAAAGATAGCACAGGGGAGTTCATAAGCCAGGGAGGAGAGAAGGCTTCAAGAGAGGATACAGTAGGCAGTTTTATGGGATATTAAGAAGGGTGGTGAAGTTTTGTGAAGGATGAAGAGCTCAAAGTGGATAGAAAAGGATGGAAGTGGTGTAATGGCTGAGAAGATTTAAATGGTAAAAAAACCAGGCAGTAAAGATGCTTTCACATGCACTTACTTGTACCAAACAGCATAAGCAGTATTAGAGCTGGGGGCCATAAAGGAGAAGAATGAAATTGTGTTATCTGAGAAGGGGAATACTGTGGCTTGAACACGGAAGGGGAAAAGAATTAACTACGAAGAATGAATGGGCTGTTGGAGAAAGCCTCACTGCAGAAGGGACTTGGTACGTGGAAGAAAGATTTTTATTAATTTATGTACCAAATAGTGAGCAGTAGTACTTGTGGTCACAACTTGGATGTTCTGGGCAATGCACTATCGCACGTAAGTACAGGTGACTTCTTCCTTAAAGCACTCGTGCCACAGACATATAGTGTTATCTGCAATAACACCTGTAGGAGAGTTTACTGCAGGCTCATGTGATGGGTTATTTAGGTGGAGCAGATGGAGCGAGCCACCAGCTCACTGCTCTGGTACGCTAGGTACATTACTGAGTTGTATCTGGGAACTTGTTCTCAGGGAAGTTGGAGATATGTGAATGGGCAAGGAAAAAGAGCTAGTCAGAGGTACAAGTGAAAGCCATAAAGAAGATGGGGTCACCTATAAGAAAGGTGGATGGGGATAAAGGCCAAGCCTTAGCAGACACTAGCAGAGAAGCACAGAGAATGATGTTGCACATGAAATGCTGTATCAGCTGGGCCTGTGGCTTCAGACCTCATTCCCAGAATGGCAGAGAACATCCCTGGGTAACCTGGTGGTCATACTTGATCATGAATTGAGACCAACCACTTCCTTGCTGTTGTTGCTGCTCCGCGTTTGCTTTCTGCCTAAGTGGCCTACATATACTGGACAGCAAGAAAGCTGCTGCCACAGCACAAAGTATCAAACTATCTCCTATCCATGTGCTCTGTAATAGGAATTCCAGCTTTACAGTCTTGAGCACCACTTATTTCTTACGGCTGTTGTATGAAACACTGGTCTAATAATCTCATCGTCCGCCATTTCTCTGTCATCCGTTTAGGCTGCAGTATGGAAGTCAAGGTCTTGCTGAAAACCTCATTACTCAACCACTTATGAAAAGCTCAAGTAATGAAAAATGTTTGTAGCAAAACTAATGTTCTTTCTTCAGGAAAGCACTGGAAGACAAGAAAGTGGAGACAGAAGAGTAAGAACACGAGTATGGGAAAGCTAGTAACAGAAGACCTGAACTAGGATCACAGCAGCAGCAACAGTGTTAAAAAAACCTTTCCAGATCCACGAGGCACGGTAGTCGTGCAGATGCTCAGGTACTGCAGGAGAACATAGCTCTCAAACTCCAGCAGAGCTGCACTGCTTCCACCAGCAAAGTATAGACCAGCATCTCCACCAAACAAAATAAGTGCCTTGTGTTCTCTTTACGTAAAATGCCAACCAGGGGACAAATCTCTCCTTCCGCCACGTTGTTATTGTAAAAAAATAATGTGGCTATTATTGTATATTATCTAAACTGAGCCTAGGAAATTGATTCAACTCTTTATCTGTCTTTGCTTGAACAGAGTTCCAGAAATTTTAAAGAAAATTTCAAATTTACCCATGCTAATAAAGTAGAAGGAAATCCATGTGTTATACCTAACACTTGCAAGCGTAATGGAAAGAAAAGGCAGCGCCAACATTAAGAACATCTTGTTCACATAATGAGAATCACAGACTTGTGCTCCAGTGACTCTGGAGACATAGGAAATATGAGTATTTTCCCCCCATAAAACAATTTGTTGTGGCATTGTCAAAATTATCTAAGGGTCCGATCTCAGTCACAGGAAAAAACAAACATTAAGAATATTCCTCTTGAGAGCTGGCCCACAGCCAGGATTTCTAAAAAACTGAAGTCACAAAGAGTCCACTTAAAATCCCTATTTAATCTTTTTACAGGTGGCAACATTTTCCACTTGTCAAGCAAAAAATATGCTTCATTAACAAGGGAAAAAACTGCCCATTGTGAATTTAAAGACTTCCACTAAGTATTATGCATGCACATACTAAGAGTCTTCTCCAACTGGCCTTAAAAGTCTCAAAACCAATACTTCAAGGAAGTTTCAAACATCTCCTTTATCGTCTAGTGTCATTCTTGGTATGTAATCACTTATGTTTTGACAGATGTCTGCAGTTATTAATTTGGTTCCATGCATAACAACAGCTTCTCAGGACCATCTATAGATGTCACCGCATTTATTATCAGCATTTCCAGTTCATGAACTGACCTTTTCCTTCAAGAAGGAGCTCTCCTGGCCTTCTAAGAAAAAAGGTAGCCATAGTTCTACGTTTGCTCTTTTGTTTGGTGATGACGTGGCATATTTAATACCTGTTAAATTCAGTGTGATCGATCAGCAAGGTGGAAAGCTTATTTGTAGCACTGAATAAGACAGCCATTTCTTTAAAAACAGGGTTTATATACTTACCTCTAGTTTCACCTACAGCTGCTTGAAAATCGTAGGAAGCTTGAAGAAAACAATAAACATCAAATTTTCCACTGGACTTGTCTCCATTTTGCAAGCAAATTTAACACCAGCCCACACCTATCTCCAGTCTGTGGAATACAGAGAGGCTTAAGATGCTCCAGCTGCCAGAACAGTCATCACTTATGTTCACACTTGAAGATCTAAAATCCATCACACTAGGTCCTATCCCAAAATACAAGACAAATAGCAGGCCAAAGTTCACAAGACCTACCCTGCAAGAAAGCATTTCATTTCACAACTTGCAGGAACAGTCTTTAATCTAGCACTTTTCATTCTGACCCAATTTGCTAACTTAATATTTTAAAAGGCAAAAATAGGACTACGTTCATGAGAGTCCATTTAATGTCATGCAAGTTCAGTATGAATTTCTTAAGGCCAGGAGCTAGTTCTCTGCACCATGGGCAGGATTTAGGAACTTCATTTACAGTATAAACTCCAGCAACAATTAAAGTCAATCAGCCTTTCCTGCTGGAGAACAGGAATCCCCATGTGTCTGTGCAGAAACTCCTGTTTATATTTTCAAATGTCCTGATATGATGAAATACGCTGACTGTGTAAGCCCGGTGCGGAGGGGACATACTCAGTGAGTATACCTTTTTGGCACTATCCCGTTCCTTTGTGGCTCACTTCAAAATGCTGTCGCCTTGAAGGCAACTGGACAATTTCTCTGTTCAGCCACAGATTCACCCGACACCGTTGCCCTCCTGTTCATACAAAAGCTGCTGCTCTGGGTGACGCTGCTACTTCCCCACTGCCACCTCTACCTCCTCTGTCCCACTCCTCTCGTGCTGCTGGCTAAGTAATAGCCAAGATGTGCTTCTCACATATCGGTTTAGATTCCAGAAAGCTTTGCAGTTTTGGGGACATGCATTCTTGCTTGCATTTATTCCGGTGAAGGGGAGTCTATATCAGCTCCTAGTTTCAAGAAACTTTCTTCCCAAACTGCAGAATAATGATATGAATTACTAGACCTATTGATGGTATAGGCTGTAGGTCTTGGTGTCCTGCACACTTGGAAATGGTACCATCATCAGTACAGAATAGGCTGATGCAGAGGCAGTGACGGGAGTTACCCAGTCATACGTTACAGTAATATACAACAACTGCAGTCACAGGGCAGTCGGCTGAAAATTTTTCACCTGCTTTTGTGGGCAAGTTTGCATTGCTACCTGCAAAGCCAGTCTAAAACCATTCCAGGGAGCCATGTACTCTGAGGACATGAAGACCTTTCTCATTGCATTCATTTTAAGAATTTTAATTTCCCCTGTGCACAGCATGACAACTATTCAACTACATCTCTCTGCCACCCAGGTTTTGAAAAATAAGATATAAAGATCAGTCATAATGTCTTAAATTTTCTCACTCTTCTAGCACAGATCATTACAGTTAAGAAAACCATCTTAATAGGAGAATGAAGCGAAGCCAGAAGGGATCCACGGGTATGCGCAGCACAGGGTCAAATCCTGCAGAAACATGGAGTCCCCTGCATGGGTTAAACACCCCCATCTTGAAATAACCTGCAAACTGCATAAGGAGAGCAAAGTACCAGTCTGCGGTGGGGTGTGGGGGTGTGGGTGATGGAGCACAATGGAGATAAACTGATCCTAACTGGCTGGATAAAAGTGTTATTTGGGAAATAACCCCAGTATGCAAAAATGATTACTTTGAAAGGGAAACAGGTTACCAGTCTAGGGACTACATCACATAATAGGGTAACTGCAAACTAATACATCATTCCTACCCTTTGTGAGGAGTTATTCCTCTGTTATTGAAGGAGTAACTAGGAAAGAGAGCCCTCCGATGCCTACCTTGTGAAGCCAAGCACTTCAGAGGGAGTCAGATGTCTCAGTTCTCGCTGAGCTGATCTGGAAATAACAGCAGTCTTGAAGATCTTATGAAGGAACAGAGACCTGACACCAAAACTTCCTTAGCCATGTGCGATGACCAGGCCCTTCTCTTGCTTTCACCAGAGCGTTTTCCGACAAATACATCAAGGGAACTATAGCTGCCAGGCCGTGCTGATGTGGTATGAAGGGAATACCTGGAGGAAACTTCGAGCAATGATGCCTATGCCAAAAAAGCAATGGTGCGTCCTGTTGAGGAGGGAAGCAATGAGGTCTACATTGAACTGACCGGCTCCCAAAAGGGCCATGTGTGAATATGGGAGCAGATCTCAGGTATGATGCAGAAGTCCACAGCTTATCTACCTGAAAATTGGCAGACTTGAGTGACGTGATACACAGCGTTGTTATTATTATTATTATTATTATTATTATTATTATATATAGGCATCTGGCTGCAGCCCCCCAGCTTCCTGAACAAGAAGTTTCACGACGGAAAGGCCTGAGCCCTCCTTGCTCCAGGCTTAAAAGTACCGCAAGCAGAGCACTTAGCAACTTGCCCATCTTCAAGACAGCAGAGAGGTTCTATAGAGGCTGACAGGTGGAATTTGGAAGAGGCACAAGAAAAGACAACCTGTGAAGAAACTGGAGAAAGAACATTTTAAATATCTCATTGTCACCAAGTGTCTCATTCCAAACAGCAGCAAAGGCAAACTGAAATGGCAGCGGAGGGCTGTGCAGCACCCTTCACTGGTATTGCAGAAGGGGGGAGAAAGATCTCCAGTCTTAGATAAAGACATGTATGTGCACCCACAGTCTGAGACTATTTGCAGAGGATCAGTCAAAAAAGAGGATAAAGATTCTCACGCAGAAACAGAACATTTCCATGAAAAAAAAAGAAACCATTAAAAAATCCACCTTTATACAAGGGTCAGCAGAAAACAAACAAAACAAATCATTGTGGTTTATTGGGTTCATCAAGGGTTAAATTCGGTGAACTGATAAGCTATTCAAAATTCAAATACTCTTTTTCTTCTAATCACTCCAGTTACACACGAATGAGTGATGCTAGCTTGTACAGAGCAGAAACTAAGTCAAGGTAAATTACCAGTATTCATTATTTAGTTCTGTCCCTGTACACTGCTTTTCTACCTACAAGAACTGATAGGCTTTCCCTTGAAATACATTCTCTCTCCCCATATTCTCGACACTCCTTCACACAACACTGCTGGTATACATAGGCATTTCCAGGTCTTTAAGCACTTTTTCCTCCTCAGAGGGTTTTAGAACACTAAGAAATCCATTTTATGAGCCACAGGTGAACTGTTCTCAGTATTGATCTCTCTCTACGTTTATTATTATCTGTGTTAGGAGAGCACCTTAGAGCTTTGGTCGTCGACCAGCATCCCACTGCTCTAAGTGCTGCATAAATACAAAAGGAAAGAGGCTGCTTGAAAGCTCTCAGAGCTAAACTCTGAGTGCAAGTAAGCATAAAGAGAAGGGGAAAAATGGGTAAGAAAGCTCACAGGTGTTTCCAGTGTGGAATTCAGAGGCTTTGCAAGGACCTTCTATACTTCAGTGGACTTCAGCAAGCTTTCATTTCCATGCCAAATATTCCTTTTTTGCACAGCTGAACTTCTTACGTGTGTAGGCAGAGAACTACAGCATAGTCCTAAAAAATGTGGCTTCATGGTAGAGTGAAGCATTTCTCACCAACTCTGAAACCTCATAAATGATATGCTAGGTCTGATTTATTTCTTTTTCAGAAGGTAAATAAATGACAAACAATAGAACCATTGTCCACTAAGTGCCATTCTTACACCAAGAGCCTTTCATAATGACAGCAGCATCATAAAAGTGCTTTGATCTACAAAGGATCAAATGTCTTTGTTTCCTATTAGCATAACTTTCTTTCCCAATGGAGCACAGAGCATTTCTGATAATGGCACTCTATTAGGATAATTAGAAAAAGATTGTTCAGCTCTGTTTCCCCCTTAGAGCTCCCTGGCAAATTTCTCCTTTTGTGTAGTTCAGATTTTCTACCCCAAATGAAATACCTCTGTCATAAGGAAAAAATTTAAAAGTTTCACATTTTATGGCTCAGAAGTTTAGGCTGCCAACGTGATGTTAACCAGCCATTAAAAGATTCTGAAGGACCCAGACTAAAAATTAAGCCATCACCTTTTAAAAAACTAATAATTTTTTTTAATGTGAGCACGATTTTTGATAACTATGTCATAGATCTTTTAACAAGCTAGCAGGAATGTGCCCTGGGTTTATTTGCAAGGGAAGCATGAGAAAGCATTACAGGAAAAGCTTACCCCAAGGGATTTGTGGGTGTAATATGACCAGAAGCAGAATCCATATGACAGATGACAGACGGAGGAAGACACTTGCTAAAAGAGTATTCCCAGACATCCTATTGGAAACCTAGATTTCTTACTTTGTCTTGCCGTTTGTTACTCAGGCTTTTTGCCTTTTCCATCAGAGATGTGGATCCGAGGGGCAGCTAGGGCCAGCTGGGGAAAGTTGGTCCTGTTTCACCAGGCACCTAGTGCCACCATGTGCCCAAATGTGCCTCACTGCCGTTGTAGAACATTTATTTCCCTTTTCAGTTTCTGGTTCAGTAAGTCATCCCTCTTCCGGAAGACTTAGAAGGACAATTTGAGGAAGCTCCCAGTTTTTGGGACCCCTGGCGGGAGGAACAGCCCCAGGCTCTCCAGTGTTGGTGGTGATGGAGATGGGCACAAGGCTGGCAATGGGAGCCCTTAAGGCTTCAGTGGTTTTCCACCCAAAACACAGCATCTTTGATCAGCAGGATAGTTGCCAGTCATAGCAAAACACTTGCAACTGCAGAAAGGAAATAATCAATGAAGAGATCAACTAATAAAACTGATCAAAGGGCCCCAGCATTACAAGAGAAAAGGATCTCATCAGCCATGCTAAGGAAAATCATGGCGGGAAAACCAAAGGCACAGAAAACAGACCCCAACCAAGCAGATCTGGTGAAATTGGGGCTAGGGAATCCTGTACAGAGGACTCTCATGTCTGTGCGGAAGAATGGTCAGGAAATCAAGGAAATCAAGTGTATTGAGACTTACTTTTTTCATACTTTATTTATGCATTTGTTATTCTACAAAAAGCACGTTTCTTTTTGCTTCAGCTATCTAAAAAGGTAAGTTTTAAACCCAGAGTATTCGGAAGGGTAGAAACGGGACAGGGATGTCCTGAACCTGTTGAAGTATTACAGTTCCTGATTCCAGAATCTGAAGGCAGGTGGGGCATTAGAAAGCGTGCTGGAGAAGCTGAGAAAACAGTACAGCAGCCCCCTGGCAGCCCATGTGCACAACCTAAATACTGCAGCCCAGCAAGCACGCAAATTACAGCAGAGATGGATGACAAGAAGCGTACAGTCCTCAAGAGTGAAAGTGTCCTAGCAAACACCACGTAGTCAAATTGGGATCTTCATTACCATCACTACAACAGTTTCTATAAGCCATATGGAAAAATAATGACTTTATTAGGAAAGCATCCCCTCTTTCACCCTGTGTAACTTTATATAACTTGCCCTTTAATCACGACAGTCCTGAGAAGGTTGGCATTTCACGCTGGCTCAGAGGACCTGAGGGAAAGGAGGTGTGAGCTGCACTGGAGGGCTGCAGCTGGAAGAGGCTTAGGCAGTGCCAGCGGCCCAGCTGCTGCCTCTTGCCGCCTTTTCCTTGTCCATAAAACATATTGGGAAGTGTCTGATCTGCCCCGGTTACTGTTTGGTGAACTAATGTAGATGCTGTATGAGCCAGAACCATGCCAGGGAGCCTGCTAACAGCATGATGAACTGTTAGCCTGCACTTGGGTCCCTGTCTTGCCCAATCCCATTAATACAACCAGCGTTTCTGGAGTTTCTGGCACAAATCAGACTGTACAGAGGGATAGGGGCCAGGGTTTAGGATTAGCATTTTATGAGTGTGTCCAGCAGATCTGGAAGAACTATATCGCAGGCAGCTGGGTGAATTTCTGACTTTGCTTAGAGACTCCAGTTGCTCCGTTGTCCAATTGCCTGCAATCTAGCAAACATAAAAAACATTCCTGGATAAGGCCCAGTAGCCCATCAGTGGGTGCTCTGTGGCTGGATCAAGGCTTCTTGACTCCAAGTTTCTATGGACGACTCTCTATGGAGCCATTTGTCCCAGTCATGATTTAAGACTTCCACTACACCAGAAATCAGAGTGTGTACAACACCAGGAGTGAGCTTGGGTCCTGGCATTGTACCTCCATGTTCTCCACCCATCCACATGTTGGTGAGAGAAGGCCAGGCTGGAACGCTTCTCACTGCTCCATTTCAAAAAAACACTTTTCGTAACTGAAAGCCTCTGGACTGCTCAGTAGGGTTGGACAGAAAAAAGGCAGAAAGGCACACAAATATAACAATCGAGCCTAACTTTGACTGAGGTCTATCTGCTAAAGCCCTGGCACAGGGCCTTCAAAAATAACTCAACATGGCACTTGGGAAGGATTATGCTGAACAAGTGATAAAAGCACAGGCTTTGTGTTCATTGGCACTTTACAAACACTGGGCCACTCACATGCTCATTTCAGACAAAAACATTGACCTTTTTGCCTGCCAGATGAATTCCACTGGTCATTTCCCTATCTCCCATCATGCAATTATAAATCCACTTACATTATTTATGGTGCGATATCTTTCTCTCTCCACACTATTCTCCAGACAATCCGTCAGATTATACTGGGGCTTTACAACCAGAACACATGTGGAAGCTGTACTTCCTATTTACCGAGTCAAAACTCCTCCGTTCAGAGTTGGTGTGTGAGTGCCAGATGCCATGCCCCTAGACATTGCTCAGCTGGAGTAAACAGACCCACTACAAAAACAAGGAGCAGAAGTTCTTTGCATACTAAACAAGATTGTTGCCCATAATCCAGTCTTCAGCTTTATCCAGCTCTCTCACGTTTGGCTTCTGACAATTTAGCAGAAAATATGCCATGGATGGCTGGCTGAAAAATGGTTTAAGGGCAAGAGTCCTGCTTGTTTTTTCTGTATCCAGGAAGGAATGGGGGAAAGAAAAAGAAAAAAAGAGCCTAACCTTTTCTGAGAGAGAATTACTGTCACCAACCCATGCTTGCTTTTATAATGCTGTCCAACTTCTGCTTAAATATGTGTCTGCACAATGCTCTTCCAGTATAGGGCCTTGTATAGCCAACAATGCTTTTATCATATATTTGTGCTGTAGGGAGCACAGTCACACACCACGAAAACCTTTGGTTTCAGACTGACAGGGAATGAGTGCACCACAAAGACCAACAAAATCCTCTGGATAAGAAAAAGCACATTATCTTCTACAAATAGGCTGAGCCCTTGCCAGTGGAGAGGGAAAGCTGAAGGCTGGTGTGAATGACAGTTCCCAGTGTTGCACATGTATCTGAAAACGCTGGTCTATATATTATGAAGTTTATCATAGGTCTCTGCGTCCATACCGCATGCTCCTCTCAAAGACGGCACAGAATGTCCTATTGACTGGTGACACCAAAAGCTAGTTTGAGGCACAGATGCTGACCTTTCCAGGCTCATTCTCTAGTAACAGAGACACACAGGCTCCTTTAACAGAATCATTTCAGTAGGAAGCCCAATTCTTATTCTTTAATAGGTGCCTCAGAGTACCCAGGAACATCGGTCTTCTTGCCCGCTACCTTCTATTGAAGACTTTGGCTTAGGAGGCAGAGGTGTCTGTGCTGTCTGCACAGAACTGGAGCATGCAACTGCCACAGAACCTGGTCTTGCTGTACACCACCTCCTGCATCTCATCACACCTTCGGCATACCCTGCACTGGTGTCTTTAGGCATAGCTTCAGATATCTTAAGACTTTGGGGCATATCGTTTAAGCCACTGATTTTGTCCTTCGTGTAGGCAGATTTTTAGCTGATCCTCCCTCAATCGCTTTACAGGAACGATGATTACAGATCATGTCTGTAATCGAACCATTTAGAGCGACTGCCCTTCTGAAAGCATGCTCCAGCCTTGTTGGTCTGTCTAGGGCCACATAAGGAATACACCGGCCACCCTTTCCTGCTGCCTTAGCAGGAGATAGAAGAGAAAGTTTGGCTTTTCTTGACTGTACAGAGACTTGAACAGTGCAGGTCTGGCAGTGACCTTCCTACCAAAATCTGTCCAACCACTCCTGGCAGAAAAAGGTGCCTTAATGTCTCTTCTAGAAGAGACAGGGAGTTCACAGAAGGTTTCAGAGGGAGAAGGAAGCCTCAGGAAGGAAAGGTGAAAGCAGGTGGGAAGGGCAGACGTGATTACAGGGGATGGGCTGAAAAATCGGGGCTGTTCCCACATCACATCACCGTAACTGAAACTTCCTCACACAAGCTTGTAGGAGCAGTTCTGCCTTCCTTCTGGTGCTATATTAACTCTGGTCAACACAAGACAAAACATTTTTGCCCTCGAGACCTGTACTTAGGAGTTCCCCGAGCTCCTTCCATCAGCCACACAGTTTTCTCAAACTGACCGGGAAAGGGACTGACCTAACTATAAGTATCACAGATGGGGGACAGATTCACAGTTGTCACAAAAATAAAGAGCAGATACAGAAATCAATGAGGATTATCATCTCAAAGAGTGAATGTTCCTCACAGATCACCTACGGCCATCAGATGCTGTAGTAGAAGTGAGAAATTAGTTAAAAATCATTCCCTTTTCCAAAGCTGCAGTTTTCCCCAGCTAAGACTCTTTGAAGCAAGTCACTTACACAACAGCATCCCTGTAATTTCTGTGCTGTTTTCTGCTAGACCAGGCCATGCTGCCTGCACTGAAAGGCTTGTCCCATTTACTCTCTGCCAACATTTTACTGAGCCATGACATGGTCACTTCTGCCAGTACCCCAGGTGCAGCACTGCAAACTTTATGGTTGCATTTTATGTTCCCATTAACAGAGAGCAAACAGACACATAGGTAATTCATTGCCAACAATTTTACAAGGTTAAGTTTCAGTTACAAGCCATATTCTGCTTTATTATCTGCTACTCAGGTAGGACAACAAATAATAGTATGCAATAAAAAAGAAAAGTAGCAGTTAACGTCTATATCCTCTTTTAAGGCAAATTTTGATCTTGGATCCCTTGCAAACATTAAGCCACCTTACAGATAAGGATAAGCTAACACCCCTGCACTGTTCTTCAAAGCAACAGATATCCCCTGACATGAAATACTGGCCGATTCTGGAAAACAGACCTTTTCTGCTCTCATCTCATTCCTGACCGCTTCCTGAGACCAATGGTAGGATGATCCCAAGTCTCAGGTGAAACAGCAGGACATGTAAGGACACCTGCTCGTTTTAGTCTTGATTCCTCAGGAAAGGTACAGATCCATTACTGCTATGCACTGTAACTACCTCAGTAACCTACTTCACATTTCTAAAGGACTTGAAAAATGCTAAAAAATTTTGAAGTCAATGCTGCTGCATCTTTGTTTGTACTTTACCCAGGCTAGTTAGGAGCATCACCACATCTACAATTACACTCCCATTGCGGGATAGATATATAACTAGTATCTCTAATATGTTAGATAAAGGAGGTAGAGATAGTCAGCCAACAGCCTTTTCATTGGATACATAACCCACATATTTATTATCTTGTAACTAAATACCACAAAGACAGAGATGCTTACATTCAACTTACTTAGAAACTATCTTTGAAATCTTTCAGGTGCAAATATGTGACATGGCATCTAGCAAAATTATTCAGATTGTTTCCTTTTGAGATTCTCAGCACCAATAAAATAAATTACTTCATTAGCCAGATGCTGAAAAGGAGGTTTTAAGCAACAACTTACAAGGAAGTTCCATAAACATAAATGGGCTTGATTACATGCAGTTTGTTAAAAATATCTGTATTCCCAAAAACAATATAAATAGCATGCATTCTTCCTATCCCACCAAAATCTGTGTCAGTAAAACAGCCTGTGCTTTTCTGCGATACACAAATTATGTCCTTCGAACCAAGAGGATGGAGTTTTGTTTGTTCCACAACAGTTCAGGAAGCTGATGGCTGTCAGGGCACAAAAACCAAGGCAGAACCAAAACACAGAAAGCTACCTAGCAGAGATATGACCAGAGTCAGTCAACATAAAACTGCAAAGGGAAACCGGTTTGCAATTGCTTTGACTAGCTGACCATCACTTGGGAACCCTGTCTTTGAAATTCACAGAAATATTACTAGTGGGGAGAAATGACGTTATTAATCAGCTTGGGTTTCCATATTCATATGGAAGAAGTCTGCTCATAATCCTAAAGAGTCGATCAGATAACCAGTGCACCCATTCCTCGGCTGAATTGTTCCATGACTTAAACCTGGGTGATCAGACTTATTTATTCACATAAACCAGAAACCTTCTTGCCCTGTAATCCTGAATGACATTTCATGGGACATGAACTCAAATGACCTTTGAGGTGGAAGGCGCTCAGTCAGGGTCTGACCAGCTCAAGGAGAGATGCAGGTTGGTGAACAGGGACACAAACCCATCCCAAAGATCTAGTGATGGGCACGTCAAGAATTAGGTTTTTTTTCTTCTATCAGAAAATTCAATTCAAGGATATCCTATTAAATACTCTACTTGATAAATATAATATTTTGATGATTTTCAAAATCTTGAGGTGGTCTTCTTTATGGACCAAAGGAAAACCAAAACTGGGCAATGTCCAAAATTGCTAGAGAAGAGTAAAAGAGCTAACAGAGTGGTTCTGAGGAACAAAGAACCCAGCTTCTGCAAGGAAGAGACTTTTATTTTGTGATAATTTTCTTCCTTCATTGATCTACCTGCTTCCATGGGGCAGCTTTCTGTGACTGCTCCCTGCTGTGCATGTTTCCGATCGTTCCTCCTCACTAGAGGCCAGCCTCTGGCAGTTCTCTCTGGATGAAGGGCTCCTCCATTTTAATCATTGTGAGAGTGTCTCAGAGGGGAAGATTTCTCTAGAGATTTGCAGCTTTCAGATTTTGAAGACTACCACCAACACAGCAACTGCAGTGGCAATGAAGAGTTTGCCTATCTTGCCTATCAGGACCATCAACTGCTTCCCCAAACATGTTACAAGTGAATTTTCCTTGATCAAGGACATTTTAAGTCATCCATACATCGCTGTCCATACATTGCTAGGAGAAACATGCTCATGATCATTAACTCTACTAGGATAATTTCACCTCTGTAACAGTTATCACAGTTTGCAATTTTAAAACAGCCAGCTCCAGAGTGCACCAAACCTGATCACTTCTGCTTGTCCCAGGAGACCACTTCTGCTTGTCTCAGGAAGGCTTCCTTTGGCACTGGCTACACACCTAGAGTCTGGGGTGAAGGGGGAACGTTCAATTTGTTACAGTTAGTAAGCAAAATATAAACGAGGCTATACTCTTTTTAAAAAAAATAAAAGGATGCTAGGTAGTTCATCAGTTTTGTCAGATAAATGCAGATTATGCCATCAGCAAGAGGTGGCATGGAAATTCCAGCAGTTTTTGTCTGGCATGGATAGTCTTTCCAGCAGTAAGGGCTGAAGAACAGGCAAAAGTTTCAGGCTGTTGTGGCATCTACTTACAGAGACTTGGCCACTATATTTATCAAATGCTAGAGTATTTATCAGCAAATTTATCTAGCAAATGCTAGAGTTATTATCAGCAGATGAACAACAGGCAGAATGAGGAAAAAATGGCATCAAGGAAGACCTCTGCTATTTCTCATTGGATTTGCTTCGCATGTTTCTCACCGTGTAGCTGTTGTTCAGATCTTTAGGACTAGAAAATAAGAATCCTTCAAAGGATTTTAATCCCAGGCCCTCAGGGTGATAATTATGGAGAATCTTCAAGGCTGCATAAGATCTTTCGTGACTTCACAGTCAAAGTCTGGAGGGGAAAAAAAAAAAGGGAGGGAAAAAAAAACAAAAGAGGAAAAAAAAAGGAAGATCTTCCCCCAAACCTTCTTCAAGCTAAAGAGTCCCAGCTCTTTCAGCCTTTCCTTATACGTGAGGTGCTCCAGTCCCTTAATTATCTTTGTGGCCAGTTAGTGGGCTCTCTCCAGTAGCTCCATACCTCTCCCGTGCTGGGGAGCAAGACCTGGACACATCGCTCTAGGTGTGGCCTCATCAGCGCTGAGAAGGATCACCTCCCTCAGCCTGCTGGCAGTGCTCTTCCTGGTGGGAGTACAGGGGGCTGTTGGCTACACAGGTAGCATTGCTGGCTCATGTTCAACCTGGTCTCCACCAGGAGCCCCATGGCCTTTTCTACAAAGCTGCCTTCCAGTTTATACTGGTGCCTGGGGGTGTTTCTCCCTGGGTGCAGGGTGTTGCACCTCCCTTAGTTGAACTTCATGAGGTTCCTGTTGGCCCATTTCTCCAACTTGTCAAAATCTATCTGGATGGCAGCATGACCCTCCGGCATATAAGTCACTCCTCACAATTTCGTGTCATCAGTGAATGTGCTGCAGGTACACCCTGCTCCATCATCCAGATCGTTAACGAAGATGTTAAATACCAGTACTGACCCCAGGGCTACGCCACCGGTGGCTGACCAGCTAGACTTTGTACCACTGATCACCACGCTCTGGACCCAGTTTTCAGCCTACCTCACTGTCTGCTCATCCAGCCCATACTTCAACCCCTGCAAGCCTAGCTTCCTTACAGACACCTAACCTGGTACGAGAGGGCAACATCACAGTGGCTGTTAAGTGGGTTGTCAGGTATGAGAGAAATTGGTTATGAAATCTTTAATACTGAATACCAGTATTCACTCGTGCTTGTAAGTACTGCTCAGGTTCTGATATACAGCTCTAACACCTCTTGTACTCTCAACATTAATCAGTACTTCCAAAAAAAAAAAAAAAAAAAAAGGTGGCAGGCTATTAACTGTCAGCACAGATTAATTGGGTAAAGAGTCCTATTCTTTCTGTGAATACATGTTTAGTATCTTTGCAGTTTTCTATAACCCAACCAAGAAAAGCTGTCAATAAAATAATGACTTAAGCCAAAGCTTTGCTTTCCCTCCCTCCACTCCTCACTCAAGGCTTGTAATCTAGATGGAAAAGATAAAAAAGCTTGTCCCTGTCTTCACAGTATGTCCTAGAAGCATGAAAAGGGCAAGATAAAGCAGCTCAAGGATCTACCATCAAAGCACAGAATGCAAATCATGTGGGAACAGCATTAACTCAGGGCTACGAGCAGAAATAAAAACCAGGTAGGTGCAATTATATGACCTATGACCTCAATTCAAAAGCCTGGATGCTGCTGCAAAACAACTTGCTACATGTGGAGGCCAACAGCTGGGAGTTAAGATGTCTCGCTGACATCTGACATGGGCTTAAGAACTTGAGCTTATGAGAAAGACAGAGACGTTTTACCAAGGCCTGTAGCGACAGGACAAGGGGCAACAGTTTTGACCTACAAGAGGGTAGGTTTAGCCTGGACATAAGGAAGAAATTGTTTACGATGAGGGTGGTGAGGCACTGGAACAAGTTGCCCAGAGAAGCTGCGGCTGCCCCATTGTTGGAAGCGTTCAAGGTCTGGTTGGATGTGGCTTTGAACAACCTGATCTAGTCAAAGATGTCCCTGCCCACAGGAACATCTGTCCACTCAGCTAACTAGGGATTTGCCTCAGATGGGAGCCCATCCCTTTTCTGCACCCACAGATACCCATGCCAAATGTTCCAGAGCCATAAAGCCACGGCAGAGTTATCCAGAACGACTGCATGCAACACCAACAGAGCCATCCACCTCTGGGCCTCCCAGTAGTAGCCCAGTGTTTCAGAACAGCACTAGTTGTACAAATGTGATGAAGATCATGTTTGTTGGCAGGTCTGCTCTCACGGCTGAAGGCTGCTTAGCTTTGAGACACTGATCAGCTGAGACCTTGGAGAAAATTCCTTCTATTCCGAACCCCAGAGAAAAGTAAGGGCTTAAAAGCAGCCTCAAGCTGAGAGCAAAGCCAGTCATTCAGCGGGACCTCGAAAAAAGTGAAACAGAAAAGAGGCAGGGATAACTCACCTGACAATGCTTCACTCCAAGAAAAATCGGAGAGTGGAATTGAAGCTATGAATAACCTTAGAACATGCACTGCTGAAAAAATAAAGCTGTCATAAATTATGCTGGAAGGAGTAAATGCTCCTTATGTTCTTTACAAGGAGGTAACTCACAGTGAGATCTTTCTTCCTGTTTTTTCATTTGACTTACTCACTGTTCCTTTTCCTCTTTTCCCCTTACAAAAGTTTAAGAAACTTGCAGATGAACTGAAGACTCACTAAGTAAAGGGAAAGGGACATCCCAGGGTCCTGCCTCACAAACCCAGCCACTAGGAACAGTTCAAGCCTTTTCTTCTTTTTACACTTTGGATACCAGGAGGCACAAGGACACCCAAGCACAAGCAGCATGACAGAAATGAAATTAACGTAAATCAATGAAATTAACAAATCAATGAAAACAAGTAATTACTAGAAGCACACAGAAGAGGTTTTACATCAGTGTAAAACCTCTTGTTTTATCTAATTTACAGGTGGGCAAGTAGGCCCCCAGGCAGTGACCTCTGATTGTAAGAGCATCAGCTGCCCATCACCTTTCAGAACACCAAGACTTACCAGAGGCAGCTGGCAACAGCTAGAGCCAGTAGCAAGCTGGCCAGTACATCAGGTTTCTTAACACGACTACGGTGCTCTTCCGAAAAGCTTTCACAAGCTCAGCAGCAGAACGAGAGGTGCCCAGCTGACACCTATAGCCAGCAGGCCGATTGCGTGTGGTTCAGTTTATACCGCCCTTGTCCAATTGAAGCAGCCTTCTCCATTTCAGTCTTCACGTCCTCACCTTCCTGTATACTTACGCTGCAACTCTATAGTTTGCCAGCCTCTTCTACCTCTCTTAAAGGGTTTACACCTCTGCTACTACTGAGATCAGGTAAACCTGCTCACTCATTTTAGGTAACATCCCTGTGACACTGAAAATTCTTGCATCTTTTTAATGCTTTACACAGAAACACAAAACACACAAGTTTTCAAATCTTTCACCTGAAACAGGGCCTGCAGAATATGAAAGGGAATCCACATCTGTTTTTAAAGAGTTGCTAACTCCCAATAAATATTGCTATATACAATACAATTAACCAATGGGCCTAGAACAAATAGGCTCATCCTTGAACTCAGCAAAAAGAGGACATCTTGCAGAAAAATACTACTTCTTAACCCAAAACTTAAAAAAAAAGTTAGGAAAAGACAAGTCTCAGTAATCTCAGAAAGGTTAAAACTACCTTCTCACCTAAGCAATTCTTTAGAACTTTTCTGCTTACTTCCCTTTATTGCTTCCCTCTGAACTTACTTTCCAACATGCCTTCGCATTGTAGTTGTGGAGAGCAAGTCTATAACAAAACTAGGTTAAAACAGAACTTTTGTGAAAAGTAAACAGCATGCCCTCCCATAAATCAATCATTATCTTGACGAGCACAAAAATTACTAAAACTGATTACCTTCATGTAGATCTTCACTGAATATACTAATCCATACATAATTCCCATGTATTTTTCTTCCTAATAAATGCAGCTCAATCTTTTTGTTCACATTGCTGTGTCTTTGCAATAACCAGGAAGTGAAAATACTGTAGCAATACTAGTTTGGTGCAGTACTATTAAAGACCTAGACTTCTGTTTCCAGAAAGACTTAAAGGCCAAATAATCAGGTCGCTATTCATGAAGCAGTCCTTCTGAGCATAGAACAAGTAGCAACATAGTTTGGTATTAAAAATTAACGTGCTTTCCTCCTAAAGTTATTTTTCTCTTAAGCAGCTAGTGTTTTGCTTGATTGGAGCTATCCTTTATTCCCAGTTATTCACCACTATTGCCCATCATCTGAATTTATTTAGCGATCAGGTGAGATTACTAATTTAGGAGACTAATAGCTTGATTTAATACTTTTGGTTAAATTTCATTCCACCTGGTGATGAATTAATGCAGTTTTGCAAATGACAAAGAAACCCCCTTGTTAGTTTCATAAACAGAATGCTCTCTTTGCAGCTACCAGAATAGTGGAGCACAGAAAGGATTCAATGGTAACTGCAGCCCTGTGGAAGCACTAAATCCTTCCTGGCAGTTCTACATCACACAGCAGTGTATTTTTTGTTTCTTGCTTTGTGAAAAGTGCTTCTGCTGCTCTGAAGACTATACAGCTTCCTCATACTTCTTCATTCCAGCTCCTGAATGAACAATTCCTGTTACAATTAGCCACTTCAGCATACCATCAGGCCAAGCAAAATTGGGTGAAAACGCCACATATAAACCAGGAGTATTTTAATTAAAACAATATGGATTAAGGTCAACAGAGGACAGATTATTGTGGGGGTTTGGTTCCCCCTCCCCTTATCTCCCAAGTGTGTAAGAAGTCATTAATGCAGAGTACACACGATTAATCCTTGACAAAAATGTAAAGCTTAAGGCCTCCTTAGAACAAGACACACTGCCTTTTGTTATAAAGTCACTGTACAGCAAGGCAAGAAAGATAGCAAAGTAACAGTCCGAAGTGTAAGACAAGCCTAAGCTAGGGAATGTGTACGAGCACAGAGTGCTGTAACCCTCGACAGCATTAAGCTTGTCTAATTTTTAACAGTACAATAGGTAAAATGGTACCCCACTAAAACACTGCAGGTGTCCAGGTGTTGCTGCAAAGAAATATCAACTGTTTATCAGGAAAGTTTTAAAGACAAGTTTTGAAAAAATATTTGGGCAAATGTGTAAGCCAGTATTTACCATACTTGAGGTTTTTAATTAAAAAAATTAAATACTGCACTTTTATCACCACCTTTTTCAGTGAGCTGTACCACATAAGAAGTTTGAAGAAATGAGGATACCACTCCATTACAACAAAGAAAAGTCAGCTTTTCTGATACTGGTTTTGTAGCCTGCAGGAAAAGTTGCCCATTTAAGTGGGTATTTGAAGTTTTATATTTAAGCATGAATTATAAAGTAAGTAACAGTTGTCTGCTAAAAGGGCTTAATGTGCAGAATCACCTTCCATTCCCCTAGACGAAACCCCGTATTTCCCACTTTCCTTTAACGACAGCTCTGTCACGTAACTTCAGCTAACGTAAGGGGTTTGAAACTTACTTCCAACTGTATGTCACAAGCCACCTTGCCTCATTCTCCAACATAAAGACCACTCCTTCCCTGTCTTTGTAGCATCTTCATAAACCTACACAAAAGGTACTACAACCATCTTTTTATATGATTTCGCACAGGTAGAAAAAGAAGGTGGAAAACCAACCTCATGTGAGCCACCCCACCACTGGTTCAGCAGGCTGGCAGTATCTCTCTGCAATATACACACAGTGACTTTGGGAAGCGGGCCTCATTTCATTAAAGGTGAAAAGGCCAAAATGTAAAATGTCCTATCCATCATGGAAGTGGTATTAATAACGGGAATAGCAGTTACATGACAAACATTGGTGTCCGTGACGCAAGGGGAAGAAGAAACCCATTAAGATGCAGTCATTGTTACTCTGCATCCACAACAGGCAGCCCAACCACATTCACCTACCTTTTGGTCAAAATAACAAAACACAACAGATTTTTATTTTATTTTTTTAAGAAATAAAAATAAAAAGGTCAGCTTGTATTGAAAATATCTCTGTAAAAAACACCTGTAATACTGTAAGTTAGTACCGATACAAACCAGATCAATCTTAAATTTCTTTAAACTGTTAAACTTTATTATAAATTAAAATTTCTTTACAAAAAATTGCACATAATTGACCACTCTTAGGTTCTGATGCACTGGCATTTGCAATAGTTTCTTTAATCTTCAAGTTTAATAGTCTCTGCCGTGAGTCCAATGCAGAAAAGGGCAGTAAGCAACCCTCTTAGAGCCTTCAAGTGCAAGAAGCATACTTGTGGCCACGGCAGTTACACTTTCCTTAAGAGCGGCTGCTTTTGTTTTAAATCCTGTAATGAAAAAGTCTCAAAAAAGGTTTAAAAAAGGAAAACCCCAAAATGGACTACTTGCTTTTTACTGTAAACACAGCCCAGTAAATTAATCCCAAACACAGATCTCTCAGGCATCAGCGAGAGTGTCAAGTGAATCAGGAACAGCAAAATAAAGAAAACAGAAAACAAAAAGAAAACATAAAAAAATAATGTCTGTCATTTTGATTAACTATACTTACGTAGATGACGTTATGAGAATCTGGCAGGGCCCAGAAGCAAGGCCAGACAGGGAGTTCATTTTTCCAGAGGAGGGTCACGTTAATTGTTTCCAGGTTCAAGGAAAGCAGACTGGAGACTCGATATGCTCAGCAATACTCATCTGCCTTACACAGATCTTAGGCATGGATCAGCCTGAAGAATCATTCAACTGATTTTGGCATTTAATAGGACTTATGGCTGACCGTACCCAGCGTTCAGTGATTCTTGCTTTCTGTTCTGTAAGTGTTTAAATTTAAAAGCTCATCTAGGCTGACTCCAACCTCTTGGCACTTGGAAACTAGTTTTCTCAGGTTATCAGTTTTACCTCCTCCTGATGCTTCAAACAAGAGTTGCTGTAAGAGATGGGGAAGCAGACATAAGATTTAGCCAAAGCTTGGGCATCACCACATCTATGGATATGGGATATGCAGAAAATTTATATGAAACCTCAAACTAAATCATAAGGAGAAAACATTACATCTTTCCACAGTGTTGCACATAGAGGTAACTTCTGAAGGGCTCTCTGATATAAATGATGAACCTGTAAAATAAACACAAGTATTAAAAGTCAGCACAATTTCATGCACTCAAAATGAGTATTTTGAAGCACAGTAATGTCTTGCAATAGTTTTTAAAAATCTTTTTTTTAAAAAAGTTTAAGAGTCAAGCATTAAATCACTACTAAAAGCAAAGGCAAGTTTATATCTGACCTTAATTCTGACCCTTGTATGCACACGATTAACTACACGAGGACATTCTATTTTTCTTCACAAGATTCTTGCCTCATTCATTGCACAGGATGGAACACGCTCAGGGAATGAAGCAGCTTATTGAATATTTTCCTTTCACCACTCATTATGTAGTCTCAAGGTCTTGCTTATTGCTTACCATCCCAACCCTGCAATGAAAGTAACTGTTTCATAGGCTTTTCTCCTTCAGCATCTATCTATCTGTGCTTTAACAATCATTATGAATCTTTGCAACTTCATAAAAAGAAAAAAATTGTTTTACTACTTTATGGTTGGAAACAGGACAAAAATGTTGGATGCAAGACTCTAGTCTCCTTCAACTATTGGTATCTAAAGTACCAACTTTAATCAAAAAGTCATTAGGGGAGCTATTTGTTGGCATTTTAAATACTCATACCCATTTTTACATTATTTTAGCAAACCTTTACATGACCTCTGCAAGGAAAAATGATGGGTTCTCCGGGAACAGGAAATCCAGAATCTGAATCACAAGTAAGTTTTTAAACAATAGCCTATTTGTTTACTAGAAAATCCAGTTATCTGATGCAGTCACTGATTTGTGTAAACAGCTGTAAGTGCTCACTACATCCCAAACTAAATTGCCACAAAAAACCTCAACTGCACTGTGTGTGCCTACTTCAGTGATTTTATTCCACACTGTATAGTTAGTCAACTGGCTGCAGAAGAAACTCACAAGATTTCTTCTGGGTGTAATCCAGCTACAATGTACTACAAATGCCTTCATTTTAATTGTTCACTTTAAGGACCCTGTTTCTGATTCATTTGAAATATGTTTTCTAACTTTCTAACCAAACAAAGCAGGGATCTTTTTAAGTCATCAGCCTCGCTATAGGCAGCGCCTTAAAACGTAGTCCATCTAATACAATGACTGAAGCAGGGATCTGCGACTAATTACAGATTACACCAAACCATCAACACAGAGACAGAATTAAGGTTGAATAGGCAACCATGCCTTTGATATCTCCTGACTTTGAACTATTTGATCTTACAAACCAAATGACTGTCTGCTTAGGGGATGTTCTTTTTAAACATTCTAGGAGACAGTAAAAAAAGGACAGAAAAGATTTCATACGTCAGTCTAACAATAGCCATGCTATTAACTATGGCTCAGTTAAACCTTTAATACTGTTTCAAAAAAAAAAAAAAAGACTACTGACAGAAGAGAAGGATGCTGAGAATCAGCCACTACGGGAATGACACAAAACAAGACACAGCAAAGTAGCAGCTCAGAAACACCACAAGCAGTGGTGAGTCACAAACCCAGGGCCTTGTAAGCCCCCCAATACACCATCTTTCCAAAGGCAGAAGGATATTTTGAAGGTGACAGCAACAATACCAGGAAGATCCATTCTGTTTGAACTGAAAAGCGACTCAGCTGCTGTGCCACAAACCTCTTGTATTTGTATATAGAGCGATAAAAATATTTCACTCCCCAAAGTACCAAGGAACAAGCCTGCTATTTTGGGGGGAGAAAAAGAACTGATGTCTTTGCTGAGGTCAGGAACTACTCAAACTCTCTACATACACTGGCTTGACAGACCCACCCTTCCAACTAGTTGTAAAAACAGTCATTAACATCTTCCAGCACAACAATGCTTCCTTCACTCTACTGTATTTTGAAGTGCTAGCAATCTCCTCCAGGTAAGAAGAAAAATAAAGCGGAAGAAGAATACAGCCCCCCCCCCCCCCCAGTAAGGGAAAGATACACACAAACAGTGCACACAATTACTTGCAATATAATCCATTCTACCTTGATTGTCAAAGACATTTCTTACACTTGAGGCAAATGCTTCAGTGTTTATACACGGAGTATTACAACTGTCTAGAAACGCTGGGTTTAAGAGACAACCACTGCTTCAGATAAAGCCAAGGTATGAAAAGTTCTACAAAATCTTATAATTACTCATTTTAGTAAGCTGTATTGACTTACTTCTCTTTGTCCCATTAGAAAGCATTCGGCAGCAATGGCTCTGAGGAAAAGAAATATATAAAAATATTTATTCTTGAATTATTTTAAATGCCATTACTGGCAGAACACTGACTGTGGAATGGAATTACAAATTCCTTAAGAAACTTGACTAACTTCCAATGATGTTAATCTACAGTGAAAAGATAAAAATAGCCATTTTTTAAAGACAACCTTACATGAGCAAGACATTTCAGTGGTTCCCCATTATGAACAAACACTGAAGAAAAAGATCAGTTCAGCATCACTGGATAATGAAGATTACTGCTATTGTGATATATAAAGGGGGGGGTAGAGAGGGGAGACAGAAGTCAATAGTTGAATTAAAAAGGCAACTTGTAAATACATCAATCATTTATCTGCATAGTATCCATTCACGTAAGTTTCCCCAAGAGGGAATTTAATTTCTCATTTTAAAGAAGTGACAGTCCCTCTGTCTGTTCTAACAGTTACTGTTTAAATAATAAGCTAATGAAAGAGAGACTTCCAGTACAAGCCCAATTGGAAGGACGTTTCAGATTTACCTTTGTGATGTAAACCTTATAAACAAAAGCAATATCTATGAAAACAGATGTATGACTGTTGCATTACATTTTCCAGATGGCCAGGCATGTTGGGATATTATATGTAAACATCTTGGCTTGCAGTTTCAGAATTTGAACATTGCTCTCCTCCCAGTATCGCAGAAGCAGTCTGTAAAAGGCATTCATGAGAAAGGAACACTGCTCTAATCACTGGGAACAGAAAAGCAATCCAAAGATACAAACACATTACGCAAAGTGTATTATACCTAATCTGAGCCAAGAGTTCCAAGTAGGAAAAAAACCAAGCCACCATATACAGTATTAACTGAACACACTCTCAGAACAAAACAAAAAAGATACTTTCAAAGACTAATGAAGAAGCGTGAAATTAGAGGAAATATCATCTTGACACATTACAAGATCCATTTTCAGCATGCACAAGGTAACTGCATATTTGAAAGGAGGCTAACTAGTTTTATAGTCATGTGGCTAGAAGATACTGTTCAGTCAGTTCTGCTCACCCATTTCATGTAGTATCAACACTGTCTAAGGGAGCTGCAAGTTCCATCTAGACAGAATCGCAACTTGGTTTAAAATGCAGCCATTCAACTTCATGTACCAAAGGCAGGTGTGTCATACTCTCCCCATGCCCCCAACCACACACACTTATTTCAAGTCTTGCTTGGAATTCTTTGGGGTCACTGTTGATGATGAGCAGTAAGTGTTTGGGGACTTTTCAAAAGTATTCAATCAAATGCTCGTGAGTTCACTGCAGCTGAATACGGTAAAACATGGACTCTAATCCTGGAAGAGTACATTTGGACATACCATTCAAGTAAGAATCAATGCAAATCTTACGTTAACTCTTTGTTTCCTGTACGATTTTTTTCAAAATAAAGGTAGGTTTCTCTCTGCTAAATAAATGTCAAGTTAAGACAAGGTAGCACTGGTGCATCCGTTTTCATTTGTTCTCTCTGCTAAATAAATGTCAAGTTAAGACAAGGTAGCACTGGTGCATCCGTTTTCATTTGTTCTATGCTGGAACTATACTTTTAATACATCATGGAGTAGCAACAAGATTTTAATATATATATGACATTTCTCTACACACTTGAAATTCTGACCATCTGTACTCATCATGTAAAATGCTGTTAATTCCTGTATAACTATAACCTTTCTGTAGATAGAACAGAACCCTGTCAAACAGAAGACAGACCGAGATGGTGTCAGAAGGCACAATGTGCCTCAAGCAACATGCAGCAATAGAGGAAGTTTTACTTTTATAGTAGAAAGCAAAGCATGCATGTCTTGCATAAAAAACCCAGTAGTTATGTTAAACAGCTGTTTGTCTTTATTACAAGTATTTTTACATACCTCAGGGCAAGTCCAGGATTAGCAGGCATGGTAGAACAAAACCGTTCCAAGGTTTTGGAATGTTGAGATTTTGGAATGCAGCTCAAATAAAAGAGAATTACCTGCAGAATTTGAATTACAAACATTAATCTACTTCATCGCTGTCTGATTTTGCTAAGAATAATGGAATGACGAACCATAAACATTATGACTAAGTTACTACCTACAAACCTTATCCCTCAAGAGTACAGAAATCACTTTGTGTAATAAAAAGTTAGTGTCAAGTTGCTAACACCACATATTTTAGTCCTTCTAGCCTGCTTTTAGTGAGAGAAATGCACTGGATGTTAGCATATTGGGACCCAGGATTTCTAAAAATTTTTTTCTGTCTGTACAAGTGCTCAACTAGGTTTTACTTCTACTTTATTTCTTCTGTTTCTCAACCACTGTAATCTCTATGATCAAAACTGACAGCTTAAAAACTGTTCTCCATCTGCCAGCGTTATAGCTCTGCAGACCCATCTTGCTCGACCACCTCTTCCCTCCCTTACACGTTTTCTCTTTCCATTAATGGCTGTAGTCACAGTATTAAAATATACCATAATAAAGTTTCTTTGCCTTACACACCCTTTATTCAAAAGGTCACTGCTAGATACTCTTCTGCTCAGAACACCACTCTTCTCATACTTTTTTCTTTTTCTAATAATTCCTGTCTCTCAGTGTTCATATACTACTAGTGCTGTATTTGAACAGGTAAGTTATACGGGTAGCTGCTAAAAGGTCATCAGTCTAATTAAAAACTGTCCACAGACACATTTTTTACCTTATTATGAAACTCGTAATTGGTCCAATAATCTGCAGTACTAAAAGGAATTGGGTATCGTGTGGGGACTGTAACCAGACATCTGTTCACTAGGTCAGTGAAAAGCTTGAATTCTTGAGCTTTGTTGTTGGATCCAACAACTTTGCTATTGATAAAAACAAGGTAACTGGAAGGAAAAAAAAAAAAAAAAAAAGAAAAAAGATGGTTCTGGTAGCCTTCACTTAATAGTTTTGAAATTAATTTACCTTCCTCCCTTAAGAACTTACTCCAGCCAGATGTTCTGAACAGTCTCCTGCTGCATCACTGCCCCCAGAGCTGCTTCATAAGCATCCAGTGCTTCACCAACACTCGCGTGAAGAGACTGGCACAAACTGTTAATATTAAAAGTTGAAAATGGTTATGTCAAAAACAACGGATGTTCTTACATATTAAGAGTAAGAAACAATGAAGAACTTCCCCATTCTGAGATGCAAGAAAAAACAGTGTTTTCAGTTTAGCAGTATTATGGACTGATTTATCAGTCAACTTATTAAAATGGGTAAGTCTCAACTGCAGATAGTAAGGAGTAACACAGAAACCATGTAATTTAAAATGCAGCTCAACTTAAATGGAAATGAAATATTATGAATTGTCCTCTAATCCTGTAGAGTACCCTTTTATTTATTAAGCCTTCTAATAGAGATGGCTCTGACTGCTACAGAACGGAGACAACTCCTGAGTGAGTTTGGAAAGCTCCAGAACAATAAATTTCAAAGCTGGATTAAAACCACTTGAGAAATGGTATCAGAAACTGTTGCAATAAAATAAGTGTTCTGGAACAAATACTACTGGAGATCTGGGGTAGAACTATGCTAATCATGTCAGGGAAAAAGCCCTGACAAGAACAGTTTAAAAAAAACCCACAACCTTAATTTTGTTCCACATTTCCTCAAAGAAACATAGTCAGACCAACATATAGGACCTCAAAGAGAGAAGTAGACACATTGTTTGACCAAGATTCAGCGAATAATCCCTATTTCAAAATGTAAAGTAACAGTGAAAAAAAAAAAGGTAAGACTTTCAGTAAGTCACAGAGAAAAACACACCTCACGAAGAGGAAGAATACATGAATATAAAATAAGATAGGCCTGATGTAGCTACCTTGCCACAGAACCCTCCATGACTATGGTCACATAATCAGACTGCCTGATTCTACTCCCACTTTGCCCAGGAACACAAGCTGTATCACCCATTTGCTACTGTTTCTAGAACAGCGTGTGCATATGTGTATGTGTGTGCAAACATATATGAAGAGATATACAGCAATCTTTTCAAGTAAAAAATCACTCCTTGAGCTTTGAGGCTTTGCTGATTTCGTTCTATTTTCACTTGGTAAAAGTGAACTTGTCTTTTGCCCTCTGTAGCTGAAAAAAATGAAAGATAGATACATAGGCCCAAATACACAGGCACTCACTGTACCAAAACTCAGCCACAAAAGACACTCGATTACTAGCTCTGAAAGTAATTTAGGTACTTACTTCAAAAGCACTAATTTTCCTTAGAAGCACATACTAAAATACAAGAGCATTTGAGCTTAAGTAAGTTAAGGTCCCCGAGTGACTAAGCTTAAGTTAAGGTCCCCGAGTGACTAAGCTTAAGTTAAGGTCCCCGAGTGACTAAGCGTGACCTCAAGTGTCTTTCTAACAATGTTTCTACTGTGCAACTACCAAACCTAAAATTGAACTTGTGAAAAAATTTTCTATAAAAAAAATAATTTACATTGGTATTAATGGACAATATAAAAAGAATACATTAAGATAGCTTAATCTAAACCTTATATAAGAATTCTTGAAAACCACACATTTTACCTGTTTGTAAGCTGTCCACCAATTAAAAACTATAAGCAACAGTGTTGAAGCAGTTCTGAGGAATCCTCACTCAGTATCTGTAGTATTATCATCTTTGCCCTTTTACTGATCTGAAAAGCCAAATAGCTACTTGTGAAGATGGACAAACCCAGACCTCAGTGTCAAACTTAAGCAGCTTAAGTCAACATCTCAGCAACCACAGTTATACTAGTGGAAGTTACCAATGGCCAATACTTCGGTGCCTGCCAATCCTGGATACTGCTGCTATCAAAAGGAATGGTGGGAGAAACAGGGGGGAAAAAAACCAACAAAAAACCTGCATATAACTGACAAAGATCTGTCACCTTTGCAGTCCCTTGCAAAGGAAAAGGTCACTTTGCTGTATTTGCTACAGTGGCTAGTTCCAACTTTTATAGTCTGTTAATAGTAGCTCCACAAGCAGCTGAAAGAGTAGGTCAGCAAAGGTGGGGAGACCAGGGCTAAACTAAGTTAAACATAGTGGGGGAAACTGTTGTAAAATATAAGGGGAACAACTGAAAGCCAGGAGAAAAAAGGAACACTACTAGCAGTAGCAACCTAAAACAAAAGTAAAACAACAAAGAAAATTTCGTGAGATGAACACACCTATTACTGTTTCCATAGGGCAGAAATTCTGAAAGATTTCTCAAGTGGAAAATTTAAGTTTCTGTGCAATTCACAGTTCCATAAAATTGTCTCTGTCGTGCAGCAGGCAGGTAGGTTCTCTAAGGAATGGCAGATCATTTACTGAGAGAACCCAAAGTGATATACCCTTAAGCAAGTAACAAATGTTCTGCTTTTGAAAATGCAATTTACTGAGACCCAATAGCTGCTTCTCAGAAATACTTCATAAAGTCTCACCAGTAGATCTGCCACAGAAATGGGATTTGCTGGTTTACAACATCATCTGTAAGATGTTCTTTATAGAGAGGTGATGTAAATTCAATTGGCATTGGAAAATTCAAGAGATATCTACAAGAGAAAGAAGTAGTAGTAAACGGGAATATCCCTCTACATGGAAGAGTCCTGTGCAGAAGTAACATTTAGTTCTGAAGTCCAGGTCATGGGACATTAAAAAAACATGCACTTTTCCTAGATTTTCATTTAACTCCATCCAGATACAATTTATATAAAAAGCATTATACTGAAATATAAAAATAGTTGAATACAGAAAGCACGTAGTTCCTCATTATGTACAAAGTTAAATGTTGCTTTATATCTCAGACTTCCCCAACCCCACATAAAATAAATCAAGTACAATCACCTATATACAATCAGCTAAGCTGCACTGTCAGTACTAAGTTTAATGTAAACGAGTGTTAAGCACAAATAAAATCTAACACCTAATTTGGAAATAAAAACATTTCAAACATCTGCATAAGCTTTATCAAAGTAGGTGTTCCTTTGAAGGCCTTCAAAGGCATCTGTTTTGACTATAGGGAAGCTGCATATTTCAAAACTTCAGTAAGTCTCCCAATTAGGTGCTAAAAGTCAAGCGGAAAATCAGCCGGCTAATTACAAACCTGTGCCTTTTCAGCAGTAATAATAATCTGCTGATTAACAGCATGCTCAAACGCTGGATTGAGCTCTTTTTAGGGATGCAATTTTAGGCTCACAGCTTTGGAAGACAAAACAAAACAACACAACACAACTTTGGCACACACAATTGATTTTCATTGCCCAAATCCAGACTTCAAACCTGCTGGCTGTTTCATCTTCAAATCCTTCTGGTTTTACAATTCAGTGTATATACACAAACAACAAGTACAAATATTATAAACTACCAAATCATAATTCACTGAAGTTTTAGAAAAACATGCCAAGCTAAAACCAGATGAGTTTAAAAGTTTTTGACTGTCTTTTTTTCCAAAAAAAATGCCAGTATTATCAAAATTTAAATAGAAAAAAATATTCTAGGTGTACCTTAAGAGATCCATGGGACCATGCTGTTGGCATGTATTCTCAAAGAAAGCTCCCACAAAATCTTGCAACAGTGGAAGAATACTGCTTGACCTTTCCTGTTTTGGGGTTTTATTTTTTAAAAATAAAATAAAAATTAAACATTAACCTGAAAATGACAAGAACAATTTAAGCACAATAAGTAACAAGTGGTGTGTCTATCTCTGCAGTGCTCCATTGTCTTCATTCTTGAAAGAATGAAGATTAACTGGGTGAGTCAGCAGGTAGCAGAAAAAAAGCTGTAAACATATTAAAGCGTTTACTGTTAAAGTCTATTATTCTTGCTTAAGGATATTAACACTGGATTAAAACAATCTGACCTATATATTTATGATTTTATCTAATTCCAGTTATCTTTAGTCATGTCACTAATCTTGCCAATTGTACTTTTCCCATCTATATAAAGAGTAGTAGATATTACAAAAAATATCAAAAAGATTAATCGATTTGATAAGTGTTTGAAACAACACACAAACTCCAAACTTTATAAAGCCAATAGACCAACAAAGTGAGTTTTGGAGTGGAGTATTACCTGTGAAACAAGGAATTTACAGAACTGATAAAAAATTTCTGCATTCTGAGGATTCTTCTCAAAAGCTCCAATCCACACTTTGTAGGCATTGTCACTCTGCTCCATCTGCAAATACAAGGTGGCCAAACTCTCCAAGAGCTGACAGTTGTTAGGGCAGAGCTCCAATAAAGATCTACAAAGTTCTGTAGCAGACTCCCACCTTAAAGAAAAGTAAAGGTAAGTTTTCAAGACAGCAAAGTTGAGTACTCAAATTAAAAATGTCTTGAAACAACTTACCTTTCAAGAAGTTTCAGCAAAGCTATCATGTTTCTGTAGAGAGGAAAGCAGATAGCTATTCTTTTGTCAGCCTCAAGGCTTTCATCAGTACATGTTTTGACTGCATCTTCAAAACAAAAGTATAAAATCAATACCTTTATACCTGAAGCAATGTCAAAGTTATTTATAAGACTTAACATAATAAAAAAAGTCTCATTTAAAATAATGAAAATACTTAAGTGTGGAAAGGTATTTAAGAGTGCTGCTTTTGCAAATTATTAAAAAAAGGAAGCTGATAATCTTTGGAAAAGCTTTCTTAACACTTATCACCAAAGTGCAAAGACCAAAGTCTTCCACAAGTTTCATCCTTTGTTCATGTAAAAAACAGAAAACATCCTGCCAACAAAATGTTAAAGCCATATTACAAATAGCAGCGTATCACTATATTTAAAACTATATTCCAGGATTTCCAGCATAGCTGCTGAAAGTTATTAAGGCAAAAGCTAATATAGGATATTGTATTTCTTCTCAGCATAATAAAAAGCTACCCAACAATGAACACCCCATTATCATGGCTAGACACCTTCACTCCCACAGCTGGGCTACTCAGTCTATCCTTGAGTATTTCCACACTGCATTACCACTTGCAGCATAGATACAGCCTCAGTGGCAATTCAATATTACTGCTGGCTAACACACCAAGTACTGACATTTATACATTGCTATTACGAAGTCCACCTCTGGCAGCACCACAAGTCAAGAATTCAGTTTCTCCTAGTATCTTCATTTTACATGTTTAAAAAAACTATTCAGTTTACTTAAACTTTGAATGAATACAAACACATAGATTTTCCTGCCTCTTCTAAGGCAACACTGATCTTCCAGGAAAGAAACTTTCCAGTAGATATATCCCATGGAGGGAGGGAGGATAAGGGAGAGAATGACAACAGAAGCTTGGCTTGCCATAAAGCTAGTTTTCTTGGGTTTATGGAAGCAATGTCATACTGTCACAAGCCACTGGTCTTTATCTTCATAGAATATCATAGTTCAAAGAAAAGGCTATGATTTTGAACCATAGATGAAAAACTCAGTGTATGTATTAATTACCCAAGAACACAGACTTTCTGAACTGCTCTGTTGAAATAAACGTGAAATATTCACTGGATGAATCCCAATGGCTTAACACAGTCATTGGCAATACTGCGCTGCCTTGAAATTCTAAAAGCAAGTAACGTATTAAGTCGTTTACCCCCTTCATCTTACCTTCAAACAAAGCTAACAGCGTATCAGGATCGGTCTTCACATCTTGAACTGTCTGCCATGGTATTAAAAATGGCTCTTTGTTCACAATCCTTGAAGGACTGACATTAGCTGGATCATAGAACTTGACTGGGAGAATGCCGAATTCAGTTAGATGTATGTAAGCCAGCCAAGCCAAGCACCGGTCACTTGCAGTAAGGTGTTCCGATATTATCTTTTCATTTGCTGATTTTAAAGCATTCTGTAAAGATCAAAAAATGTATGTTGTATTTCAACCATAAAATCTTTAAGATCTAACAATGAAAAAAGGAAACAGGAAAAGTAAGTTTTAATATTCTCAAATCTTTTCCATAGAAGTAACAGGAACTAATTCTTTAAATCAATCACTTTTATATCTGCCTTATGTAAATGTGTGACTGTTTTCAAATCATATTTGTAATTTCTAATAAAAGGTTTAGAAAAACTGTATAGAAGATTTTTATTTGGAAAAGTGAACCGAGGTAAGACTTTGAAGACATGCATCCCCCAACATGTGCTCCATTTTTCTGCTTAATTCTTGGGCAATTACTTCCAGTTGCACAGAAATAATAAGTTAGCTCTAGCGACAACTCATTAACAAACTGGATTCAACTTGCTATACCCTACTGGGGTTTGTGGGTTTGGCGTTTTTTTTTGTTTGTTTGTTGGGGTTTGGGTTTTTTTATTAAGTTCTAGTTTTACAGCTACTAAGTTAGAGCTATCCAGGTCTACTGAAAGCACCACCATCTGTATACATATTGTTTAAAAAAATGTTGGAATCATTACTGAAAACAAGGATACTGCTTCAAATTTTCCTACCAGTCATATACAAAACTACAATAGCCCAGTAAATTGGCAGATGCCAAATAAAATCATTAGAGCATACAATTAAACAAAGCCTAATTACAACTGCTCCTAAAACAGAACAGAATCTCACAGCCAGTGACGTGCCAACATTTTTCTGGATAAATGCAGTACAATCAAAGAATGTAATTTGCAAGTACTTTCATTCCTTTGAAAGTTAGGCAAAATTCAGCAGGACGCTTGTCCTGTAATGGGCAAAACCTGAATTTTCAAAAATTCCACTTACTCACCCGTCAAAATATTTGCTTCTGAAAACTTGAAAGCAAATCTTCTGAGCAACATGTTGCTACTTACTCTGAATTAGCATTTAGTTAGAAATTAACTTCTCTTAAATATGGTTAAATAATATCTCCCCAAAACATTCTTTTCAACTATGCATTTCAGAATGTATACAGTAATATGTTTGCTTTTATAATGATGCTTTGTGGAAAGTAAGGGAAACCAGTGTATGTTATTCTCCCATATACACTGGATTTCCACATCAATTTGACACAATTGTGTTTTTTCTCCCTGTCTTTTTGTTCATTCAGTCAAACATTCAGAGTTACATGCACTGCTGTGTTTAGAATAGATTCTGGAGGAAATCAACACAGCATTACATTTTTCTATTTAAACTGGAGCTAGAAAAAAAGCATTACAGCCTTGAACTACACAACTGAGAAAAGTGTTTTAGGGTGCTGCAAGCAACAGGCGCCACCTGCTGGTAGGAATGAACCAACCTTAATTCAAACCACAACAGCACTCGGCACTCCGTTTCTCTCACCTTCATTCACCATTTCTACCGTTCACAGAACAGTAAGTGTCCTAAATTTTTTCTCCAGTTGTAATAAAAGCCCGAGATAACTCCAAGATTTTGGAGTTCATGGGATCAATACAGTCTGATGGGATAAACAGAGCCTGATTTAACAGTCTTCCAGATTTTGGAGGGCAACACTCCTAGATAAATAACATACTATGTCCTTCCCCAAGAGCTACCGGTTGATAATTTCTGTAGCAATAAACGTTTGAGTACCAAAGGCAATACATTCCTCACAGGCCCTTCCTTGCAGAAAAGCATTACACAGCTTGCCAGAAATAAAGTAGTACAGTAATTCTCTTGGAATTATTTTGACATGTAGTGGTCTAGGCTATTAGCTACACAAGCAAAGCAAAACAAGGTAACAAGCCCCCTAGAGTGTATCCAAATTTTACAATGGCATCGTATTTCAAAACAGAAGGCTCCAGGAGAATTCCTTCAGCAAATAAGGGAAGGAACAGTTATTCTGAAGTTGACACTATTGGAGCAACAGGTATTAGAAAAGTGAAGGTATGAAGAAAATTCCTGGGGTGGTAACCTAGAAGTTACCTGCAGCAGAACAAGAGCATTCTGATGTCTTCCAGTAAACAGGCTTAAGTGAACCCTGTACAGGAGAGTCTCCAGCAGCTGAAAAGACAGGAGATTTGGGTTTTCTTCTCCCTCTGTCACTTTCATTAGGAACTGTAGCATCCTCCCACATATGTAGTCTTTTCCATCAAAGGAATTCTCCAAATTCAAAAACTAGAGAGAAATAATTCATATTAATAATAAGAATACTAGTTATCCAAAGATTGTGATTCTAAGCTTGACATCTTTCACCACTTTAGGAACTGTATTTCCCTCTCTCACACCAATTTTTCAAATTAAACCTCAAAATCCACTGCTTAAATATTAAAGATCAAATAGTTGAAGTTAAATTTTGCAAGTTTAAGTAACAAAAAATAAGAAATGTAGCACCTTGTTTTCCAATAACTTATAATGCCTAAGGAAAAGCAATGGTTCCTACAAATACCCTGCAAACAGAACTTCAAATGGCTTCATCTTCTGATCAACTTAGGATTTTTCAGAAAGCTATAGCGCTTTGAATTTCACACTTTCCCTATCATATGTACTGGTTTTTCAACAGTAAAAACCGCACATTTCACATGACACTTTTTTTAACTTACAGTCCACCAGATTTGGTAAGAGGGAGCATATTCCACTGCTGTTTCACACATTTCCTGTATCTCCTCCTTGGTTCCTCTTTTTGAGAAGAGTCTGAGGTAATGACACCAAATTTCAGGATTTTCTTTGTTGTTCTCAAGGGCTCGAGCCAAAACATTTAAAGTGGAATCTAAACACTCAGATGATGAGCTGTAAAAATTTAAAAAGTAGTCACATCAACTGTGTTAGCATTATCACACAATATCAAATATGAAAATGGATGCTTATAACTAGAATGGAAGTGACATACAGTCAAATCAGGTTTTTTCACATATGCTGACCTTTACCATGAAAGTTTTAAAGTTTTAGTAAGTTTTCATCCTTCAAAGGTCATTATTAGGCGCAATCATCACAGTGCACGGAAAAACAAGTTTTCTAGGAGAAGAGTGTCAATTCAAATAAGATTCCATTTTAATTGAAAAAGGATAAGATTCATCTGTAAGCAAAAGTCTCAAGCTACCATCATACAAGGCACTTAAATCAGACTAAAAAATTTAAGCAGAAATTTCAAAAGCTTAATAAAGTTAGAATATTTTTGTTATGTATTAGATTTACTTTCTGCAGCCACTACATATAAGCTTTTATTTCAGGATTCTGTGCATGTCATGCAGTTTTTATCTGCCTCTAAGCCACTGAAAAAAAGGCTATTTTACTTTTTGAGATAACTATCATAATACCAGCAAAGTAACACAAGATCAGCTGAAATAACCGACTATATTGCAAACCACAGAGCTGAGCTTTAATTCACAAACAAACTTTGATAAAATCATAGAAAGCTTCTGAGGTCATGTTTATTTTGGGAACACCTTTAGAAATTGTATAGATATTTATGAGAGGAAAAAAACCACACATCCCAAATAACACAGTTAACCATGTAGAAGGCTGATGCCTTCCCAACCCCTTCTATCACCACTGCCACCTACTAAACCACTCAGTTACTTCAGAGTACTGGGGAAGGGGAGGGGAGAGGAGGTGGCTGTTTTAAGATGCATTGCCTTCCATTAGATTTTTCCCCCTTCTTCTCTTGGTCTTTTTCTAAGTATGCTTATATTTAGAAAATGTGCTCTTCTCACCCTGCCCCTTGCTAGTAGCATTTTCTTTTGAGTACCGATCTTTCTAGTTCTACACCTTCTAGTGTTCAGGCAGCTACTGACAGAGCTAAATTTATCTTTTGCAATATTTTCCATTATCCACATTTACACAAGGCTTTTAAAAGAAACCTGCTCCTCCCCATTCTCTTTTCTCACTGCTGCAGCTACTTAAGCCAGTACCATCATGGCAGAATTCCTACTGAAATTACCTGACTGCCAATAAAAACATGGTACCCTGCAGAATAATTTAAAGGAACAGAAACTGGAAAACCTGAGAAATCCAAGAGTTAAAAAACTACAAAACAAGAAACAGAGTGCTCAACTAGACCATTTCTACAGAGATAAAACCACATCACAAAGCGGTTCTTGTAAGAAAGCTTTCTGAATAAAGTAATTTCAAACATAATTCTAACCATTCACTCTGTATAGGAGAAACTGATTTAAGTTTATTGGTCCAGTGTATCAATGGAAGTACAATATTCCACTGTAATCTTGGTAACGCATTAAGCCATGCACTTCTCAAACAGTTTCTCCCACACTACTTTCCTTGAACATTCATTCTGAATCAGAACCTACCTAAAGATAAACTGTCATTGTAATTTATTACTTGCATACTAGACCACATACAGTAGGAATCTAATCTATTTTTTAACCTGTTTCAAGTAATAAATTATTTGTGGCATTGTTGAAGAAACATCATCAGAAACTCGATCACAGCAGCATGGGTAAAGCACAAAACCAAATATAAAACGTAGCAGACTTACCCTTCATTTTGATTCAAGTATTTGTATGCAAGTTTAATCCAAAGTTGGACATCACAGGGGTTTTCTTGGACACTTGCCTCCAAGTTCGAAATGTCATCAGTCTCACTCGTAAAATACCGGACATCATCTGGAGTCACCACGGCATCAAGAGCGGGAGCTCTTTTTTTATGTTCTGTGGGATGAGCTGCAAACAAAAAAAAAAGAAGAAAGGATTTAAGTGTTTCTTTTCAAAAACGCAAGTGACCTGCAAGATCAGAACTCACAAAAAGGGTGCATTATATATTTCAAGTACAGTCACTGACCAGAGCAAAACACAGTTATTTCAATATCCTCTAAAAGTTAGAACCATAAAGTCTGTAGAAAACTGGTTACATTTCAAATACAAAGGCAAGAAATAAACAGCAGTAAAAAAAGGCTGCTTTGATCAACAGATACCAATTAAGGCAGTACATTAGGCAGCATTAGGAAACAGACATATCTGACAAAGGAAAATTTATCTCAATTCTGAGTCTCTGAAAGTCCTTTTTACTGGCTTCACCAACATACCCTAAAGCTCCCAGCTGCATGAGTCACAAGTGAAACACTGTCAGGTTACCGATACTCTAGCAAGCTTCCAAGTCTCAAATGAGCAGCTTTTTTTAACTCCTGACCTCAACACTAAATACTAACTCTGTACAAATTTGAGATAACCGAACACATAAAGCTAGAAGACCTGCAAGGGAAAATTTAAAAAAAAAAAAATCCCAGTGATCTATGGGCAAAGCTTAAACATTCTAGGAAAATAGTTCCTTATGTTCCTTTCAGAAAGGGGTAAGTAGAAATTTCACCTTAGCTTCCAGTCACACATTATACTAGCACGGGTTTTTATACTAGCATGGTTTTTTTCCACACCCCTTTTAACACAACAACTTCAAATCAAAATTTATCCAAACTCTTATAAAGTTTTCATGCAGGAAATATGAAGCCAAGAGAGCTATTAAAAGAACTGGTTTTTCTAAGAAAAACTTTAAAAGTTAGGTGTTGGAAAGAGGTTGGTAGGTATTTCCCTGCAGTACTTTTTTCATCCAGATTACCATATTTAATAGGTCCAATCAACTGTTCCTCTTCACTGCTGCTACTATCTAACAGAGGTTTTCTCCAGTACTTTGGTCTCCATTTCCTTTTATCTTTCCATGTTGTAAATGGAGGTGCTGTAAACAAAGTAGTAAAAACTCTTTTACTTTTCTGTATTCAAGATTAAAACATCTTTGCTAATGAAAGTTTTATATAAAAACATTCTGTGAATGCAACACAAGTGTGTAAGTTTCAATGCTACTTATTTAAAATCCATTGTGCTCAAGTGCATAAGTCACTTTTCCAGATTGGACTCCAAAACTATTACTGCCTTAAAACAAACTCTGCTGCCTTAAGTTTACCATAAGCAGAATTTATAATACTGAGATAAATAAACTAAGCACAAAAAAACCCAAAAAACCACAATCTTGGTTTACAAAAATCATCAAGATACTTATATAACTGAAAAAGTTTATATTGTATTTAATCTACCATTTTACTTACTGTGACTTTTACTCTCATTGACATTGCTGGCCAGAAGAACAGCCATCTGATCCACTGACATACGGTCTCTGTTTATACCAAAAAGCTTTTCAATATATTTTTCTGAAACAAGAATATTTATACCTTAGGTAAACACCTACATGAAAACGGATAGGGAACTTAACACCAATTTAGCACAACCTATGCTGAATTCATGAAACATGACAGCTTCAGGAAGTATGGTAATTTAACATACTAGAACAAAGAAATTAAAAACTAAAAAAATTATGTTTGGTAACTTGCTTACATGGATAGTGTGTGTGTATATATATATATATGTATATGTAACAATAGTGTTGTTATAAAATTCCAGCTCCACTGAAACAGACAAGCCCAGTAGTTATAAAAAGAAATGAGGAAGGGGAGAAGGTAAGATTCAATGCTCATTGCTCCCTAATCCCCTGAATCCAGTAAAAGCTTTGAGTGAAATATTCCATAGGTCAATCATTTTTTTCCTTTCTGTAGACACCAAGGTAACTACCAACTGCAAAGGACTGAATTGGACAACTGCAGAAACTATTTTTTCATGTAGCTGTATCTTTTACATTGCTTTACATAAAAGTCCTTGCAACCCAGAGCTTTATTAAAAGCCATTCCCTTCAGAAATTAATCTCTGCATACAAAAGTGAACAGAAGACTCAAAAACCTGTGGCAGTGCTGATTTCCTCATCAGTGCTTTTTTCGGAACAGCCAATCAGTTCTAAATTGTAAGACAGAATATCCTGAAACAGCTGCTTACGGTTAAGAGTGCAATCTTTCATGTGCTGCCTAAAACAAACAAAGAAGCAATTAATGTATTTATCACAGCAACAATTTAATAAGGCTTATAACTAGAAAACTGGTTTCAGTACACACTCGGATGAAGCATGAAGAAAATTAGACCCACAAAAAACACAATAGCCCACTTTGAAATTTCTGCTAAATACATCTGGGTCTTCTCTAAACTTACGCCTGCATCAGTATCTTAAATCCTAGTCTTCATTACTGCACTATGGCCTTACTCTTTAAATTAAACCTTTACACGCTCATTTCACATACAACACAAAAACACAGTATTTGGAACTTTCCAGTTCCAACAAGGTAGTTAAGGTATCACCTTGCATTTAAAAAGATTCAAACTGTGGTTTGATGGTAACAGCTAAAAGCTGATCCAATAAGCTGTCTGCCACCGAAAAAAGCAAAAAAAAAAAAAAAAAAAAAAAAGAGCTGAAGTCCACTCCTATTACATTTTTCAGTAGTTAGGTTTCCAAACTGAGTTTATTCCTGACCAATTCCCATGCATTTGCTCTTGTACCAGCTTTTTAAATATACTGTTCAACATAACAAACTGTTTTTAATGTAACTCCACACCAGGTTTCAAAGTAACAACATTTAGCCAGCTACATTTAAACTACTACATATATTTAAACTACTACAGTAGTGGAGGGTTGGGTTTTTGGTGGGGAGGATTTGGGGGGTTTTGTGTTTTTGTTTTGTTTTTACATAATCACACAGTATTTGGTATACACTTTATCTCAGTTAGCAGTATGATACATCTTCAGTTGCTTAACAGTATCAGTCACTACCTGAGGTATCACGGTCTGAAGTTTCACTGACTATAAAGCAAGAGGAGTCCCATCTGAATTACAAGGCAACCAAAAGGTGAAATATTCTCTAAGAGTCCAAAGTGCTTTTCTAAACTTACATCTAAAGAGCCTCCTTTCTTCAAGGCTTAAAAGTTTTTCCTGCCAACCAAATATCTGCAATAAAGGCATTAAAAATAACTTTTCTAGAATTTGTGCAAAGGATCATAAACTCAGACCTTTTGAAGAAATTAAAAACATGCGTAGTTTCAGCTTTGAATCAGACACCTAGAAGAGACGTTTAGTTCAAATGAACAAAATTTAAAAAACTCACCACTGACAGTCATCATCATTACATGTGCCTGTTAAATCAAAACGGCAGAAACACTGTTTTGGCTCAATCATATTGCTATACGTTACTGAACTGAGGTACAGTTTTTCCTTGGTTCGAAAATATGGACTAAACCTAAAATGAAACAGTGAATTATTAAGACACAGTGTACATGGTAAGACATCAGTTTTACTAAACAAAACTTTCTATAAATAATCGCTACCTCTGTATTAAATCTCATTATTTCCAACACCCCACTACTAACCAAAACCATCACTGATCTATGAGTTAAGAGGAAGGTGAAAACAGTGAGAGAGGGAGGGAATAAAACAGTAGTTCTCAATCTAAACAGATTCTGTTCTAGCGTTCTCTTCTGCCTTAAGCGCAGATCTTCATTCATATAAAAACAGAAAGCATAGTAACAATTCAGTAGGGAAAGCAAACTAATAAAACTGAATTTCAGTTTAGTTCTAGGAAATCTGCACTCATGCCCTAGTCAGCATAGGATTAATATCAAATAAAAGTTATGAAGAGAACCATTAAAGATTAACCTGAAAACAAGAGTGAAAAAATTCACATCACGTTTTAGAACGCATAAACAAACAAAAACCAATCCGAGCAGAGCAGACTAATGCTTGTTTTAAATCTTTAGCTGAAGTTCGACTATATCAATTTTGGAATGTCTAGCTCCTTAAGGAATTGAAGTCATAACCTACAAGTAGTTAAAATGAATACTCCTGTAAAACTAGCATCCTCAATCTTTTGCTACTTAACAGTATAGAAATAAAAAACTCAAAGCACACGGTAGGATTCAACTGCTCCAGTTTAAATTCCAGACTTTAGTTTTCTAAAATTTAATGGGTAGGAACAAACATGTGATGGTAACTCTTGAAGCTAAGAGCTAGATGGCTCTCTAGTCAGCAGAGAGATGTGTCAAACTGATTAGACTTGCAGCTGCCTCCTTTAAGATGTGGTTATGCCTCTTTCCACTGAGCAGGAATCCAAAAAAATAGATGACTGGCTCAATCTCAACTCAAGACAACGTAACTCCTAACCAAGTTTAAAGACTGCATAATTAAAATACACTTATTAATTTTTTCCTGGATTTTAGACTGCTTAATATTGGACATAAAAATCCTGTTTTCAAATGCTTAACTATCGTTTTTTAAATTACTATATCGAACAACAATCCAGTTGCAGGGAACAGTCTGCAATACTATGTAAAAGCGGCAAACTGCATAAAAGCAAGGGACTCGTGCATACCAGGAAAAGTAACTACAATTGTTCCATTCCCTACAATAGGCAAAACTGTTTCAGGATAATAAAGATTCTCAGAGGAACCTGTCTTCCTGTACACGCCTGGATACCAAAGAAGAGTGGTAAAGAATACCTGAACAAGAACACATATATGCAGAAGTCAAAGAGCTGCTCTACAGTCTTCATACCTGTAAGATTTAAATACTAGAAGAGGACTATGATACGGTCCAAATGGAAATGGTTTCACTTCACTTTGTTTATTTTGAGATGTAACAAAATCCATGTCCACTGAAATTTCCTAGGAAACAGATAAACAGATACACAGTAAGTGCAATACCAGCTAATAAAGGCCATCTTCACCTTTAGTTTTAAAACTTTTACCTGACCACACAACAGATCTTCCTTAGGTACAACAAAGGCAGTACTTTTCAGTAGCAGCTCTTTCAAGCTGTCAGCTTTAGCATAAAGTTTTTTCAGTTCATCGATATTCAACCCAAGGAACAGCTCAGGTTCTTCTGATGCCTTTTTAGAAAGTTTGTTTATAGTTTCTTGTTTTGGAGTGTCCATGTGTTTAAGATTTGGTTTAGTGAAAGAATTAGATTCTCTGAAAGATCTCCTTCGTTCTCGGTTTGAATTAGACAGAACTTCATCATCAAAGTAGTTTTCTTCACTGTCCAAAGACAATTTATCCTGTGTAAGATCATGAAGTGATGGCTGAGGTAATGAAAACTCAGATTCCTCTTCTGTGTGAGGTGCAGTATTTGATTGTTCCTTGGTTTGAAGTGCGCGGGCCTCTTTCAATTTCTGAATCTTTAGAGCATATTCATACTCTAGTTGCTGTAGTCGTTTTTTCTCTAGTGCAATCAATTCTGCTGAATGCTTTTTTGGACTTGATGCAGGGGAGTTCTCCAATTTCAACATTTTGCTTGGCTGGAAAGAAAAGAATTCCCTTTATTTCATTTTCACATTTACTGATCCATTGACAGGAGGTAAATGAAACATGGGCAAGATATTTAATTCAGAGTTTATAAAAACAAATTTCAAACTCTTGCCAGAAAATTTCAGCAGACAGCAGGAAACCCACAAGTGTTTGCCACAATGCAAATGGCAGATTTTTTTGATAAAAGTTACCCTACACAACGTACAGGGCTTCAACAGAAGTTCTGGCTCGTTTTAAAAGGCAAGTTATAGAACAAGTATACACAATAGCGTTGGGAGGCATGTGGTGCGGGAAAGAATAATTTACAAAAATATTTTGGCCTTGTTTTTCTCTATTTTGTTTTTCAAAGCAAGATCAGACTTCCACTTCAACATCTTTGCTAGGTAGTTTTAACCAGATCACCTACGTCTACAGACAGTAAATTATTTCCTACATTCATTCACAGGCATATAGCTCCCTCTTATTATTTATCTATTAATTGCATTCCCCTGGCACAGAAATGAAGACTTTGAAGTTTTCTTTTATAAATAAATGCTTGTTCTGTTGAATTCTCAAAAATATAGGAAATCAATAGGAAGATTCTTGCAGTGCTTTTCACATTTTCCTGAAATCCCATTTGAACTAAGTTTCCTAACCAAAATTACTAGTACTTTTCAAGTACAGCATGGTTTAAAAGCATGCAGACTTACTACAAGATGATCTTGCTCCAGTTTTCGTTTCCCAATTTCTTTACTTGCTACTGCTTTTGCTCGAGCAAGTTCTTCCCCATATTTTAATGCCAGAGCTTTTTTTACTGTAACTCGTTGCTGAACTTTATGAATCTGAAAAAGAAAACAAATAATACAGTAAGATACAAATTTTCAGATATGGATACACAGTAAAATATAATCACAAAAGACATGGGAATTAATTAATGATTAACTCAAAGAAAGCCTACAGCCTCCAAAAATCAGGCTTCCCATTTCAAGATCTCCAGCTCCAGGAAACTGAAACATTTCAAAATTAAAATTACTTGTTCCTGAAGCTTCTTGAGAAACATCTTGTTAGCATTCAGTATCTTCTCTGTTGCTTGTAGCTGTTCAACCAGTTTGTTAATTTTATTTTCAGCAATTCGAACATTCTCTCTCTTCTTGGCCTCTTGTTGCAACAAATGTTTCAAGACAGATTCATCCTTCATCAACAGCAGTCTAGAAGCAGAAAAGCCACATAATGAAATCTTTTCCAAAGGTAAGTTTCTCAGAGCTACTGCTGTTCTTTCGAAACCCTAGTTATTTAAGAACCCAGCTCTTTTTTTACTTATCAATAAACAACATTGTTTCTCCAGATAGTCTTAACATTCATGAGACTATAAATACAGGAAAAGCTTCAAACAGCATACCTATTCTGCAGAAGCACTCATTCCTTTACATGCGTCAGGCATACCCCACTGAAATGTGCTACCCTCAAAGTGTACTGAGTAGTGAAAAGCATACTCGTTTTTTCATACTTCAGAGATGTTAGGTGACAGATGATATTCTAGTCACTGAACATAAACCAGCTGAAAATGGTTAGCATGACAAATACTCAAGTTACTGAACACCACACTGGCACTTACAACACAATTACTTTTGAACAGCAATAGAATTCAAGACTGAATAGTTCCAGACAACAGAAAACCAATCATTTCCTGAAATTCAAATACTGCACGTTCAACAAGATTATTTCCTATTTTCATCCTACTAAGCAAACAAGGTAAGAATTACAACAGTGAGATGCACACCTGTTTTTCTTAAGCTTTGCTTCTGCTTCTGTGACTTGCTTTGTCACTACTGCTATTCTCCCAATTCCATCAACTTCACCATCAGAATTTGCAGGAGATGAATTGTTCTTCAGTGGATCAGACTTAATTAAGCATTGCTTCTCACGACTAAAACAGAGATGTCAAAAGCAAAGACATTCAGTAGTTTCAACATTCATTTTGATGTGTACACCCAGGTTTTAAAACCTTCAAAAAATTACAAGGACAACATTTCAAGTTAAAAGAAAAAGAACTTTGCACAACTGCTATCAACTAGCGTAAGTCAGTTCAAATCCAAAGACTTTCTCTAGACTTCTATGTTGTCTTCCTAAAAACTGAGCAGGGGAAAAACCTGAAAATGATGGCAAGACTTTCAAACTCAGAATTTCCTTCCAGTTACAAACACAGGCTAGTAAAATGTATGTTCTTTATAGTCCTTTACATTAACAATTAAACTCAGTTGTACCTGGCAATCTCTTCTTTTAAGAGTCTGTATTCTATCTTCTTTTCTTCTGGTAGAGCCTCTGGAGTTCTCATTGGATCATTTTCTTTTTCTGATTTCGGAGGGGCTTTGATTTTTGATGCCTGTTACAATGAGGTTGAAGTCAATACTAGTCACACTAGTTTAAAATACTACTAATGACTATTTTTAAGAGCCATTTCAGCACAAACTTAAATCTGTTCAAGCCTAGTAAGATCTTTTACACCAGTATTTTTTGGTAGTAATTAAAGATGCATTGAATTTTAACTGAAAAAATTAAACCAAAACATATTACAAATTCTGTCTTCAGGATGCCATCTTAACCAAAAAAACCATCTGAATTAGGTTGTGCAATCCAAATTACAATGTAATGGTCAACACAGGAATAACCTACTCACTCTTGTCCATTTCTGATGCAATCCAGAATTTCTTGACCAAATTCTGAAGTTTAAATTCCATATACAAAGCAAAATCATTATAAAATAAACTATTAAATGCTGATAGTGTTTACCTCAACATTTCTCCTTGCTTCTTTTATCATAGATTCCAGTCCTCCAAACACACTGCTAGTTGAATTAGATGGCTCTCCATCAGACTCGCTGTCATCAGAGTCATTTAATGTAACCACAACAGACTTGTGTTTTGGAAGCTGTGGGGAAAATGCAAAACATTTTATACCAAGAGAAAGTTAAAGACAGATACAACTGAGCACATACTTACTAGAAGAGAAAAAGGAGGCTAACTCCTTTTGTTATCATGACACACCAATTCCACACTGTTAGAAAAAAAAAAACAAACCACACCTAAGCATTTGTGCACCTCCACTACAAGATAGATACTGTCAACATGAAAGGTACTCCAACATTTTCAACCTATTGCCAAGTATCTGCAGCATATTTACATTTCCACCGCCTTAGCACACAAATCTTAAACCCTTTATTCCTATACTTCATGAATTATTTCAATTGTAATGAAAATTATGTGACATTTGCAAGCATTTTTTTAAATAACTGAGGTAACAATCAAGTCTGCATTAGAAATGCTGTGGCAGACAAAGCCACACAATTGCAATGCCTCTTGTCCCACAGTTATACTTAGCTGACCTTACAGTGAGTTGCTCAGGCAGTTAAATTGGCAGAACACCGACAGCACATAAAAAGCAAGTGAAACATTAACCACTTTTTGCCAACATCACTAACTGAAACAGCTCACTGAAGATCAGATGACTGCCAATTCCAGCACAAAGAAAGATGCAGAAACAAGCAGACAGCCGACATCAAGCTCAAATGCGCTGGAGTTAACGGCTCAAAAAGAAGCAGCTCAGTTCACATTTCCAGGACTGCTCTTCCCATCTCCCAGTTTAGGTCTGGACAACTACAGTCACACATTTAACTTTTACCTCAGGACAGGACCTCTTCAGTGCTCTAAGTGTCTTTTAGAGCACACACCCTACTAAAATCGCCTACTTTTAAAAGTTAAAAATACCTAATTTCCATGATCATTTCTTTTTGTTATTCTCTTTCTGTAGACTTCTTAAAAGAAGGATTGCCTCTACTACTACTGAACATACTACAGATGCATTATTTTTGCACCACCATAGCACAGGCAGGTGAAACTCCAGCTTATATGGGTGCAAGAAAACAAAACAAGGCACTGGTCCTTGCCTCACCAATATTCTCCAGCTGTAGCTCCATGGAAACCCAAATTAATCAGGCAAGGCACCCCACCCTTCTCATCTTCAGATACAACCCTTGCCTATCACTGGCTCTTGGTATTAAAAGGCCAAAGCTGCTTTTGGCACAGTTCTGTAGGATAAACAGTCCCTAACTGCCTGCCTTCCCCATTTTTCATCTAGGGGAAAAGCTGATAACAGGGTCAGTCAGCTTTTCTCCAGGTGTTTTTTCCTAGGGTGTTTTTTTTTTAAGTGATTCAGCAAAACATTTAACAATCAGTAAAGGAACACCAGACTACCATCACACTGCCTTCAGTAAGATCAGCTGCTACTGCAGGGGAACCATAGCTACAGCTGTAATGAAGGATCTCCCCATAATGTTCCAAGTCATTTTCCAGCCATGGTGAAAAGACCCCTGAGTGTCCATGACTACTTTGAAAAAGGGTTACAAGATGTCATTGAAAAAACAAACCACTATCTGTAGGCTATTTCACTATGCAGAGGTCCTCAACTCCACATAAGAGATCTCAAGGTTTGTAAATTTAAAACCTCTTCTGAAATATAGTACAGCACACAAAACATTCAAAAGCTACCAAGCCCCCAAAACTATTAATTTCAAAAGCCTCCATAATTTGCCTTTATTAGGCATTTGTGATTTTAAGATTTCTGCATATATCCAAAAATACTCACAGAAAAACTTCAGTTTTGAACTTAAGAACTGATATTCTGAGTTCACTTTAGGCTCTAGTAAAAAAAACCAAATACTACAAAAGTTAAAAGAAAACCTAAGCATTCAATACAAATTGCTTCTAAAAGCTTAAACTAATATGAGTAATTGGTTTCATTTTCACATCAAATTGCTTTCACAGAGGACAGAAATAGCTTGTGACTAGGCTTCTGTGAACATTATTTGGCCATAAGTTCCTTAAAACACACACTTAATTTTTTAAAATAGAATATTTATATATAAATAATTAACAAATGCAAAACACTTTGTTTCCATAACCATTCTTGTAAAAAGAGACACTAGCCAAGACAGCCAATTCAAATACAAGGTATTAATCTGTCACCTTTAACTAAGCTAACTATCACTAGCAGCAGGTACTGAATTTCAGTTGTAGGTTTTTTTTAACATTTACATAATGCCTTTCAACAGCATAGCTGGTAAGAGATATTTATTATGTTACTAAAACAAACCAACAGCTCCCCAGTAACGTGTTTTCCCTCATTCATGCAGCAGCAGTTAATGAAGTCTCAGGACAATAGAATATGTGGGTAATTTAAGGGTTTTTTTCAGAATATGTTTAGTATTTAAACATAAGAACACTCAAAAATGTAAGTGAACATAATTATTATAGAAAGGATATAAGTATATCCAAATTGAACAATAAATTCCAGCTATATCTAGAATTTAAAGTAGATCGTGAAGATGAGTATAGCCAAAAAAAGATATGTCCACTTTAGGCTTAAGAGCACAATTCTCCTGTAGAAAGGAAAGCAGGCCTCAGAATGCCCAAAAAAAGAACATTCATGTTTACCATCTCAAGCTTTTTTTCTTTCATTATGGCATCAGGTGACCAAGCAATCATAAGGTCTGTATTTATGAGCAAGAAAACTGTTAGCCAGCTACAATTACACTTGACAGTGCCATAACAGACTCACAGACACTATATATTCCTCCAAATTTTAGTAAAAAATTATTACAGACAGCTTCCACTGACAGAAAGGCAAAGGTATGGACTCAATCATACTATTCATTAGAGAAACTGCATGGCAAAGAGCTACAACAAGCTAAGCTTTGTAAGATGCATTGTTAATCACAAACTGGCCACCTGTGTATGGTTCACTGCCATAAATTAGGAGGGCTTCCAGTCTGGCATGACACAAGCAAATATGTTTTTAGAACACATTTCCAACAATCCAAGGAGACTGCAGCTATCACAAATCAAAAGCAAGCTGCGCATACCTCCCATGACCATTCGGTCAAGTTACAGAATATGGCTTGAGCTAACGTAATGAAGTCTGCTGCTGCCTGAAGAGAATACTGTCTTCCACCCTCACCCACAGACACGCCATCTGCCACTACTTTTGTGCTAGCTCCGAATGCTCACAAACTGTTCACTGAAAAAATTCAACTCCCCCTAGAAGGCAAAATACCTCCCACCTCCCAAAGTTAGTTTTCTAACCAGTTAAGCACGTTAAGTAAGGTAAGCAACAGGACTGATGCTCTAGACCCCAGTTTAAAAGAAGGGAGATTTGACCAGAGGCAGAAGAAAAAGCAAGATCACCCCTTTTTTGGCAACAGTGATTAGACTGGCTCAGCTAATATTGGATAGCACCCTTCAGTCTACGCTAATTTGAAAAAGAAATTAGTTGAATTATATGTCTCTTGGTTCAGATTACTGCTGGCATATGTTGATGCTTTCAAGCTGTAAATTCTTACTTCAGCATCAAATTGTTTCTATAAGAGCGTATGGATTATCAAAGTCACTAATAATTCACATGTTTAGCTGAAGCTCCACCATTCTGTGCTGTATCACTAGAAAATCTTAAGTCTGCTGTTCTTTTGAACAGAGGACAACTTACACTCAGTGTCTTATTGATAAAAAGCACCAATATTTCCTTACTGTAATCACTGCTCGTGGAGGCCTTGGTACTCTAATGAACTTTGTATTTTGTACTCGTGGCTGAGACACAGTATTAATACTGACAGCAGACAGATTGCTTCTTGGCACAGACTGAAAGTTATCCAGAACAGGAGGGGAAGGTGGACCACTGTTACTTGAAGTTTCCTAACAAAAAACAAAGATACAGTCATAAAAACACACACTATATACTGTTACTTTAAAAGACATAAACATAAATAAGGTTGTTCCATACATGTTTTAGAACTTGGAATTGTGATTTAGGCAGACTATCCAAGCATTAGACAAATCTTGCAATTCTGCAGTAATACCAAAAAAGGCACACAAGAATATGCCAGTCGCTCACAAGTCAACTGCAAAGGTTCTGCAACCTTTTAATGAGGTCAAAAACACCCTGAATTTTCAAAACCACAAACCTTGTTTCTCACTCCAAAAAAAAAGAAAACAGTTAACCTCTAACGCCTTTTGCTATAAGGTTGAAACAAAGTTAAGCATCTTGTTTTCTGACAGCTGATAAAACATTTTTCTTCAGAAAATAAAATCCCTATTCCCCTGAACATACTCTATTTTCAGTACCTTGAAGTTTCATAATTCTTTCAGAAATAAGAGACACTGCAAGGTATAACTCAAAGGGTAGCTTTTGTTTCATTGTGGGGGCAAGGGCAAAGGGTAATGAAAAGTTTGAGTTGGTTGATTTTTTTTTTAAAATGATCAGAAGGCAGCATAAAAAAGCCTCACTTAACAGATCACATTGAAGTTTTCGTCAATATTGCCATCTAGAGGTTTACATTAAAAAAACCAATGTAGTACCTCAGATCTAAAAGCTCGTTTGTTGGCCAGAGACTTGAGTAATTCTTCTCTTAAGAGCATCTCCTCTTCCTCTTCTTCATCGGCAAATGGAGGTTTTGGTGGCTGTTCTGGCTCTTCAGGGGGAAGAGGTGGAAGAGGTGGAGGTGGCTCAAGAGAAACACAAGAAATACCCTCCACATAAAGTTGGCTCAAAGATGGTACAGGCTGAGATGAAAAAAAACAAAACCACAAGAGGCTGAAACCTGACAGTTATTACTACTTTATGACTATTTAGCAGAGGACAAGACCTAAATTATTTCATGGTTTAAAACTAATTTAAACTGCAGGGGATTTAGATCACTGTCAAAGGCTGCTGCTAAACAATAATTACTCAAAGATGATAATGGAAACAAGGTTACATTTGGATACTAAAGTAATCCAAACATACAAACTAAACATAAATGAGAATTCAGAACCAGAGACAGTCTAGCCACAGAAATATGGCTGGCCAGATAAATTTACAGTGCTTGAAAAAAACAGTCCTTAAATAGTTTTGTGAATTTGTCATAGCTAACAAAATTACATTTTCCCTTAGCCAAAAATTCAGAGGATGTCATGGCACAGAGTGGCAACTTTCCACTGCTTTACTAAGAAGGACAACAATCATTCAGTGAAGAAAAGTGGTGGGAAAAAAAATGCTAATTAAATTTCCATGTGGACTCTTAGATGAGAAGACAGCATATAGTCAAAATGCCAAAGTTTGAAAAAAGGACCATGATGAGCTTACTGTTTTGGTTGTTTCCCCACATCCAGGTAACAAGTCAGAGAATAAGCATATCTGCATACATGGCCTAGAGATAAGAGGCAAACTTGCCCTGCACTAACAATGCCAATTCATTATTTTTCTTACGTGCTTCAGTAAGTTTTTGCTTTCCGTTATGAAACAGCATAGCTCTAAATGAAGAGAAAATTTTAGTTCAACGGGGAGAATTTTCAGTAAACAGGAATTGAATCAGCCAAAAAATAGCTGAAAAAGTTTCTGAAAAGCAACCGCAAGTCTATCAGATAGTTCAAGGGAACCACCAAATAGAGAACTGTATCAAAAACAGAATCTAAATTTAATCCTAACTTTAACATTTTAAATAACATACAAAATTAGAATTATCTACATTTTCAAAAACACCCTTTCAAGGTTACTTACTGGAACTGGAGGTGGCAGTGGCAAGGAAATTGGTGGTACTGAAGGTGGAAAATAGCCTATTGGACACTCAAAGAAAGGAGGCTGCACTGGAGAAGAAGCTGTAATTAAAAAAAATTGAGTGTAATTACCTGCCAGATTTCTCACTGAACACCAACTCATGCTTATACTTCAACTGACTTAATGCAGCAGCAGGAGATAAATGTTTTTACTATACACCAATTCAAAAGGTAAATGCATTGTCGTGTCTGGTGTTACTTCTTACATATATCTATATAAAAAGAGCAGATACTTGTCATTTTTCTATTTTACATACAAAATGCTAAGTACAGCCAAACAGTACTACTAAGGTAATGACTCAGCCCTCATTTGGTTTAATTTGCAACAATCTACCACCTTAAACTAGGTATCTGAACACAGAGTCTCCTGATTCCTGGCTACCAAAAATACAATACAGATCAGGAGAGAAGTACACCAAATGCACAGGTGACACTGAATTCTGATACATAAAACCAGAGCTTGAGATGCTGCATCAAGAGAAGATTCACGTAGCTTACATGTCCAAAACAGCAGCTGCAGTATTCTAGCAAATTAATGTATGAGGAAGGCTGACAAGAAAGGAGAAAAAGGAAAAAAAAAAAAAAGAAAAGAAAAAAAAAGAGATGGAGGATAAAAAGCAAGAGAATAGAAATGGCCAATAAAGCAGTATGCTTAACGAAGCTTTCTCAGCATTTCAAATATTGAGATGGAACAAGGAAACCTGAATACCTTAAACGCACCTCAAACTGAGGGTCAGTAAATGATTTAGGCTGGAAGACACCTCTGGAAGGCATATGTCCCAGCACAGGTGCTCAAAGAAGGGCTGCCCCTGAAGTCAGATCGCTAAAGACCTCGTCCAGTCAAGTTCCAAGTATATTTGAAGATGGAGGTTCCACAATGTTTCTAATTAATCTGTTCTAGTTTTTGACCACACACCGTGAAAGTCTTCCTTTGTATCTAACTAGAATTTATGTGCTACTATTTAAATGCTGTGCCTTGTCCTTCTGTTGCACACAGTACAGTTTGGCTTTGTCTTCTCTGTAACTGGCCACTAGACAGTTGAAGACAGCAGCAAAAGCCCTCCTCAGCCTTCTCAACACAAACTCAGCTCTCCCAGTATCTTGCAATAAACTGCTCCAGTCACCAATGAACTTTATGAAAAACAGACCTGAACCAGATTGACTTAGTCAAGAAGGTCCTTTGCTACATTCGTAGTATGTACTTTCTCCTACCATGAAACCACAAGACGGATGCAGTCTCATCAGTATTTAATAAACCCACCCACCCATTAATATTTACAGTGCTACAACCCAGGATGCAGTTTGCCTTTACCACCCAAAGCCACACTGCTGACTCGCTTTTCTCTTCATGTCCATTGGGACTCCCAGGAGCTTTTTTGCAAAGCTTCTGTCTATCCAGTCAACACCCTGGGGCCCTTTCTACACAGCTGCTTGGTAATATAAAGAATAAAGTCTGTACTCTGAACAGTATAACCTTTAAGACCTTCATAATACAACTCCAGCAAAGATGGGAAAGAGAATCAGCATTTAACCAAGACAGAATAACTTACCTTAAAATGTTAGTTCTGTAACTGCCATATCTCAAAAGGAAGACTTTCCTTCTAAAATGATGACTCATTTCCTACTTTTTAACTATTTTTACCAACCACCATATAAGAAAACTAAATAAGTCTTACCTGGAGAGTTAGTTTCACTATCTGTATCCATAGCAACTTCGTCATAGTTATCATACTGATATATGCCTCCTGCACTATCTGTAGACTGCTTATCCAAAGACCATCTCAAGTCTGTATCTGAAGACTAAACACAAAAAAAGTGTATTTTATGTAGCTGGTCCTATGTTATTCTTTCAGAACAAGCCAATTAAAAGTAAATTTCAGAAACACACCCTTACAATTTGGTCTTCCAATTGCTTTATAATACAACTTACTTGTACAAAAAGAGCAAACCGAAGATCGCTTTTTAATCAAATCCATTACAGGTAATGACTTGACAAATTAACTACCAGTCTGAAAACTGGATCTCTTTGGGGAGGAGGGGTGGGGGCTGTCATCATACATAGAAACAATTTTTAAACAACTCTTACATCATTATCTGGCAGATTGCCATGGTTATATATTTCTGAAACACTGAAAGAGAATTAAATGATTTATTATTTCTGTTAATCTGTCACAGCAGTTACCAAGACAGAATTGCACAAGGATCACCTTCACTATGACAAAGACTGTGTGTTTACATGAAACTTGTTCCGATTGTGCTAAGGCTGATGTTTCAGGTGTAAAAGTCACTTACTGTCCCAGAAAGAGCCACATACCAACTGAAACATGCCAGAGACTGTCAACTAATAGATTGTTTAGAGAATGCCTAACGCTATATGGATGCCAATCAATGTTCAGCAAACACTGAAAACATGCACAACAAGTAAGTATGACTTCTTAGACTCCTCAATTTCTATCTTTCAGAGGCATTCTAAAAGCTACCAGTGTCTACTGTATTTCTACTTTTTACAGTTTAACACTTTTAGCTTAAATTTTCAACTCATCATTACAAATGGGACATTTCTATAATATGACCTCAAGTAGGGAGTCTCAATTCCCTTCGCTGCAGCTTCATTTCTCCCTATACCATCAGTAGCTCCAAGCACTTGAAGCACCTAGCTGCAGCAGCTGTACTGCTTCCATGATGAAAGAATTAATGCTGAATTAAGTATTTTTTCTGTAATATACCAATGTTTTAGAGACAGAACATTAGCAATTCAAGTGCCTTTTGCTAGCTTCAAGATGACAGAGTGAAGACAGCATACAAGTGCAGCATGATGACCACTGCACTAACTCTATTCCTTCATGAATTTGACACAATCCTGTTATCTTGTAATGAGGCTGAAGTAATTATCTTCCTTTCATGTCTGAATGTATTTTGTACCTTGACAAGTTAAAAAACACTACAAAGAAACCAAACCTCAGATGACATTTTGAAAGAAGCAGGCCACTGAAGTTATATAGATACAAAAGGTTTGAAAGTGTGGAGACAAAACTACAGTCTAAAAGAAGAAAGCCAAGAAAGTTTGGTTGATAGGTTTCTGTTAAATTACAGATTGCTCTTTCATCACAATGTTCAAAACATCTTTAGGAAGAAAACGTTTTACCAATGACTTGTAGATGTACAACTCATATAAAACTCATCTTACCAAACACAAAGGGATGCCTGTCAAGCATGGGATTAAAACACTGTCAACACTGAAATACTTTGAGCTTTTCTTTTTTGGGGGGACAGGGGGAAGACAACACAATCTAGAACCAGGAGGGGCAAGACAGAAATCACTCATGAATCCCAAATTAACACCTGAACACCATGTAAAAAAAATTGTTACCCTGCTTCTCGATCTCCTCTTTCCTCCAACTAGCTTCATAAACCGATTGTATTGCTCTTCCTGATTTGAGAGGTCCCTAATTTTTCTGATTTCTTCTTCTCTCTTTCTTCTCTCCTCTTCCTCTTCTTGCTTCCTCTGGTCCTCCTCTTTCTGACGCCTATCTTGTTCCTTTTGCTGCTGCATCTTCTTTGATGTCTTCGACTGTTGTTTCCTCAGTCCTTGCTTGGCTTTAAATAAAAAGATTGTGATTAACTTCACCCTACCTTAACTGTTCCCCCTACTCCTAAGATTCTTCAAGAGCCTTAAGTAGATGTACGGGGGTTTAAAAGGATTAAAGGCTCATTGCCCAAGGCTACACATAACATAATATGTTTCTTTTTATTTCAGTAGTCATGCCATTGATAAACATTTCAGTAACATTAAACTTATTACCTGTAGCACTAGGTTTTTTTGTTGAATGTGCTTTTGTACTGGCTTTGACTTTCTGTGTTACACTTTTCGTTTTTGTTAGTTTTTCCTTGCTTTCCTTCATCACCTGTTGTTCTTTTTGCTGCCATTTTTTACTAGCAGACTGAAGTGCAAGAAGCCTAAGTTGCAATTCAGACATCTCCTCCTCATCATCAAGCAGCTTCTACAGAAGAGAAGAAAGGATAAGACAAAAAAACCTCAAGAAACATCATTTAACTATTTTTTTAAATAAAGTCTTTTGACATCAGTCCCAAAATTTTCACAAAGAGAAAGCTTAAAAATCCTATTTTACTGCTAAGTGTCATTCCTTAAGAACAGACTGACTCTACTACTGAAACATTTCTGGACTGCAATTTGGAAAAAGCCATCGCAGTATTGTACTGTAATTATGCCTCATCTACAGAGGAATACTTTCTTACCTTTTCAAATGTTACATCTGAACTGCTAAGCTTTCGCCCTGAGGTTTGTTCTTTATCTTCTGTACCTTCCAAAAGAAAAATAACATATTTGAGGGAGCTGTTTCTCATGAGACAGAGCTACATTAAAATTATGTGCAGAATTTACTCCACACAAACATATTTTATCAGTATCATTGGTACCTTGTATAAAACAGAATAGCAGTTGCATCTTTAAGATCACATTTACAAACATTAATATAAACTTGGCATGTCTGATGAAATCCACATCATCACTATGCCATAATCCTAAGGCACAACCTGTCATTTTTTATTAATTCTCTGCCTTAAGGGTTGACAGGTACTTCCCCAAGAAGCAGAGGAAAACAGTTTTGGAGACAGGGGGAAAAGATGACTTCTTGCCATCTGTTTTATGCTACCATCTCATATCAGCTGTTGTCCTGAGCATCTCAGGTTCCACTGGCAACTATTTTGAGTAACTGGTCAATCTTCTGCAGAATTAAATATAAAGGCCCAAAGCTGTAGCAAGAACATACTTGCTTTATTTGATGTCAAAGGAAAACAGAAAATAGTTATCCTATGGAAAGGAATAGTAAATAGTAATGCTTTCCCACTAAACATTAAGATGTTGACATACTAATTTTTTAAGACTGCCCAAAAGCCGTATCGACCTGATTATCACATAGCATAAATATATACACATTATTTGTGTATAATACACATAGTAATGTATATTATACAATTAATTATTGATAATAAACAATATAATGTACTGATTCTAGCTAATAACCATTAATATAGTTGATGGAAAAATTATAACTATATTATTTAAATATAACCATGCATCTATAGTGTTTATCTGTATACAAGGAAGGAAATTTTGTGAGAAGCTTGGACACCTATTCCTATATTACCTTTTCTTCAAAGAGATTCCTTCCCACAATTCAAATTGGTCGAAAATAAGTTTGTACTCCATACAGCTCTTCCTAGCATTTCATGAAAAGCCACATTCAGAAAGGCACTGTTTAAAATATACCAAAACCTTATACCTCCACAAAAATGGTATGTAGTAAATACTGAAGATCTTCCTGCTTGCACATGCATGCATTTTTTAACAACACACATACAAAAGGAAGAAAAATAGTATCTAATACCATACCTGTTCTAAAAGTGTTCTAAAGTCAAATTCAGAAAAGTTCTTACACTAAGCAAAGATCCTAACCATCCAGTCCACAGGATGAAAGTAAGGAGACACGGATGGTACAATCGTTTCTGAGATGCAGACATATGTAGGGACATATTACACAAACCAAAATGCTCTTTCAAACCAGAAGGGGATCGTACAGGCTGAACAGACTAATGGGCAACAAGGTAAGGAAAGCAGGGAATACTGTGAAGCCTCTGTACCACACAGAGTTAGTTCTAGAAAGAGACAAAAACTTCCCCGAGTTTTAAGACAAGTTCTTCAACTTAAATGGGTCTGGAGAAACATCCAGTACACCATTTAAAAATAAATATAATTGGAAAACCAAGTTTTGCTAGTTTATCGATATATGCTTAATTAAGCAGTATACATTCATTTGCTACACATGGATCTGCAGTAACTCAAATCAGCTGGGTTTTTCTACCTTGGAAGCCTGTCTTACATTATCATAAACCATCACTCATACTTAACTTCTGCTTCCAGATCATTCCTATGTCATACATTTGAGTGGTGTGCAAAAATTAAGATGTTCTTGATGTGCATACTATACCATCTATTTTCAACTTCAGTGCTTCTAAGTTTTAAAGTTGGATTTACTTAGAGATTGTGTTGCTTTTTTAATAGCTCTTTTACTCCTGTCTTGCTGTGTTCTCTTCCTGCAGGCTACTGGTTTTTCTTCTACAGTCAAGATCTGTCCATATTCCTCATATTTCCCATTAAAAACTACATTACCTCTTAAACACCACCAGAACCTATTTTTTTTCTATTAATGGGAAATATAGAAGGGGAAAAATACCTAGAATTAAGGTTGTTTGGCTACTAATTATCAGTTTCTTCTTTCAGTTTTACAGACTTTGTCTTCTAAATTCTCATTCTGAAGTCATGTATAAATTATTCTGAATGAGTGCTCTAGTGCTACCTTTCTTCATATTCCTACTACTTACTCACCTGTATCCTTAATCCATCCATCTACTACTTTGTCACTTCCCACTCAAATTGATAGTTCATACATGTTGACTAATTAGCTAACATAAGATAAGCCGTATCTACAAGCACACTCTTATTAGAACTAGATGAAGGCTCAAGCACAACCAGTTTGAGCTGGTTGCCTTATTTTGATGCAAACTTAAAAGTAAGCTCAAGGGCTATTACCACGGTTCAGCTGGATGCAGTAACTTGTTTCTTGCTAACTGGCTCACGCATCTGAGCAATTATGCTCTTTAGCCTGCACTTCAGAACTAGCTGAACAAGATACTTATTCTACCGCTACATTTCTTCTACAAATCTTTTCTGTTTCTGGCCCATGATTTCTTCACTATTTGTGAATATCAATAATGACCAAAATAATTCTGGTGAAAATATCTCATGAAGTCTTGCTACACTGAAGAAAACACATAACAATGGCGAAACGCAGAAAAAGATGTCTCTAAATGTTATCCATTCATCTAACAAAATACCCACATTCTGCTTCGGCATAAAACAAGGGAAAAAACTTTCAGTGAAAGCTAATGATTTGTGTTGTGAACCGCAATCAAAACCATCATGTCTTGTTTCTGTGCTTTCTACCAAACTATCAGTTAGTCTAAGAAACCATGTAAGTTAAAAAACAAACAAAAAATATGCTTCCAATCACATGTATGTAATTCAAGGAATTAAGTACATTAAATCTGTAACTTAAAACATTTGACATTTTAACTAAAATTAGTATTTTAAAGTAAAATTTTCCCCAACACCTAATAAATGTGAAAGATAATAGCAAGCAAAAATAACTTCACAAGCTATAACAATTTTACAAGTATTTACCTTGGCCGGATTCTGTGACTTCAGATTTTTGTGATGACTGTTTTGTTCCTTCTTTGCCTTTTTTTAATCTGCTCCTCTCAGCTGGAGTAGGCAGTTTTTGTCTGAGAGGTTTCAGTTCAAATGCCTGAAAGGCTATAACTGGATTTTTCTCCTCAGGAGATACTTCTTTTATAGCATCCGTTGTAATACTGTCATTTTCTACATTTATTTGGTCCTCAGCATCCACTGTTCTATTATCATCTTGTTGTTCGTTTTCTTCCCTGTTGCTCAGAGCTAGTCTTTCATCTTTATTAATGTATTCAAGCTCTAACTGTATCTGTTTATACTTCAATAGCAGATCTTCAAAACTTTCTTCCACAGAATTTTCATTTTTAGAAGAGTAGTTCTGCTTTCTAGATGGAGACCTTCCAAAAGTTTTGGCTGAATTACTGGTCAAGAAAATTAAGACAAGAACATGTATAACCTTAAAATAGTGGTGATATTACCACTGAAGACTAAATTATGACAAATAGAACTGAAGATCATTCTTATCTATTTTAATTTTACCTTAAGGCTAGCTTGAAAAATACCCCTTATAAATATGAGCAGCATGCAAAAGATTTATCCATTGGTATATACTGACAGCTCGCTTAAACATTTTCTCAAACAAGCAATTTAAAATATGCTACTTGTGACAAGAATTTCATGAACTGCTGTGAAGTTTTGTTTCTTGCTCACACCATCCTCCCAGAAACAACAGCTGCAATGCTCAGATGTTTGCTGTCACAGACAGCGAGTCAGGGTTCCACAGTTCATAACTCAAGTACTGACTCCCCATCTGACATTCTGAAAAAAGGGAGGTTAAATTAATTCTCACTCATTTTATCATTTCATAAAATGCCAACTCTAGCCACAGCACAATTACACACTGGCTAAAAGACTTGTAATCAAAACATTAAAAAAAAAAAAAACACTAAAAGTGGTTTGGGAATTACTAATTATTCAGAAAAGGTTGTCTATGGATGCCCAAGGGATAGATTTTCTTGACAACATGTTGTCCAACACAGGCAATGGAAATATTCTTAAACAACCACAACCAAAATAAAACATATCACTATTAAGAGATTCACTTCCTCTTACCTTAACCTGACACTCAAAAAGCTAAACTATCCTGTAAAATAATCATGCTCAAGGGGAAATCTTTTAGGATACCGAGTCAGGTTTGATTCACTTGACCATCAGTATCAACCTCACTGTGGTAACAACTGACTCACACCCAGTTATGCATTTTCATCAGCATCACCTCCTAAAACAATAAATGGAGTAAAACTAAAAGCTAAAATAGGTATCCTCTGAATGCAGACATACTGAATCCAGAGGATGTTGACTTTATATTTGAATTCTGCTCACACATGTATCAATAACTCGGATGTTTAATTTTGCTACATTAACTTCTAATGTAAATATAAAGAATCTTGGTATGTATTCTACAAAAGCAACTTCTGTACTACCAGTTTTGTTATACAATACTTTCTTAGGTATCAGTACAAAAAGCAGAAACTAGTAAAAATAAACTACATATTTTGCCAGAAGGCAAACAATCTATAAATACATTGAAAATACTAAAAGCTGTGTGCAGTATAACACTAAATTATGTAATAAACGTATTTGTCAAATTCACTTCCAACACATTTCTGCTTCCAACAAGACAGCTACATTAGTGATTTTGTGAGTCACAGGAAAATCTGAAGCTAATTAAGTGATTTAACAGCATTTATAAAAATAAGTCTAACTATTATTTAGTACTAGAGTCATCTAGAGTTGGGTTACAAGACAAAGCTTTGAGATTTTTTTGCTCAGGATAATACAATTCCTAGAGCTCCCACAACGGTATTAATCAGAAAATTCTGTGCTTCACATATGTAGAAATTTTTTTCTATGTGGCTCTACACACAGATTGCAAGACTACATGAAGTGCTATGAAAGGCAGACAAGCATATATACATAAAAATAAGTTATTTCTTCGATCAGTTCAAGTGAAAATTCATCCTACAACCAGAAAGAGACCAACTGAAGAAACTGGGGGGGTTAAAAGTGAAGAAAAAAAATGTACACTGTGTAGAGTTCAGAATTCAATGGAAACAGAAAATCATATTTTGACCCCATATTTCAGACTCAAAATTCCACAATTCCCTACGCAAGAATTTCTGCAGAATGACTATCCAACAGCTTCATGTTAAAGTTGCTAGGAATTAAAAGAGAAAAGCCTATGAAAAGCTAACGCCCAAAGAAAAGTAACAAGAATTCTTTAAGTGTTCCACTGTGTCATTTACTCCATTTAGTACTTCGCACAGTGCTTTGTAGAAGTGTATGTATAACTCAAGGATAAATAAAAAAAGCTTAGTAGACACTTAAACATTTCACTCTCCTGGGGGAATACCACTCCAGGCCACAAGCCTCCTTGTCACCAGTTGATGAGAAGGTCCCTTCTGAAGTCACACATCCATGAACTAGACCCCTACTTCATTAGTATTACCAACATGGAGGTACCTTAGTATTTAGGAATACTGTAATATAGACTCCTGTAGGTGGCAAGGATATGAAAAATACAGAAAAAAAACCTTACATCGAGAGAAAACCTTGGGCCATCCTTAACTACACAACCCATAAACAACTGAATGCCACTTTAGTAAAGAGCAACAGTATTAGAACTTTCTCCACATTTAAGTAGTGCATCTTAAAGTATCAGGGGAAAGAGTTCCTCATTTTCCATTTCTGGTTTGAAAATGGAATCACCAGTTTCTGAATGTTCTTTTAATTAAAAGCACAAAGGAGATTCTTTATCCATACCAACAAGCACTGCAAGTCTGTTTAGGATGACCAATATGTTTGCCCTGGCAATTACTCATTACACAGAAAGTAGCCATTTTCTGGTACTCAGCAACATTGCAAATTAAGAGACTTAAAATCTATTTCAGCACTAGAACCATCTTACTGTGCGACCCTGGGCAAGCCACATCATCACTTACTGCCTCTCGAGAGAAGATCCTTGCATGAAGAGTTCTTACTCCAGTAATGCTTCAACAAATGAGATTATATAAAAGCATCTCTACCACTAGCTTACATATTCCATTCACTTTTTTTTTTTTAAACTAGTAACGTGGATAAATAATCTTGCATCTAAAATAACGTAAGGATCCAATGAGTAGCTTTCAAAGCCCTAACTGCCAGCACAAGTAGGAAAAATTCCTGTTCCTGGGATCAAACAGCACAGTCAAGCCAACGACACACATTCTTTGACTACTGGTGTGGAAGACAACAAAACACTGCAAGATTCTGGAGAACAGGTTTTATCCACTAGTTCTCCCACTCAGTGCTTTTTCTACTTGCCTACACTTTCAGTTCGGCAACAATGCAGTTGCCTCAAGTTTCAGTACCAGGCTGCTCGTAAGTTACATTTGGAGTCCATTCTTTATGTTTCTCTACAGCAAACCTGGAAAACGAGAACAGCTTCTTCCATCACTTCCAGAGTTCCTACTCCTACAAGGAGGTAATACTAGAACTCCATTAAAAGTCACCTAAGCAACTGTAAGAGCAATCAGTAGAGAACATCCTGTAAGAAGTGCTGCATATGGCTTTCCCGTGAAACAGAGCTTTCCTATGTTATCCAGACTCTCATATAAATCACATTCTGTGCATACACTCCCGGTTCAACTTTGGTTTAGCTTTAAAGCTCGTTTTAGCTACGTGTAACAGCCCCTGAAGAGCTGAAAGGGAAAATGAAAAACCTGTGGATCCTTCATTGCCCAATAAGGGAAATTAACAAGCTTACGGTTTTAGCTTTACAACTGTGACACTAATTACATACACGAAAAACGCCACACCAAAGACTGACCCTGCTTCACAATATTCACACTTCGGGCTAAAAAAGCAGCCACCTGGAATCCAATCGACTAAAGCTCTGTCTCAGGCTACGCTTTTTCTTTCTCCCTACACGGGGCAGATCGGCCAGGTCGCAAGCCAGGTCGCGGCAGTAATCCGGCTTCCCAACAGCCTCTCCTTGAGCAGCAGGGCCCGCTGTGCCTGCCAGCGCCCGGGGCCGGGAGGGGAGCCTCCCTCTCCGTTACCCTACGGCAGCCCCAGCGCCGGAGCGGGAGGGAACAGCGTCCCTTCCCAGGGCTTTCGGCCACGTAACGCGGCACTGACACACCCGGGCCCACCCCAGCAGCACGGCCTCCCCGCCTCCGCTCCCTCTCACGTCTCAAGGATACATTTTCGAGGCGAGAGCTCCCTCCAGCCCTGGCTGCTACTGAATCCGCCGCCGCCTCCCCCTCCGGGCGGCCTCCCCGGAGGGTTGCCTCCCCGATCGCCGCCGCCTCGGTTCCCACCCCAGCGCCCTCCGCCCCTGTAAGGCCGGCCTCGAAAGCGGAATCGGTCCAGGGCATTGTGGCTGCGCTCCCAGAAGGAGAGCCGGGGGCCCGTCTCGGAGTGCGAGCCCGACGGCATCCGCGGCGCCGGCATGGGCGGCGGATGGGAGCGGAACGAGTCCTTGGGCCGATACCCGCCGTGGCCGTGCAGGTGCCCCATCTCCGGCGGGGGCTGGTGCCGCGAGCGGGGGAACGGCCGGCCGGAGGAGGAGAGGGAGATGCCCCCGCGGAGGCCGGGAGGCGGCCTGCGCCTCGAGTAGGGCCTGCTGCTGACGAGGCCGCCGCCGGGCGCGGAGCTGCCGCGGCCGCCGCCGCCGCAGGGCCCGAAGCCGTTGTTATCATCGTCGCTGATTTCGCCGTCTTCCAGCTCCCCTTCTTCCTTCGGGGACAGCCCGCTAGGATCCAGCGCCGCCTCCGCGGGCGCGGCCGCCGCCTCCGCGGCCGCCATGGGGCCCAGGCCAACGGGTCTCGGCGAGGCAGAACGCGGCCCGCCTCGCCCGCTCGGGCGGTTTCGTTTCCTGCGCAGGGCGGCCCCGCGCCTCGCCTCGCCCCCCCACCCCCCACCGCTGCTCGGCTCTGCCCCGGCCATCGCGAGTTCTCGCGAGACCTCGGCCCGTCTCTTCTGTTCTGCCCAGGCAAGGAAAGAAGGCGCGTTACGCGGGGGGAAAAAAGGGGGGGCGGGGGAAAAAGGGGGGCGGGGCAACACCCCCGCGCGGGGTATCCTGGGTAATGTAGTTCCCAACTCGGGAAGCGGCTGTGTAGGCAGGGGGCGGGGAAAGTCAGTGGCTCAGCCTATCGCGGGGCGGGGGCGGGGGCGAGCGCCAATGGGGGTTCGACCCGCCATGTCGGTAAAGGAGGCGAGTGGGAAGGCCGCCATCTTGTTGAAGGGAAGCGAGCTGGCTGGAGGGGCGGGGCGGTAAAGCGGTGGTGGCTGGCTGAATGTCGGCGGGCTACGCTGCTCTCTGGAACACGAGTGGCAATGGCAACTTCCTTTAGCATCGCCCGGCGCAAAGCCAACGACAGCGCTGCTGGGGAGCAGGTGCTCATGGGGGTGCTGGTTTCCCCGAGCCACAGACGCTTTCTCCGTTGGGGGGGGCGTGTCCTGCTGCCCCCCAGTCGGTGCACAGGCCTCTAAAGGAAAGGCAGCGGGTGTTCTGGCGGTGCCCAGCACCCTGGTAGGCATCATTAACCCACCAGCTCCCTCCCAGTAGTTAAAACTGCTGTGAAAATTTTAAAGAGGGATGTTTCTGGGAAGTTCTCCTGGCAGGTGATTGCTTTGAAGTTCAGATTGGCCCTAACGGTTTCTGTGACACGAGTGAAAGCATCAGAGGGGATAAAGCAATGACATAAACTGCTTAAATCATTTGTTTTCGTTTCACTCACCTGAGTATTCTGGTGCTACCTTGTCTGTTTCAGGGACATAATACCAGGGTGCTGTCAGGTGAGCACCAATGGTTTTCTTGGGGAAAAGGAGAAACCTTATTTTAAATAAAGCCTTTCAAAGTCCTGGAAAGCACCTAAAACTTGACTTCTAAAACTAGCACAGCTCCTGGGATTTTCTTTGCAATTATCATGTGTGCTAAATACCAGCAGACTTGCCATGGATGTCCAAATCGGAGATAGACTGTCTTTCTGTGCTGTTCTTGAGGGTGAATTATGAAGGGGTTTTTTTCTGTGCCTTTCTTGAGGGTGAATTATGAAGGAGGTTTTTTTCTGTGAATAATGTGCTACAAAAGCACAAATACCAAAAATAAAATTCAGTATCATACTGCTATTTACTTTTCTTCTTTGCCTTTCTCTCTAGATTTTCCAGCAAGAACAGGGAGAGTCTATAATGCATATGCTTTGTAAAGTCCAAAATGTGATACTGTAAAGTCAGTCACGAAGAAAAACCCTGTAAGACTTGATTTGAACTTTTTAGAAGGCATCACTTGTGCTAAACAAACCTACTTTTCTTTGCTCAAAACGCTTTGCATCCTCTTGTTTTGACCTAACTGGACAAACAACATGATTTAGAACAGATACTGTTCCAGTGACTTGACTTCATACAAAACTCCGGTTAGAGTAACAGATTTTGTATATCACATCCTAAATTTCTCTAATTTCTTCTGTTTAAAACTGTGTGGATTCTATTAACATTTATGAAGAAGAATGAAGCAAGTTACAAGTTTGCTTTTTTTTCCTTTTTTACAGGTATCCACATACTACAATAGTGTGTTGTATCAATTATTCTATTCAAATAGATGTTATCTCTAGAAATCATGCTTCATTGGTGGCTTACACTATTTTACATATCACACAGTATTAAAAACATCGACAAATATGACACAGAACTGTCGGGGTTTAACCTTAGCTGGCAACTAAGCACCACACAGCTGCTCACTCACTTCCCACGCCTGCAGCAGCATGGGAAGGAGAATCAGGAAAAAGGTAAAACTCATGGGTTGGGAGAAGAAAAATTTAATAATTACAATAAAATATTACAAGGATAATAACAAAAGCTGTAATGAAAAGGAGAGTGAGTGAGAGAGGAATAATATCCAAAAGGAAAACCAACAAGTGATGTATAATACAACTGCTCACCACCCACTGACCAATTGATGCCCAGCCAGTCCCTGAGCAGTGATCGCAGGCCCTGGCCAACTCCCCCCAGTTCATATACTCGGCATGATGTTCTGTGGTGTGGAATATCCCTTCAGCTAGTTCACGTCAGCTGTCCTGGCTGTGTCCCTTCCCAATTTCTTGTGCCCCTCCAGCCCTCTCACTGGCAGGGCCTGAGAAACTGAAAAGTCCTTGACTTAGTGTAACAACTTAGCAACAGCTAAAACATCAGTGTGTTACCGACATTATTCTCATACTATATTCAAAACGCAGCACCGTACCAGTTACTAAGAAGAAAATTAACTCTATCCCAGCTGAAACAAGAACATGAACCTACCGAAAACTTTCTGAAGTAGCAACTGGAGGTCAGACAGGTTTCTTAAACAATGCTAGATGTCTCTGTCTGTGTCTGAAATCTGACCTGCTGTAGTTATAAGGAACTTTTAATATCACTACATCTAAGCTGCAGAAATTTCCCTCTCAGTAGACATTTGCCTACTTGGACATCCCAGAGCCTCGGATGTATCTGGTTCCAGTTTCCTTTGTACAGTTACCTTTATTTCTAAGTGTTTTCACACACCAGTAGGAAATAAGTATCCGCATCTTTTAGAGTGGGAAGGAAAATGTTTATAGAACTGTAAAGCATTTGCAAAAAAGCAGCAGCTCTATGGGAAATTAACCTGCTGTGGGTATTCCCACTCTAGATTGTTACTGTGTGTTTGCCTACAGTTCGTCCAACAAGTGTGCTGAATTTATTCAACAATGCTATATGATCTGTATTATAAATTTCTGGCTGAGATACTTAACCATCTACAAAAGAAGATCCTGAGAACCTTCCAGTGGTTTTGCATATCCTATGGTATCATATGTCCCTTCTTTTATTTCAGTCATCTGATACTGCCTGCTTTTTTTCTCTTGTCTAGGGTTATCAGGGAAGTAATTTGATGTCTACATTTTCAGGAAGAAGAGAAATCATCAACTCTATTCATCACTGTTAATAAACAGGGAAATTAATAGTGTTAAATTCTCTTCTGTGAAGGGAGTAAAATGTCATGTGTAAAAAGTGTGTTGATCTGGTGATTTTGGTGTCTACACATTTGAACAAGAGGCCATAAGCATTCGAAAACTGTGAGGGAGCTGCCATTCAGGGAGAAAACATTAGGAAATTTCCTTCCTTATGGCATGGGTAATAGACGAAGAGGTTTTTGTGAGGTTTCATTGCAAGGTGTAAATTTAAGACAAAGTAAAAAAAAAAATCTTGGCTGCATTTCACTGTATGCCTTTAAAGGAGATGGTATTGCTGCTGGAGAACAAATTTTTGTGTCAAATACTGAATATGTTTTCAGTAAAGTAGAAATGGAATAATTTAAAATACAGGAAAGCATGTGCTTAATACTGGAGTACAGAATTTGATTTATTCTTTATCATGTTCCCTGCATATTACCTGCACCTCTGGACATGGGCAAAAAGGCACTAGAGAAATAGCATGTCTGTGAAGATGTACTTGAATTACTGATATTTGTGTACGTAAGCAGATAAGACTCCTGGATTTAAAAGGTATCTTCAAGATCTCTTCCTGCAACTCAGGACTCAGCTGGTGCAGTTGGTAACAAGTTCTGTATTTAAAAATAAATACCAAAGGTCACAGGGTGGTCACACAACTTTAATGCAACTAAGACTCATCTGCATATTTTGCAAACGTAAACTACAACATTAGTGCAGCTATTTTAATCCTAGCAGTATTATTTCTGTAAAAGTCTGAGTATCCCTGACACAAAAAATTACCATATTCTCATTCCCTCATGATGTGTGTCTCTGGCTCTTTATCCAGAGTTGTAAAACAATACTGGAGTTAGTGGTCTCAGTGACATTTTTTCTTTAGGTGACCTCATTTCTGGTCCATAAAACATTAAAAAAAATCACATTTTCAAAGTCTGAGTTAGAAAATTAGTACCATGTTTACCACATAAATTAAATGCTTACAAGTGTGCTTGTTTTTCAGCAGCACAATCTGAGCTTTAAGGACTGGGACACATTTCAGAACATGAAAGTCATTCAGCATCTTTTGGTACTGTAATGTTTGGCTGAGGCTAAATATGTGATTATTTTTATTCCGTTCCTGCTTTTTAAGTGTCAATTACAATTATCTGATACCAAGACAAGACAAGCTAGCCAAGTTTAAGCTTAATTCACTTTACATTAAATTGAACTTGTATTGGTGTATTTGGTCTGGCTGCGATGGAGTTTGTTCATCGCAGCCCATATGGTGCTCTGTTTCGGGTCTGTGGCTAAACCAGGGTTAGGTTTCTTTTGGCTGTGGCTGAGCCCTGACTGCACAGCCTCAGGGCTCGCTCTGTTTTTGACTCTGCCCATTCCCCCATGAGTGGGCTGGGGGTGGGCAGGAGATGGGGAAGCACAGCTGACCCAAACTGGCCAAAGGGACATTCCAAACCATGTATTCTCAGCACTAGAAATCAGTGGAGGAAGAAGGATGGTAGGGGAGTTGTCTTTAGGCTTACCATTGCTCAGACTGGCTGGGCATCAGTCTGCTTATGGGAGGTGGCAAGTCAGTCCTTTTGCGATGCTTTTTTTTTTTTCCTCTTTGCCTCACCTGTTACCCTGGGTTTTATCTCAATCCATGAGTTTTCTCGCTTTTGTTCCTCCTGTTCACCCCCCATCCTGCTGGTGGGGGGAAGTGAGCAAGTGGCTGTGTGGGTGCTTAGCTGCTGGCAAGGGCCAACCCAGCACAGCTGGATACATAAACTATATGCACCATGTATACCTGTGCTACTAGTTAGTGCTTATTTGTACTCCCTGGTTTTTCCCACCCAAACTTCTGACAGGTTGAACTGCAATAACTTTTTTATGGCACTACAATAAACCTTTCTGGAACTAAGAGACTTCAATACCTTTTTTTGTTGTTTGTCACCTTCTCGGTATTCAAGCAACTATAATTTTAAATACTATGGACTCTAAATAATGAGGAATTTTTTTTTTCTAATCAAGAAAACATGAAGCAGTTAAAAATTGAATTGGGGGAAATGGTGAGGACAAAGTGTGTGACTGTGAAACGCTTCTTCATAGGTTTTGAGAGCATCAAATTTTATGATGAAGGCATTCTGCTGAAATAGTATAGATTGTATGTGAATTCCTGAGAATTACGTTGTGGGAAAATAATAGAAGATTGGCAAGGAGGATTGTAAACACACTCCATGACTTGCAGTTGGGGTGTCAAAAAATACATAAGGGATTAAATGAAGTAAAATGAAGTAAAAATTAGAGGAGATGGTAAGATTGAGAAAAAGAACAATGAATCACACAAACAGCAGGCAGAGCTGCACAATGATAGATCAAAATATTTGCCTCATCAGAAGCTTAAAATCAAATAATATTTCACCAAGAGATAGATCTGAGCAAATTATCTTAAATGCTTTAAGGAATCTTCCCTTGAATGAGTTAAAAATACAAGATATAAGTATGAGGTATTTATATGAAATAGGAGATTAAAATGAGGTATTTTGCAGAAGACTATAAAAGCTTTTCAAATCAAAAATGTTCTGTAATCTTTATTTTGGTATTTATGGTGAATTAATGATAAAATATGAATTAGTCACATTGATGTGCTCTCAGACATCCACATCAGCGATGAGAAAAATCTGTTTAATTATTCAGTACCTGTCAGTTAGTAATGAAAAAGTTACTTCTTTTTCTTTTACTACTAACGAAAAGTAACTTTTTCATTAGTTACTATTAATGAAAAGTTACTTCTTCAAAATCCACAAGGTGTTAAAATGTGATTTTAGGTTTTCATCTCAGGCAGTGATAGTGTCTGATGGAAGAGCTGGTTCTGTGAGTTCTGTCTTTCCCGAAGTCCACACAAGAAGTGTTTTTCTTTTGGAAGAGGCTTTATTTTTAGGAACACAATCACTGCACATAACTTCAGATGGAACACACTTACTCAAGTAGCACTTAACTTCCTCCTGTTATATGTTTGTGGCAGTTTCCTCTAGGGAACCTCAGCACCCTTTATCACCAGACACTTACAAGTGAGGATCCTGCATTGCTACTTGAGACTCTACACAAGCCTCTCTGTAAGGACTCACAGAAATGAATGGCATGTTGAGGAGAAGTAAGCAAGCAAGGTCAGAAACTGAACCATAGAACTCATGCCCTCTTTAAAGCAAAGACGACTGTTGGCTTTTTCTGTCGAGTTGGTGTTGTAGTTGAAGCTTGTGCTTTTATTGTATTTGTACATCTAGCCAAAAGTTAACCTGTCATGGTTTAACCCCAGCTGGCAACTAAGTACCACGCAGCCGCTCACTCACCCCCCACACCACCCCCCAAATGGGATGGAGAGGAGAATTGGAAAAAGGTAAAACCCATGGGTTGAGATAAGAACAGTTTAATAATGGAAATAAAGTTAATAATAATAATAATAATAGTAGTAGTAGTAGTGAAAAGGGAGATAACAAAAAAAAGAGGAATGAAATCCAAGAGAAACAAGTGATGCACAATACAGTTGCTCATCACCCACTGACTGACGCCCAGCCAGTCCTCAAGCAGCATCTGGCAGCCTCCAGCCAACTCCCCCCAGTTTATACACTGAGCATGATGTTCTATGGTGTGGAAAATCCCTCTGGATAGTTCGGGTCAGCTGTCCTGGCTCTGCTCCCTCCTGGCTTCTTGTGCAGCTGCTCCTGGGCAGAGCATGGGAAACCGAAAAGTCCCTGACTTAGGGTAGGCACTGCTTAGCAACCACTAAAAATTGGTGTGATATCAACATTATTTTCATGCTAAATCCCAAACACAGCACTGTATCAGCTACTAGGAAGAAAATTAACTCTATCCCATCCAAAATCAGAACAACCCCAAAGACTGTGGTATGTAATGCTTTTTTTACCCATTGATGGGATGACTGGTGTTCCTTAATTCTTTAAACTATGTACATGGCTGAACAAAATAAAGAACTAGAAAGATCTTGTAGTGTTTTCCTTTAATTTCCCGTTCTACCATATGCATGTATTTTTGCTGATAAAAATATCTTGGAGTTTAATTAATCTTGATATAAAAGATTAAGACAGTCATTATTTATAGTATGTGGATGCTACAGCCAACTTTGTGTTAGAGATATTTAACAGATCAAATGTCTGTGGTAATGTTTTACACTTTGAAAGATAAGCAGCTACATATATAGATGAGTAAGTGCAACATGTTCCATTATTTTGGTCATTTCATGTTTTTTCTAAATGCTTTTTAAATACTTCAAATATTCCTTAAAACAGAAAATCTGAAACTAAGGGCTCAAATTAGCATGATTTAAAATAATATAAGCCACTGTACCTTTCATATTTGGCAAGTAAATACTGCCATGGGTTGGATTGCAAACAAAATGTTGGAGGGAGAAAGAAGTGGAAAAAATAAACCTCACATTAATTTCATGAGACTTTTTTTTCCCCGATGAGGTGGGTAAAACTGTACTATAGTGTTTTCATCTTCATCAAGGTACAATACCTTTCTTTTTGTTAAAAGCACTTTAGAAACATACAGAAGCAATATCCTACCATGTCCTGCAGTGTTCTTCAGTTCTTAAAACTCCTCAATATAAACATTTTTAAAGTAGTGTTTCCTACAGCCTATACTTAGAACAGAGGATAACAAAATTGGTCTTGGACACCAAGTTACAACTTAGTTGTTGCAACCTTAAAAACAGCATTTATAAAACATCTTTTTGGATGAAGGGTTACAAGAGGTGCTTGTTTACTTCTACTGTCACAAGTGAAGATTTGAGCTGTTGGAGACACAGGACATAAGAGTAATAACCTCCTTTTTGACCATGACAGAAAGTTTATCTTAATGTGTCCTTCAGAATTGTGAGTACTTCTGGATAAGTGAGACTGCATTTTGTTAGCTAGGAAATAAATTACTTGCCATCTTACTTTAAGTGAATTCCATATATTACCTAAATAGCAATTTCTCAAGTGTAAATACTACAGAATGTATTACCTCACTTCATGGGTATTTTGACAAAAGCATTTCAAGTAAACCAGTTTCACTGTTGTTGCATTGTATTTGGTTTATGTGGCAAGGTTTTGGCAGCAGGAGGGGGGCTGCAGGGGTGGCTTCTGTGAAAAGATACCAGAAGCCATCCCCATGTTAGACAGAGCCAATTCCAGCTGGCTCCAAGATGGACCTGCCACTGGCCAGAGCTGAGTGGTGTTGGTAGCACCTCTGTGATAACATATTTAAGAAAAGGTTCCAGTTATTGGGTTGTTTTGCTTTGGCTGCCTCTTTTAATGTGTTCACTCAAATCACAGATGGTTTCAGAATTGTCTGGGATAGAGATAAAACGTTATTTTCCAGTTAAGGTGGATGTTTAGGAGTCAGCATAAAGTCAAGTGTTAACCTGTTTTGAAGGGTGACTGTACAATTAGAGGTCATTTCAGTCATTATTTCTAAGAAGAATCTGCAGTGTTACTACCTATTTGCTTCAAATAATAGCTAAAACCTAATTTATTTAATGGTTCTTGCCACCTCATACATGGGAAGCATAATAGTCCCATATTTTTCAGGGTCTGAGATAGCTTGCCTTTTCTGAGAATATTCACAGGTGAGAGATGACAAATATTGAACAGCTGAGGTTATATACCAAATATAACATGATCCAAACCAGTCCCATGGGAGCCACAGGTATGCTAAAGTACCATGAATTAAATAGGCTCCCAAGGAAGAATGCATAGAAGATAATGTCAGCTCACAGTTCTGTAAGTTATCAAATAAATGTCTACTATCATTCTGAAAATTGATAGTGTTGGTTCAATTATTCTGTCCCATGTAGCATGTTGCATTTGCTTTTAAGTAACCACTGTTCCCAGGGGCAACTAATCCCAGGTGGGTAGAAGTTGGAGCTTCATGCACATTTATATTGGATCAACTTGGATCAGTTCCCATTTGTTGTCAGTGGGGATGACCATGGTGTCGTGGTTTAACCCCAGCTGGCAACTAAGTCCCATGCTGCTACTCACTCACTCCCCCCTGTCCCAGAGGGATGGGGAGGAGAACTGGGGAAAAGGTAAAACTCATGGGTTGAAAGAAGAACAATTTCATAATTGAAACAAAAGAAAATGTATTATTATTATTGTTGTTACTGATAATAATAATAACAACAACCACCACCAATTGTAATGAGAAGGACGGAGAGAGGAATAAAATCAAAAGGGAAAAACCCAAGTGATGCACAATTCAACTGCTCACCACTCGCTGACTGATGCCCAGCCGATCCCTCAGCAGCGATCGCAGGCCCTGGCCAGCTCCCCCCAGTTCATATACTCAGCATGATGTTCTATTGTATGGTTTATCCCTTTGGCCAATTCAGGTCAGCTGTCCTGACTGTGTCCCCTCCCAATTTTCTGTGCCCCTCCAGCCATCTGGAAAGTGAAAAGTCCTTGACTTATTATAAACATTACCCAGCAACAACTAAAACATCAATTTGTTACCAACATCATTCTCATACTAAATCCAAAATGCAGCACTGCACCAGCTACTAAGAAGAAAAATTAACTCTATCCCATCTGGAACCAGGACCCTTGGACAAGGAATTTCTGCCCTCTGGAGATTCCATACTGGTCTTTTTACTGACAAATGACATGCTATAGGAAGCATGGTGACACCTTCACTAGAGTGATGAGGGATATGGGAACACACCCAACATTTTGAAACATCTAAGTCTTTAGCATAACGGTAGGCCAACTGAAGAAAGATATTTTAATATTTTATGTGAGGATGTAAAAACTTCCTGCTCTTGGAGGACAGACTGTCTTTATGGGTTCCGTTCTATTAATCTTGAGTCATCTGTGTGTCACCTCAGTGTAGACCCACGTCCACAGGTTCCCAGTAGTGGCGTGTTCACAGGCAGGTTCTAGAAGTTTTTTTTTTACTTGTGAGTGAATAGTCCTCACACATTTCCTTAGAGTCTCGCAGTAATTCAATGTAACATCATCGGTTATCTATAGCTTGGATTTATGTGGTGGCTTAGGTGGGGTATGCATAACCTTACGAGTTTTACCATTACAACTTCATATGGAGATAGTGTGTGGGTTTTATTCACAGTGCTCTTGATGTATATAAGGGCCAAAGGTAAAGCATTTGGCCATTTTGTTTCTTCACAAATTTTGGCCAGTATATTTCTTAAACAGAATTCTTCCTTTCAGCAGCTCCATGGTGGAAATGCTGTTAGATTCCTAGGGCTTTACAGAGCCCCTGGACAACTCGTCCTGTAAAATGAATATCTTCATTGCTGTGTAGTACAAAAGGTATTCCAAAATGAGGCATTGTCTCAAAAGTTTTTTTGCGTTTCTGCATGGGTAGGCCTCTACCCATCCTGAGGAAATGTTTATGATTACAGGTATGTATTTCTAGTTACAGCATTTGGACAGCTGTGTAAAATCCATGTACAAATTTACAAAGGAAGCCCATGGGTTTGGGTGTGCTGCAGCCTTGGTTTTGACCTTACAGAGAAATCTGGGGCAAACCAATCTTGTCGTACTGCTGCAAACACCCACCGCTTGCTGGTGTGAGCCACCAGGTGGGTCACACCAGCCAGGTAAGGGAGGAGAACCTGAGCTGCAACAAGGTGGCCATCTGGGGACTGCCACAAGGAATCGAGGTGTAACTGGCACAGCCAAACAGCTTTTTCATCTCCTGGGGCTGGGTCCTGTAAAACAGGCAGTTCTGAAAGAGAAGTAGGCGGTGACTGCTCTGTGGAAAGGCTGATGAGAGTGTGTTGAGGAGCGTGCTGGCCAAAAGGCCCTCTGGCTTTGCTGATTGATCAGTTAAGGCATTTTCTTGTGCAATATCATCATAAGGAAAAACACGAGTTTAGCATTTCACAATTGCTAAAAGAGATAGTAATAGCAATGCTTGCAGAAGAGCGTTGACATCGCAGCCATTTCAAATAGGAGTACAGGGTGATGTTTAGAAGCTGAGCTGTTTCCAGAGCTGCCCACAGTTATGCACAGCCCTAAAGGCATATCAGGAATCAGCGTAAACACAGATTGCTTCAGGGGAGCTGATTTCTCCTATGCAAGTACAGGTCTGCGAGTCAGGACAGCAGGTCCTACAGCTTGTACCGAAGAGACGGTTGGCAATAAATAAGCTTCTAGACCTTTGGTGGCAGTACACAGCACACCCTGAAGCTGGATGCCCTGTGGAGCCACAGGGACAGGACCCATCTACAAAAAAGATTATGTCTGGCTTCTGTAGGGGAAAATCTCTGATGCCATGGAGGGGTGCCAGGGGTTGTTCTGTGACAGAAAGACAGCTGTGGCGGTCTCCATAGGCAGGGGCAGGACATAATGCTGCAGGCTTAAGGACAGAACAGCAAGAGAAATGTTGGCTGCTGACAGGAGTAGGTTTTGTTGGAAAATACATTTGTGTGAGTTGGAAATATGCTGGGTTTTCTCTTTTTAAAGGAGGGCTGCACCAGGGTGGGCAACAACAACAGTTAGGGGATGACCTAAGACCAGAGTAGCTGGGTGGTTGTTTTTTTTCAATCAAAACCAGCAGCAGTGACTTTATGTGATTTTGTTTCTTTGGGTTTTGTTTTTTCCATTGGATGTCTTTTCACGTCAGCTGAAAAAGACATCCCATTGGCCCTGGGCCACCAAGCTGCCCAAGGTATATCATTTATACTATTAGACATATCAACAAGGAAGCCAGACTTTCAAAAATCAATGCCTTATAAAAGTTATATTAAAAAAAGCAGTATGCGTGTTACTTCCGAGTTGGTAGCTTTGAAAAGTGTTGGTATTGCAGTCCTGGAGAATTAAATATGTAAAGAGGTGTGACATGACCCTCAGTGCCAGGACAACTTTTTCAGCTTTTCTGGCAGCACTTTACTGTTACTCTTCAGCTTCATCTGAACCATGAATGTGTAGGAAAATTGAAGAATTTGAAGCATTTTGTCCAGCTCCAAATATCTTTTCTTTATACTATCTTCAGGAAAGCTCAGGAGCCATAACTCAACAAGAAAACAAAAGTGGGAGGGTATAATATTCACAAAGGTCCCACTTTAAAGCACATAAGATGAATATTTGACTTTGCCTGTGCTGCTAAATAAGTGGGCTTGGGTCCAGCCTCTGACCTCAAGGCCAGCTGGTGCTCAGGACCAGACCACTCTCTAGGGATCTCCTGGGAACAGCTTATTGGACCAGTGCAAACGCAGCTGGAGAGTAAGTTTACAATTAAGCAGTGTCAATTACTGAGACGTCATTGTCTGAGCTGCACCCAGGTGCTATTTATTTATTTAACAGTACAAATTTATTGTCAAAGTCTTCTCTTAGTTAATGGACAAAGAAAAACTTAGTTACTGGTTGTTTCAGTTTACTTAATGTCAAGTGACTTCACAGAGGGGATACACTGCAGAAATCTTGTGTTAATTAATGGCAGGACAGTGGCTTCCATAGGCTGAACGTAACTTCTATGTATGCAGCATGAGCGTCGTAAGACAATGAAACCTTCAACATCATACCATGAGCCATTTCTGCAGAAGTTTCAGTACTTTACATCAGCCAGAAGCTTCTAGTGGCCTGGTTATTGTATAGAGAACTTTTCATTACTTGTTTTTATATTATATTTTGGATGTGAGCATTTTCTAATGAAACTATAAGATCTGTTTCCAGGTAAAAAAAATAATTTAGAAGCTCGCTGTGTGGCAGTACTGACTCTGGAAGAGTTCTTGAGTTCCTTGTTAGCAAGACACAAACCCAAAGCCTTTCACAAAAATTCTTTTGGGTTTGAATCTTTAGGCAAAAAAAGGGGTAGGGTTTTTTTGCATTTACTTTGCTCACAAAGACTGGAACAGCTCCAGTGTGCCTAAGGTTTCAACGAACTCTGACTGGCATAAGAGAAATTAAATATCTAAGATGAATTCCAGATAGCTGAATAGACTTACAGGTGGCAGGCTCAAACAATTAATATAAAAGCAGGCCGGGTGAAGTCTCAAGACAGAAGAATGCGAAGTGTACCAAAAAAAATAACAATCCTTTCTACTAAAATGGTCGTGAATGTTAAAAATATTAATTTTTTATTTATATCTTCAGATTTATCCTGAGAAGATTTTGTTTGAATCCCAGTCATTCTCTCTTCTGCCTTTGTATTACCTAACATCTACGTCATCAAGAAAAAAATACCAAATGTAGTAAGACTTGGCAGCCATGAGATAACTTCTTGTTGTTATAGTGATGTCCTAGACTTCCCAAAACTGCAGTATCTTGGATTTATGTGGAAAAGCAGAGAAACAAATTTTGTTTATTTTTGTTATGACCATGCTAGGGAATAAATACAGACTCCTTTCACAGATTAAGAATGCATCTGTTTTTTTTTTTTCACAGCTAGTCAAAAATACAATCTTTTCTGAGACTAACACAGTGGTACCTCAGAATGTTGTGTACAGTGATAGGGTGCTCTGCAACTTTAATACCAATTTATGACACTGGGTGGATCTCTGAAGTCAGGAGAATAAGAAAACAAATCTTTGACACTTTCTTGGCATGAGAAGAGTGGATTGGGCTCCACCCTGTTTGTTAGCGTCTTGATTTCTCCATTTTTCATCTGCTTTGTGACGGTGTGATTTGCTGTGGCAGCACTTTACTGTTTGTGAAAAAATGGGAATAAAATACCACAGCAAAGCAGCAGAATAGGCATATTTCTCATGAGAAATTTCTGTTGCTGAAAACATTGGGAATCTGCAATTCTTCGTCATTGGACTTAAACTCATCTTGCTTTTGCAATACTTTTTCTACGCCAGTTTTACTAAATCTGGACTGAACAGAAGTCTTGAGAGGTAAGGGATATTTCTGCTTAACTTTTGAGTGCACCTTGTTATAGACACTTCTTTTAGGTAAAACTTTCCTTTCTTACTCTGTAGTTTTAGTTTTCCAGGGTGTCCTCACATTTTGTACTTAATTATCCAGTTTCTAAAGTGAAAAAGTCTTAAGCTCTTTAGCAATGTTTAAAGTTAGATTTGCAGGTGTTTTCCTGAGTGAACCAGGACTAAAATTCTGTATTGCCAAAATCAGAAGTATTGTACTTGCATAAGTAAAGTATTTAATGATACAAAAATCTCATGAAATGCAGTTTTTTGGCCACAGAGAACTTGCTGCTTTCATCTGTCTGCAAAATGTAGCTAAATCTGTAGTGCATTTAACAAGTGTGTTATTCTCTAATATATATCTCTCCAAGGAAATAATATCTATCTGGTTTAACAGATAAATTTTTTTCAGATATAACCTTACAAGTACCTATGTACAATCTACTGTAAATCTAAGAATAATGGGGTTTAATTTATATTATAAACTTTATCTCTTTATAATAATGCTGCAATGTAGTTAAGAAAAATAATCCTCCTCAAAAACACACGAGACGTCACTGCTGTTTATAGTAGTTTTTAATAGCCTACTACTAACGTGTAGGGTCTTCTGTGTCCTGAAACCAAATCAATACAAAGCTTGTACAATGTATGAAATGTGTGGAAGGTCCCTTTGGGCTGTGGATTTGAATTCATGTATAGCCTTCAGAAGGATAATTCCCTCATAAACTTTAGTTATACAGGTAAGCATTGAAGGGTGATTTTATCATTTATTTTATTACAGGATCCAGAGACTTTGCTTAGGGCTCACAGCATCTTTTACAAATGTTTAATAAAATGTTCAATATAATGTTTTGTTTTGTATGAAAGAACTGGTGGATCATCTGGTTTTATGTTGTTCTTGATTAAGTTTCCCATGTGGTTTGGAACAAGACATTTACCAATATTATTTCCCTTCCTTAAACTTCCCCAAAATGTAATGTCTGTGAAGTTTTTTAACCTCTTACAATTGAACTGCTATAGAAATGCCAAGTATGTGTTACTAATTCAAAAAGACAGAATACCCTCAGTACTTAAGTTGTGTCTTCATAATTGATGCTCCTGCCCCTCAGTTGCATATAACATCCAGCCATACTGTTACACTAATAGTGCCTTCATAATATAATTCATGCAGTTTAAAATTCACATTGATTTGATACTTCATTTTCCACTATCCCATCCTTTTAGTAACGTAAAAAAGTGAAATAAAGTTGCTTAGAAGTTGATTTAAGAGGCATTTTACATGCCTCACTAGATTTTATATAATGGATTATAAATCTAAGCTAAGACTATCTAACTGCAGAAAATAGTTGTGAAAGCTATTCTTCTATACTTCCCTATTCAGACCTGAGTTTAGTACATACGCAGTAACCTCTATGGTACCTCTAGTTTTAATCAACTGAAGCAAATACAAATGAAGACTACATTCAGTAATGGATGAAGTGATAACTACTTATTTCTTCTATCAGAACTATCAGAAGCACATCAGTATTCATCATGCGATTCAACCGAAATGAACACGCTTATCACTGGAAATATGAATTGTAGCACTTTTATCCATGCATCTAATAACAGTCAAAACTGTAATGGCTTAGGCAACTAAAGCAAAATACACTAGTAGGGACAGTGCCACCGTCATCTGTTCTTCACTGTTGTCTTTATCAGCTCAGCAAAGGCTGGCTTTGTGGCCCATAGCTTTGCTGTCTTCCTAAGCATAATTCTTCTGCTGGTTTAAAGGAGCTCTATCTACAAGATAGATAGGTAACCTAAACCCCAGGCATTTTGTGATTTACCACTCTGAAAACATCTGTCACTAATAGAAAATACCACAAAAAAATATTTACTTCTCATGGACAACTGGGAAGAAAAAAAAAGTCAAATGGAAATTTAATAATGAACAACAACAAAAAAATATGCATTTAAGTGCTGTTCAAGAACTATTCTCTCCTTTAATAATAAGCAATTCTCACTGTATATCTCCTTTTAAAATAATAGTGAGAAAATACATCCATTTAATAGTGTTAACCTCATCTACTTTGAGTTTTTGGGTCAGATCTGCACATTGTATCACCCCATCTTCACTGACTTGTGTGGCATTGCAGCATTGTACAGCCACAAAGGTTTCATCCCCGATTTATGTGATTTATGTACGTCTGGCTTGTTACAAAAGCATCCTGTCTTCCTTCATATGCGAAGGGAGAGAACTGGAGTCACTGTAGCTTAAAGCAATTGAAAAAATGTTGGAAAGGAAGTAGAAGAAGATACAAAGTCATGCCCTGGCTGGAGACCTGGCAGGTGAAACACTACCACCCACCCATTGATTACACTGGCAGAACTACCCCTGCAGACAACCACTGTGTAGTACGGTGCTGGTTTATTTCAGATGCAGATAGGCATGATGAGCAACTGCTTGCAGAAGTCTTAGTTAAATGCTATTCATATAGACACAGCATTTCGATACTTGAGCCACTGCTAAGGAAAGCGTAGTGTACCATCCTATTTAGGAGATTATTTTTTAAATGTGAGTCACATATTTCCCTGTTGCTCTTAATATTCCAATGGCTTATAGAATGCTCTACTTTTTGAACCTCTACAAGGAAACATAAATTCAACAAATAGTTGGACTTGATAGCCTGCTGGTGTGGTTTCTCTATCAGGAAGAGATGTTTAGGAATTTTACCAACTTTTTTATTCCTTTTGAGAAGTGCTGTTCTGCTAAAATCAAAACATACCAGTTTCAACTAATTTTTTTGTTGGGAAGCTCCTAAAGTCAGGAGAAAATATGGACAAAACTCTTACAATAAGGACATCCCTTAGAAAAGCCAGTAGTCTGATGGTTGAAGTTGTCAGTTAAAAACAGTAAACCAAATTTAAATCCTTATTCTGCTTAGTTCTGTGAAGACAACTGAAGACCAGTAAACACTGGTCTTCTACATGCCCAGTGATTTCCAAGCCATTTAATCATTTGAAGGTGAAGGCACTCAATTTAATTTTTTGGACAAAACTGTCATGTCTGCAGCCAAAAAATCTCTTTTCTTTCTGAGCTCAGTTCATTTATCTTACTGACAAGAAAACAGAATAAAGGAATTTCCTCTGTTTGCATTTAAGTCTGAAAATTGGTGTTGAGGTGTGTTGGAGCATCCACTTTGCATGTGTACACCCACTCATCACGTTACCACCTCCACCCTCCTACCTATGTGTTTCTTCTTGCTGGTGTCATTCAGCAAAGCTTTTTCTACCTCTTACTCTGCTTGAGGGTTCTTGCCATGTTCTAGCTTATCTCCACTAGTGTTTCCCAGGCATTCTGTCTGCGCCTCTTTTCTTTACAATCCTCCTTTTTTTTTTTTTTTTTTTTTTTACCTGAAGCCACCAATCTTGTTTTACATGAAGCTCAACAATTTCATAGCTCCCATCTGCCCTTCCTCTGGACTCTATTTTCAAGTATTTTCCTTTTAAAGAACTACAGCTTATATCTTCACAGATATTTGGACACCCATTTCCAACTAAAATCAATAGGAGCTTGGCAAACCTGTAAGAATCCAGGCCTAGTCACTAATAAGCTGCAGGACAATATTTTTTATTAAGACTTTATTTCATATCTAGATTTAGCTTTGGTTCATACCCTCCCCCCCGCCCCCCCCCCCCCCCCCCCAGTATCTCTATCAAATTATTTTAAACACAGTAAAAAGCTAGTAATCTTAAATCTTTAGCTGTATTTATTAGAATTGTCAAATTCTGATAAATAACCTAAAGGGAAGTTGATGTAGTTCTGTTGCTGAAAATCTTAAAATCTAACTGTGATCTATGTAGAGAAAATACACATGTGCATAGTTCCACCACTTCTGCTCAGTCTGCCTAAACAGGTCAAATTGCTGGTTTGAATCATTATGTATGACAAGTTATACCCACTTGTGTTGAGGCAGACGCGGAAGGATATGTGTTTTCACAGGCTAAAAATGTATGTAATTTAATAATTTAGATTATGTAACTTAATCTGAATCATTTAGAAGTTACCTAAAGCCAAAAGCCAGCCAATCCTGTTCCCTTGCATATCTATTATTCTGTCAACATAGGCTATGTTTTACCTAGTACAGTGATACAGAACAACGATGCAGCTTTGACGCCAGTCCCATGGTTGTTCTCATCCACCATATGTCAGCATTCATTTCTCAAAGCAGTTTTGGTGTACATGAGCTAGATTCCTCTTGGAGGAGCCTAACCTCCCAGTTTCCCTCCAGATGTGCTCAAAAGCTTGAAGGGGGTCTGACCCCACACGTGAACCATGCCATTGCAAAGTCCTGCAGCATGTACCTAACAAATGCCAATAAGTTCTCAAGCAGGGCGGAGGTCTCTAACACTGTGGATCCATCTGATACTCTAGAGAGCTAAATGCCACAGGAGCATCTGCCTCAGCTGCCAGCTCTCAACTCTTTCTGGACACTCTGCTGATCCTTCCTCAGTCACAGAATTATAGAACCATAGAATGGTTTGGGTTGGAAAGGACCTTAAAGATCATCTATTTCTAACCACCCTGCTACATGCAGGGCCACCTTCCATTAGGCCCCATCCAACCTGGCCTTGAACACTTCCAGGGATGGGGCAGCCACAATTTCTCTGGGCAACCTGTTCCAGTGTCTCACCATCCTCACAGGAAAGAATTTCTTCCTTGATCTAATCTAAATCTACCCTCTTTCAGTTCAAAGCCATTATCACTTGTCCTATCACTACATGCCCTTGTAAAAAGACACAACATCACAAAATGGTCAGGGTTGGAAGGGACCTCTGGAGATCATCTAGGCCAATCCTCTGCTACAGCAGGTTGCACAGGATCACATCCAGGTGGGCTTGAGTATCTCCAGAGAAGGAGACTCCACAGTCTCTCTGGACAGCCTGTTCCAGTGCTCTGTCACCATCAGTCTCCCTCATATTCAGATGGAACTTCTTGTGTTGCCATTTGTGCCCATTGTCCCTTGTCCTGTCACTAGGTACTACTGAAAAGAGCCTGGCCCATCCTCTTGACACTCAGCATTAAGATATTTTTAGACATTGATAAGATCCCCTCTCAGTATTCTCTTCTCCAGGCTACACAGGCCCAGCTCTCTCAGGCTTTCCTCATAAAGGAGATGCTCCAGTCTCCTCATGATCTTCGTAGCCTTCTGCTGGACCCTCTCCAGTAGTTCCCTGTCTCTCTTGAACTGGACCCAGCACTCCAGACGCAGCCTCACCAGGGCAGAGCAGAGGGGCAGGATCACCTCCCTCCACCTGCCGGCCACGCTCCCCCTAATGCCCCCCAGGATCCCACTGGCCTTCGTGGCCACACGGGCACACTGCTGGCTCATGGGCAACGTGCTGTCCACCAGGGCTCCCAGGGCCGTCTCCGCAGAGCTGCCTCCCAGCAGGTCAGCCCCCAGCCTGTGCTGGTGCCTGGGGCTGTCCCTCCCCAGGTGCAGGACCCTACACTTGCCTTTGTTGAACTTTATCAGGTTCCCCTCTGCCCAGCTCTCCAGCCTGCCCAGGTCTCGCTGAATGGCAGCGCAGCCTTCGGGTGTATCAGCCGCTTCTCCCAGTTCTGTGTCATCAGCTGGGGGTACACTCCATCCCTTCGTCCAGGTCACTGATGAGTAAGTTGAACAGGACTGGACCCAGTAGTGACCCCTGGGGAACATGACTAGCTACAGGCCCCCAGATAGACTGTGCCACTGATCACAACCCTCTGAGCTCTGCCATTCAGCCAGCAGTTCTCCAGCTTTCTTGTAGGCCCCATTTAGGTACTGGATTATTCCATGGTCACATCAGCATTTCCTATTAATTTAATAGCGCTAAGAAAGAAGAATAGCATAACAAAACTAGAGCTGTCACGAATATGAATAGCGTTTTATGCTGTAGTGGGTTTGCATGGCCAGGTTTTGGTAGTTGGGTGGGCTACAGAGGTGGCTTTGTGAGAAGATGCCAGAAGCTTCCCCCATGTCCAGTGGAGCCAATGCCGACCAGCTCCAAGATGGACAAGGTAGCCGAGGCCAAGCCCATCAGTGATGGTGGTAGTGCCTCTGGGATAGTGTATTAAGAAGGAAAAAACCCCAACAATCTGTGTGACTGGGAGAGAAGAGTGAGACTATGTGAGAGCAGCAGCGCTGCAGACACCCAGGTCAGGGCAGGAGGCAGGAGGGGCTCCAGGCGCTGGAGCAGAGATTCCCGCAGCCCACGGTGAAGGCCACGGTGGGGCAGGCTGTGCCCCTCAGCCCATGGAGGACCCCACACTGGAGCAGACATATGCCCAAAGGAGGGTTTGACCCCACGGGAAGTCCTTGCTTGAGCAGGACCTGCGGCCACATGGAGAGAGGAGCCCAGGCTGGGGCAGGTTAGCTGGCCAGGCTTGTGACCCTGCAGGGGACCCAGGCTGGAGCAGTTCATGAAAAACTGTAGCCTGTGGGAAGGGCTTATGTTGGAGAAGTTCGTGGAGAACTGTCTCTGTGGGAGGGACCCCACACTGGAGCAGGGGAAGAGTGTCAGGAGGAAGGATCAGCAGAGACAAGGTGTGATGAACCGACCACAACCCCCATTTCCTGTGCCCATGCACTGCTGGGGGCAGGGGGTGGGGGGGTGTAGGTGGAGAGATCAGAAATTAAGTTAAGCCCAGGAAGAAGGAAGGGGTTGGGGGAAGGTGTTTTTTCTGATTTGCATGGTAATGAAATAAACTAATTTTCCCCTGTTTTGCCTGTGATGGTAATTCCTGAGTGATCTCTCTGTCCTTATCCTGACCCATGAGCCTTTTGTTACTTTTCTCTCCCCTGTCTGGTTGAAGAGGGGAGTGATAGAGCGTTTTTGGTGGGCATCTGGTATTCAGCCAGGGTCAAAACACTAATAAGCAGTGAAGAGGAATTAAGAATACTGTCACAGAGATGCAAAAAAATGAGGCAGAAAAGCAAAACAGAACATAAAGCCTACTTCTAAAATCTTCATAATAATTTGCAAATGTAATGCTATAATTATGGGAAATTACTTCATTCCAATGTATTCCTAGGAAAAGAATGAATGTAAAAGAGTGATTAGTGTGCTATGTACAGTAACATGCTATTATATTCAGTTTGTCATGCTGCCTTTAATCATCTCATATTCCTGTCTCCTATGAAATCATATTTATTTTTACTTCTAGACTCTGTGCTGGTTGTACTTTGCATCCTACAGATCTAGGTAAAAGCTAAGAAGAAACCCTTCTTCTAAATATTGGGCAGCTTATAATTCTAACATTTTTTTTATTTAAACTTCTCAGATTTTTCTTATTTCAAGTATGTAGTTGTACAGGAAAGTGTGGGGAAAAGCTTTCAGGTCTATTTGTCTCAAGCAACTGTTACTTGCCAGTTTTTAATTATCAAGCTTATCAATATTATTAGGTGTGAATGAAGAATGTGGGTTTTTGTAAGTAAAAATTGTTTACGAAATGTATCTATTGCATGTATAAAATATGCATGATACTCTTCTTACTAATTCAAGATGGCATTTTAAGTATATGAATTATAAATTCATAATACTGTAAACATCTAGGTGGACATTTAAGTTAAAAAAAAATACTTTTGACCTTTAAAAGTGCTATGATTTTTTGTATTATTATTGCAGGACCTAGTATGAACAAAGGGCAACATCTAGAAAAGAAGATTTTAAACATTGTATTTGGAGCAATGACAGTAACTGCTGTAGACATTACTTCCAAAAATGTGGCTACTTCTTTCCATTTCTAAATGTAGAAAGAAGTCTGACTTCAGGTTCCTTTCTTTTTAATTTTCTAATCTACTTGTAACATTGAACGTGTACCAAGGAACTGCAGGAAAATTTATTGGTTTCATACAATTGAAAACACTGGAAGAGGATGCCAGATGTTGACAGTAGTACTCTCTCTTACTTTTCTTGTTCACATAAATTCTAGCAGCAGCAGAAGCTGTGGCTTTAAGCGAAGATGCAAGGGTCTGTGGATCAGATAGTTCTATAATCTGGCATGTCTTTCTAAATCAGCACCAAGTCCTACTTAACACAGGTATGGGATCTATGAAGGAAGCTGAAGGGTCAGGCCTTGTAGAGCTCTGCAGACCTGCCCCCTTTTCACACCAGCTTGTGTGTTAATCATGGTCCCACGGTTGTACAGTCCCACAGGTATTAGCCAGGGCTATATGACTCCCACGGGAGTTCCAGTATCAGTCTGTTACAGTTTAGAAAACAAAAAGCAATAAATTACATAAAACAATTTATTACAGTTAAGGGTGTATTTGTTTGAATGAATTTATGGGAGTTGGTTACACCTAAACAAGCAGCTACCTGTTAAGCCACCAGTCTGAGCTGAGCTTGTGCTGGTTGAAAAATTGGGTTACCTAGATTTTGGCAGAGCACATAAGCAATGTCATATCAGTGTAATCCTTCAAAAGGTTTCCTGTTCTTACAAAGCAACCCAGCTACAGAGCTCCTGATTTTTAGATTTCAAATCCAGATCTCAGATGGAGGTTTAACACAAATTTGGGAAGTGAGAAGGAAGACCAGATATACAAAAGTCAGTCCTACTACATTAGTGTTAGTGTTTTGGGGATCTCTAGTTCAGAGAAAATTTGGGTCTTCTCAGTTTTTATTATCAATAAATATAGCAGAAAATAAGATAAAGACTGTATATCCGTTTCTAAGGCACCTGGTCCAAATTTTGACTCTACTTGCCTGGCACTAATACATCGTAAACATCCAGGTGTTAACTTTAACCTCTGGAATAGGCTTGCTGTCTTCAGCTAAAACGAAGTATCTGTAAATCTTTGCAGAATATGGTCCCTAGTTTAGACATCATCTGAAGAAGCAGCTCTGAGTGATAATTGATTATTTCTCAATATTCCCAAAGAAAAATGTAGCTAAGTTTCTGTTGCAAAAGAATCTAGAACCCGGACTGTGTTCACATCCTGTTACAAACTTACTCCAGATGCTGAATGAAAAATAATAAAACTTGATTCAAAGATGAACAAGTGCCAATGAGCCAGAATTAGTCTTAAATTCAGTAGGGAAATTACCAACTTTTACACCAAGACTATTCACTTGGATTTTTGAGCTTAACTACTCCTGTTGTATGCAAAAGATCTTTTAATTTAATTTTTTCTATTACTATGCCTCTCACTGAAAAGTTACATAAATATTCTGCTCTGCCGCTGCTTCAAGCCCATGAAAAGAAGTGCCTGAGGTTGTTGATGTTTATGAGGTGACTCATCAGCGTTTGTCAGCTTGAAGGGTTTTGGCCTATGTTCCATGGAACAAATGTCAAACACATAAATGCTACTTTAAAATTATTTTTTTTTTATTTCATAAGCAGCTGCCTCAAAATGAAGGGAGGGCTTTTGAAAAGTTGTGGAGTTTCATGTCATTTTGTGCTTTGTCAGCAAAACCTGGGACAGGTGGAAGCGGCCTGGGGCCCTGATGACCCCTGACTGCTGCTTTATCCACAGCCCTTGTTTTGCAAGTATTCTGGCATGCGATCAGGCAGGTTGGGCTTGTTTTCATCCCAAGTTAACATTAGGAAACTTTTCGAGTGTCTTTTCTAGTGTTAATGAACTTTGCAGTGTTCCAACCAGTTTCAAACCTCATCCAGATAATTCACTGGTATCACTAATTATCAGCTGGTTTCGTGCTTTTCACAGCGGTGAGACTACTGTTGTTATTTCACAAACATTATTTCGCAAGCTGGATTTATATTTAACCAGTGCTGCTGCTTTGCCATGTATGCTGTCACCCGAGCCCACCACTGCAAGGCCCCAACCGCCGCGTGGGGCCTGAGCCACCGGCCCGGGGCAGCTGCCGCAGGGACGGCTGCGCACGCTCACAGCTCGGCGTTTTGCCGAAGGCAGACCCCGGTCCCGCTGAGGACCGCTACCCGGGAGCCCACCCGCGGCTGGGAAGGTCTCTGGCTGGCGGGGCGCAGCCCCAGCCATGTCCCGCGGCCGGTGGACGGGCCGCAGCCCCGCGCGTCTGCGGGCGGCCAGCCGGGAGACCGGGCTGCCCCTCGGCGCGGCGCGCCCCGGCCCGCCTGCTGGGCTGGGCAGGCCGGCTGGCGCCCTTCAGCTGCAGAAGCCGCCCACGGCAACGAAGCAGCCGCCTGCCTGCGGAGGCGCAGGGGACCGGGCCGCCCGTGCTGTGGCGACGGCCGCTGGCAGGAAGGCGGCAGCGTCGGGCGGAGGGACGCGGCCCCGCCCCCGCCATCAGAGAGGGGAAGTGTCTGCACTGAGGGCAAACAGCGCGGGCACCTGGCCGCACGGGGCAGGAGCGTCCCTGGGGTGGGCTGCGCTGGGCTGGGCAGGGCAGGGCAGGGCAGGACTGAACCGCGCCGGAGCGCAGGGCCCCTCCCAGCCGCCGGAGAGGCGGGCGGCGCATGCGCGGAGCGGCGGCGGGGCGGGATGGTGGCGGCGCGGGCGGGCCGGGGGAGCAGGTCGGTGCGGCGCGAGGGGCGGGAGGCAGGGCGGGGGCCTCCAGCCGCCAAGCACCGGGCAGCCCAGCCCCGAGCGGGTGGGGGGCGGCCGCAGCCGCGCCCCCATGAACGCTTCGGTGTCGCCTAGCAGCGCCCCGAGGTGCCGGGCGCGAGAGGCGGCATCGGGGCCGGTGCGGGCCGGGCCGGGCCGCGGCTTGGGCCGGGCGGGAGGAGGCCGAGGAGGAGGAGGAGGCCGAGGCCAAGGCCGAAGAGGAGGCCGAGGAGGAGGTAGCGGTGTCGCTGATGCGCTGCGCCCTGTGCTTTCCCACCAGGTGTTCTCCCTCTGGCTTCCTATGTCCTGTGACCAGGAGGATTTCTTCGCAGCGTACCTCAAGATGATGGCGAATATCGTCGTCCTGAACTTGCTCATTTGTATCTCTCTGGTGTTCTGGATCGTGTCCATGACCGCAAGTACGTACTACGGTGAGTCCGCAGGGGCCGGCCTGGCGCGGCCAGGGGCCGGCTGAGCCGCCCGCCCCTCCAGCCCCCGCAGGCTGCGGACAGGGAACTGGGGAGGCGGTTGTGCACAGCCCCTTCCATCCCCGGTAGAGCTGGTAGCCTCAGACCTGACAGTAGCTGATAATGGTTTAGGTGTTAACGGCTGCTGTGCCCTTTGCAGCTCTGCCCAGGGTTCCCGTGAACGTTGGCATCGTTTGGGATTTGTCTCCCTGAAAAAATGCAAATAAGATAAAAATGAAAAAGTGAAAAGTGCGCTGGTAGAGGCCTTTCTGTATTAGGGGAAGTAGTGACAGCAGGGGGAGGAGCACACCAGCCTTCAAGACAGTTTTAGGAACATACATGCAACCTTTGGATAGGGCATGCAAGAAGAATTCTTTGGTCAAGGAACAGAGAAACATGGGAAATGGTGCAAGAAGAGAGGGATGTCTGCACGGAGTCTCTGGAATGGGAGTGTGTGATCAGCTCAGTGTTCTGTTCAGGCAACTCGAGTAGGCCATGGCTCAGTTGTGTGTATTTGCAGGGACACTAGTAGTTTCTGTGGTCTATCTTTTTGGTTCTGGGACCATTTTTACAGCAGTGTGCAAAAGCAGCAGTACTACCTTCAGTATCAGCTCAAGCCTAGAAGAGTTTAACTGCTTTTGCAGGACAGATGAAGACCTGTCTTTTAAGACCTTAGCCAATTTCATGCAGAAAGAGCTCTGTTGTCAGTGCTGCGAGTGTCTGAGGATGCAGTATGAACACCCTTAACTGCCTAGTGTCACCCTGGATCCAGAAGAAGTAGAACAAATAGCCCACCAGTATTAGCTGCCTTCTGCAGCAGCAGTTGAATGTCTCCACGTGGTGTTTTTCAGTGCTTCAGGTTTTAGGATGGGATATTAGTCCTGGTACAGTAATAAATCTGTATTACCTGTACACTAATACTTTGGACTAATACTTTGGCTCATAGAGGGGTGTCAGACACATAGCAGGTATGCAGAAGCAGGCTTCACAACCAGGTTTTGTTTGTGTCATTTAGAGCTAGCCAAGTTGGATTTAAACACACAAATTTATTTGTGCGTGTTTGCTCTCTATAGGTATAGTTTTGAGGTTTTCTGCTAGTTAGGATATTCTAGCCCTTGCTATCTAATGTGATTGAGCATTGACAGTGTGGAGTAGAGAGCCCTTGGTATCAGGTGAATCAGGATAAGAACTGATACAAAGGAGGAGACTGCAGACAAATCCTCCTTTTTGTAGAGAAGTATTGTGGAACAAGAAGGACATAAAACTTCTGTTGTCCATTTGCCTGAGAATGTGGAAAGACCTTGGCTTGAGGTGAATGAAGTGTATAGTAGGATTGAGCTTAATGAAGTGGGAGAGAGAGCTTAAATAAGTTTAGCCCATAAAACGGTCCTTAACAACAATAAATATAAAAATACTACAAGCATAATTTTATTACTTTACAGTGTATAGTTCATAGTAATTGCTTAAGCATCAAACAGGGACCAAAATGTTGATAAAATGGGAATGTTGAAGAATCCATAATAGACCAATGAATGTGTACTTAGTTTTAACTGTTTACATGTAGTAGTAATTTAGTACCAATACTTTGTGATCCCCCCCCCAAAAAAAAAAAAAATAAATGCAGAATTCTGTTTAACTCAACCAAAAAGAACCCTATTGTGTTCTGGTACTGCTCACACTCAAGTTAATACCAAAAGCCTTCTTAGTTGGTAATAAGCAATACCAGACTACAGCACTGGAGTTCTCTTCATATGCAGCCAGTGTAGTTGCCTTTTGAATTTTTGAGTCAGCCCTTGACTGCAAGACTCCCTTGCTTGCCTCCCTGTGGCATTGGGGCTTGTCAGTGCAATGTTGCTGCGAGTGTCTGAGGATGCAGTATGAACACCCTCAACTGCCTAGTGTCACTCTGGATCCAGAAGAAGTAGAACAAATAGCCCGCCAGTATAAGCTGCCTTCTGCAGCAGCAGTTGAATGTCTCCACGTGGTGTTTTTCAGTGCTTCAGGTTTTAGGATGGGATATTAGTCCTGGTACAGTAATAAATCTGTATTACCTGTACACTAATACTTTGGCTCATAGAGGGGTGTCAGACACATAGCAGGTATGCAGAAGCAGGCTTCACAACCAGGTTTTGTTTGTGTCATTTAGAGCTAGCCAAGTTGGATTCAGTACACAGAAGTTTTCGTCTTGTGAATCATTGTACTTGCAATGGCAAGTGTTTTACTGTTCTATCTTACACCAGGGAGCCTGCGTATCTGCAAAGTGCTAGGTACTGCTGACACAACACCACAACTTGTTGAAAACCATCATGTTTAGCTTTCCAGCAAGAGAAGCTTCTGGGGTTGTGTGAAATCTTTCTTCTATGAGACTGAGACCTACTTTAATGCTAGACTTGTGATGTCTTACATTTGTTTAGTAGATATGATAAATAACTTGTCATGATTTTGTATTTTTTCAGCTTGAAACCTACATTCACTATTAGCTTCACTTTTTAAGTGTGTGGTTATTTTAAACCGAAACTGTTGCTTGAAATCTTGATGAGACAGTTACCAGCTTAAAGGATATTTTTGAGAGCCTTACACCAAGTTCAAAAGAATGGAAAGGGCTGATGTTTTAGAAAGCAGTCACACCATTTTCACCTAGTAGATTGGCTTTCTTGTAATTTTTCTGGTAGTGAAATTCTGTCAGAGTAAGTGGTATAGTTCAGGATATAATCAATAGCTATCTTGCCTCTGGATGTCAGACTTCGAAATTGTAGTATTAAGGATTTCTTCTCAGACTTTTAAATTTCAGTATTCTGTAACATACTTTTGGTGTCTTTTGCAATGAAAATTACATCTTCCAATTTAAAGTCAACATGAGGTGTTAGAATATAAAGGTTGTGAGACTCTTACTGCTAAGGCAGTAATTTACTGAGTCAGTGTAATGATTGAAGTAACATCTTTTAACTGGACAATAATAACTTGTTTAACTATTTTAGTGAGTGTTCTGGAATTTTAGAAGGAAACAAATATGTTTAGGACATTGATGATGAATTGTCTCCTTAGAATATAAGTTGCTATGGTCAATAGTGCTTTATCAAATGGTGTGGAATTATGACAGCTGAGTGGGATATTGTTTTCCTGTTCTGCAAACTTGTTTTAATTCAGATCATAGTAACTTGAATGTATGAGCAAAAGGAACAAACTGGAAATTCAGCAGAAAGTTTTTTTAGAAGGCACTGTAGATATTTTGATGAGAAACTAACTTGATTAATTTTTTTATTTAGTTAGTTTTGTTTGTAAAAGTAAACGGTTTGTAGTTTTGAAAACCAGGATCTTTTTGCTTGGGAGTTCTTCAGCTGTCTCGGTGGTTTAAGCATTCAAATTTAAAAGTTATTAGTGAAGAATATCATTGAAAGCAGTCCTTGTAAAAAGTTTGGGGTTTGACTAATTTCCAGTTAAATACTTCAAAACATTCTAAATTGGCTTTATTTTCTGTATAACAAGGAGAATTAACAGGTGAGCCATTTCTGTGTAGATGTTAGTACTAGACCTGCCTGAAATAATTTCTTTCTCTTCAGCTCCCAAAAAGCAGTATGCTTTCCAAATACAGGAGCTTTGCTTATGTACAATACCTTTCATATGAAAACAAGCAACTTCCTTTCTTAAATCAGTGTAATTTATCACTAATGCTGTGATTAAACTGATTTGTTCACAGACAAGCAGAAGAATAGAATCAGTGCATAAAATAAATAAATAAATATGAACTGCAGGACTTTCTGCTAGTTTTATTAGATGGCATCAAGTATCACTGTAGCTCAACTATGCACTTACATATATTACAGAATATATAAGTTTTCCAAACCAGGATAAAGAGGATATGGTAGTAATATTAAAGCTATAGAAACACAGCTATTACCCAGTTTATATGCATGCTAATGTCTTCTCTCCACATAGAAATGAAACAACTTCTGAAGTCTTCTGTTAGCCAGGTAGCATCAGCCCTTCTATTAACATAGTGTAAAAATTGATGGTGTAGACAACAGTGACAATATTAGGCACATCCTAGGAATAATTTGGAATACATAGATGATGAAAAAGGGGATGAAAAAAGTTGCTTCCTTTTCACAGCCAAGAGCTAGCAATCAAGCTAAAGCTTTTGATGAACAAGAGTTACTTTTCCTAAAAACACAGGCATTTTGAGATGGCTTGAAAAACAAGGTAAAGCTTCCAATATATTGTAGTATTTTTTCTTCTATTACAAAGCTAAAAAACATTAGTGATCACGGACAGTGTTGTTCATTCCCTTTGTTGTTGCCATCTTTTCTGAACTTCATCAAAAAAAGAATCATGATAGTAAAAAATTCAGATTTTTTCCTATACTTACCAGATAATTAGTCGTAACAATCTATAAGGCAAACTCTTGCACGAATTTATTTACTTAAAGTTGCTTTGCAGTCTCTTTAGATGAGAAGAATGCAAATGTTTTGTTAACTGGAATTTTAGTTTGGTGTTTATTCACATTTGAAGCTGAAGTCTGTGTACCTTACTGTGGCTGTACGAGTGGCTTTGTTTTTTTCTAAAATTTGAACTTACCTGTTGTATCCAAATCAAGTTTCAGATGGTCTTAACATTTTGAATGTTAATTTTGGGGGTTTATAAATCCCTTTTAAAATGGAAAATATCACCACTTTTATTTCTTACAACATATGACTTTTTTTGGTAATTTTATTTCATGAGATGTATTTGCTTTTTTCTGTGAAAGCTGAAAAGAAAAATTGAGTAGGTAACTGCAGATATTTTGGTCTTCTATTCCTGTGAATGTTTTTCTTCTGAAGGGTAAAAAGTTTTAATCTCTGTTAAGGTCAAATCTTAAATATATTCATGTATTTATCAGGTACTTTACGACCCATTTCTCCGTGGCGCTGGCTTTTTTCATTCTCAGTTCCACTAGTGATTGCTACGCAGGGTTATAAGAAGAAGAGTCTTGATCATAGTGGTGTATTGGGAGGTATGTTTTCTGAGACTACTAAGTTAAAAGTTCAGTAAACTAAATAAAGGTCTTTTTCATTGTGTGTAATATTCTTTTAAGACTTTATTACCTAGTTCTAATAAAAGTATAAATGTAAGCATACGTATCTTGAATTCATACTGTTTTTTTTCTCATGCCTGTTTAAATAGTCATGTTCAATTTTGCTGCTGTTTGTAATAATTTGATTAATACTATAATTAAGGTTTATATAAAGATTCTTGTTCTACATAAAGATTATTTTAAACTTCAGTATAGTATGCAGTTAAATTGCATATTTTGATTTAACATATAGATGGATTCACATAGAGGTAAAGAAATGGCAGAGACAGCGGTAAAGAGGTAACATAAAACTGAGCCATGTCAGCAGCCTGCCTGCCTGCCTGCCTGCCAGGTAACCTGTAAAGATAAACTAGAAACCAGGAAAGATAACATGGTTCTCCTTTCTGTAATATGAGCAGTTCTAGGCATTTTTATGGCTTCCCAAAAATAAAAATAAAATTAAATCTGCACTTCACTTCAAACAAATAACCATTTCAACAAAGTTGTTCTTGACCATGTGAGAAAAGCCCCAATGTAGTGTACAATATGTTTGTTGAAATCTGATGCAGGATTTCTGGGTGAGGTGATTCACCCTTGTCTTGGGGCCTTGTCTGAGCTGATGGTCAATGGAAAGAAACAGGACCTCAAATCCTTTCCTCCCGTGTCACCCGTTTTGCAAGTCTTGTTCTGTGTGTGAGTTAAGGGGAGCATTTTCTAAATCAAAAAAAAATATCTTTTCTCTTCTGCCATGTTTTCACTTCATAATATGTGAGTTCTGCTAGCCAGTTTATATTGGCATTTGCTTTAAGTGCAGCCAATTTTCTTTCAGTTGTGAAGAATTGTAATCTCATGTGGGCAGTGAGAATTAGACCTCTGCTGTGAAGGAGACAAAGTACATCCAGAAGCTCAAATACTGAAGAAAATTACAGAAAGAAGAAGATGGCATAAAAAAACAGAAACAGAAAATTAAGAAGGGAGAAGTAGTATCTATTAAGATGTATGGAGTTATCCAGGTTGTCCTAGGGACCTCGTGGGAGGGATTTGATTCCTAAACTGAAGATAAACCTATTGGTAGAGACACAGACACAGCTGTATGTATGCTTCTTGAACAAATAATTATATTCTTCAGGCAGAGTACTTAAATTTCTATTGTATATCCTTTGGTGCGTTTTTTTAAAATAGATCTTTAATTTTGCACAGTATTACTGATTTGTGGCAAGAGAAGGTCTTAAAAATCTCACACTTCAGCAATAGCAGTAAAATCATCAATTTAGCAATAAAATCTAAGAGAAAATGATAAAGATGCCTTTCTTTTTTCAGTCAAGATGTTTGGAATTGTCATACAGGTATTAGGCATTTCAGTATTCTCTTGTTGCATGATTGCCTTAGGTTTATCATGAAGATACTTTTCATATTCAAGAGATTAAAGATACTTAATTGCTGTGCAAAGCAGGCATTATGACATGAAAGAACTTTATATCTTTTTTTTCCATAGGATTGGTGGTTGGATTTATCCTTACAGTTGCAAATTACAGTTTCTTCACTTCTTTGCTTGTATTTTTTGTTACTTCTTCAAAACTTACTAAATGGAAAAAAGATGTAAAGAAGCAAATAGATTCAGAATACAAAGAAGGTAAGCTGTAACATTTTCATTCTTTCAGATCCCTTGTGGAAAATAAATACTGCATACTCCTGTTGCTTTCAAAGGGTCAGATGAGATGCAACATCAGGAGTAGGGAACACTGTTGTCATGTCTCCCCTTCACCTGCATCCCTATGAACATTAGCAAGTGACTTCTTTTGCTTGTGTTCTATTTAATAAATTGCTATCTAGTTTCTGTTTTGAAAGTGTGTCTTTGTATATGTGTATTTTGCTTTTGTCTCATGCTGTTGCCTGTCTATTTTGCCTGAAAATGCTAAAATTTAGTTTCTGTCACTTTAGGTGGACAGAGGAATTGGGTGCAAGTATTCTGTAACGGTGGTGTTCCTACTGAGCTGGCTGTCTTATATATGATAGAAAATGGACCAGGTGAAATTCCTATTGACTTTTCAAAGCAATACACAGCATCATGGATGTGCTTATCCCTTTTGGGAGCCTTGGCATGCTCTGCTGGTGATACATGGGCTTCAGAGATTGGTTGTGTGTTGAGTAAAAGCAAGCCAAGACTGATAACAACCTGGGAAAAGGTGCCAGTAGGTAAGGTGTTATCTGTTCTATGTGTTCTTAATATTTTGCTGATCTGTTTTGAATTATGCATCCAACCTGAAAAGTTAAAAGAAAGACCCAGAAAAGCAAGTATCAGAAATCTGGGATTAGAAAATTAGAAAAATCTGGGATTAGAAAATTAGAAAAATCTGGGATTGGCAGGAATGCATTCTCTGAAATGGAATATACTCAGCTGTGTTTCTGTTGCATCTTGTTGGTGAGATGCACCATCCAGGGAGCTAAAATCATTCTTAGTGAAGGTGGTCACTTCTCATTTCTGTCACTATTAAAAGTGTTTGTATTTCCAATAATACAAAGAGTATAAGTTACCAGCTGAATTTTTCAGACATTAAAATTCTAATCAGTAGAAGAATACATACGTTCAATACAGAGACTACAGAAAAGTCACTTCTTAACCGAATTGCTCATTTCCTTTTATATCTTACCAAGGGTGGGTAAGGTGAACCTTCTGTCTGTCAAACTTTGTCTACACAGTGGATGACATTGCTACCTTAAAGCAGTGTGTCTTTTTTGAGTCTTGCTGGCATGTTGATGTGAATTTTAGATCTTGTGGGATGGAATGTAAATGCATGGGCATCTTTTTCTTGTGTCTTTATAAGCATTCTTCAGATTTTTATTCAGTGAGCTGTCAAACATCTTCCTTTCTGTGGATATTGTTATTTCTTTTAGAAGTGTTGGTGAAATGTGTCTTGGTATGTACTTCTTCTGAAAGAGGCATTGCTTTAATAACGTGCACATCTCAAGCTCTGTATTTTTTGGAGCAACTCTCTCTTTTTCTTATCCTGCCTCCCATACCTTACAGCAGACAAATACCAGGTGATATTGAGAGATGTGATATCTGGTTTTATTACATTTAATTCTAGTGAATATTTCTAGATAACTGGCCTTAGAGACAGAAAAAGTAGTAGTAATAGGCTGTAACAGTACAGGTTAAGCTTTTCAGCAGCGTAATGGGAATTGTAAATAAAAGCTGTGGTAGCAGAGCCTTGTGGATATAAGGAGGAAAGATCGCTATGAACACAGGTTTGATTTCCTATAAACCATTTGAACAAATACAAGTCTTTATGAAAAAGTTTGTCAATCAGCTTGGTTTTGTTTGATTTAGGTACTAATGGAGCAATTACTTTAGTGGGCCTGATCTCAAGTTTGATTGGGGGCATGGCAGTAGGTATAGCCTACTTTATAACACAACTCGTTTTTGTGACTGATCTGGAAATATCTGCTCCGCAATGGCCCATTGTTGTGTTTGGTGCAGCAGCTGGCTTACTGGGATCACTTGTTGATTCATATTTGGGAGCTACAATGCAATACAGCGGTAAGATTTTTCTCTTCGCCCCCTTCTCCTAATGTAACCTAAAAATGGACTTGAATTTCAAGAAAGGCTGAGGACATGATTTCTAAATGGAAAAAATACAGAAATAGCAACACACAGGACAAAGGGAGCCAAAGTGATGGACATGATAATGAAAACAAGAGCAGGGGCAGTTGGTCCTTCTCCATGTTTTGGTTTGTTTATCTTGTGTTACTGTCTAATTGATGACTGAAAGAGACTGGAGATCTTCCAACATGTTACCTTGGAAGACGCAATTGCTGCCCTCTCCTTTTCCATATATCTAATTAAGGTAACATTTTACAAGAGAAAATATCAGCTTAATTTTATCCATTTACTTAGATTAAATTGATACTGCAGAAGTCCATTTCTGACTCTGAAGATGTAGCAATAGTCTCAGCTTTAAGAATTAAATAAGAAAAGCTCCAGGAAAATGTGTACAGTATTTTGGGTAGGCTTTGTTCTTTTCACTGCTTAGTAGGTTGCTGTTTCCTGTAAGTTAAGCTTATCACAAACTAGCTGTGACTTTAAAAAAAAAAATTATGTCCATTGTTTTAAAAAAATCTTGGTTGGCTGATTCTAAATGATTTCAGTATTTACTCATTGCCTTTAAGGATTATTGTGAATAAACACTACGGGCAAACTTTAGGAAAACTTGCCCTGTGTTTAAAAATTGTTTAGAGACTGTATCTGACACTATTCTGGTTAACAGCTGGTTTACAGAGAGAACTTAATTTTTCAGATGTCATTGTCAGTATACTTATTTGTTGGAAGTCAACGTTTTGAGTGTGCAGATCAGCTGCCTGAGAGATACAAGTCCTTTAAATCTACTGTCACAGTGAGAACTGCAAACTGTTGTTGATGCTGTAGATTTGGCTTTCCAGCAGTTTTTATGCTCTGTTCCTTGTAGTGTTTATATAATATAATATAATGGAGTGTTTAACCGTTTGAGAAGTTTTTAGATGTGTCTGTACTAAAGAGGAAACACTTAAGCACTCAGACTATGTTTCGTGCTCCTAATGAGGCAGATGCATTAAGAGAATGTGGTAAAGCTAGCTAATGTGTGCCTGCGTTTATCAGCATCTGTTTCTTCTTTACTTCAGATATTTTTCCATGCTGAGCAACTTACTTTGCTAGTTGCAGTAGGGACAGTATGCAAGTCCCACAGTTTCTTTTACAAATTCATAAGCACTGCTGGAGTATGTATACTACATACAAATATGGGCTCTGGCATATATATGCTGATATAGATGAAATAGTGCTGCTCGTGTGGTGCACCCTGTTAGGTTTTGTGTCCCTCCTTACTTTAGCCCACTTCTCCAATCCCTATTTAAGATGGTCACATAAGAAATACTCCTATCTCTCTACAGTATCTTGAAAAACAATAAACGTGGCAGTAGTAATAAAGAATTGTCTTTTTTTGAAAACTTCATGCTACCACTGCTAATCCCTTCTGTCAGTGTTTTTCCTGTTGGTAGGCTTCCTAGACTTAGTTTACATAATAGTCTGTGATACCCGCTGTTTCTAATAGAACATCTTTCCCTGCCCACACATTTACTAAGTAAAACTTTGTCTGAGTAGTTGCACAGAATTAGATTCAAATTTTCCCATGTTATTAGTCTGAAGCTGTACCTATTCCATAAATAACAAAGCTAATGGAAGGACTTACTGTTACCTTTCCTACTTGTTTATGCTTTGAATCTATGATTTACGTGCATTTGAGTATATATTTATAAAAAATTATTCCCAGTTTTTCTTTCAAGAAATCTTAAAACTTCCTAAAACATAGCCAGTGTTAAGAAGTTAAACTGTCAGGCTTTGGAGTTCGATATTTTTTTTCCTGTAGTTCTTTTGCATTATCCAGAGCTATGTTTAAATGTATGATTCAAAGGTAACAGTAATACCAGCACTATACCTGTCAAACAAGTTTGTGGTGTGGGGTTTTTTAAAGTTTTGCCTGAAGTGCTGCAGACTTTCTTATAATAAATCAGCAGGTCAAAAGGAAATTTCCATGTTCTAGGTATTAGCAGATATTCAAATCTACAGAGAAAAATAGCATTAATATAAAATATACTGATTTGTTCTGGAATGTTTCTTCATGTCAACCTTAAATGTGTGCACATATATGTACCCAGTTATACTTTGCTACAGTGTGAGTTGGCATTAAAATCAAATGTGCTAGAATTTTATGCTTTTATTAGCATATAAAATAATGCAGCTGGACAAAACATAGGATAACTGTGTGTGTACAATACCAGCTAATGAAACACAATACTAGAGTACTGATAAGCCATTTCTTGCTCTACCTGTTTTAAGTACTAGGACAAAAATCCAGCTGCTGGTAGTATAAAACTGCTGTGTGAATAGGTATGATAAATTCAGCCTCTGTAAGGAACTTGTTTTCTGTCAGATCAAGTAAAAATTTTATTTCCATAATTTTCCTTTGAAAACAAACCTTGACAGGAAATACGTGTTGCTAATCAGTTGTTTCGGTTCTGTTCAAAACAGCATTCTTTGCCTTGGAGTGGCTCTTGGAACCACTTTCTCATCTTCTGATTTAGGTTCTTTCATTCCTGCATAAAGAGAGAAGTAGACCTGAAAAAAGTGTAACTTTTCAAGAGAAGTAACTTCTAACATAAAATATTCCATTGATAGCGCATTCTTTGAAGCTACCAGGTTAAACTAACTGTAACTTAGTTTAGTCTGTTGGTCTCTCTTCTTACAGAGGTTTAACACCGTAATGGTAAACTAAATTTAGGAAGTTGCATGCGCTCGGTTACAGTTTGTTTGGCTTTGTAAAATGAATTTTTTCTCTTTTCCCAGGTTTCGACCAGAATATTGGCATGGTTGTCAACCACCCAACAAAAGACTCTAAACACATATCTGGCAAACCTATATTAGACAACAACGCAGTAAATCTTTTTTCTTCTATAATCATTGCTTTGGTGCTTCCAGGCATGGCATGGTGTTTCTGGCCCAGGGGCTGAAATAGTTTGTTTTCTGCATGTGATTCATTTATGTTCAGTCTTACTCAAAGACAGAAGAGTTCTCTTCGAACTCTTTTGAAGAGAGAGATCTGAAATTTTCAGAAAGTGAAAGAACTTTCTATCTCAACTTACTAAGGCTGTAAGCTTCATGTGGCACTTGGCATGTCTCAGTGCAAGGAAGGCATTTTGTCAATATGCTCTTGCTGCTCTTCACATGGATGTAGATCATTGCCAAGTGAGGTGAAGCACTTCATTTATCCTCATGGAGCTGAAGCACTGGCATCTATGTTCTCTCCAGTCCCCTGCAGCTGGAAGGGCAAGAACCTGGAAATAGAAGTCTGATCTACATCAGTCGGTGTGATGGAGCAGTGTGGCTATTATCCAGGCTAGACACAAAGTACACTGCAACTTTGTGTAGGCAATGGTAGCACTGGTGAAATGGGTGAATTCTGGTTATTTCCCATAATCTACAGTACGTAAGGGTTTATGGGATTTTTTTTGTTTGGTTGGTTGGGGTTTTTTGTGAGGGGGGGCAAACAGAGAAGTAAGCCTTATTGCCTATTCTGTATCCTGATACTATCTCCACTTCCTTGAGAACAGGGTTCGTAAAAGTGGTGCCACTGCATAATGTTTGAAGCAAAAGATTAAAACTCGCTACTTCTTCCAGTAAGAATAATAAATTTCTCTGTGCTTTCTTAACATCTTTATTTCAATACTAATGATACTTACGAAGATTGTCAGTACTGTGGTACTCATTAAATTATCTAAAGTTAAAGTTTACAGTTATGAATTCACATTCATCTCTTTAGAAATAGAACATTTTTTCCATAAGCACACAATTGTTCCATAACGCTTAGCGTTCTGACCAAACTGTAGTCTTTGGTTCCTTCTCAGCAGTGGAAGTGTTTCCCATTTTGTTTGGGGTTGTTATTCACAGATGATGGCCTCAGCCAAACAAGCTACAGAGGTTATCCTCACAGTGAATGGGGAAAGTCTTACTTATTCCCATTTTGAAGTGGTTTATTTAATTTTTGGTGCTCAGGCTCCTATGTTAGGTGATTCCATCTTCCATTATTAATTTATGAAAGAGGTGTAAGTAATATAGCCAGCACAGATTGTATTTAAACTTTAGAGGTACCTTCACAATAACCTGTCACTGTCGACATTCAGAAGCTAGAGCCCATACTGTTAACTTTTAACAAGCTTTTCATCTTTAAAGGTAGGTGAGTATTTTGTATTGAACATCTGATTTTTTTTACGAATGTCTGGTGTATGTGGCTGTCTTAATTCACTTGAATTGTGTGTTTTGTCACCTTTTATGGCAATGGTCAAAAATTTTAACACCTTCTGTGTTGAGTTTACTCTTGAAATGTAGCCTATATAAATCTGGAATTTATCACTGGCAACAGTTCAGTGTATTATCCAATTATAAAGATGAGATTTCAAACTAGTAAAAGCTTTCTGAAAAGAACTGTTTGTGTAGTTGCTGTATGTCTGTTCCTGTGGAAAGGCACAAGATTACAAAAGGAATATATGTACTTGAACTGTAACAATAAATACATGAGATTTACACGCATTGTTTGGGTTTATGCTGCTTCTAAATAAACCCTGTATTAGTTGTCTTTACATATTTTATTAATACTGTTGTGATTTCTACAATTAAGAAAGACACAATTTTTGTAAAATAGTTTAAATGCCTTATTTTTGTATTATATTGTTTTCTGAAACAAAGTATACCTTAAACACTGAAGTGGACAGGGTCAGCTTTTTCCTATTGGATATGGGTCTCATTTGAAAGAACAGCTTGCCATAGTGAGAGGACATCTACGATTTTAAATTCATAGCAGCATGAAATGCTTTGATCTGCTATCATACGAATGAATGTGATCTGAATGAGCTCTTGCAGGTAGGACCTTCAGAGGCAATTATTCAGAACTTCTTATTTGTCATGTCTTAGTGATGACACTGAGTTGGTTTTGAAATTCCCACTCACAAATCTCCAGTATTTAGAAAGGTCTGAGCACTCTTGAACTCTTAAAAAAGGACAGTGTTAAGTCTGGGTGTATTATATTGAGCGAAGTATAGCTTATACAAATATTGTTACATTTAACTAGTAGCTGTACAACTGGTAGCTGGGGCGGGACAGGGGAAGCAGAGGATAACAGGGAAGAAGTTACGGAATGTAACAAACTGCCTGTAAATGGTGTGTGTCACTAAGCAGTTCCTCCTCAGGAAGGAGCAGACAGCAATACTACCTGTCTGCTTGGACTGGCACTACTTGGAGAGACAGAAAATGCAGGAAGTAAAAAGGAAAGATAAAAAAGTCGAGGAGGTAAGAGAAAACGAAGGAAATCTGATAGGTTTGAAGGTGCAAATTAGGTCACTGCAGTAAGCAAGTTTACTTCCATTCTTTAACCACTTGAATATTTATTTTGCTTCAGAGCCATCGGTACCCTTATTATATAACTCAGCGATTTTTCTTTCATATTGAAGCGGCACCAGTATTCCCACAGCACCAAGAGCATACACTCAGTATTTTTCATAATTGAAGAGGTTACAATTGTGAAGCATTGGTCCTCATTCTTGGTCTGATTTCTAGGTGCATTAGAAGTTCAAGTAAGAGTATAATTATGACGTCATTGCATATGGGAAGTCTTTAGAAAGGTTTCACTTAGGCTTGGTGTCTTGATCCTGAGTGGTGAAGTACACTGGTATCAGTGTCTCCAACGTTCAGCTATTTTTTATATTTCTATTCTGTTGTTAGAGCTGTAGGTTGTCTTGGGTCTGTGCACGCTGCTGTTGAGGGGTCTATCATGGGAGATGTAAACCACGGTTCCCTGGGACAACAGAATAAAGTAGGTGATATATCCCCTTTGGGTTTTTATGCTCTCTTGGGTATTAAGGACTACCTGACATTCAGAAGATTACTTTTTCCTGATAATAAAGGGCTGAAAAATCTTGAAATACTGTTGGAATTTTACAGAACCTGATTTGGGCACTGGATAAATGTGGCAATAGATTGGTACATTAAAATCAGTTTCGGACATCTCAGATGTGTAAGTAGGATTTATTTCCCCTGTGTTTCTCCCAACAGTGCTCTAGTCCCCACTCAGCATTTTTTAACATTTCATTATCCAGCATTTTAAATTGCAGTAAGTCCCTCTTCTCTGAGCAGGAGTTAACCTGTTTTACAGAAAGTTTATTCACTTAAAGCTTTGTAGGTACAATCTCTGCTCCTGGCTATTGCCATAACTGGATAATAACTTTCAATTTAAATACTGCTGCTGTCAGGGGGTGGGGTACAGCTCTCACAATTATGGGCTGCTTGTAATGCGTCAATCGGAGCAGGTACGTGAATTCACTCTGACTATACGGATCCCTGCAGTTCTCCCAAGCCTGCAGCAACCTTCAGTAAATATTAATACAAGTCCCAAATGTGAAATACGGGAACATGGAAATAAACCCGCCGGGCAAATGGCAGCTTGTACTTGGATACTCCTGAGTCTGTAAAACTTGAGTCCAAGTAAAGAAATTCCACCAGGAAAGCATTTATTCAGTAGCTTTTCCACAACTGTAATCCTCTGGGAGAAAATGGGTCAATTTTAGTATCTTGCCATTGCAACCACTAACTAAATCATAGAACAGCCCAGGCTGGAAACGACCCTGACGTATCATTAGGTCCAAACCTTTGTGAGAAAGGAGCCTAGAGAAGATTATCTAGCACCTGTCCAGTTGCATCCTGAAAACCTCTCGTGATGTAGACTCTTACCACATCCCTAAATGTCAGTTTTGCTTGAAACGCGTAAAGGTGGATGCACAGGAAAGCAGAAGACCACCATTATGTGAGTTCAGACCAGGAAGCCTTGCACCTGACTGACTGGTAATATAATGTAATAAAGCAGCAGCAAGTGCTGGTTCCTAACCCAGGTGGTTGACTGACAAAAAGAAGACTGGGTTTAGCTGAAATGTAGAAGAACCAGTCTGTTGAGGGAAGGAGTTTTGGACACAGGAATACCATCAATATGGAAACAACAGCCAGTTTGAAGGGAGCTACCTGGCTGGATTTGCAGAGCTGCCTGTGAAGCCCTGTATAACTTGTTTGCACCTCTCTGGCCGGGTGGCTGCTTCTTTGTGGCTTTGTTCAAACAAGCAGAAAGCAGAATTAAACACTGCAATGGGGTCACCATGCAGATTGGTCTTTGGGGGTTCAAATCCATGCCACTAGCAAGGATGACAGTGGTTTCAAAAAATATGAATACATTCTGCAATTAGAGGAAACATCAGTAGAAAGCACTAAGAAAAGTCTTGTGGTACTCATTTGTTGATATCCATTCAGTAACTACTTTTGTAAAGATTTTGCAACTGCAGTCCTAGCTGCAAACTTATGAATGTAGAAGGACATTGTAAAAAAATCATGTTGGCCCTAGGAAATGGCATCATGCACATAATGCAGAAGTAAACACCTGTGCACAAACCTCTTGTTGCAAAGGCCAAGCTCTGCACCTCAGCCTTGTGGTTCTGCAACTGGAGAATACAGTGGTTTTAATTATCTCCTTCAATTAACCCAGTTACAGGCTTCATACAATCTCTTGGGTTCCCAACATGTTTGTTTGGATAAATGCATCGATTAACCTCTGCCCTTACAACCCAGCACAGCTATACGTTTGTAAAAGCATTAAAATCCCCATGAAACAGCCCAGATCACCACTTCTTATGAATACTTGGCTGGTGTCAATCATGGGGGCAACAGTAGTGACCGCACTCTTGTTTCTTGCTGAAGGGCTCTTGCAGCAGTGACTTCCACAGAGATCAGCCCAGTACTAGAAAAGCAATGGCTTCTCTCATACCAATTGTTTTGTTACCACTAGTTGTTATCCTGATGTTTCATTATTCCAAGTCCTGAAATCATTCCACTGTTGAAAGCTGCTGCAATCAAATGCTCCCCCAAAGCAACAGTACTTTCAGTCTGCCTTAAACTGCTAAATGCCTCTGATTATGGTCCTCCCAGTATACGTGCATATCTCATTGCATTAAGTGTCTCGTCCTAATATAACTTAAAATGAAAAAGTGAAAGGAGCTGATCCATGATGCATTGGGGTAAGAAGCATGAGTGTAATTCACCTCTGGAATTCTGGAATCCCTATGTCTTCTGGTAGGTAATAAGAAAATAAAGACATGGGTGTCAGCATCTGACATTGCACTCAGTGGTGTCTGCCCAAAAGGCTCTATAGTTGATTTAACCCGTGCAAAGCTGTGCCAGGAAAAAAAAAAAAAACAACAAAAAAAACACCAACCAAACCCTAAAAGTTCCTAAAGCCATTATTACAAGACAAAATAGAAGCATAAGTTAATTTATTTTAGAGTTTGAAGTCAAATTAACAAAAATGTCCTCACACTAGTTGCCTGTAGATTTATAAGTAATACACCACTTAGATTCACATGGGTTTGGTTTAGAGTGGATTAACATACACTTCACTTGAGTTCAGAATTCACCTGAAATAAGGTTGTAATCTAGATGTTAAGCTTAGATGCCTTTCCTTTTCCTTTTTTATCTCTAATGAAGCCAGGTTTTTACTATATATTTTGGGCTTTTTTGACAGTGAAAAACTTCTAGTCATCTGTCTTCACTTGCTGTTCTATGTGAGAAAGTATTTTTGTTCTTAAGGTATAAAAAAATCAAGAGGACAGAGGCAATGATAAACCCATGTGTAGTTTTGAAACTGCCTTGCGTGGTTCTTCCCCGCCAATGTTTTTGTACTGGAATGCAAGCTCTAGCTCGATCACAACATGCTCCACTTTATAGACTTGTACTCTTAAAGTGTACTTAGGCGAACTGTTCTCCTGCCTCCAGCCCTCCATGCAATCCCAGGAATGCAGGCCCCGTGCACTGCATGGCTTGTGTGAGCTTGTAATCCATTTTTAGAAGGAGAATAAAGTCCTAATTCACAAAATACATAAGGGCTTGATTTAAATATTCTCCAACCCAAAATGTTCTCCAGCCTCATCTAGTGACTTTTGCCACAAATTTCTTGTTGTTGGAGAATGTCAGTATTTTCATAGCCAAGAGATTACATTTCACTCCTGCTGTTTGGCACATTTGAAGTGAAAGAGATGTTGTATGTCATATTTTTCCCCTGAATTATTGGTTATTTTCATTTTAACAGACCAGTGTTTCTACCCTCTGTTTTCTTGAGATTTTTGAGAATACTGCTTTTACTGAAAGAAGTAAATATTGCACGTTATCACTTAACACGCTAAAACCTAAGTTACTGCTGCTGCCAAACCATTTTCTGCCTTAAGAGAAAAGCAAGGGCTTAAGAATTTTGTAAGTAAATAGCCAAACTGAAAAGAAGAAATTATTTAATGCAACATCTTATTTCATATTAAGGAACACAAATGAGCATATCATTTAATGGCAGCCTGAATTCCAGCAGGCACATGTTAATGTTGATATTCAGCATTTAAGAATTGTTCTGAAGAATGAAACATGTTAACATTTAGCTGTTGCTGACATTTGTACATACTGTGACAGCAAAACCCTAATTTTCAAAAATTAAAACTGTCAGGAGTGTTCTCTTTGAGAACTAGCCATTTGCTGAAGTTAAAATTCAGCTTTTTTAAACACTTTTTTTTTAATAACTTATTTTTTAAGAAAGGAATAGGACATTTTACATCAGTGATTTTCTTCACATCATTACCAGGATAACATTTTGTTCAAAGGTTACTCATACTCTTTGTCCAAACATCAAACATTAAAAATTCAATCCCAAAAGAAGTTTTAAAAATTTAGATGGAGTTAAAGTTATTGAAAATTACTGTTAAATCTGTGATACCGCTTAAATACCCTTCAATAATGTCTTTATGCACTTGCTTACAGCAGCTCTACTTTGGTATTTAAGCTAGAAGGTAAGAGGAAAACGATTGTGATAGTAATGTATAGGTATCGGTCTATGCCCACGTATGTCTTCACAGAATTTGCAAGTCCAAAAATAATGCCTGCACGTATGCAATTTTGGGGTTGTTGTCCCTAGTTCTTTGCAATTGTAATCATTAAAGGATTTTTTTAATTGTTAAATATCCTCTCCTGTTTATTTTCTGCCATTTTCTGAAGAATCCAGTTTCTTTCATTCCAGTTTCCTCTCTCTCTTTCCCTGTTTCCCTGCCCTAGCTCCTGGACCGGAGTCCGCAGCTACTCTCCGATCCTCGTGAATGTGAATTAAGGGGAACTGCAGAACAGTGACTCTTTTCATAGCAGCAGATACAAAGTTGGTGTCCACTCTTCTGTGCATGGCACAGACTGATCTGTTCCGTGCAATTATTTTCTCTTTGCTGGAGCAAGTAGCGGTATAAAAATACTTTTTTATGTCCTCCGGGGCCTATGATGCCTCCTTTCCCTTCCAGGTTTAGGGAAAAGTGACATGTAAACCAACAAAAGCTGACAGCTAGGGCTGAAAGTTCCAGAAAGCTGAGCTCCACTTCTGCATTAAGGATGCTGAGGAGTGCTAAGGTACCCTTGTCTGACAAGAGTGTAATGTAAAGAGATACCTTTAGATTTGAAGGCAATCCTAAAAAAATCAGCTCGGCATCTTCTGCAGAATCAAAGCATCAGTCCTGTGTGAGACCATATCAGGACACAACAGAGACACATCTGCACCAGGATTATTTTATTTCCCTACCCAAGAGCACCTAGAATAGGCTGCTTCCTTTATTTTTTTTTTTTTTTTTCCCCTCAGATGGGAAAGCTGAAAGGCAGAAAAATAAATTAACTTTGCCAAACCATCTGCACTTAAATTGTTCTGTCTTTAGTAAGAAATAGTCTGCTTAGTATTTTTGTATTTTTGTAGACAGTCCTTGTGACAATGAGAGCAGTTTTATCTCTACTATGCTAAAGCCGCATTTGAAGTGTCACAGATTGATCAAAGTTTTCAGCAGGGTTATTTTCCTGCACCTGGTTCCCAGCACAGTGTTTGTACAAGTCTTTGCACAGTCAATAACGCTGTTGTAGTTTGCCAAGGCTAGCAGCATCAGGCAATTCCAGCACAGCCCTACTTCATCGCTGTTTGACCCTGCTAAGTGAAAAGCAGCAAGATACTAGCCAGCAAAACATTTAAGCACACAATACTTTTAAACTCAAGAGTAGTCCCACTGAAGTACTAGTAACCAAGGGGTGGGCTACTGTTGTTTAAAGTCAAGCAGACACTGAACACCCTTGCGAGCTGCAGGCAGCGTGCTCCTCTGCGTCACCTCCTCTGCATGTGGGCCCTGCTCATGTGAGTAAAGTTCAGTAAGTGCATGCACGGTTGCAGGATTGAGGTAATCCGTTTTATCTTCGATAAACTGTGCTTTACCTTCAAACATGATGTAACTAATTCAAAATTGTTGCATTATTAATCCCATCGGCTCAGGTCTTCCCAACCCTGATCCTGTTTTCAGGCTCAGAAAAAGCATTTCAGTAGTGTAAGGTTTTATAGACATGAATGTGAGCGGGCTATTTAAAATTGCTGCACTCAAAACCTGGGTGTAGTAAAACTGCTTTAAATTACGTAGTACTAAAGCAATCCAGACTGAAAAGAAACTAAGTCCTCCCAGTGAAGTGGACATTTAGAGAGTGACTATAATTACACAGATAAAAAGCTGAAAGCATGATTGAATATATGTCTAAAAGATAAGCTGTAATTCATATGAGAATTGGTCAGGGAACACATCAAAATTAAATTAGAGAGGAGGTCAGACTACTTGATGGCAACAGTATGTTTTGGCTTTGGGAACTTCGTGACCTGGCCAGTTACATGAGCCTAGAAATATATCTGAACAAGGAGCGACTCTCAAAATGATGTGTCTAATTTGTGAGTGACAATATTCCCATTGGTATCGGTGAGGTTTATTGATGCATAACAGCCATTTAACCATACATGAATCACGTGGCAGACAAGTGACAAGACTATGCAGTCTTATAAAATATCTCATCAATTAAACGATGAAGGTGATCTATATTTCAGTTTTATATATATCCCACTGAAAACACTGGCATCCCCAGACACCAGAAAGTGCCTTTCATGTTATGCTACTTTAGCAAGAAATCTGTTGTCTCTGCAGTGTTTCTTCCTGAAGCACTGGGATTTGCTTCGTGGTGGGAGAGCTCCGTGGAACGGCTTACTTATGTTCACCCACTTCCACCATGTGGTACCACACCACCAGGCTGCAGCAAAGTAAATTTAATGATAAGTAGCAATCTAAGACCTACCCTTAACATTGCACAGATCTTGCATGGTTTTTCAATCAGCTTGTTATTTTCATACAGCTATGCAAATGTACTCTGTCTTGCTCCCTTAGCTCATCCCGTCCTCTGTTTTACATGATAAAAAGCAAAATATTTTTCTTTTACAAAGCACAGAGTTGTCAGCTGGTGCCCGTTGACAGCAGCACAGCTTACTGAAGGAAGCACTTGTTTGCCTTGAATTTGTCATTAGAAGAATTTAAGCCATATTCCATTATTGCTCCAGGTCTGTGTGCTTTGTGTCCTGAGGGAGTTGCCATTTAACTCTGCTTGCAGAGAGGCCTGTTGGCTACCTGAATACACCCATATTTGTGCAGATGAGCACTGTCTTCTCTTACATGGAATAGCCTCCCATAACCGAGGACCCTCGTGTAATAATTTACACAGAGGGAGGAGGCAGAGGGTGGTAACCTGGCAGACTGGTGTCACCTGGGTCAATTTGGCTGTACTGATGTGAGGACCGAGGTAAGCATGATAGAAACCCAAGAGGTTCCGGCTGGTTACTTGATAGCCACATTCCTCAGTGCTGAATTCATTCTGCTGTTTATAGAGATGTGTCTGATACTGAAGACATATATGGGTTGTTGCACTGAAAGATCTTGTGGAGCTCAGTGAAAAGAGTAGAGGTGGGCACTATCCTGTAGATGACTTGCGTGCTGGGTTACTACAGTCTGTCTCACTCGTAAGTGTTCTGGTGGGTTAAATTTTACAGCGTTATCTTCTCTGCACTGGAGGTGCTGTAGCTTCCTCTCACCGTGCTTCAGTGGTGTCTGCTTGTTTTATCTGTCGGTGAAGTTCCCATACTTTGTACAGAAGCATAGGTCAAAGAAGAAAGCCGGGGAATGCTTAATGGAACATGTTACCTAATGAGTTGTCCTCTTTTCAGTGTTAACTTTTACAGACCAGTTAACTTCATTTTGACAAAATAAAGACCATTTCCTAAAAAGCTCAATGAAGCAATTTTTTCCCTTTGTAGCTAAGCCAAAATCACAAACCATCCAGTTGTGTGAACCCTATTTTACTGCTCCCATTCCTGATCTGCTTGGACCCATGACCTCCACCAGCAGCACCTCCTCTGCAGTGCTGCTCCCCAAAGCTCTCGCACTGTAGGTACAGGCATTGCTGCCTTGAAGACAGGAAGGTCTGTTCTACCTTTGGTCAGTGAAAACTGTCACACAATGCATGGAAAAGTGTGGAGAGTAAGTGACATCACAGCATACTTGTAGCATCAGAGAGACCATGTTGTTGTGTTGAAGAACATCACCAATTGTTTTATGTCTCCCCATGGAACGAGTCAGTTCAGATACACAGGTAATTTCAGCCTTCACCTTTTAAACAAGCGGTTTATACTGATAGAGGATCTCCTTCACATCTTCCTTAATGATGTTGACAGACTGTGGGGAAAAACAAAAGTCGAAAAATCGTTCATATTTCCTTGGAGAATTCACAATCACAGCTCAATGGGAAGAGAAATGGAAAACTCATCATCACATGTAACTTCAGATCTTTTTCTAGAATGCCTCCGTTGAAATAGGATTATTCTCCAGTTCCTCTCATCTCTTCCTTTAACAGCAGCAAGAGCTGTCCTGTACAAAAGTGAAGCAGGAAGCCACCAAACCGGACCCTGAGGCTTCAAGGCACTAACTTGTTGCCTGTGATTCCCATCTCCCAGCCATGCAAAAGTACACTGTTCCCCTTCTCTGTGTTCATGGTTCTTGCATTGTTTCTTTGTCAAACACATGTAGAGACACCAGCTTTTCTAGGAACCATCAAATACACCATCGAATCAGAGCAGAAGTCTCAGCATCCCTCCTGGAAACTGGCCAGCACTAGATGCCTTGAAAGAAGAATCAACCTGAAGTAAAAGAATTGGCCTGGACATTCAGGAGCTGACCTGCACGTAGTGGACGTTTCTTAACTCACCTTAGTTAGAGACTGAATTTCCTGAGGCTTCAGAGTTCATATCATTACTTCAATCACTGCTGTACACCTAGGGAGCTCGGGAGTCAAGAAGTAAGACTTGACAGAGCTGGGAGCTCGGAAGTGCCTCCTATTATCAGCATTTTAAGACTCCTATCATACTTTCATCACCTGAAAGGTAAAGATGACCGAACCTAGCCTTGTGCCTGTCGCTCTTGGAGATTCACAGCATTCCCCTTGCAGTCGTCCTCATGTGGTAAGGACAAGGCAGATGAGGAAGTGCCACCACTTAAATTAATGTTTACTGTTACATGAGACAAGAAGGTGCAGAACAGCTGACATAAAACCAAGCTCAGACATTGTTGGCTGTTAAAGGCTCTTTTCACCTTTTGTTTGAAATGGCATGCATATTTTATGTGAATGAACAAGTTGAAACCAGCTTGATTGCAAAACATCAAGAATAAAATAAAGTTTTATTAGTATTACTCACGCTAGCCATGATTTCTGTGCCTTGCCAGGTGAGGCAAGCAGCTAGTTCTGTTCAGTCAGCAAAGGCTACTCTGTGAGAAAATTCAGGATTACAACCTGATCCTGATATGAACTTTCACTCTGAAGAGCAGCATATAGTTCAAAGAGAATAACACATGACCATGTCCCTCTGGCTTGCAGCAAACCCTCCTTCCCTGTCTGCAATACTTCTTGAACTGAGCAAACAGGACTGCCACTGAGCATGGTGGGTTGGGGGGCAGAAAAGCTGGCTCACTCACCTTGCCGCCTCCTCCTCCTGCCTGAGCAGGGGCTTCTTTCATCGTGGGGAACAGACACTGGCAGTAAAGAAAAAGTCCTTTTGGTCAATTCACAACTAATAATTGGAGTTATAAACACACACACAGCTTATTTCCCTTCTTCATGTTTCTGTTTGTAGTAAGTACTGTTTATTAAACCTTACCAAGCTCCCACCCCTGCATTCACGGAAAGAATGTATTAACCAAGAATGCAACGGTATTTTGAATCAAAGCTTTTGTAAAGAGGACTTGGATAATTGGATTTCCGGAGAGTTTGTGTTGTTTTTTTTTTTCCACTGGATCGTGGATGTTCTGGTGGCAAAACCTGTTGTTTGCTAGAAATCTTCTAATAAATTTGTATTGGTATGTTAATGAACACAGCGATATGTCTTGTGGCCATCAGTGTTTCCACAAGGGAAAAACAAATCTACCAAAATACTCCAGAGAATCCCTAACCATGGATCCACTAATTTAAAAAACCTGAGGTCCTAGGAGAACTGCTGTTTATGGTGTTACTAGTCGCTTTTTCTGAAGTACATTCAACTAACATCACACATAAACTGTTTTACATTAGATTCAGGTAGATTCAGGTAGAGCTTCAGATGAAGGAAATGAGAGGATCATGTTTTTCAGATAAAATGCAAGCTCCTTCTTTCCCCTCATCTGCTGGAAAAGTAGCGCCGTCTGCCTGGCCCAGCAAGCTTTGGGAGCATTATCAGGGCTTACTGAAACACTCGCCAAGTTGGGGGGAATGTAATTATTCTTTCAGAATTTATTCCAGGTAAGCCAATTATAAGCAGTCTCCAATTCTCACTTTATAAAAAAAGATCTTAGAGGTAAAACCCCCTTGCTAAGCGCAGGGTGTTGGTTGTGGCTACACCGTCTCCGTGCCAGCCCTGTCCACAGCCCTACAGCAGTCACTGGGTCAGCATGTTTCCTGGCACCTCACAGGTCACCCAATAACCTCAAATTAAGATGAGTCCTCCCTTTTCAACCCAAGATTTTTAGTGCCACAATTCCTCACGGGGTATTTGCATATAACCTCGATATATTTGTCTGTCTTTTTAAACTTGTGTCCATTGCAGACTTGAAGAATTGTACCCACACAGAAGTCTAAGGTTCAGAAAAATAACTGGGGGGGGGGGATAAAAGTACAAGATTAAACAATATAACAAGGAAGCTTTCAACTGTTTAGTGATGCTAATGATTAAATGTTTAATGATGGCTAACTGCCACCTCAAGAGGCAGGCAGCCTCCTCTGCCATACAGTGCAACAGCAACTTGGTGTGCTCTCACTCACAGCAGGTGGAGGATTTGGGCCAGAAACTCATCACTGCTGTCACTTGTAACAAAGTGGTTCTCAAAAACATATTCCTAATCTAACCGAGCAACCTGGAACCCAACAGGACTGCTCATGTTAAGCATCTTCTCACTTAGCACAGGAGGTTTCTTGGTTCTTGCAGAACTGAAGTGACTGGTGTAACCCTGCCAGCCCTTCATACTGCCCTGGAGCATCAGCCACCTCAGGCCTGGGGGCCAGAGTCATACTTAAGCATTTTTCTAGACAGAAAATGAGACCAATACTTCTATCACTACAGCTTTCCACTTCTAGCAACAAGAGGTTTTGCATTTTGAAAGAAAATACTTCACTGGTCAAAGCAGCAAGATGATGATTGTTTTTATGGGATGGGCTCTTCTGAAGTAATATGCAATTGCCCTTAATAAACTATACTCTTTTTCCCGTTGTGTCCACATGACTCTGTTGAAACTGCGTTACTTAGCATAATTAAAAGAAGAGCTGGTTGTAAATTAGAAATTTCTAAGGGAAGATATGACGAGGGGAAGGAATAGACTGGCTGATTCTATTTTATTTCTTCAGTCAGTAGAAATGAAAGCACTTGCTTTAAGAGTTAACATGATAATCCTGGTGTCCAGTCACTTGCCCTTTGTACAATATTTTGAATGCAGGACTGAACAGGAGAGATAACCGAGTATGTAATTGTTGTTGCTTATTTGTTTACTTGCTCATTGCCAGTATCTATACTGCAAAGCACTTAAACACTTTGCAAAGGAAAAAAAAAAACCCTATAAAATTTATGTGTCTTAACAATGCAGAACTAAGTTTTATATCAGTGGTAGGAACTGAATGATACTATTAAAAATGGCTTATTGGTTTTTGTCCTTGTTTTGAAGGCTGATTTAGGATAAACTGCTTCAATTTAAACCATACAATGTAGTCCTAGGATTGCTCCACTCATTCCCAGGAAGTATATGTTTAGAATGCAAAACTAATATCCTAGGAAGTATATGTTTAGAATGCAAGTTTTTCTCCACATTTTAAAAGTCTTAGATGAATATATTACGCTTCTGTGAGACCTGATTCTCATTTGGGCCATTAATAATTCTGAATGGCTTTTTTTCAGCAATAAACATGATAAATACAATATTGAAAAAATAAATTAAATTGTTTGAATATTACTATTAAGTTTCAGAGCTGACAGAGATGGTCAGCCTCCTGTGAACTGGGCCTGGTGACTGCCTGAAATACAATCTGTGTCTGGCCAAAGCCATGCCATCAGGCTCCCCATCAACCCTCACGCAAAGCTCCCAGAAGATGAGGAATCATTTGCTTCACTTGGTAGTTTATCCTGGTTTTAAAAATTGTGTTTCATTTTCAATCTGAACATCCCTGGCTTTGGATTCCTGCTATTAGTTCTTTCCTTGTGCCTGTCCCTGCCAAAGCATTGATGAGCTGACCGAAGCGAGCCCTTTCTTGCTCTTTGCCCTATTTTTAAACTCTGTGCCAAATTCCAATATCAGTTTTATCATGGCTATACAATGAAATAAAATAATCCCTTTGTTAATTTCTTATTTCGTATATAGGAATTTACCTCAGCCCTTGTGCTGCAGCCATATACTGAGATATTTGTTAGGTTTTGACTCTTGTATCCCTTACATTGCCTAAATGTTATCACTTTTAAATCCTTTACAATGTTCTGACTTTTCAGGACATAGCTTTTCACACAGTTCTTTCTGGCTGCCTTATTCTTACCAGTGTTTATCACACTGAGAGTGGAACATCAGGTTTGATTAGCACTGATTTCACATTTACTTTCCAGGCCATTCAGGAAACACAAGAAGCCCCAAAGGAAACATCGGTTTTCAAAGGTGATTGTCTCACCAACAGCTACTTTAAACAGCTCATCCAGTTCTTCATCATTTTTTCTGATCATTGACATGTGGTGCTAAGTCAAGCACCTTAAAAAATTAGTACAGCTATGACGTTACCTTCTAAGAGCCAAGCCTGTAATGTCATCTCAGTTTTCTCTGATGAGACCTGTTTTTCCATTAGACTTTGTTGACTGGCATACATAACATTCACATTCTTCATTTAATTGTTAGCTGTTCTTTTGTGTCATTACTTTTCTCTGTGTCATCATCTGCTCCTCCCCACAGCTGAAGGTATGAGTGCCACGGTGAGGATGGGTGTATCAAGGCTTGTGCGCGTACAGGAGGCTGTAATAGCCTATGTGCAACAGGCAATTATCATTAACAAAGAGTTGGTCTGTGAACAGGCTGGTTGATGATGATTTGGATGAAGATACATAGTTGATTAAGTAAGCTTACCATGATCCAAAGCAGACTAGTTTTGCTCAGAGAAGCTCATTCCTTTCCTCACCCACATGATTATCACTGCTTAACTGCAGCTCAGCAGCACTGGAACGGGTAGGCTTTAGGAAGTCCATGAGGAACTCTGTTAGCACCCATGCTTGCCTTCCATGTTCCCATTCCACTATAGGACCTCTTGGAAAATTTATTGGCTGATCAGCCAGTAAGTACAGAACCTTTCCTTCATATTGCTGCTGTAGCTGACTGGCAGTCAGCACCCTGCAAGATCTCACTGGGGATCACTCTCACCCGGAGCAGAGTCTGCAGGAACCTATGGTCCCACTGACTTCCCCATCTTCTGCTCCACTGCACTGCAGCAAGTTACTCTGGTGGAAAGTTTCATCCTTTATACACCCTAGGAAGTAAACACAAACTTGCTGGGTCTGTACCTCAATCTGTCTTTTGTGTTTGAAAACATTGGCATGATCGTTTAAACAATGTTTGCCAAGGACTGATACTAGTCTGGGTAGTTTGTGTTTGCGTGGGGCCCCATTTTTACTTTTTTAGGTTTGGTGTAAGATTACCAGTTCTGCCTTCCTCTGGAATTTCCCTGGTCTGCCAGTATGTGTCTAAAATGAGCACTTCTGCTTTTTTTATGTTTTCATTCTTAACATTGTTATAGCATGTGTCTAGTAAACAGACTTTTGGGGGAGGGAGGTATTGGCCTTTGTAACTGCAACACTTTATAGACTATTAACTTCATAAGCAGTGGGTTTACCCTCTACTGTTTGGCTGCCCTGATCATATCATGCCTGTCATTATCTTAAATGACTGCTAATTGCTTTCTACTTCCCTTGTCTTCCCTCTCTTTTTTTAAACTTAATTTCTGCTCCTACTCATCAAGGTAGGGCATTTAGCACAAGTTACTTCTTTATCTTTCTTTTCTAAATAATGAAGTTGTGATTTTTCTAGCCTTACAAGCTCTTATTGGAGGTATCCAAATAATGATTTCCACTTTTCCTTGTAAGAAAAAAGTTTTCTTCCTTTGTGAAATCGGCTCATTCACTAGTACTATGACCAGAGGGCTGAAGCACCTCTCCTATTAGGACAGGCTGAGAAAGTTGGGGTTGCTCAGCCTGGAGAAGAGAAGGCTCTGGGGACACCTTATTGCTGCTTTCCAATACTTAAAGAAGGTTTATATGAAAGATGGGGACAGACTTTTCAGTAGAACCTGTTGTGATAGGACAAGGGGTAACGGGTTTAAACTAAAAGAAGGTAGATTCAGGTTAGATAGAAGGAAGACATTTTTTATGATGAGGGTGTTAAAACACTGGAACAGGTTGCCCAGAGGGGTGGGTAAATGCCCCATCCCTGGAAACATTCAAGGTCAGGGGCTCTGAGCAACACGATCTAGTTGCAGATGTCCCTGCTCATTGCCAGGGGGTTGGACTGAATAGTGAATGCTGTACCACTTCTCTAAAGGATGCCGCACCTATGTTTAGTTAAAAGTCGGGAAATGTCCAAGGACCCTTATTGTCAACATGACGGATGTACAGACTGCTAAGTCCTTGGGTTGGTTATCTTTAGAAGGGACATTTGGTCTTAGATTCCTGTTGTACATGCAACGTGGTGAAGAGGAAGACTTTAAACATGGCTGCTAAGGAATAGAGTCTGCGCAGAGACAACTCCTCAAGGACATTGCGCAGGCACAAGGTATGTAAATGAATTCTCAGAATTGTAATGAATATGTAAACGATTTCCTGGAAAACTAATGAATAGGTATGAGTAGCTTGTATAAAGGAGAGACTGAAAAGTCCCCTCAGTGTGCATGACTTTGGTGGAGCCATCCCCCATGCACCCAGCACTGCCGAATAAAGATAATCTCTGCTCACTCGAATATTGGTGACTGATTCTTCAAATCAGGACTAGGTGACCTTTAAAGGCCCCTTCCAACCCAATCTATGGTATGATGCTATGATTCTAGTAACGGGAAATGTGTTTTTTCTGCCCATATTTATGACCCTGATGCCTAGGACGCCATCTCCAACGCCATGATTCATTCAAGCATTAAGACCACACCCGAACTGCCTCATGCTGTGAGCACTACCATTCGTTTTAAGAAATGTAAGATGAGGCATCCCTGAAATTCAGCTGATAGTTCATAGCCAGCCTCCAGGTCCTCCAATAGAGACTTTCTCAATGGACTGTCACACCATTTCCTCTCCTTCTCAACTGTACAGAAAATTTCTGGTTTGTTTGCTGGTCTTTCATTGATACCCAGCAAAGTCCCTTTCTTGAGTTTTACTAGTTAAAATGATGCATTCAAGGTTCTCTGTGTCCAAGTTGCTAATAATTTTTATACAGGTTACAGTATCTTCAAAACAAGTTATAGGGCCCCATGTGTACTTTTACACTATATTTATGATTATTAAATAGAATCTAGCATATTATTTTTATATTTCAGCCTTTCAAATTGTCTATGCAGGCTTCAGAAATGCTATTTATAGTACATTTCTTCTCATTAGTGATTTTTTTTTATTCCTCTTGCTCACTTCTTGCTGTTAATATAAATACAAAACAATACAGATGCCCTTGTAATGCATTTATTCTCAGTACCCTCTTCTGATTTCACCTTGGTTGCCAACTAGGAGGACTAATCCTCGTAAATGAAACCTTCAGACCACCTGCTGGAATACTGACAAATGCTCCACAAAGCCCCCACCTCGCATTTGCAGCACCTGAGGGCCCAACAATTCACATTGTGTTTCTTCTGGGGGCTTTTCCCAGAAGAAAGGGATTGTCACCGTGGTGCTCTATGCTGGCCCTGAGACCCAGTAGCCAAACTTCCCGGAGCAGGGTCGCTCTCAGGGCCCCCACATAGGGCTGAAGAGTGGGATCATGGATTAACACTGAAAGGAGTTACAACAGCCTCTGTCTGTCCTTCATTACTTTGAGATTCTGTGTAGTTTCCCCAGAATACCAATTTGTTCTAATGCGTCAATGAAATCTCCCTATCTTCCATCCCTGTTATACGCTGCATTCTGCCCCAAAATAAGTAGTGCAATGCATTCTGTCTTCGTGGTCTTTGCTGCAAGTCCTAATTAACTAAAATTCACGTTGAAGGCCTGTGGAAAGTGAAATGGTGTGTAAGAACAGTTAGTTAGTCAAACGTGGGAATACCTGGACTGAAGCTATGCCATTCTGAGAATTGTGGATGACACATGCCTCATTTAAGTATTTTACATCTTAAGTGTTTTATTTTCTATAACACATATGGCACATCCACACATCATTTTGAGTAACAATTGTCAGAGAACACAAGAATTATGATTACTATAATTACTATTATTATAGCTTAATTATTAATACAGCAAGAACTGCAGTGACTTAGATGGGTGGCTTTAAAAACATGCACTAATATGTCAAGTGTATCAAGATAATGGGCAAATTTTCCAAAACTGAGGCACCTGGGGAAAAATTTTAGGCATGAAAATGAGAGCAAGAACTTAAATAGCAGGGAGAAAACAAGGAAAACTTGAACTTCCTCCTCATTCTTATCCCAGATCATTATTCTCTCTCCTTTTCTTCTTTTACCAGGGAATGGCAGAATAGCAATAAATCAATAAATTAATAAAGCATTTACCCAACTTCTTGAGAGTCCTTCCTTTTTTCTTTTTTTTTTTTTTTTTTTTTTTTTTTACATTTCCAGCGTATCTCTCTGAGCTTGCTATAGGCATGCTGATCAGTCCACCTTGCCTTCAAGTTTCCCTCTTGCTTTCATCCCAGTTTTCCTTTACTTTCCTTTAACTTTTAGGGATGTTCATTCCAGGGAGAGCAGGAGAAAAAGAAACACTGAACAGAATATTTAGAGCCAGAACAGAGCCTCTGCTTCTGCAAGTGAAAGTGCCAAGAGTAGGGGTTGAATGAATGGTGGAGCAGCATGCTGCTTGCTGTTCTCAGCATGTGTCCAGGATGCTGCCTGTCAGCGAAGGAATCTATCAGAATCACATGGGGATGGTATTTGGCATTGCAATATGTATGAAAAAGATAATGCAAAGTTGCAAAGGATTCAGAAGTCCTTACCCTGAGGGGGAATGACATTTACAGACAATTCCTTTTAAACAAGGAGAACTTAACTTGTAAAAAATAAAAATATTTTTCTTTACAAGAAAAAAATAACAGTTGTCCCTTGCTGGCATTGTTTCTCAGCTAAAAATCATAGTCTATATTTTACTTGTTTCTACAAATTAGAAACAAATGTCACACTGCACAGAACCTCCCAGGACATTGCTGAACCTGTCAAGTACATACCCATGGGTACATGGAGGCTCTCAGCAGTGAGTGAGCAGGTACAACAAGTTCAGAAAAGTCCCTCTGGGTCAAGGTTCTTTCTGAATTATTTGTTCTTCTCTCTTCAGGTTCACATGCTTTGCTCTTCATCATTATTCTTCATCTTCAGAACCTGAACAGTCATCTTTCCTTTTGGAGCAGACCGTGCCTTTTTATTACACTGACATTTCTAAATGTTTTTACTGAATTATCATGATTTAAGCAACCCAAGGTACTAATCTTACCCTAGATAAAGATACCAACTGTAATTTTGATGGATAGGTTGATGTTACCTGTGATTGCCATTTAGTAGAACAGTGTTCACTGTCTCTCCATCTAGACTGGATGTTTGCACCAGTTGCATTAGAAGCACATGTACATTTCATTTGGAGAACCTCTCTTTCCTGACTGAGACAGTATTAGTAACTTCATTTTAAGTGTTGGGTTTTCTGTTGTTGTTGTTTTCCTCTGTTCTGATTTCTTGGTTTTATGGACATCTATACAGTTTCAAGGAGTCATTTGATCTTACACAACTGTACACTATTTGGATGAGATTTTGTATTCTTTTTCTTTTCCAAGTGAGTCTGATAAAATCAGAGTATTTTACCATAAGTATTACAAATGGTCAGAAATACTACCCAAGGGAAAACAAATGCAAATGTAAGGCTAACATTATCTGCAAAACAACTGCCACCTTTGTAATTTACAGGAAACTCATAATTATCCCAGAAATCAGTTGCATGTTGTTAATGGCATGGGAGGTGTTCATGCTGTTGTAGGTTTCACCAACTACGGTATCTCCTCTGTACAACTACTACATGCACTTAAGTTTACACTGGAATTGAGACAGCCAGCATTTTTATAAGGACATTCAATAATGAAGCTCAAAGAAGCGTATGATTTTCACTTTCAGAGATGACACTACCTGTGAAGTAAAAGGCTTAAAGTCTTACCAAGGATGATAAAAGGCAATAGCAATGGATACAATGGTGCAATTTATTTTGGTATAACAACATACATGGTATTGTTGTTTATTTGTGAATAGAAAATATGTATCAAAAGGCATTTTTCATGCAGATGCAATTAGCAGCATAGTTACAACAGAAAGTCTGTGGAAGTATTTTTAGGAAGCTATTAAAAAGGGGAAGCACACCAAATTACATGAAAAAGAGGCATTCTCTTCTGAAATACGCTGAAATAAAATCCCATTTAACACTATTAAAACAAAGTAACTCGGTAACTATCACAGATAGTTAAACCTGCAGAATTTAATAAGATTATGGTGAAATTTGACAGATTTTAGTAAGATTACAGTGAAATGTGACAGCTCAGGTAGTTCTGACAAAGTTTTCTGTTCTCAGCCAGTTCAGTCTTTTAATTTCATTTAGTACTGATGGCTGAAGTTTCAGGAGGTACAGGACTTCTTATACAACAAAATCAGTAATCACAGGTTCCAGATAAGAGAAAGGAAAACAAAAATGATGGAATACGGTAGTTACTCACAACAACCTACTGTCACTGGGAAGATACATCTTCTGACCCTGAACCACGGCAGACAATTCTTGGAGAAATAGTCTGCTAGAATTAAGCTTCAGTTTGTGTCTTACACTTTGCTGTGCTGTTAGAAAAACAATGCTCACAGTTACGCTGTCAGGTGCATTCAGCACATGGACTTCACACAGGATGCCTCCCTCGTAACCCTTTTCAAACCTTCAGCTCTCTTTCTTACTGGAACACAGCCTGTATTTCCATCACACTGTTCAGTACAATAATACACTTGAGTTGAGATTGATGAAAAATCACCCACGCAGAAAGTACTCTTTTAACTAGTAAGATATATTTCCCTACCCATGGCAGGGGGGTTGGAACTGGGTGATCTTTAAGGTCCCTTCTAACACAAACCATTCAGTGATTCTATGATTGTATGTAACTGATATTTGGACCTTTCTGTTCAAAAAAGAACAGAAAAGTACAAATCAGGTGTATTCTTCAGTATAATCCTGTGTATTTTTAAAGAACATAGATAGAACCTGCTTTTGTTGAAAAAAGTAAAAAGCTACAAGAACAGGAAGGTTTTTTGCTAATAGTTTTCAAGACAGCCTTCCTTCCACACAGTTACCAGGAAGGCTTCAACCTGCTGGGCCCTGCAATCAGCTTGCACTCATAAGCATTGGCTTCCACTGTCTCTGGCAACCTTAATCTGAACCTGGTGTTAACCTCCTTCTTCTATTCAGCCTGAAAGAAGAATAACTAACATGCCAGCCCGTTTTACCTACCTGTACACAGAAGGCATGACTGACAGAAGCCAGCATTGCTTTCCAGCAAGACAGGATTTTTATAGCAACTTGCTGAAACCACTTACGTGCTAATAAAACTGGGAATTTATTTAAAGAAAAGATACTCCTGAAGATTGCGTCTGCATTGATTTTTTACCTTGTCCCATTTCCTTTATTTACATTTGGATCAAGTAAAAAGGTTTACTTTATTTACATCTGCAGAAAATAAAACCAATCCATTTTGTATGTGAATGTAATGCTGTTCTGTAGTGAGGCTTCTTGCTTCGGGAAATCTGATCTTTGCTCTCCTGGATGCACTCTTTATTCTTTCCTCTATTCTTTCTTACACTACAGAGCATTGATACTATCTGTCAGAGAAAAAGGAAATTGCACCACAATGGATTTTCTCACCGCTAAACGATCACTAGAGAGAAGTTATGCAGCAGTAGTTTGGATTGGTTTGTGAGGATTGCTTTCAATTAAGCAATGATATCCAGTTTTGCAAGGCAGTTTCCTAGTTCTTGAGCGTATGAAACACTACCAGACCCCTGCAATGAAGGAATTTGATAGAACGCTTTTGTTGTGCCTTTTTCATCACCTGCTCCCACATCCGTTTTGAAGCACTTTATTATATGCTGGTTTTCTCGCAAACATTTAGAGACCATGTAACTTAGTTCACATGAATAGGGCTGCTGAAGTTGGCACAAAACCCGTGCTTTGGTGTTTATAATCTGTTTGTTAGAGGCTTTGGCCTCCTGCCCACAAAGAGACACTTGGTCGATACATTTGCTGCATCAGAAAGCCTTAACGTGCCGTTTAAAAGCAAATTCATGTGCATGTGTAAATCTTGCATGGGTTTCTATCTCTACCTACGGTTCATTTCAAGATACGGTAAAGCTGTTTGCTGCGCTCGGGCCCGGCGCCTCGCCCCACGGCCCCCCGCCCCCGGTGGGGCACGCGGGTATTTTTAGCAGCTGCGCGGGGCCAGGCCTGAGGCGGAGGCGCGGCCCCCCCCCAGCAGCTGCCTTCGCCCCAGCCGCCGCGCCGGCTGCCCTTTACGGGCACAGGAACGACCCAGCCGCTGCGGGGAGGCGGCTCACCCACCCCGCCCCCGAGTGAGGAGGCCTCCCCCCGCAGGCACATCGTTAGGCACATCCACTTACTCACACCGCCGCTCCCGCCCCCGCGCAAGCACTGGGGGGCCAAGCGCCAGCCGAGCCGAGCCCAGCCCTCCCGGCGTAGCCCGCCGCCACGCCAGGCCCGTCGGGGCGGTCCGGCGACGAAGGCCCAGGGGCCGGCTCCCCGCACCGGCCACCGCCCGACCCCACTGTGGCGCAGGCCCCACCGCGGAGGAGAGGGGGGCGGCGAGCGGGGGGTGGGGCCTGCTCTTGGGCGGGGCCTCTCGCCGCCGCCTCGTCCGCCCCTCCCATTGGCGGCGGGGGCGTGCGCGTGACCGAGCGCCGCGTGACGTAGGAGGAAGAAGACGCCATTAGGGGGAGCGGGGCCAGCGGCAGCGGGGAGTGTTGTGGCTCGGGGCGTCTCTCTCCTGTCCCTGGGCCTTGGCGGTACCGTCCCGCCTGCTCCTCGCTTCCGCCCGGCGAGTGCCCCTTCCGCTCCCCCGCGCGTCCCATCCCTGAGGGCGGCGGCGCGCCGCAGCGCGGACCGTTGATGTGAGGCGGCAGCGGCCCGGCTGGGCTCGGCGGGGCGCGGATGGCGGCGGGGGCAGGCGCGGCGGCCGGGGGCCGCAGTTTCTCCTTCAAGGTGGTGCTGCTCGGGGAGGGCTGCGTGGGAAAAACCTCCCTGGTGCTGCGCTACTGCGAGAACAAGTTCAACGACAAGCACATCACCACCCTGCAGGTGCGGGCCGGGCCGGGGGCGGGCGGGGAGCCCCTGCTTGCCGCTGCCGGGGCTCGGGGAGCCCCGCTGCCTGTCTCTCCCTGCGCACCTTCTGGCGTCGCTGGCCGGTGCCAGCCCGCCCCTGCGTCGCCCTGTGGCGCTGGCCGGCCTGCCCTGCCGCCCTGGGGCTGGCTGTGTGGCTCCGTCAGCCCGCGGCAGGGCTCTGGCGCTTGCTGCCGTGCTCACCGCTCAACGGTGGCCGGAGCGACCGCTGCCGCTCTTTAAATGGTGGCTGTTCCCCTGCCGGGTTAGCTGGAAGCTGATTTATGGTTCTTTTCGTGCATCAGGCTTAAGCTTCCAGTGCTTAAAGGCCTCGCGTGTATTCTGAACGCTAACTGCGTGTTTTTTCTAGTTGCGTATATGAATGTCTTCGTTTGAATCCGATAAAGTATGATTTAAAGTAATGTTGTCATTGTAATCGCGGGTAATGGGTTGATGACTAAGTGTTTCATACGTGCTGCATTTCTGTTAATTATAGTCTTCCTCGTGTTCTCGGATCCTAACACTTGAACTGCCAAAATACTATTGGTTAAAGAAAACAGATTTCACAAAATGGTTTATGAGATTAAGACTTAACAGAAAACATTCTTAAGGCATACTTGTTTTGTCACGTACCTCCCTGAATTCTCGCCTGGTTCTTTTCAGTAGTACTGTCTGCTTACATATAAAGAACAAAAAGTGGTGTTCTGATTGAGAAATGTGACAGGGTATCTGCTTGAATTGAAAGTCATGGTTTTTTGTTACCTACTAGTGCTGAATGGTGTGTATGCTGTGGTACAAAATAAAACGCTTGTACTGTACCTGATCTCAGAATACATGTTTTAAACTTAATGATGTAGGTTGTATGCTAAGTCTTTTGGGATGTCTCTACTTAACCTTTTTTATTTGCAGTTACACCACTTGAACTGCATCTTTCTTAGTAGTTGTGAGCGTGTATATGAAAGTGTGGGTTTAGCACTGTAGCGTTTTTAATGTTTGTGGGTTTTTTTAAATTAACAAACAAACCCTGCCACCACGTGGGCCAGTAGTGGGTTTTTAGCTACTTTTGAGGTTCTGTGAAGTACAGAATAAATAGTAGGTGATGCTAGAAAAAGAGCCTTAGGGTAGTTGTGTGCTATTCCTCGAAATTTAGGGGAAAAAATCTTGTGGGTTGTGTATCTCAGAAGTATTTAATAATGGATCTTTTTCTTAAAATCAAAGAAACATTGGTGATGCACTGGAAACAATACAGTGAATGTTTCATAAACGGTTACTGTTACTCTATTTTTGCTATAAAGACCTAAAAAGAACATGTTTACATTACCCTATGTTCATACTCTGCTGTTGGATGAATCTATTGGTAGGTTTACGTGGGGTGATGTATTTATGGCAAGCTGATTGTAGCTCTGATTGCTATAGAGGTAATGGATAATAGCTATGCTACAGAAATGATCAGTAGTTTGTAGGTGTCAGAGCTTCAGCTGAAGCGTAGCATTGAGCACACAGTCATTTAAAGTGCATCAGAATGATCGTGTATAGCTGAATTCTCACATCCCATGTAGAAAGAGTAGAGCTATAAGTTTGTCATGTGATGCAGGCTCATGTTTGGTTTTTCTTTTTGTTAGTCATGTTCTTTAAATCCATAGTGGAAGACAAAAATAGAAGCAAAAAGTGAGTTGGAATACAGATTTAGGTCACAACTGTCATAAGGCGGACATGTAAATGTTGACAGGGAAACGTCTCTAGATACTGTGGCTTGAGAGCTTTCGGTTTTGTCTGCCTGGAGGCAGGGTGTATGTGCTTGTAGAAGAGTGGAAGCTCTTGCTCACACTTGATACTGAGATTTTGTTTCTCCACTGTGATTAGGTTTCTGGTTCCTACCAGTATCTTTTAACTGACTGCACTGTCTTAACTCATTTGCTTTTGTGTTCTGAGCCTCCTTAGCCACATGTCTTATTGATTGTAAAATGCAATGTCAGTTGCTGTTGAATCTTACTGGACATCATGTGCACTTCTAAAGTGTTATCTTTATTCTGGTTTTCCTACATCTTACAATTCTAGATGGAAGTTACAGTAAGCTCTTCCACTAGCAAATTAAAATATCCCTTAAATAAAATGAGAAACTAGGATATCTGATTAAGCAATGAAGTGACATTTTTGTAAAACATACTTTTTTTTAAGATTAAAGGCTTAATATGTTAAGGTGGCCTTGTTTCATGGCACCAATTCAAAGTACTGCACCAAATTACTTTTGTGCCAATTAAGCCAAAATTAGAGAAATACTTAGCTCCTGATTCAGCAGAGGGCCACAGTGGTGAATCATATGAAAAGATGACGAGATACTGAGACAAGAGGCTCTCCATCCACAGTAATCTCTGATTTTTTGGGGAAAAAAATACTGTGTAGCGCTTTACTCCAATGTGATTGCAACAAAAAAGGTGAGATTGTAGCCTTCTGGAAACTAGTAATGTTGACTCGCGCTTCCTGCAGCGTGAGCCTAGCAATGGGGGAAAGTGCAAGAAGCTTTTAAATTGGTCAGTGTGAGTCTTTTTTGTAATGTCTATCTGTGCTTTCCTATCTAAATTCTAACACTTTAGTATTCTATTGTGAAGTTAACCTGTGTACACCCAGACAGAGTAATTTCTTTCATCCTAGCAACAGAAGGCTTTTACTAAAAGGGAGCTGCTTCCCTTCTCTTCATGCCCCACTTCCCTGAATGCTAGTGCCCTAGTTTTGGCTGTGATAGTGTTAATTTTCTTCTTAGTAGCTGGTACAATGCTGTGTTTTGGATTTAGTATGAGAATAATATTGATAACACTGGTGGTTTTAGTTGTTGCTAAGTAATGTTTACACTAAGTCAAGGACTTCTCAGTTTCTCAGGCCCTGCCAGCTAGAGGTCTGGAGGGGCACAAGAGATTGGGAGGGGACACAGCCAGGACAGCCTGACCTGTACTAGCCAGAGGGATATTCCATACCATAAAATGTTATGCTGCGTATGTGAGCTGAGGCGGGGTTGGCTGGGGCCTGCTGGTTACTCCTTAGGGACTGGTTGGACATTGGTCACCAGGTGGTGAGCGATTTTGTTGTGGATAACTTGTTTTTTTTTTTTCCCTTTTGGATTTTATTCCTCTCTCTCCTTTTCATTACAGCTGCTGTTGTTATATTTTATTTCTATTATTAAATTGTTCTTCTCTCAACCCATGAATTTTACCTTTTTTCCCTTCCTCCCCAGCCTAGCAGGGGAAGGGGGAGGGAGCAAGCAGCTCTGTGATGCATAGTTGCCAGCTGGGGTTAAACCATGACAGGTAGCTTAGAGGGAAATGCTGAGCTGGAACTTCATTTGAGGTTAGGAGACTGCTGGGATATGTTGCTGTAGTGATGTTAGTGTCAAGTCATGTAGTTAAGATATTGATGACCTGCAAATTAAAATTAAGGTAGCTACTGATTCACTTAAGAAAACACCTATTTAGAATAATGTGAAAAAGCAGGAAAGGTGGGGGCTTTTGCAGGCAATGATTTCAGTGCAGAACCTGTTGTCAAACCTGATGGGACAGAGTTTATTTCCAATGATTGAAATATTGAGATCAGTGCTTTTCTCTTGATAAAATAATTAAGTGATAGATTGGTATCGAAGTGAACTGTGCTGGTATACTCCAATAGTAAACCTACTGTCAAAATATTAAAAAAAACCTACAACTTTTGTGTACTAATCTCTCAAATGTGTGGAGGACTGCAAAATATCCGATGTAAGAGAGCTGCTGATGTCGTGCTCATCATACTATACAGATCCTGATTGCTTTGCTGGACTTGCATAACCTGGAAAAGCTGTCTTGGCTCTCTACCATAGCTGGGGAGCAAGGTGGGGAAGACTCTGCAGGGAGGTTCCCTGCTATATGCAGTGTTCGTATGCCTGCCTTTCCTCTGTTGAAGATGAGGCAGTGAAGGGGCAGGTGACATACACATGCTTTTTGTTAAGTGACTTTCAAGAGAATCTTTTCCAGCTATGTCTTCCTTGTGTTCTACTCGGTCCCCTTTATCAGCTCCTATCAGGACCTGATGGACATGTGAAACTGAGCTCTTAGAAGAAAAAAATAAATATTTTCTACAGGCACATGGAGAATGGAATTTTAGCTCTTTTAATTGTATTATCCTTTTCTAAGTGTGTAAGTATTCTTCAGACCAGTCATAAGACACTGGAATCAAAATATCAAAATTAGTAGCTTACTTCAAAGAGCTGCTTAAGATTACTTATCTTTGAAGTAACTGTGGTCCTATGTACTTGTGGTTTTTTTGAATTCTAGCAAAACCCAAATTCTTATAGTAATGAAAATAATTTGGAAAGAAGTTACTGATTTAAGTAGAGTCACAACTCAGGCTTAAATCTGTAGTACTCAATTTGATATATTCTTGGGAGATTAGAAAAAATGTTGAATCCTCTTCTATGTGTAATTATCTAGTGCTGTCTAGACTATACTGATTTCAAAGGCTGTGACATTCTTGGCAGCTGACTTTTTTCCTGAACTACGCTCCTAAACTATCTCAAAACGGTAGTTAAGGCTCTTCCTTCCATGTTGGGTTCCCCCCAGAATTTCTAGGAACTGCATGGTCTTGCTGTACACCTGATTATTTTTTTTGCTCTCTAACCTCAGAATGAGTGAATAGTAACCTTGCTCTTCCATGAGACAAATGGAACTTGAAGGGTGTGTATGTGTTAGAAGGTAGATACTGTGTGGTTTGTCTTTGGCATGTTTGCCACTGTGGCTGTAACATGCACTTTACTGATGGTAACTATTTCAAACTTGCTCATACCTATTAATTCAAGAACAGAGCCTGCTAGCAGTATTCTTCCAGTATATGAACACAATGAGGAACAAAGAATTTAATCTGTAATATATTATTGACTTTCTTGGAGCATGTTCACAAAACCTTCTGCTCATTGCTACCCATGACTACTTCAAACACCAGGTTCCAGCCTTGTTATTGGGCAAGCTTTTTAGGCAAACTTGCTTGTAATCAGAATATCAGATACAGGATATTGTGTTTTTTGGATAGGGGCCTAAGACTTCAGGTAGACTAAAATTTAATTAGTACAAATTCATCAAGTTCTAATACAGAGAGCAAGTACATTAGCCCAATGATAAATACCCTTGCCACAGTCTCCTGTGATATATTTTTTTCCAGGAGATGGTAAAAAGTCCTACTTGAATGTATGGGTCTTTTAATACCTGGGTATATAGGAAAGAAAATACTCTACTCTTAGTACTAGAAGACAGTATTGCTGTCAAAAGCTGTAGTGACCTGAAGACCTGGTATATGCTTAAGCAAAACTTACCTTATGGATAAGCCTACTTTAATATTTGCTCAGTCAGATAGTAAAGGTATCTGTGTTATTGGGCTAATGTCTACAGCCATGGTAATGCCACTTTGTGGATATTGAGTTCTGTGTTTTTAAAATATACCTCCTGTTTCTGTGAAGGATTTCTCTGCCTTTTGGTCTGGAATTTTTCTTCTCAAACAGTTATATGAAATTTGTATCAACTGAGCAGATTGTCAGTGTTGTGACAAAAGCAGTGCTCAGAAGAGCTTTTCCTTTGAGACTTACAACAGAATATCAAGTACTGTAGTACAGCAGATCTATGAAATATTGTCAGGTAAGCTTGATTCATCGTGCCTAACCATACCTTCTCTTAATATGGCCCAAGTGTTGGTGAATTGAAACTTCTAAAGTCACATGTAAGGTTTTGGTTTCTAAACTCTGGTGCAGTAGAGCAAATGATGGTATGAAGACTAGAAACTGATCACATAATTCTTAGGGACAGCTAGCTGAAAGCCATAAATGACTTTCTGTGGGGAGTTTTTGATTTAAGAACTAAAGCTTTCCTGATATTTAAGATCCGCTACTCTGCTGTTAAGCTGTTTGTTACAAGTTGGCTAGTGTTAAATATTTTTAACATGCTGTGTGGAACTTCTTCTGAAGTCGACTTACGACCCCTAACTGTAGACTGAAGGGGTAGCATTAATGCTTTAGTGATGTTGCATACAATGGTGATAATGATTAGTTCTTTGCTATCTGCTCTTGGAAAGTTTGAGTGTTTTTGTTCCCTCTGGTCTGTCATCTCCTTGTTCTGTTTATAAGACTTTGTACCTCCCCCCCAAATAAAAGCTTTCCCCAATTTACTTCAAAAAAAACTAGAAGTAAATTTTCTTGATTCATCTCACCTTAGGTCATACAGATGTCAGACAGAGTTGGTGATAGGGAAGTAGCTGAAGAGCAGGAGCTGCTCTAGCAGCTGAGTGTTGTAGGACTCTAACTGTAATATGGTCACATCAATATCCAGAGAGGCACTTTCACAGCAGTTTAGGCTGATGTAAATTGAACTTCCATGGTCTTCTGTGTGTGTTCTGGTTGCTTGTGTAGTTAAGCAGCAAGCTGATTCAAGCAGCTGATCTGGCCCATCTTTTTTTTAGTTTTGCTTAGTTCAGTGTCTGGCCAGTGCTCATACAGACAGCTTGTGCTGACCTGCTGCAGTCCAGTCTAAAATAATCAGGGATGAATGTATCATAAAATACCCCCAAGTACTTGTTTGTATCCAAATGCAAATTGTGGTGAAGCTGAAAGGAAAACAGTATAATTAAAGGCAAAAGACAAAACTTAAACCTTGACAACTGAATTGTCTGATGTTAACCTGTTACTGCTAGTCTTTGGAATGGGGGGAGCAGGTGCCTAAAGATAAACTCCTTCGCACGCTGTTCTAGCCTATTAAACTTCTATTAAATTGTAGCCCTTTTTAGCCACTGAATTATACACTTGGTAATTGAGGTGGTGTTTGAAAATACACATCATGCAGGCTTGGTGAAGAACAGGCATACTCTGAGTTACTGAAATCAGACTAATCTTGCAGTATGCTCTGGTCCTGCAAAATGTCAGAAGATAATGTAGTAGAATGCTTAGAGCAGCTTATATGCGTATTCTGAGGCTTTTATTGTCCTGACATTTGCTTTTCTTTTGTGTGTTAGTTGAGAAAGCATATCGCTAAGGTTTTGAGGAGCAGTGTCTGGGGAAAAAAACCAAGTTTCCCGCCCCGCTCCAACAAACCACACCACTGGCCCACAAAAGCTCCACAGAACAGATGGGGAGAGTTGTGGACTCACTTAGTAAAAAAAGGGAAAAGATACAGATAAGGAAGCTTGTAGAAGACTAGTGTTCTGAGACTTGGTGATGAACAAAATACTTTGAGTTTCATTAACTGACTAATACTGAACTACTTTGCCGAATTCCTGCAGATTAAAAATCCTGTTAGGCAGGTTCCTACCCAAATTTCATGTACTCCTGTGAAATGCTTTGAGTTTGACTTAGACTTTTCAGTGCTGTGAATTCAGACTCTTTCTGCACAACTCTTATCCTTCCCAAATCATTCAAAACAGCAGCAGAAAGATGTAGTAATGATTGGCTTAAGCCAGATTTATTTAGAAGAGGCTCCTGGCAGAGTTAGGGAAAAGACTAACTGGCTTAGTATTGACTCAGACTTCTGGTTTAGAGTATTTTGATTCAGATGTTTTTATTAGTTTAATTAATCTGAAGTCAAATGAGACATTTGTGTGTAGAACTTAACTCTAATCTGTTTTGCTTTCCAGGCGTCTTTTCTTACAAAGAAGCTAAATATTGGTGGGAAAAGAGTAAACCTTGCAATATGGGTATGTTTATTTTCCTATTTTCCCTCCCTTAGCTAAATGGAATATTTTCCTGAAAAGCTACTTAGGCTTACTGGAACTCAAATGTTACACATTTCTTTATAAAGTAGAATTTCAAAGTATTTGTAGTTTCTTGAAGTATTGTTTGCTTTGTCTTAAAGGCTAACAAGTGTATTTTAAATGTAGGATACAGCTGGTCAAGAAAGATTTCACGCATTGGGGCCAATATACTACAGGGATTCTAATGGCGCTATTCTAGTATATGATATAACAGATGAAGACTCCTTTCAAAAGGTACTGAACATATTTTTACCTGTGAGATGTAAACTCGTTCGAAGATAATCTGTTATACAAATGTGTAAATGGGAATCTTCTGTTTTCAGCAATAGCAATGTACATTACATCTGCAAATTTTGACCATATAATGGAAGTGTATGCCTTATTGGCCTTCTTTTGAAGGCTGACTCTTTCAATCTACTAAAGTTCTAGCAGGATTATTCAAAAAACACCAGAGATTTAGATGTATGATTTATCTGTGACATGCTATAAACATAAGCCAGTACTGGTGTGATAGTATGCAATACTGATTTCTACTATAGAAACCAAATTACTAAAAAACATGAACTGATGTGACCTTTTACAGATCTGATAACTCTGAAATTGCAATACATGATAGTGGAAACATTAATTCTTGGTAGTAATAGATTTTTGGACTTCAAATCCTCATCAAAGCTTGACATTTGAAGGCTAATTATTTTCTAGCAGTATTAGTTGATCAGTCTGATCAGGTGAGCTTTTTCCAACTCTGTGGCAAGTCAGTGCTGTCACTTTTTAGGACATGCCAGCTGAAGACTGGTGACACTATGCTAAAAGTGAGTTGGTCTCAGATAAGCTTGCGGCAAAACCAGTAGGACTTCTGTGTAGAGGAGTAAGAAATTGTAGCTATATGGGCAGGGATTGGTTTAGCAGTGATAGAAATAGTATAAGGGTATAGTTCCACAACAGCTTAAGTAATTTAAATCATCTGATGTAGGGCAAGTAAAACACTTGTGCTAGCAGTTAAACTCTTGCCCCCTTGCCCCTGCAGAATTGTGATGACTTGTGAGTACTACTTTAACTTGGCCTTTTCATGCTGAGATCTACATAGTAAAATTCTGTAATACCAAAACAAATTCTCAGAGAAAAAGAGTTAAGGTTAATTTGCAGATGCTATTCCATAACTACATCTGTATCACGTATCCTAACTATTTTTAGGTTCCTGAAGTGATTGCCTCTCTTCACAGCTTAAATTCCCTTAAACTAGTAGTCCCTAAGCCAATGCAGTGATCATATAACTTCAAAGCATGACAACAGAATTGATAAGATACCTCGCCATCAGCTGACTCGATGCTCTTGTCCCATCTGTTCTCTCAGGAAACAAACACCTGTTACAATCTAACCTGAACAACTCAGTTTAGGTCCCTCTACCTTTAAAGTACCATTTGTGATCTGTCAGTAAGTGCCTGTTGATAAAAGATCTCATGCCTGACCCAAAGTGGCCAATGCAGTGAACTTGTTCTTTGGAGTGGGGCTAACACAAGTGTGGTGAGTTATATTTCTGGAGTAATTGAACAATTTATTGAAGTAACTTGCTCTTAATTTCAACTGTGAGCTAAAACCTGCAAAACAAGAGCCATGTTTAGCTATCTAAATAATACTTTATCCATTTATTTTGCTCTAAACATGTTTGTTTCAAGTTTAGAGTAAATAAAGGGTCAGTTCCTCAGTGCCTAAGCTAGTAGTATATCAAGTGAAAATAAACTTACCTCTGTTCTTTTTGCAGGTAAAAAACTGGGTTAAGGAATTAAGAAAAATGTTGGGAAATGAAATCTGTTTATGTATAGTAGGTAAGTCTTTATTTTAGCATGTGATTCACATGACTGAATCAGAAATGCTTCCTTTGATTAACAGCATCTTCCAAACACTGCTTTGGTAGTTTGTACATGTAACATGTGTACATGTTAGTTTGATATTTAAAATTCAGTTGGAGCTAGAGGTTTCAGTAGATCACATTAAAGAAAATAAGAGTTTTGGAAAACAAGCTGTTTAATGATACACCATGTCAGAAATGCATAGTACAGACACCTGCAGGCTGTAGTTTTAACAAAGAGAAACATAAACCTCAAATATGTATTGTCCTTCTGGCAAGTACTCATTTTTTTTACTGTTCTTAGTGGCATAGACTAGATTCCTGCCTGTTTTCATAATCAAGTGCTTGGGGGGTAGAGCAAGTCTTAAAGCTTGAGTATTTCAATGCAAACAGAATGCAACAGAAATAACGGGTTTAGATTTAAAATTGGATCTAATGATTAAAACACTTTCAGGAGGATAGATGTGTGGATATTCTATAAAAACTACCTCTGCAGCACAGATAAGCTGCTAATAAATCACAAAAGAAAAGCAGAGGGCGAGTTGGTGGCTTGTATGGAGGTACTTGGCTGTCCTGATCGCTCTACAGTAGTAGTTCATTGCCTGTAAATGCTTGAGTGAAAGGGGTTTTTTAAATTGTATCATTGTGCTCCAGATTGAGACCTATGTAGGAGTTGGTCTTCACTGGGACAGCTTGTGAGAAAATGAAGTGGTACAATGATTACATGATTTTGGGTAATTTTGGAGTGAAAAGACTTGAAAGATTAACTTGTTTCCAACAGGTAACAAAATAGACTTGGAGAAAGAGAGACATGTTTCAGTGCAAGAAGCAGAAACGTAAGTCACACCAATTATTAATAGAAACAGCTATGGCAGAATTGTGCTGGAGTAATAAACTTGTGATGCTGTTAACAGCTGGCAGGCATAAACCAGCAGTGCCTAGCTGGGTGCTGTGTTAAGTGTTCTGTTAGTATCTGAGTCCCAGAACATCATTACTGACTAGTAACTTGAGAGTTGTATGTGATCAAAGTCAACATTTGCAGTTTAAACGCATTTCTGGACATGAAATTTTGTTTCAGCTAGTGTTTTTAATCAGTCGTGGCAGTTTTAACTACATAATTCCCTTTTTAGTCTACACATGCTGATTTAACTCTCAACTGGGAATAAAACCTGCAATCATCTTTTTTAGTAAAATGAAGTTCTGTATATGCATTCCTACAGGTATGCTGAATCTGTTGGAGCAAAACATTATCACACTTCAGCTAAACAGAACAAAGGAATTGAAGAACTGTTTCTTGACCTTTGTAAAAGTAGGTATTACCTGGTTTGTTGGTAAAGAGCTCATTTGCAAAATGCTCAAGGCTTCACAATGCTTAAAACCATATAGAAAAGCCTTCATTTAAACTATTACTAAATGCTGACTTCATCTGAGTCTACTTCAAGCCACTTGTGTACTGTAACAGCTATGGAAGCTTGATATATGGATGCTTACAATACTGCAAATTCGTGCTGTACTCCAACAATGTTGTCTTGTTCATTTATCAGAGCATTGACTGTTTCACTTGGCACATGTAAATAGTAACCTCAAATCAAACTTCATGTGCCTGGTTTCACTACTGCGTGCTTCAAGCCCACTGTTTCAACCTTTTTCAAAAATCTTACCAAATTATGTCAACTACAAATTGTAAACTTGAAAAGTAATTATGTGAATTTTACACGGTGTTCTAAACAAATGGTAAAGACCATGGGATGTAGGATAAAAATGTTGTCATGTGGGGAAGTTGTTCTATTTGTTGTGTTCTTACAATACAAGAATTTAAGCAAAATGTCATCTGCTTGTCTGAAGAGTAGGTTGGGTGTTTGTGTGTGAGTGGTATGGGTGTGGAGTTTCCTGCTTGTTTTCTTTAACAGAATATTTTTGACATGGGTGGGTAAATCTAGCTTTTGAAGTCACTAACTCCAGAACATCTGAGCATCTAAGGTCTCCCTTAGTCAACAGGAACTGCTGGGTGTTTGGTGCTGTCGGAAGAAAATTTAAGTATGTTCTTACAGCTATGCCATGTGACACCAGAGTACTTCTGCATAGTAAACAGGAGAACCAGTCTTGCTGAATTTTGTCTCTGTGCATGTTAACTCAAATAGATAAAGATCTCAGAAGTCTTGTGTAAATATGCAGTGGAATGTCATCTAATACATTTCTTCCTTTACAGGAATGATAGAAACTGCTCAAGTGGATGAAAGAGCAAGAGGCAATGGTTCCAGTCAGTCAGGAATAGCAAGGCGAGGTGTACAGATTATTGATGATGAGCCACAAGTACAGAGCAGTGGAGGGTGCTGTTCTTCTGGATAACTATAAAACTGTGCATCACTGCCCTCTCAATATGAAGACTGCCATATTCCAAGTCACACATTCTTTACCAATGGAGTAATAGAATTAACAGTATTTAAAAATAATCACATGTAACACTGCAGAGACCTTAAGTGCTAAACTAGTGGCGTCTGTGACCAGAGAATTGGCATTTTCTACAGTGGTTAACAAAGCAATTACCAATGGCCTTTTTACATATTTTTCTTTAATGAGGAATAATATGCATGTAGAAAAGACCTACTTAAAGGCTTCATTTATATTCTTTTAAATCAGATCATTATTTAATAACTTATATACATTGTTGTTGGAATGGTATACGTTTTTTGCAGCTCTTTGTATTTTGTGGTAGATTGAATTGTATCACTTCTAAAATGCAAATTGATTTTTTTTTTTTAAATTAGCAGATATCTGGAGTAATATTTTTGCAGGGCCTTCACAAGCCTGTAACTGTCAACTACTTTGATATATTCTGTTCATCCTGTATGCCAAGCTGGTAAAATACATTGTAAATTACATATTAAATATTTTATCTGCTTTTACAATTGCAGGTGCAGAAATATGTACATCAGTCTTGTCAGTGATTGTGAAGTGAATAAGTCAGTGAAAGATGCAGGCTTTTCATGTGTACTGTTGAATTGCTCATTCTATTCCCCCTACCTAAAACCAGCTTTTTTGGTACATTCATAGCTGCAGCATTTTTTTAAAGCCTTTTCCGGCAAGCAGCGGTATTTAGAGTATCCCCTCAGTGGGAAGAGAATGCTTCCTTAGACTGCTGTTTAACATTGAGGTGTTTGACTCCCAGCTAAAACAGCTGGTGCATGCGTATATCTTGCCTCTGCAGTTATTTTGGCCTCTCAGAATATCCCCAGAATGTCAACTCAACTTTAGCCCTCATCTATCTGGCAGCCAGTAAACCAGATGCATGGGAAACTCTTAAGCTGCATTAACACATTTGTGTCCCAAGACAGCATTATAAAGTAAAGAGCATATTTTTCCCCCCTGTATTGCAGGGCTTGAGTAAACAAAGGAATTGGCGTTAACTAGAACTGGTACTGGTTTGGAGTGATTAAATTGAAGTTATGAAACTTGCCAGATGTAACTTTGGGGATACTAGACAGAACTGAACTTACTCCTGACTTGCTCTTTCTCTTGTAAAGTATTTTGAAGCCCACTTAAGTTTTGGGAGGAGGGTTTTCAGCAAAATATGTATAAACTACTATCACAAAAGAACAAAAATGGTGGTAGCTGAAACTTCAAAATGTTTTGTGCTCTGAATTTTTTTTTTTTACTTAAGTTGTCATGCTTGGAAAAACAGTAAAGGTGATGTCTATGACAAAATAGAATATTCCTTGGCCTTCCTTTTTCTGAAGGGTAGATGAATATGGATGTATTGAATGGTGTGGGTATGTTCCAGTTCACAAAAGGAGTAGTCGTAACTAATCACTCTGATGTGTAAAGAGAAGTCTGCTGTCTTCAATCTGGTTTTTATTTTCTCTGCAATAATAGATGGCTTTGATACAGACTGGCCCTTGTGCAATTTTTCCCTTTCTGCTTAAACTGTGGTGTAGATACTTTCTCCTAAGCCACCATTGTTCTGCTCTTCTGACATGATTGCATGCATGATGGACAAAGGTCATCTCTTCATGCCAGTGAAGATAAGTTTCTTGACTGCACAGACTTCCTGGTGTGAATCTAAAATTTATGATTTTATGTGTGTATATGTAGCAATGCCATTGAGTTCACATTCTCAAATTAGTCTAATTTAAGTGAGCCTTGCCAAAGTTGAAAAACAGGTCAGTTTGATCTTAAAACAGTACTGTCAAATGCAAACAGATGAAAGTTAGTCCTGTAAGTGATACAGTATTGATATGAGTGAAATTGGCAAGACACTGTTCAAAACTGGAATCTCCTCATAAAAAGTTCCAGGTCTTTTGATCCAAATGTCATTTTTGGCAGAGGTGGAGGGGGAAAAACTGAACAGCTCAACTTCAACTAGACTTGATAAGCAGATGAATGAGGGATTACCTACACCACAGCGTATGTGTTCTCTCCAGAGCAAATCCTTCCCTGCTTTGTTGAAGTTGACAAATGGAGTTCTGGTCTGGAAATTAATACTAGCTGTTTACCCAATAGAATGTTACGTTTGACTACTTTGAAGTGGAAGCAGTGTGTAGAATGTATCTTTCTGCCAGCAACTAAAGAGTTTTTCTTTGGTGTATGCTGTGGTAGGGGCATTCTATGAGATGTTTGTCAATTACAAAACTAACAAAGCCATGCTGATACTAACTTTTAAGTCTCTTACAAAACTAAAACTATTACTACTGAAAACTTAAGTGAGGGTATGGAAACTTACAATTTTGTATGATTAAAAAGGTTCTGGTTGCTATAAGCAAGCAAAATATTTTTATTTCTATAAATTCTTAGAAGTTGCTTTTTTAACTTAAGCTACAGCATGGAAAATGCTGTCTGGAAACCTTTCTGTCTAAGCTGCAGTTTCGTTGGATTTTATTTATGGAACTTTAAACTGGTGCTTAGCAGTGTATCACTGTATTGCCTTTCAAAAGAAGTTACAGCTTCATGAAGTCACGGAAGTTGGTTTTCAAGACACAAGTAAAAACATTATTGGATTGTTTAGGCTGATTAACACACAACTTCAGCTATCCAATGTCAGCAGAGGAAATACAACAGTTCCAGGAAAAAACATCTTTATTGAAGATACCTAGAGTGTTCTTTGCATTAAACATATAGGAAAGCATAGATAGCTTTATTTTCTGTATTTAAGCAGGATCTTACTTAAGTAACCTGGTGTTGCTACTGTGTAGCTTGATTTTCAGGAGTCTCGTATCTGCTGGAATTTAGATAGATGGCCTGGTTTGTGTGTTTTAAAGAAAACCCTTTTCCTGTTGCTGAAAATAAGTAAGCTATTCATTCTTCTCAGAAGAGGGCAAGAAAACATCTACATCTGTCTTTAGAAAGTACCTCTATTCTGGGATGGATAGAACCAGCCAGACACCTGCTACAGCATGTAAGTCAAGGTTGAACATGCTTCCTTAGAGTAAATCTTGGAAAAAATTACCCATATACTGTAACAAAGAAGGCCTAACTTACTACAAATACCTTCCTAAAACAACTTCTAAGTACGTCCTTGGTCTTGTTGCTATGAATACTTGAGCTACCTATGAAACTTTATCACTTCCTGAAATAAAATCTAACAAACCACAGTCCAAGCACTTCAATGCAGCAGTATCTCTGTTAAGAATTATTTATGGACAGTGTCTTATGCCACTTAGGCTATAGTTCAGAATTTATGAAAGACCAGGCAGACTGGTTCAGACAAGGACACTAATAAATTCAGATGTGTAGTACTTAGAGGGGTGTAACAAGCTGTAAATAGTGGGGGTGATGACTTCATCTGGTTTGCAGTCATCTCACATGTGGCTCTGAGACGATGACATCCAGTGTCCAGATGAACTGTGTTGGCTGGTCTCTTGAAGCAGTCGGGTAGCAGGAGTGTTGCCTTGGCTGCATGCTGTTCTTCAATGTTCACACATCGTGGACAGGCATTTTTGTGTGCTACCACATCAAACGGTATCCCTGCCACTTTTATTGTTCTAGGGTTCAACTTTTATCTCTGACTACTGCTCTTGAAGAACCTAGTAATTAAACCTCTAGATAAACCTCTAGATTCCAAGCCAGGTGAAAAAAGGTTTTTCAAAAGGTCATGGAAGCTGGTTGGAGCTCAAATGGAGTTCCCTGAAAATGCTGGATGCTCTCAGAAAAAAACCACAGTTTGAAGAAGGTAAGAGGAGTGGGAGTACTGCTTGAGGACAAATGGAGGTCAGGAATCTCCACAAGCTGAAAGCTATTAGGTGGTATGAATGATGGAGTATGGGAATAGGAGTTGGAGCCAGCCACCTCTTAGTTTTCTGCTTTTTGTGGAAGGAAAAGGAGAAGTAGAAAGAAGGCGGCAAGTAGGAAAAGATGAAGGTGCTGGTTGTGAGGTGTGGAGTTAACAGTTTCTTGGTGGAGTGGCTAGCATGTCTTCTCAGCAGTGGTAGTTGCCTAATTCAAGACTTTTCTATGATTACTTCTTAGGCTGTTTTTCCTTCTGTGAAATACCATTTTCTGCCTCGCTTAAGAGTCTACAACTAACTTTGAACAGGCTTTCAGACACAATACTAACCTATTTAAGATTTGAATAGAATATCCGAATTGATGAATTATCTTACAGTTAACTGACTCTGTTAATCTTAGTTTGTATTAAAGCTTAGGAATTTTTTTCCTGACAAGTCTGGTAATATATCTTGCAGTGAGGATAACTCCTACAGCAGTTACCTGCAGAATCAAAAGAGATCAGCTTGAAATAAATTTTCATTTTGGAAGTAGAGTCAAGGAGTTGCAGGTGAAGACAGATCCCTGGCACTAGCTGCTGCACAGGTTCAACAGACAGCCCCAAAACTAGTTGCTGTTCTCCAACTGTGCTAGACGCTGTTGCTTATGCTACTCTTCAGGGGATTCTGCTCAACACCAGGCTTTTTCTTCCCTTCAGGACAAACCTGTGCCTCTCTGATGCAGCAGTCTATTGAATTTAGGCTTTTCTATCAAATAATAAAAGTGTTTACTTTTCTCTCTTGCATTTTTGGAGCTGTCATTGGCTAATGTATTGAGCAGTATGAGATGGAGAAGTTGTGGAAGATCTGGAATGTTTGTTGTCTTGAGATGGGTTGAAAAGTGAGAATCTATGAAACAGCCACCACTGTGACAAAGGTGATATTCTGTCCAAGATAACAGAAAATATTTTGGCTTGGAGAAAGTTGTACTGTAATCCATTCAAAATGATAAATTGCTCTACTGCCAAAATGAAAACATTTCAAGCTGATCTCTTTTGATCCTTGGGTTTTTTCCAAGACTTAAGGTTTTGGCTAAGTTTAGTAAAACTTCAATTGATTGACATGTTCTACAGCCCTAAAATAATGTTTATGACTGTAGGGAGGAGCTGTGTACTCATTCATATTCCACTGGACGGTATTGTATTCAATACCAGGATGTTTAAAGATAAAATTAATTAAAAAAAATTAATTAAAAAAAAGAAATAATTGTTTCCATCTATTTCCACTGCTTTGCTCACTTGGGCAAAGCAGCATGACCTGATGCAGCTGCAGAGTGAGTGTGAAAAAGAGCTTCTGTCCCCGTTGCCGCTTGTTGGCTGCACTGATCCTTGTTAATGGTGTTAATGAAAACTACAGGAAATTTTCCTTGCTGGAGATCCCCTTGTATGAGAAAGGAAAACATACATGTTCTTTGCTTGATTCTCTGCTCTTCTAGACAGTGATGGGGGTCCTACAGCAGTAATACCCAGTTTCTCTTAGTTTGAGAACGTTGTCTCTTCTCAAGAGGACCTACTCTTACTTCTGGAGAAGTCTTTTTTTCAGTGTATCTACTCTCGCTGATCTCTTGCAGATGTTTTAAATATTTCATTGTAGGTCAGAAGCAAAGCAATTTGAAAGTAAGACAACAAAAGATGAGTAGCAGTATTACAACAATTTTTCTCCAACAGTTGGTCATGTCCTGCCTGCAAACCAGTGAAGAGACAATGTGGAAGTTCAATGGTGAGTCCTTGCTACCTCTTGTACCTGACTCCCGATTCTTGGATGCTGGAAGTGACTTGGAAGAAATCCAAGTTGAGAGGACTGAGGGAGCAGGGACTACTTTCTCATCTGTTGCCACAAAGCTGATATCCTGTGACAGATCCAAACTCATATAATGGTTCTTTTTTGAGGTGGTGAAAGTGATAAATTGCAGACCCTTCTTAAAGCTAACCATCACTCCATTCTGAAAGATCAACAAATTTGGGTCTCACAGTAGAAGAGAACAAGTATTTGCTTTTTCAGAACGGGAAACTTAAGTTGCCTAACCCAGCTTTTGTTAGTGGAAAAAGAAGAGGAAAGCACTTGATACCTAAAGATTTAAGCGCTGTCAGTGCTATATAATCATACAGGCATTATAATGATTGTTTTAATGGATTTTTCTCGTCAAGATAAGCTTGTTGAGCTTATCGGGCTCAATCAAATATAATACTTTTCTTTGAACCCAGAGAAGATATTAGCAGGGCAAAAACCAACACGGAAAAGGACACAGCATTTTTGATATCAGTTAACTTGACATTGTCAAATATTATAGGGATATTCTATTTGGCATTTGCGTAATAAGAAATTTTGAAAAAAAAAAACCAAACCAAAAATACTGGCTAGCAGAGGCTTCACAAAGCTCAGCTTTCCCAGCGCTGCATTACTGCAACTGGAGTTCTTAAACACTTCTTAAGAGTATTTTATATACCAGTGCATTTACATGAAAATAGTTTTGTGGTAAATTAATTCCAAATAATCAATCAACTAGGGAAACAAGAACTACTTTAGTATGACTGCTATTCTATCAATACCTAGTATTAAAAGTGAAAATAGATGTAGGTGGAAACGGATCAACAGAAAGAAGAAAAATGTATACTGAAAATCGATACAAGAAAGCAAACCTGGAAATTCTTGTTACTGTCATATCTGAAAATTATCTTACATTTTAGTAAGTCACAATTTGAAACTTGATGAACAGTCTGTAATAAAGTGGCTCTGAAAATTACTGGAGGTTGGGGGCAGTGGCCTGGCTTATGAAGAGATTTGGTAAAAACTGAGACTGTAGTTTTTTTGTTACAAACACAGTAACAAATTTCTGAACCCATCTGAGTACGATATGATGAAAGATGTCTTTAAGTGCCAAACCAGGCTTGTCGAGGTTGCTCTATGTTATGCTAGCATATACTTCAGAGACTGTAGTGTGAACAGGGACCCATCAAAATGCAGCTTCGATTCTCAGAACTGGTCTTTGGCAGCCCAGAACAGTTCGTGAGGAAAAAGCAGTTGCTGTTGAACCAGATTTGCTATTTTAACGATAGCCCCAGGCACACTGCCTGTATGCTAATGGAGCAGCAAAGCAAGTCAAACATGGAATGAAGGCTCAGGACTGGGAATTTTCCACCAGTTACGTGTTTGTATCCTACTGATGTCCTACCTCCACAATGAGTGTTTCTGCATGCTTCTGTAGTGGAAAATTGTTGTCCAGCTGATGCTGTGGATATGAAGTGAATGGACATGGTGAGTGAAAACAGTGAGCAACAGGAAAAGCAGGTCAAGATAAGAGGAGTTTGCATAGTTTCTACTTGGCTGTTCTTAGCCCTTTTGCTTGTACTTTCAAGAAGTCAGTAGCTATTTTGTGTCAAAAATTATTTTCTGTTTTCAATGAGAATTTTTTGGTCAAGAACCTGAAATCTTGAGAGCTCTTTAGAGTAAATGTAGTTCCTTCACAGATTCAGTCTTTCCAAAGTGTGTCAGCATCTCGTTAAAGGGGCTATATTGAATGGTGAAGGGCAAGCATGTAGCTTATAGTTCTGCCCTGCAGTTGGAGTCCTATGGTTAATGTTTCAAATAGCAAGAGGCAGCAGAGTATCCAATGCACCTCTGATTGCCAGTGTACTCTTTCGTTGTTTTGTGATATAAAGTAGTTGTTCATCTTATGATTAAGGGCTGTTTTGCCTGTACTGGTTAGAGAAGTTGGTTTAAGGCTTAAAATGACACTAAATTGTACTATAGAGCCTTCAAGGAATCTTGTCCATCCTTTTAGTATGTGAATACTGCAGTGCTTGGCGCGATGGGGCACAGATTCTTTTTCAGGGGCTTAGGGATTTCAGTTTGTACGGGAAATGGAACGATCTCTGAAGTGGATTATGATGGCAAGTTAAGAGAAGAATTCTGTTAGTTGCAGAACCATCCTTAGTGTTGCTTTTTGAATGGCTAGGGTGACATAACAGCATTGACTACCCCCACCCTCAAACAATTGTTCTGTTAGTTTCCTGCTCTTTCCAGGAAATGTTGCCTGTTGATGGTGTTGTAATGCATATGTAGAAGTGACGGGGTTACTACCATTTGTTTCTGCTTTCTGCATTCCTGGTCCTGGCAATACGAGTCTGTGCCAATCTGCAAACAACAGATCAGCTTCTGTTTAGTCATCACTCTCGGACAGCTTCCAGCTAGTCTCTGTGGAGGCTGATGTAATCATGAATCTCCCCTTGCATGGCAAATGCAGAGTATTTCATGTTAGTGTCTGCTCTGCTGCTTTCATATTTTAAAAAAGTTTCTTGTCCCACTGAGAGAACAAGGCTATTGTAAACTTGTGATCTGTTGTACCAGCTGTGATGTTTTCTTTGTGACAAATCTCGTATATATTGGGTTGTTTCATGTTCTGGAATTCTATTAATACCTGATATGCACAGATAAAATATTGGGTTCACAAACAGGAACTCACAGCCATGGTTATGGATTTACAAAATGTGATACTGTGCAAATACTTGAAGAAAGCTCATCGTTCACTGTACTGCCTTCATGTCTTGTTACATCTCCATGCCTTCACACTCGTACAGTACAAATAAATGCTGCTGGGGAATGGTATTTCCTTCCTTTTAATTTCAGTCTGTGTGTACTTAATTTCTTTGTCCCTATTGTTGTCTAACTTCGCGGCAGGAGGCAGCCAAGTGTGGAACATTACTGTACCTGCTTGCTTTACTTGTGCAGGTTAGGGGTTTTGTGTTTTCTTAGAGGAATAGGTTAGAAAAGCTATCCTAGCTGAATTTCTGAGTTTCTACATTGAGGTAGAGAAAATTAGTGAGTAAAGGCGATACTAATTGGTCCCAGAGGCTATGTTTTTTTACTGGTAAATAAAGTAGGCTAGGGTGCGTAAGGAGGTCTGGCTTCTAGAGCAAAGGGTACAGTACAGCTTTCATCCAGGTGATTAAGTCTTCTTCTGCCCTTTAAATCCTATTTACATGCTGCCTGCTTGGAGTAGCTGTGCTGTTCCCCATGCTGTGTGCAGGTATTAGTCCGAGAAACTTTAAATGGTATAGGCCATAATTATATAAAAGAGCATGCTAATGATTAAGCAGCAAGGTTGGCTGTAGGTCAGTACCCCAGGCTTACTTGGTTGACTTGAATGGATGTAGCCAGAGCCTGACCTCCCTCCTCCTCTCCTAATTGTGGAGTAGGATAGGAGAATCCTTTTTTTACCTTTTCTTCTTGTATGTGGAAAACCAGAGCATGTGACAGCTAAATCCTGGCGTATCTCCTTTATAATATATTTCACACTGAGGAGTGGTGCCTCTCTTGAGTTCCTCATATTTTAAGAAACCTAGTCTGCAGCCTTCTCCTGGGTGTCCTGCTGCACCCAGAGTCCAGGACAGCACCCCATTTACTGTCTGCTGTAGTCTATGGCAAACTGGAATAGCCTGGAAAAATTGTGGGTTGCATCTGTCAAAGTAAGGCTTGGATTGGTATAGATCCGTTTCCTGTGAGCAGTAAAAAAAGGTCAAAGAGAAAGATATTCTTGGCACTGTCTATCTTTGTTTCTCTGCTGTGAGGTTTTTGTTTGTGCAGATTGATCCTGTGATGGAAGAACTTGACATCATCTGCACTTGTGTGGGCCTGGTTTTCATGGGGTTGAGTATGTGGGCAGCTGACACTTCAGAATACAGGAATGGGTCTTGGAACTCTGCTGAAATAGCTATGTGAACAGCAACAATAGCAGCTGCTGCAGCTCTTGGCATAGCAGTAATAGCTGTGCTTGCAGCTGTGACAGCAACAGAAACCACAGGAAAGCCAGGAACACTTTCTGTTTGCGCACTTGGTACTGGCTGGGGTGCTGTGACTACCTTGATGTGGCAAAAGATTCCTTATTAGAGCAGATGGCTACTTAAAATCCAACAAAGGGTGATCCACCAAGCTGAAGGCGCCCTTCTTCCTCAATTCTTGTCTGTGTAGTGTGCAAATGGTTGGACTTTAGCATAGAGCCTCAGATTGCCTCATTGTTTTCTTAATGGGCTTATGGAGAAGGGAGAGGAACCTGCCAGTGCTATGTAAGCCTATGGAACTTGGTGTTGTGTATCATTCAGTTTGTAAACTGAAATAATGCAATGCACCATTACAGGCTGGGGACTGGCTGGCTGGAAAGCAGCTTTGTACAGAAGGATCCGAGTGTTGTGGTGCAAGCTGGTGATGAGCCAGCAGAAAAGTCCAACTGGGCTGCATCAGGAAGAGCATTGGCAGCAAGCTAGGTGAGGGGATCCTTCCCCTCAGCCCTGGTGAGAGGCTCCTGGAGTTCTGCGTTCCCCAGTACAACAGAGACACTGACATCCTGGAGTGAGGCCTGTGAAGGGCTAACAAAGATGATTAGGAGACCAGACCGTATGTCATACAAAGAGAAGCTGATAGAGCTGGGAGTGTTCAGCCTCAAGAAGGCTTAGAGGATCTTGTCAATGTTTAAAAGTACATTACAAGAGGTAGTAAAGTAAGTGGAGCTGCTCACTTCGGTGATGTCCAGTGAAAGGACAAAATGGACACAAACTGGAATACAAGAAATTCCATCTCAGCATAAGAAAAATCTTTTTTACTCCAAAGGTGGCCAAACACTGGAACAGCTTGACTGAGGAGGTTGTGGTATCTGTATCTATGGAGATACTCAAACTGGACAAGGCCCTGAGTAGTCTGCTCTGGGCAGGAGGGTTGGACTAGATGATCTCTAAGGGTTCCAGCCAAACTCAACCTTTCTGTAGTCCTGTGATACTGCAACCTGAGAGCAAAGCTATTCTGCTTTCCATCTTGAATAACAATATACTCGTGGTTACGCAATGACAGTTTGCAAAAGAACAAGGGGGAAGGGCCCAAGAGGAATGCGTAGTAGATTGGGCAACTAGGTAGAAGATGGTCATGTATCTCATGGAGTAAATTAGTCCATGGGACTGAGAGTACTCTGAAACACTTCTGCCTTCTTGATAGTGAGGCAAGCAGTGACTGACTGGCACACTGAGAGCAGCATGGTAGGATGGGAGACCCAGGAAGAGTCCTGTGGGATCTGTTGAATGTTCACCAAAGAAACTTAGAGCAGAAACTCCTTTTCTATGTCTGGTGGAAGGAGAAAGGAGCTGTGCTGAGCACATCTCCCTCAGAGGAAAGTAAAACCTCAATGCTAAGTCTGAGAAATCTCAAGCTTGACTTGAAGGCACCTCTGAGAGAAGGCTTGTCTGGGCAACAAAAAGAACAAGTGTGGTTGTTGTGTGAGAACTATCACTTAGTGAAGATGAATTTCAAACTCAAGGGTGTAATTCAGTGGCACTGTACCTGTGTTCAGGTATAATGGATAATTCCCAAGGACTGGGGTTGTCCTAAGGCCAGGTAAGAAACAAGTGTATTGAATTTTAATGCTTTCAATAGATGACAAGTTGAAGACTGCATGTTCCAACAAATGTTATTAATGTTGGGCATGTAAGTATTAACTGATGTCCAGCAGTAATACAAATGGGATTTATCTTTTAATTCTTTACTTAGTTGACAGCTCTGTCAGGTAATGCTGTGCTGCTCTCTGTTCTGGTTACACAAGGGGAGTGCAAGCTTTTCATCTTGGGCTTGTTTCACAGCCTTTGGAGGCTATTGTTTCCTCTGTTATGGTGCTTCCTGGGAAATTCTTGGGAATCAAAGCTTTAAAATATCTTCAAATAAAGATAAATGTTACATTTCTAACCATTCTTCCATTGGCATACAATGTTCCTCTGTAAAGCTGTTTTTCAGAGTAACTTGTATGTTGCTTTTGCAGTGTACCTGTATATTTGCAAAATGATGGGTCCACCTGTGTATACATTTTAGTCTATGTTTGAAGACTGCAGGAGCTTCTCTTCCTTATTTTAATCTCTTCCTTTTAAACTGCATGTTGAGTAGGGCTGGGTACCACTCTAGAGCCAAAGATCAGGAATGTTTTAAACAGGGTTTTAGTCAAGTCATTGTTTCTCCATGGTTTTTGCTCAAGGCTTAATCAGAACTCCGTGATGCTTCTATAATTATTTGGGCTCCATTGAGCTTCAGGAATATTGAAGTATTTGCTGGTCAGTGATTTTTTTTTTTTTTTTTATTGTACCTTTCATCTACCTCTTGTTTTCTCCAAGTGTAATCTCCAAACCCCCAGCTGCTTTTTTTCTTAGGGAATAATGAAAGATAGTTGTGTCTTTTTGGTCAGATTTTGAACTGCAACTCCCTGATTACTTTACACTGATTACTTTAGCACAGGTCTGGCAGCAATACCTAGTCATAACAAATTAAATAATCTTCATTTAGATTAAAATGTTTGAGAAAATCAGTCTAGAAACAATTCACTGTTTCCTGGGTATTTTCATAGCTTCATCTCTTTCAAAAACTTATTCTGAGCTTCTCTGTGTTAGCCTGTCCCCTGCTAAGTGATCCTTTTCTCCCATCCTTCTTCTGAAGAGCACTTTTGCCATTATTTTGAGTTATAGTTCCATGTTCGGCAAAGGAACTCTGATTTTGTGGGTAGATACATAAACCCATTGTGTTAAACCCCTTCTCCCCTCACAGCAGCTCTTCCTCACTGCGCACATCTTATTTGATCTTATGTGGAGTCTGCATCTTAGTATTCTCCAATCCCCACTCAATGTTTCTAGACTCATTGAGTGACCATACAAATCAATATGGGAATGCTGGAAGCTAAAGGGAAAATGCATAGAAGAGCACAGGTTAGCATTCAGTGAGCCTACAGAGACACCGTAATTAACTGTTAATTAGCATGTTTTTAGCGATGAAAACACTGAAAGAAGAAACTTGTAGTAGTAGTACCATAGTATCTTAAAGAAATCTCATAAATGAACAAGGTCCTGCTGTGCTAGAATCTTTATCTTGGTCTCTAATGCAAGGAAATAGGTGAATTTGAATGGCAATCTCTTGAACTGGTTTTCCCTTAAATGACCAGATTTTTTGAAAAGCAGCCATTAATTCTCATCTGGGTCAGGACTAAACAAGATTTTTTTTAGCCACCCTCAGTGGGGAAAATAGAGAAAACACTTGTCTTTCTCAGAGCTGGATCTTCTGTAAGCATTCCACTTAGAGCATGTATCTAACCCTCACATCCTGTTTTTTGGTCCCTCTTTCAGTCCTTCAGTTGAGAAGCATGATTCTCAACTGATTGCAGGGTGCCTCTGCAGTTGCGTTTCGGAGTCTGCCAAGAGTTCATATGCTCTGTCACAAAGCAAAAGTGACCCTGAGCAATCTGACCCAGCTACTAAATATGTCCTGCTTTGAGTAGCAAGGTGGACCAGATGACTTAGTCCCTTCCAACCTAAATTATTTTATGATTGTATGAAAATCAAGGACTCTATCCAGTCCCACTGACAATCAAAGAATAGGCAAGAAACAACTCATGGATGCAAACAAAATAGACAAGGAAACAGTGAGACAATGTAGCGGTCAGCACCATCAGTGGTGGTTTTAGTTCCATAAACTTGATACCAGTTTTGGGGGTACCTTTTCTATGAAAAAGGAGCACAAGATTTAAATAAAGAAGAATGAGATAGCTTGGTGCACTTCTAAGGGAGTTTTTGCTTTCCATGAAAGTCAGGTTGAGGAAAAAGCCTTCCACACAATTTCTTGCATAAAAACTTTACAAATAGGCAGTCTAGCACTGAGCTGGCTTGATGTGGAAGCTGGATCTTTGGCAGTGAGTAAGCATGGGAGGTAATCCTCCTTAGAGGGAGAAAGGGCATTTTGTGTTAGGCCCTAGAGATGGATGCGAGTTGGTAGATGTACAGGAGGGGCTTGGTGAGAGGGTTAAAGGGATAGGGACTAGAGAAATGGCCTTTGCAAAAGCATCCTGCAGGAGTCTGAACAGGTCAAAATGGTGTCAGTCACTCTCGGCAAACAGAGTGTTACAAGAAAAAAATGTTTAGCTGTGTGGACAGACAGGAAAAGCTATGCTATTGTGCTGTTGTAAAGTCTGCAAGAGTGCTAGCTATAACATAAAAGAGAGAATCCAGAGACATACCTAAGACTGAAGCATCAGCCAAGCTGTAGGCCTTGGAGACAGGTGGATAGTGATATTGGGGGAAGAGAGAGCAGGAGGGATGCTAAGAGAGTCTGAAGGAAGATAAAACCATCTTGTCTGTTAGCTGCCTGCAGTTGATAAAAAAAGATTTTAATTTGGATCAGGATTAATGGCTGTAGTAGAAATAAAGTGGTGAGTCATGAGATAAATATATCTTTATTGACACAATTACTTACAAAGAGAGGGAGGCTTCGAGTATGCTAGTGATCAAGTCCAAGAGATAGGAGAACTCGAAGATGGCAGTCATGCTAGTGATGAGGGCAGACCTCAAGGAGTCCGTTGTAAATTGTGATATAGGCTAATGAAACTGAGATGGGAATCTTAATTCTGAGCTTCTCCTAGGAAAGGAACTTTGAAAGAAATCTTGACAAAGCAGTTTCAGTGGTGGGCCAGCATGAGAGTATGCCATGGAGCTAAGCAAAGGAAGTCTCCGGTGTTCCTGCAGAATTCAGGGAGCTGAGAGATGAAAAGGAAGTGGAGAGAGGAATGGGATTCCACATGGGTGTGTAATGTATAATTACGTGGCAAGGAGAAAGAAATAAAGAAAATTATAAGAAAGGGAGAGGATGAAAATGAAGACATGGAAGACCAAACAAGATGAAACTGCTGTGAGTGTGGAAGATGGCAATGACAATTTCACTTCTCAAAGCAATTCATTTATGGTGATGCGCTTTTAATGGGTAGCCTTCTTCCTTGTATTCACCGTAACACTCCGTTGTGCTCTTACTAAATTCAAAGCAAGGGACCATCAAAGCTATGATGCCCATTTTTGCTATGCCCATACAGCTTTCCAGACCTAGGTAATACTACAAGGACTTGTGTTCTGACTGTGGTTTTATTTTATTTTCTCATCCTTATGCATGTTTGTGTAGAGTAACAACAGGCTCCCACAACTTTGAAGCAAATCAGTATTTTTCTCGAGAACCGCAAATCTGGTTTTCCATGGTAAAAAGTAAAGCATGGGTGTTAACCTAGCCAAATGAGGTTTTAATTTGAGAAGTCCGGAGTAAATTGCAATGCCATTTTATGACAGACACTGGTGGCTTAACCCCCGCCGGCAGCCGTCCCACGCAGCCGCTCACATGCTCCCCCCCGCGGTGCGATGGGGGAATCGGAAGAGTCAAACGGAGAACTCGTGGGTTAAGATAAAGACAGTTTAACAGGTAGAGCAAAAGCCAAGCGCGCAAGCAACGCAAACTAAGGAATTCATTCACCGCTTCCCATGGGCAGGCAGGTGTTCGGCCATCCCCAGGAAAGCTGGGCTCCATCATGGGTGACGGTAACTTGGGAAGACAAATGCCATGGCTCTGCATGTCCTCCACTGCTTCTTCCCCTAACTTTATATGCCGAGCATGATGTCGTATGGTAGAGAATATTCCTTTTGTCAGAGTTGGGGTCAGCTGTCCCAGCTGTGTCCCTTCCCCCAACTGCTTGTGCCCCCCCAGCCTGCTCGCTGCTGGGGTGGGGTGAGAGGCAGAAAAGGCCTGGGCTCTGTGTAAGTGCTGCTCAGTGATAATAAAAACATCTCGGTATTATCAGCACTGTTTCCAGCACAAATCCAAAACACAGCCCCGTCCTATGAAGGAAATTAACTCTATCCCAGCCAAAACCAGCACAGGACAAAGAAAAAAATTACCTTTACTCCTTCAGATTAGCAAATCACTTCCCTGTGAGCAGCTCATTAATCTGTTTCAAATAAACAATCTTTGGGGATATACTATTTGCTCAAAAGATTTTATAAGGTGCTTGAATATAACAGACACCTTAAAAACCATCTTTATTTATGGCTTTCAGCAGGATCAAATGGTGTAGACGCTGACTGAAAGCTAATTTTTTTCAAGCTTTTCAAGGTAAAGACACCCAATCAAAACCTGTTGACATCTGCAGGATTGTTTCAGACTTTATAAATCTGTATACGTATGAATGCTGAATATTTTCTAACATTGATGGGATTTTACTTTATCCCGTGATAAAACCGAACGTGTTCCATGTCGAAAGCCATTATCCTGCAAGTGGTGTATTTTTCAGTAACAGCAGAAATCTGGTCCATGAGTATTAGGGCAGCTTAGCAGCGCCTGTGGGCCAGTTATTTCCTTGACGGTTACATCGTGCAACAGTGGGAAGAGAAAGAAAACTAGAGAGAGTACAATGTGTGTTTTGTATCAAATTTTCAACAGCCCTCAAATTGTCATTGCCATCTCAGGTGGCTCAGGAAAGGCTGTCAGGGTGAGGAGCCGCCGGGCTCCCTTCCCCTAACGGCCATACTTGTACGACCCAGCCGGGTCACTGCCGCTCGCAGCGCCGCGGAGGGGCAGCACGCCCCGGGCCGGCAGCGCCCCGCCGGGTAACGGCCCGGCTGCAGCCCGGGCTCCACCGCCCCTCAGCGCCGCGCCTCCCCCTGGAGCCTGCGCGGCGGGACAAGGGGCAGCGCGGCGGGCCGCGGGGGCTGCCGGCCCGGCCCACCCGCAATCCGCTTCCCCGCGGCGGGGCACCGGCCAGCCTGGCAGGGCGCCGCGTGTGAGGGATTCAAACGGAGCGGAAAGACCAAGGGAAAAGAGCGCAACCTTTGGGGGGGACGGGACGGCCGACAGCAAAAGAAATAAACCCGCCATCTCCCCCGCTTCCCTGCCGGCGCGCTGCGAGGAGCACAGGCTGCCGCCGCCCACGGAGGCCCCGGCGGGGGGCGGGGCTTGGCTCTCCCGCCTGCCCCCGTGGCCGGAGCCCCGCCCCCCGCCGGGCCCGGCGCGCTTCTCCCTGTCCCGGCGCTGGCGGCGGCGGCGGCGCTTGCTCCGCCCGAGTGCGCCTGCGCCGCCCGCCCGGCCGCGGAGGGGCTGACGGGGGTTGTTGTGGAGCGGCGGGGAAGCACGTGAAGAGCGCAACGTCATCATAAACACTCGTAGGCAACATGGCGGCGCCTCCGAGCGGCAAGGTAACGGGGGCGGGCTGGGCCCGGGTCCCGCGCGGGCGGCCGTGGCTGCCGTCCTCGCCCCTCGGGGGCCTCGCCGTGTCCGGGCTGGGGTCGTCCCAGCTGTCGGGAGCCGCGGGAAGGGGCGGCCGGGCCCCTGCGTGGGTGCCTATCCTCCCCTCGGGACCCGGGCCCACCCCTCGGGACCCGGGCCGTCCCGCCCTCGGTCGGGCCTGGGCCTGGCGGCGGCGGGGAACGCGGACCCATTGCGCCGCCCGGCGCGGCTGCGCGGGAGGGGGTCGCGGCCGGCGGGCCGGGCTTGGGCCCTGTCCGGCGCGGGTGCGGCGGCACGTCGCAGCGCCAGCCGCCCCGGCAGCGTCCCACGCCGCCCCGACTCGGCTCCGGGCTGCGCGGAGAGCCGGCCCCGGTGCGGGAAGAGGCCGTTCTCCGCCGGAGGTGGGCAGCTCCGGAGCCGGGGCTTGGCCTCCGCGGAGCAGGCTCTGAGGCTGAGGTGGAGGAAGGAGACATGTTCTATCTACCGGCCGCCTGTCCCAGGGGTGCTGCTGGACGTCGCTGGCCTCTCTCCTGGCCCGTGCGCCGGTAGCCGGTGGATACAGAGCCTCGTCAGTGGGTAACTTGGTAACGTCAAGATTTTTGCGTGCCCTATCGCTGCCGAGCGTTCCTGAATGAAACAGTGGGGCTTGACGTGGGTTCAAGTGTCTGGCCTAGTTTGAGGTCACAGGAGGAAAGGTATCGGCAGCTGCCTCCCTCCTCCCCACCAACAGATCCGAGTTGTGTCCATATGGTTTTATTGTAGAAGTATTTTCATTCCGTGACTGTTTTCTAAAAGTGTTTCTTTGCAATGCTGGGCTCCCAAGCACGTGGATCATTTTTCTGAGATTTAATATCGTAGTGTAGTGCCTGACTGTATGTAGCCACGTTTAGAATGTGATAATCTTCAAGTTCACTTTTCCAGCATATGGCAGCAAATGACTATTTCAGCTCACGCTGATCTCGGCATAAGAGAGCATATGTAATTAGCTGTGTCTGTGCATCTCTGAGGGTGCCGAGAAGTGCATTTAGCTAGCTGGAAAATTCAGTAGAGATTTTGCTTGTGCCAGTTTACCATACCTGTTTCAACCAGAACTGATGGAACAGGCAATTTGTTCAGTTGGAGTTGTTAAAACTTTGAGTTCTTTACTGCTCTTAGGTGCTGTAAATGTAAGGATAGTCATACTGTCCTCCAAGCTGTTTCTAGCTATGTACATCCATTTTTTAGGTATACAGAGAAAAGTTACTCTTCTGGTTTTGTCCATTTTAAGGTCAGTCTAGCAGTTTACTGGATGGTGGTAAATATTTTCTTTTTGCAGTTTTTTATTCCCCCCCACACACACACACACATAGTTTTTTATTGGGATCTTCTTCAGGAAGTTTCTCCTGAAAGCAGCTATATTATCATAGTTTATATGAGAGGCTAAAACTATTGTGAATTAGTAGTTTGTAAATTTGCTATATATTCATTGTTCCTTTTTTAAAAAAAAAAGTCTCTGAGACTAAATCTCTTAACATGTTACAAAACTCTGTTTCAGTTATTCCACATCCACAATACTACCGCACATTGTTAATGCAACTGCTAGTTCAGTAACGTTCTTTGCCATGTCTCTTTTGATACAGAGAAAAAATGACACTTGTGTTTTCTCAGACTTCGTGAAGTGGCTGGGGCTGATGTGAAGTTTCACTGCTCTCAGTAGGAGCAGTTCCATCCTCTAGACCTACCTGCCTGTGTGTTGCACTTCTGCTTGCTTGGATACTGTGCTCCTTTGATCTCTGGGTGATTTCATTTAGCAGGCTGAAAGAGTACATTGAACTGTGTGTGCTTATTTTTGGCTGGGTTAGTTTTCTATTGGTCTAAGGAGCACATTGGATCACAAATTGTTCCTTTGGGTGGCAGCAGGATTTTAGAATGGCTCACAAACTAGTGAAACTTCACTCCAGATGGAATAAACACAGTGTAAGGTGGTACAGACCCAGAATTCTCACTTAAGGCATTTTGCTTTCCAGTGTGTTTCCAAGCTATAGATGTCCTACATTAATTACATTTTTCCTTTTGGCTGTGCCGTGTTGTAATGAGGTGTTTCAGGTGGTGGGTTTCTGATAGAGTAGTAGGCATTAGTATGTGGGGTGCTTCATTCTCATTTGGCAGATTTTATCACATGAAAGTAATGTGTATGTGCTTTTCTGCAAAAATATCACACAAAGTAATTCCCATGGAATGCACATGGTAATATATTAAGCAGCTGGGATAGCCTGCATTGTCTCAGCTTTCATGAAATCTTGTTTCAGCAAACCATGGAAGGTTGTGGTTTCCATTATATTTTTACCCTGTTTGCCTTCCCCTTCTCTATCACATTTTTTCCCCCCAGACATCATTTAATATCAGTGGATTCACAGTGTGGCTATTTGATGTTGTCTTTGGCTTCTGCTCCATATGTTAATAGGATATGAATTATAAATTTGATTACCTCATCTAACTGTATGTACTAGTTTACTTGGGATTTTTGTCCTATTTGTTTCTTCTTGCTGCTTTGTATCTTGGGAGGTTCTTTTCATTTTCTCTATATGGTTAACTCTGTTCTGGAAGACTTAAGTTAATGCTGTTGAGTTCTGGAGTCGTGACTCATTCTTTATTAATGACCAACTGCACTAGAACAGTGTGAGCTTTAGTTTTTCTCCCTTTCTTAGAGTTGCTGTTTTTTTCTGCAAGTGACTTGGCAGTAAGGTCTTTCATTTTTGGTACTTTTGACTATATGCATGAAAGCAAGTATATTTTCTCTTTGTTGCTTAGCAAATGGCAGTTTGTTTTCCTTATTTCAGAGGACTAACCTTGGGTTCACCCTTATAACAGAAAACCAGGGTAGAAAATGAGGTAAAAAGTTGTGTATGGGGAGAAGTACAAACATCAACTTTAGTCTGTTAGTGTATAGGCTATTATGAAAGCTGATCTAAAGACAGTAATGATTTCTGTTTTATGCTCTTGGTGTTCAGAGTATTTTCAGCACATGGGCTGTTAGATCTTTCTCAAATTACCAATTGACACATGGTCTGTCAGGGATGGTTTTTTTTCACTTGCCTGTGTCCTTGCTCTTAGAGTTAAAGTTACAGAGCTTTAACTGGCCAAACATCTGAGCTTCAGGTCTAAGCTCAGATGTTTGGCCAGTTCAGCTACTAGAAGTGTTCAAGTAGCACTGCAGCTACTGCTAAACAGTAATGCTGTGGTAAATGCTGTAGTGTTGTCGGGGGGTAGTGTGTGGGTTTGCTGTTGAGGGCTTTTTTTTGTAGCCAGGACCAGCAAAGAGATTTAAAATACAGTCTGTTAAAATTAGCTTTTCATCCTTCAGGTAGTTTGTTGGCACAGATATAGCAGATTATTTTAGATGTATATATATTCTGTGGAGTAGGCGGTGTCTTGCTGCACCTTCTACTAGTTAAATTTTGGGGCACAGAGACTCCTATACTATGCATTGTTGCGCCATTTTATTAAGCACTTGATTTAAAGTCTTCATTGTGACTTTTTCAGCCTTTATAATTTATGATGTACAGAATCGTAATCCTTTCTGAATATATTGTACTTCATAGGTTTTCTTTGTGAATGGAAGCTTTTGCCTCTTTTGAATTTAGTTATGGTTTCATTATGCTTGAATGTAGAGCAGTTCACTGATAATTCTGAAATTTCTTGATATTCTTTCTGTTTTCTATTTATGAAAGGTTTCTTTTGCAGAAGTGTTCATGGTAGAAATAGTGTGTTACCACCTCAAGCTCTTACTCTCAGTACCCTGAATAGACTTGTATCTTCACCGGTATCTCATGTTGCACAAGTAGCAGAAGTACTTTGTGGTTCAAGAAATCTTGAGTGCACTAAAGGCAGAACTTGAAAAACCTAACTGTTGTCAAGCGGGAAATCTTTCTTACACTATGTGGTTCCTAGTGTTGTGAGCTTTCTCCTGTTTGTCACAACATGAACAGTATTTGTGGGATTTCCCACCCCTTAGAAACTTGGTGTTTGTAAGACTTTAACTCTTTTAAGTAAAGTAGCAGGGCATGAGATTTTGCTGCCATAGGCAGAAGGTTGAGCCATAGGCTCAGCAAACAGATGTGTAAGGTTACAGCTTTTCATTTTTCTTAAAATTGAAATGCCAGAAATTGTAACATCTTCTGTGGAGCAGAAGGTCATGTTGGTCAAGTAGTGTTACCTTGATGCTTTGCAGAGCACTCAAATGTTTTGGCATGTCTGCTTTCAGTGATCAGATTATTAATGTAGTAGGTACTTTGATGTGCCCGGTGACAGTTTAGCAGTGGATGTGTGAATAAGCTCTGGGGAAACCTCAGCTATTCCAAAGAGGGAGATGGAAATTAAAGCAGCATAATGCAGTTTTTTAAGTTGCATTATGTTTCTTGTAACTTAAAGCACAGCTCTAAACTAAGATACTTCCTTTTGTGGATGTAAGGTCTCTCAGGATAACCATTGTCTAAACTGGATTTATTTTATTGGCCTGTAGTTGTTTCCTTACTGTGTTGCATCTTTCTGTTTACCTTCAGTCAGAATCTGAAAATAAGATGCTGTACAGCTGCTATATCTGTTGTTAATGTTTGCAGGCAGACCCATTTTTCCTTGATTTGTAGTCTGTGGAGCATTCAGACTTTCTTACTCGGTCGCTTTCTTACAAGCACGCCTACTTGCTGCTTCAGCTGTTGAATCCACAACGAGGTCCTCTACCCAATGCTCTAATATGAGGCAAAAATGAAGTAAATGCTATTGAAAAGTTGTTAGAATCGGGATTTGTGCAGTGCTGTAGCTACTTAATGACTGGAGGGCAGTGGCTGCTTCACTGTGTAAGTGCTGCAAGCTGCATCTGGCATGAGAAGCTGGATGGCATCTTGGCAGAGCAGTGCGGGCCCCGAGCTGTATGCTCTGGCAGAAAAGGAGAGCGAGCTGGGTAAGAGCAGAGGGAGAGACAGTATGAAGTGTCTGAAAGATGGGACTCGCTGACTACCTGGGAGAGTTGCTGTGCTGCTCCATTCTTTCAAGTGTCCTGTGTTTGGCAGTTTGTTGGTGTGTGACAGAGGTAAGAGCAAAGGGTATAAGGTATGAACAGTCAGTGCATGTGGCGTCAGCTAGTACTTAGGTGCCCAGCACATGCAGGGTGGGAAATACATGGGTGAGGAGGGCAGGACCACCCTGTTCTGTGGTAGCCCCGCATCCTAGCTCCTTTTTTGTTGGCTTCTACACCTCGTCTTTGGATGCAGCGTTGTTGTCTTTCACTAGCCGATAGCACAGGGTTGTAAATTGCTGTCAAATGTCAGGCGTTTATTTCCAAAGCTTTGCTTGTGTTCTGGCATATACTGTAATTGCTGATGTGGTATGCTGAAGGCCACCTGCTCGCCTATGTCCTTGGCAAAAAAAGTTACATTGTCTGGTGACTGCTCATTGTAAGCAGTACAATGAGCTGGAGGTACAAATTGTCTGTGCTCTGTCCTTACAGTATTAAGAATGATACAGTTTATTTCTCAGCAGATGTTACTGGGACAACAGTGGGACTTCGGGAAGCTATTTTCTGCTGGACAGGGAATATAAATATTTGAACAGTTTTCCAGAACCTTAACTAGCATATGACATGACATGTAAACTGAGCCTACATCCTGCTGCTTCCCTCTGTTTTTTATAGTAGGTGGGTAGGGAGCTATTGCTCAGTGCAGCTTTCCTGAATTTTGTGCTGTGGTTCCCTGTTCCTACAGACCCTCTGTCATCTATGAAGTGGAATAGCTGTGGTCTCTGTGCAACGCAGCGCTTTTAATGGCTGATTAGAATGAATTGTGATTTTGCCTTTGACTTCTGTAGTGCCTCTGGAAAAAAACCCAAAAAACAGGTCAAAGTGGCTTAGCAGCATTTGGAAACTCTTACATCAATTACTAGTTTTTGGTAGGATTATGAATCAAATAGGTAGTAGGTCTAGTTTTCATTCTGTAGAACTGGAAAAATAAATGTGGTGTAAGTCATGCTTGCATGTTGCAAGTGTGGACTTGCTTGACAGGAAAGACCTATGAACATAAGCTGCTCGGGTACATATTATTGCAAACTTGAAATTTTAAGATTATTAAAAAGTAATACTTAAATCATGCAAACTTCTCTCTCTTCTCTCCCCCCCCCCCCCCCCCCCCCATCATTTCTTCATAGAAAAAAGTTGCCAACTGAGTGCTTTTACAGTGGTGGGTTTCCTTTAAGTAGTCATGCTTTAGGTAGATAAATCTCGAAACAGTTTTGCATAGAGCTAGCTTTAAGCTAGTAAGATGTCTGAAAATCTTTGAGTAATTCTGATAAATGTACATCTACCAGACAGAATTATAAATCTTTGAAATGAAGTAATTTTCAAAGTTATTTAGCTCCTGTCACATTACACCTTGTTGGTTGTGTTAGTGTGTGCTTTTGACAAACACTCTAATGTTCTTTTTTCATTGGTGTTTTTGTTGTGGGACCAGCAGGGCCTGGCTCGCATGTATGTAATAACATCTAAACCTGAGGAAGATGCATCTCCATGGACAGTTCAACAGATGTTTGCAAATAGGTGTAGAAGAAAACAAAAGAATCATTGCTTAAATCTGTAGTTAGGCCTTTCATGGTGAGACAACTTTTTTGGCCTCGAGCATCTGAGCAACATAAGCTGCTATTCTTCCCTGGGCTTCTGTTTCCATGACCAGTGGGTTGACTGTGCAGAGCACAGGTGTCTTACTGGGTGGATGGGCTGTAATATACATATGTATATAGTGTGAGGAATACTTTTAGGTTTTGATTAAAATCCTAGGGACATGATGACTTGCCTAATTACCTATGGTGTGCATTTCTTAACATGAACTTGTCTTTTTTCATGATGGGCTTGTTGATGTTGACCTAAAGGAGGAGTGATGGCTCTAATCATATGAAAAGAAAATGAAAGATTGAGCTTGACTCTACCTATTTCTCACCTTTGAAAAAGAGACCATGATGAAATACGTAAAACAATGAATAGTACAAAACCAAGGTGAGCCAGTAGTGTGTTTTCGTGTCTCAAAGAAGCGTAATTGACTAACTGAACAGGTGACATTCTTTAAAACTCTTGAGATGTTCACACACTGTGTAATAAGGCCTTTCCAGATCACAGTCCTCTGTCACTGAAGGCAAAAAGTTATCAAGATGTAGCAGAGATGAATTGGTTTTTCTATGCAGGTGGTGTTGACAGGTAATACTGTTGCAGGTTTTGGTCAGATTTTTGGGGTTATAGTGACTTTAACTGCTAATAAGGGGGCAAAGGTTTTACTGCCCTGCCCTGTTCATATCTAGGTCCTTCTGCTCCCTTCATGCATAACGGAATCTCACTACGTAGATTTTGTGTATACAATTTACACAGGTCCTTAGTGTTTAATGATGCTTCTGATCATCCTCCAAAATTTGCTGTCTGTTCTCCCACATCTTATTTCAAGGTACTTATCTTAAATGTTCTGCAGTAACCTGCTGTTCAGGCAAGCGGCAGTGTATGCTGCTGTTGCCTGATTTTGAAATGTCTGTTTTCCTGGCTGCTTGAAATGTTCATGTGTGCTGATTGAGGAGGCATTTGCCTGATTGTTGGGCAGCGGAGGCACTGAACGCATACATACCTTTGTGGGCCACTTCGTTTGTGGGGTTGAGCTGCAGTGTTACAGGAATTACCAACTAATGGATGTTTCTTTACCCATATGTAACTGTTGGTATACTGTCTTTCAATTTGATACTTTCCTTAGTACTTGTGTGTGTAATTTTATGTTACTTACCGTCTTTGAATTGGCTAATAGCTTGCCAGTGCTGTAATACCAGAAAACAAAAATCTATCACAAACTACTTTTTACTGTAAGGTGCTATAAGAATACTTAGTACCATTTTTGCATTTTCAGGTTGCAAAAAACATTGTGTGAAATATGACTGTCCAGTGTAGCTAATCTTCAGGTGCTACCACTATAAAAACATGTTCCTGAAATCAGCTTATTCAAATTGAGTTATGGAGTTACCTTACATAGTACTGCTGAACTTACCTTACATAGAACTGCAGCTCAGTATTTCAGATGATTCAAAGATGGTAACTTCCAAAATATTTTGCAGTGGGATAAGCTGTTAAAGCATTTCCTAGATGACCTTTTGTAAGACTAATGACATACCTTTCTTCAAATTAGTTAGATTATCGCATCTGCTAGACTCCCATCTCTGTGACTCAACATTTTTTTCAGTGATATAAAAAAATAGCACTTGTTAAACTCACTCATGTGAAATATTTGATAACATTTGGAAAAAATAAATACAAGATTGCACCCCTTACTTGATAATACTGAATCCCAGCAGCTTGGACTTCTGGCCTTTCAAAATTGGAGATTTTTTTTCTCTTGAGTAACAGTAGGAGGGAAATAAGCTGCACTGTGAGAAGCCCACTGTTTCACAGATACCCTCCAAACTTCTGAGCATGTCCTCACTTCCTCAGTTTTATTGCCTGTTTTGGTGAAGCAGGGGGCAGGGAGCTGGATCTGTTATGAAGAGCAATGTAGAATTTTTCAGTTACATGATAACTGTGGCATTGGGAACATGTTTGCCTTTCCTGTGGAAGGAAGTGTTTGTCCTGAGAGATTAATGGATGGAAAATAATAAAAAAATATTAGATTGCGTGCCTTCTAGACTGAGAAAGTATACTTTGATACTTAGGAACGTTATTGGCAGGAACATACTTCTACCACTGTAACTCTGGTACAAATAGGTGGGTTTTTTCCTTGGGACAGCTGTAGCAGTGATTCATCACTTTGGTTCAGACTTCTGACTGGTTATGGTGATAGATCAGGTCCAAAGAGATAGAAGGTACAATTTAACTAAATTCCAAAGTTGCCTTGTTTAAACAGGGACTGAATTTAAAAACTGGTTATTTGGTAGAAATAGTGGGAGAATCTTTTTTGTTAGAAAAGAGAGTAAAGCTCTTGAGAGAAGAGGAAAGAAGGCTTCCAATATTTTGAAAGTAACTTGATGTTAATAAACCTTCAAGAGGGAGATTTCTTCTGAGTGATATTTCTGTGATTAAACAGGACACTTCAGAAATTTCTTGCCTGTATAAAGTGAAGAGAATTAAGAGTTAACTGAATTTTATTCCTATTTTTAAGCTCTGTGTTCTTGTCTGCCTTGTTAAGCTTGCACACTTTTAGTTTACTGACCTGGCTGCAAATGTGATGATATTAAAAACTTGATAAATGAGTAAGTTGAGAAAGAGATACTGATACTTTAGTACCAAAGAAATAAAATACCTGGCTTTGATTAGACAAGAATTATTAGGGCTTGCCTTTAAAAGTATTTATTTGTTAAGGCAGTGTTCGCAGCTTTGTTTGAAATTAACATGAATGTAAAGAAATTACTGTTACTGTTTGATGTATTTCACTTCCACAAAATCAAAGTTTGGTATATTAGGGACTTTCCACTCTTAGAGAGCTTAAAACAGAACCTGTTTACGTTATTTGTAGAGCTTTTAAGAGTATGTCTAGCACGTAGTTTTGGAGAGCCTGCTGAATTATGACAGACAAGAATTCTCTGGTTTCCTTTTTTATTTATGAGCATGATCAGAATACTGTAAAAAGTTTTGTAAATGCTTAAATGCACAAGTTACGTGGGCAGTGTGTATTCCAACAAGCCTCTCTGTCAAATATTCTACCTTTGAAATGGAACCTTTGCCATTCACCCCAAATGTAGGATTGGACCATTATTTAATTTAAGGCTGCAATTTTTTATTTCTGTGGAGTTCATCTTTTGTACACTAGACTGTCAGTTTTTAATTTAAATTAAGATTATCATTGTGACATGCTTAAATGACAAGTGGGGAAAGGCAGACAATGTGAAAAAGCCTTTTAATGTTTTAAAAGCTGTGTAGCATTTCCATATGAACCTCTGCCTGCTGATTTTAAAAAATACTAGGTATTGAATGCATTTTTTGTGATTTACTGGCAAAGTAATAGTAGTATGTTGCTTACCAATTAAGTTCAACAAGTTCCATTTTCTATTGTTTTGTGTTTTAATTAAGTGAAAAACAGCTCTTGGGGGTGAGAAGGAAAGACAGGTAACAAAACCCATGACATGGTAGAGGTGTTCACTTAACTTATAAAGGTGAGTCAAAATGATAGAGCACCACAGGAGAGAGAAAATTTTAGAGTCTTTGGTTTTTTTATTTCATTACCCATTTTGTGTTATAGGTTGTCTATGAGCAAGAAGGAGTTTTCATTCATTCATCTTGCAGAAAAAATGATGACCAGGACAGCTTAATATCAGGAGTGCTGCGTGTCATAGAAAAGGTATTTGCATAATGCAGTTACGGAAACTTCATATATTTGTTGGCAGAGCACATAACTTGTTTGGCAAACCTTTTACATGTCTTCAGAATTTTGTAAATGACCAAACACCATATCATGTTTGACATAGTCTTCATCATTTATATATATGTCAGTTGTATTGTAATCATACAGTGAGTAAATAGGGAGATATGTACTTTGTTGTGTAGTATTTAATAATTTTATGATTATTTGTACTGTAGGAAAATGAAGTAATAGTAGACTGGAGACCACTGGATGATACTTTGGATACTTCTAATATCCTTTGTGCTGGAAAGGTATGTTTGTTAGTTATCAACGTTCGTCATGCTGTTCCTCCAGAGATTTTATTTTGTGTTCGTATATGTGGGTGTTCTCATAACTGGAAGCAAAGTCTATTTATGTGATGATCATTGATATTAATAGCTACATGTAGGAATCATATTTGTGGACTGCAGCCCAGTTCATGTTATTGGGGTACACGTGTAGGTGACTCTATTTAGTTTTTACTTGGTACATATATAAAATAGAAGGGGACTATTGTATAAATAGTAAAGACCACATGAATGTAAGTGTATCATGATCACCAGTCACCCTGCATCTACTATGTTGTAGTCTGGTGATTCACTCTCTGTAATTAGACTCAAAACAGAGAGGTATTGTTGTAATGCAGAATACAAATAAAAGTCTATGGGGGTACCAAGATGCAGTGATATGTGGTATTTAAGTAGTATTAAGAGGATGTGACTAAAGAAGATTGAAGTTTTACACTTAAATAAAAACTTTATGTTGGTAGAGTCTGCAAAAGAGGCTAGGATATTTAGGACCATTTTGAATTTGTTAAGACAGACCTCTTAGTCATAAGTCCAAGTTTGCTATGTTGAACCGTATCATGTTTCTTAGGGTTTTAGTACTACAGATTCTCTTAATCTGTGAAAAAGAAGATGCTTATTCTTGTTGAATCTGAGAAACTAGCTCAAATTTAATGCCTTGTGGTTTTTTGATAGTCACTGCTTTTTTGTGTGCTCAGGATTCCAGTTCTGTTGTGGAGTGGACTCAAACTCCTAAGGAAAAATGTTCCCAAGGAACAGACCGTCCAAGTAGTTATGAAGCAGAATGGGACATGGTCACCACAGTCTCTTTTAAAAAGAAGCCTCATTCAAATGGAGGTACTTAAAAACTAAGTGTGGGGGGTTTTGTTTTGTTTTTTCTTTATGGTAACTCGTAACTGAAGAATTGCCTTTTAGGTACAGTAAAATGGATTTTTTAGGAATTGGAGAGCTGGGAGTCCTTTGTGGTAAGAGGTGAATCTCTGGATGTGGAAAAAAATTAACAGTGGAATAGCTGCTGTGTGCCTCCAATCTATTTTTTTCTTTAAATTACTACAGATTTGTATTGAAAATAAAACTAACTTATTGCTGTGATGAACATTGGATGATGCAGCAGTTTTATCTGCGTTGGGCTCTTCCATTTTTTCAAACAAATGGAACTTAAACTAGCTGTTTTGTAGAAAGGAAAATGAAGAAACAAGTGGTTTACTACTCCAGTGCCTTTCCATATTGCAACAGCAGAGGGAGATGTAATGTACAGTTATGTGGTACATGGGTCTTTTTTTTATATCGTCTTTTTTACTTTGACAAAATAATTTTATACCTACATCGCTTTTGTTATAATGTCTCAGTAGAAATGTTGTAAAGAAAAAAAAAGTGGGAGAGAAAGGACAGTGATTCTTGAGAAATCTTTCTGCTATAGGAGAATCAGAGGATTTTTCTTTATAGTACTTGTTTTCCCTGTATTACTTCTCAGGCTATAACTGGAGACCATTGTGCTTGGTTCACGATATCTGTGATGGTTTTAAATGTCATCTATGTCATGTATGAGTACAGGGTTTGGATTTAAGATTATGAATGTTTTTGGGTGAAGCACAGTCCTTGCTTCTAGAATACTGTGTTTGAGAGGAGCTTTTAGCGCTAGCATGATATAAAGCTAAAACCAGCATCTCTGTCAGGCATAGGATGGTTTATTACATCACTACCTTGAATTGATTTTTCATCTTCAGGCATCAGAGTACATCTAAAGTGAGTGTCAATGAGCACTACTAGCTTGGATTATGCTCTTTGCAACTTCTCGCTTATTTTTAGTTGCTGTAATTTGACGGGGGCAGGCCAGGGACTGTGTCAGATTCCCCGCAGATATGTTAGCGATTCTGTGTCCTTTGATAAAGTAAAAATTGATCTCTTCTCTTTGAATTTGTATAGTCTTGCACAGAGCGTATACGTTTGCACAGTATGGGAGAGGACTGGGTGAGGAGATTCTCAATTCCTTCTCCCTTCAGTAACAGTCTTACAATACTTGGCTAATACTGTGTGCAATATATAGCATACAGTATTATAATGTGTATCACATTTAGTTTAAGTAGTACTACCTAATGGAGATGCTGGTGGGATTCAGCTCGCTGCTGCAATTTGATAGAGCTGTTGTCCATCTAACTGCTTGTTCACATTTATGAACTGCAGGCGCAGCTTTAGGGGAGCAGTCTCGTGGACTTGCTTATTATTTTAGAAGCGTATAGAAGATGAGGAGGCACAAAGAGAAATCCAGGAATAGCAGCTGCAGTAGGTACTTCATTATTATCAGAACCAGTGCTGGGGTTTGTGTTTTGGGTTTGGTTTTTGAGTACAGTGACAGATGCAAAGCATTTGTAATTGCTAACACTGGAAGTGAAACTAAAATCATGTGATAATTTTGTTTTTAAGATGCTACAGCTCATGCAAATGGAGAAAGCAAGTGGTCGTTCCTGTTCAGTTTGACAGATCTGAAATCAATAAAACAAAACAAAGGAGGCATGGCGTGGTCTTATTTGGTGTTCTGTCTGAAGGATGATGTGAAGCTTCCAGCTCTTCATTTTCATCATGGAGATAGCAAACTATTGATTAAATGCCTTGAAAAGCATGTTGTGCTGAGTGAGTAAGTATCAGACAACTATTGCTTCTGATTTAAAATACAAATTAATGGTTTACTTTAATCTGAAACACATTACAAAATTAATGCTTCCTAGTGTATTTTCTGTTTTTTTATTAATAGAATAAATTTGCAAGGTGACTGAAATTGTGATTTTTGCATATGCGTTTGGAATGTAGGCTGCAGTTTTAAAATAGTTGGATCAATTTATGAAATTTTTTAGACTCTGTTGAAGTGTTGCTAGCTCCATAATACCTCAGTAGCTCCCTTTAAGTGGATACAAAAGCTTCTCCTGAACACTCACTGTAGACTTAAAACCTTCTTCTTGAACTACTTTTATTAAATGGGATAATTAGTCTTAAAATTTGAGATCATCTACTTTGTGTGAAGTATCTGAGTATTGACATCAGTGTGTAAGATAACTTATAGTACTGTCAGCTAAATAAATATATTAATATATAATATATATATATTAATATATATATATAAAATATATATAATATAATAAATATATAAATGTTTTCCCCCAGAATTCTGTATGCCTATATTTTCTTGTTGTGGGGAATGTTTCACACTTGATCTTTACTCTTCAAATCAATTTTCTGAATGTGAACATAGCTAGACCCTATCACGGTGTTAAATACTTGGGCTTTGTTGTGTATTTATATTGTGTTACGTCCAAGTTTTTCACTTGGATAAAAGGCTTTTTGATTGGCACAGCATAAATGAAGAATAAAATAAAATGTTCTGCTCTCACCATGTAGGCATAGGTATAATTTAGGAAGTCGAGAGGGTAAATAAGAGTAGATAGTAGATGAAGAAACAATAAGCAGTGAGGTGCAACAGTTACCCTATAACAGGTTTAACATCAGTGTAACAGGTATTCTGTTTTCCAAAGTGTTTTTTTATCATCACTTGCAACATCATATTCTGATGAGAGATTTTGAAGGTGGATAGTGAAATGACTGTGGGAATCATCATAGAGGGCTCTTCTCACGTTGGTATCATCAACAAGGTCAGAGTTGCCTTTGACAGGTAGGGAAGGCTGTCACCCAGTAATGCTGTTAGGCTGGAGGGCAAGTTTCTAGAAAGGACATGAGGGTTCTATATTCACTGAACTGATTTGTGAAAGGCTTTGACAGTGCTAAGCTGTGGTGTTGGAGTCTGTGATAATCAGCTGTCAACTGCTTGGAAAAGGTAGCATAGTCAGTGTGAGCAGTCTGTGAAATGGTACTGGCTGTAGCATCTCATGTGAGCTTTTTAACAGGAAAATTCAGGAAGACCAAAGGAGAGGCTATTAGGGGGACAATATAAACATGTAAGTTAAGAATATTGTCTGTACAACTGTAGATGGTGAAATCCTGGATGACAACTTCAGCTTCGATCCTGAGGTGGTGTTTCTTTCTCTAGGTTCTCTTTGACTGCTTCCTTAAACCTTTCATTTAGTTTCCTAATTTCATTACTTCTGCAGGTGCAGGGGGAGTATTGTTGTCCTGCCATCCCCCTGTCTCCATCCCCCTGCCTCCCTCCCCCTGCCCAGGGAAATTGTTCCTTTTTGATCATACTGCTCTGTGTTTACTTGTTGGTGGATATCTTCTGACCAATTGCTGGTAGGCTAGGACAGGTTTTTGGGGCAACCTATGTAGCTAACACTGAAGAGCACCTCTGTTGTATGGTGAGTCGCTGAAAGGTTTATACCCTATCTGTGTGATCTGTTGCCTGTGTACTGCAGTAATATATTTCAAATCTTCCGCTTCAAATTCCTGTAATGTGTATTTAATGATCAGTCTTAAGTAGGCCTAGTGAGTACATTTGCCAGTGTAGCAAACTGGTTTGCATTAGCTTAATCAAAACTTTCTGTGATTAACTATCCACTAGAAACTTTAAAATTTTAGATGAAAAATTATCCTTACATCTTCATTCCAGTTAGTCCATTTGAGGCTTTAACAAAAGCAATTTAAAATTGATACTGTTCTTTTTAATTGCCAGTATTTAAAGAGCTTAATATTTGAATATATATATGTGTGTGCATACACACACACATATATATATATACACATAAAAAGCAATAAGCAACAGGGAAGTTGGTAAATGAAAGTGGTTTTGCAGCTACCGATGTGTAATTACACATGCATTAATTTTGGTGGAGTTCCATGTTTTTAATGTTGAGACACTTGGACTAAGTTTATTTTATATTTCGTATTTTTTGCTCAAAGTTATTAAAATACTTCCAACAAGATAGTGCTGTGCTATGTAACAAGTTATTTTATCTTTTCATATTTGGGAATTATTTTGTATCTTTTGACTTCGTGGTTGGAGTTTTTTTTTTTTAAAAAAAGCAGGAATCTAAACTAACATACCAGAATACCTAAAACCATTTTATGAAGTTGGACACCTAGGCTTGTGGAAGTCAGACATCTAGGTTCTGTCCAGCATTTGCTTGTTGGTTTGTTACTACACATAGTGTTAGACAGTTTGTGTTACTAAATGCATTATTTCCAGTTGTATTGAGTCACGTATTGCAAATAATTACACTTTACATTCCTATATAAGGTTAATGCTTATTGGTGAGTCACTGAATGAAAATGAAATAGGTGGTGATTTTGGTTCCTGTTTCAAACACTGTCTCTTTCATGTAGTCTTTGGTGAGTGAGCGGGCACTTTTTCTTCCTTTATTTGACCCAGAGGATTCTTAATTCTTGTCCTTTGTAGCCTCTTGCCAGGTGCTGTGGACATTTGTCTTGGGACAGTGTAAAACAGCAGCTGTCAGGTGGGGTCAGATGGGGAAGAAACTGTAGAGAGAGGCAGTTACGTCCTCGTGTGTCTCTCTTAGAAGAAGGCGGTGGCACAGGGTTTGTGCAATTTGGCCGAGCAGCTGTGCACTGTGGTGTCCAGGAACGCTTACCAGATGAGTTCTCTGCTAAGGTAAAACAGGGAACCTTGAGGTGATGTTCTAGCATTCAGGATGTGCTGAGCTGCTTAGTATTGCCACCTCAAACAGTTCTAAGTGTTGATGAATGCAATAGCAGATACTGTGGGAACTTTAAAGCAAAAATCTGAGGTAGCCATGGAAATTAAATTTGAATAAAGTTAAGCACTGAGCTCAGCAGGAACTTCCAGTTTGAATTTTCTTATAGATTCTTCTCTTCCAGTTCAGATCTGCTTCTGGTACCAAATTCTTTTCTGTGGTCTAATCATGAGTTATGATGATTTTATCTTTTAAGGAAAGAGAAAAGAACAAATATGCCATGTAAGTTGTGGAAATTACAGACTTTAGTCTCTGTAAGTTTCTGTTGCTTCCTAATGGTTATTTATACATGATCTATCTAAGTTATTTATACATTAATACATGATCTATCTAAGCTTACAACCTCTTTTTAGGAAAAGATGTTTACTCAGCTTTCTGGATGCCACAAGCAAATATTTGGTAACATAATCACTTGTTATCCCAGCCTCTGGATAATATATGGGATATTGATGTTAAGGTGGAAAGTTCAGGTTTTCTCTAAAATGCCTTTGTCATGGGTACTTTCTTCCAGTGTTCCTATTAACTCAAAAGTTTTTGCCCTTCTCTAACACTGTTCCTTATAAAATATCACACGATTGCTGAAAGTGTGTGTGAAGTGGCTGAACTAGAACAAAATATTTGTAATTCGTTGCTTTAAAGAGTATGTGCTTCCTATTTTGGAGGCACCAGTCTAATATTGAGAAAACACCACGTGTACAGATGACACTTTCTAACTCACAGGATTGAGTTAAATGTTCAGTAAAGTATCTAGCTCACAAATTTGTTTTGAACATTACCCAAGTAGCTGTTGATACCCAACTGGCTGTCCAGAGAGAATGTTTAATTAAAATGGAGATATAGTACAAAGTTTTCCTCCTTTTAGTTAAGGAAAACGTAAGGTGTGACTCAGCCTTTGCCCCTGTGCTGCTTTTTAGCAAAAGCCAGTGACTGTTGCTGCCTCAAAACTATGACTGTGGTGTCTGGCTGTCTCAAAACGAGATCTCTTGTTGCATTTCATATCCGTCAGTGTTAACAGTGTCCTGTTGTGTTGGAATGGGAAAGAGATAAGGCTTATTAAAGTTCTTATCTTTGACTTTAATAACATGGTAGATGATGCAGGTACTAACAAAAGTAAAAGTAATTTTGCTTTTGAAGACTAGAAATAGTGGACTTAAACTTTGGGATAGAGCAATAGAAAGGTATTTTATATATGGAAGTCTGCAATGGATTAGACACAGATGGCAAAGTGTTTGGCTTGCCTCTACCTAGCCACAAACTCTGAGGCTTGGCTTCTGAGTTGTTCTCTCTTCTGTCACATACTGAGCTGTAAACTGGTGAATCAGGAGTTGGTTAACGATTTGATAGGGTATCTCTGCTGAGGGAGGGTAGAAGATGGCATATTGGGGTGGGGGGGGTGGGGATGCCAAAAGAACAGATTAAATACTGGGAGCAGCACAGTTCCACTGTCTTTGTTGCTGTTTTCATCTGCCTATGCAAGCCTGTCAGAGAAGCAAATGTTACACTGAAGAACAAGTGTGTATAAATATAGTGAGTTAGGCCAAATTGGGTTTGTATTCATTTAGCTTTTGGAGTCTACACAGAAATACATTTGCAGGGCTGTACTGAGATGGTTCTGTTTTGCAGTACAATGGCTGTGGTGTTTTTTAAGCTCCCATCAGTGTGAATCTTAGAATTACTATGACAGTAACTGTTGTAATACTGTTGGTTAGAAATTTGTTGATGTGCTTTCGTACATTGAAAAGCAGTTTGTATTCCTTCAATATTTTACAGGATGTCTTAAGCTAAGATTTACTAGTTCATAGAAAGAATTCCTTAACTGTGTATGGTAACAATGGGCTCTTTTCACTAACTCTTAAGTTAAAAGCATTTCAGCACATGTTGTGTTGAGACTGACCTTGCCTCACTAAATTTCTTTTCCTGTGTCACTTCTGTTGTCTATTGTCACTTCTAGAAAACTAAAGAAAACTTTATTTATGTATGGTTGACAGAAGTTATCTTCCAGAGCAATTTCTCAAAAATTTCTCAAAAGCATCATGATTTTTCAAACAGTGCAAGTACAATTCAGAATCAGTATGATGGTGGCTAATCTTCTGAAAAATGAAAGTCCTGTTTCGTGGTGTGTTGTGAACTTGTGCCAAGAACGAAGAGTGATGCATCAAACCTGCTTTGTTTGCACAAAACCTGAAATGTGACTTCATAAAACAGTAAAGGTTCTAAAAATACTTTCAGGAAAAACTGGTGGTACTTACAGAAACCCTTTTTTAATGTTATTGCAGATCTCCACAGGATAAACGGATTCTTCTTGTGAACTCTCAGAACAAGTCTCTGTCTCAGTCTTTTGAAAATCTCTTTGATGAACCATCATATGGCTTATTGCAAGTATGCAGTCTTTGAATTTTTTATTCTGCAGACATGTATTAAAAAAACCCACCCTACCATGTCACACAAATACTCCCTGAATCATTGCCATTGTAGAAGCATTTATTGTGTCCTAAAACAAATGCTTACTATAGTAAAGTACAATTGTAAACTGTCTTCTGTGTTTGAATAACTTAACTCCCCTGTGGTACTTTTTCAGACCCATTCAAGTTAATGTTGTCTGTGATTCTGTACATTTGGGTACAGATAGCTTTAGAAAAAGGAAGAAGGAAAAGTTTTAGGAGTTACCAAAACATTAATTAGAATTTTCTAATTTTTCCTTGACTTAAGTATTCTTTGGTATTTTCTGACAGTTTTGAGGGGATGCTGGAAATACAGTGGCAAATAGCACAATATTGCCTAAAGGAGGGTTTTTTTCTTAATGCTAAAACTGCTTACCATTTGGTGGGGTTTGTGGACTCATGAAAGTCAGCAGCAAATTTTCAAATTGAAATTTTGACTTGAATGAGGCTGGCGTTTTGATGCACTGATCTGTTAAAGAAAATCTTCATGAGTGAATTAAGTTAGTTTCTGAACTTAGTTGTAAAATTAAGTTTTGTGTGGGCTTCCTAGCAGAGTACATGATGATTCAGAATGCGTTTTCTCTCTGAAGACAGGGAAGCTAGGCGTAAGAAAGATGTTTCGTGTCATTAATCACTGGAAAGGTAACAGTGGATCTGATCCACTTTTATACTTAGGTCAGGCTTACTGAGCACACTACTATCCAGTCTTTCAAATCAATTGGTAGTATTATCTTAATACTTAAGATATCTTGTTTTAATCATGTAATGAATGCACTGTGTGAAAATACTGATACCTGCAACTTCAGTAACTGAGACCTACAATACTCTTGCTGTTGTTTTGCTTTGAGTATAGAAATTGCAAATAATCTGAGGCTTTTGTGTTTTACTTGTTTTCCTTGTTATAACACAGAAATTGAAGAAAGATCCATACACAGTAACAATGGGAAGATTTTCCAAAGTCACAAACTATATTTTTGACAGTTTCCGTTTAAGTGACCCTTCAAGTCAAAGGCGACCACCATCAGAAATGGCAGACTTTCTCAATGATGCTATTCCGGAGCTGAAGATAAATCAGCAGGAAGAACCAGGATTTGAAGTCATTACACGAGTGAGTGTGTAAATGAATGTGATACAGATGCATTTCTTCTTTTTATGCGCACTTTTAAAGGAGTGGTAGCACTTGAAGATTGGTCAGTTATAGTGTTTATGCAATTGTGACAAATGCTGCCCTACCATTTATTCACAAGAATGAGATGATCATCAGCTGCTCCTAGGATATATAATTTTTGTGCCTGCAAATGAGTTTAGCTTCGAAAGAAAGCTTGACATTATTGAAATGGGGTTTATCGTTGTCTTCGAATCACTACCCTGAAAAGTGACCCATTTCATGTTTAGTGTTTCCTCTGTGGTCAGATAGAGAGATGTTAAGTAAAATTGGGCTATGCAGATTAGTAACCAACTTTCTTGGCTCATCACTTTGACGTTGCAGTTTGTTTTAAGATGGCTAAGAAGATTAAAACAAAGTATTTAATTGGGTGATTAATGTCTAGGATGTACAAATGTAAAGATTTGTGTATAACTTGAACCAAAGCTAGAATGAACTTGTAATTGGATCATGAGTCATTTTGGGCTCCTGTTGGTGTCTTTTACAGATAGGTGGAAAATGTTTACTTTTAGGTGCTTGTGATTACTATCTAAGCAAGTTACATGTTTTTAGACTGTTAAACTGTTTTGAATGCTGTTTTTTTAATTGAGTTTGAGGTAGTGTTAATAGCAGTAGCTGTGTGAACTGCGTAATTGTAAAAACTAGCTGCCTAGCACTTAATCAGTTAATTTATCAATGAGAAAAAGTGTAACAAATGCTACATACTGAAGATAACACTGACCTATATGTCTTAATCAGGCAAATGTCTTAAACTTCTGAAGAGTTCAAACACAAATTGACTTGGTGGTTACCATCATCAAAATGTTTTTAGAGAGTAAGGAATTACTGGCTGCTGAATTCTGCTGTGCTTAAATGTGCAGTTTGGAAACAGAGACTAACCACAAGCTCTGCAACTTTGGTGTGAAGGCACATAGAGCCTTGGGGCTTTTTTTTAAGGGGCAGTGTACTTAAACTGATCTTTCTGTCACACTGTGCAGTCTGTGTGGGTTAGCATCTCTGAACCCAAGTCGTTTTTCAGTTCTATCTTAAGATATGGTAGTGTGTATCAGGAATGTGCTTTTGAAGTGAAGCTCCCCATTGGCCTTGTTTGCTGTGTGGCACATACTTAATGTGTTTCCTGTTGCGTGGAGGCTTTTAGTCCATGGGAAGCTAGCTCAGAGGTGTTTGGGGGTAGAAGGTTATTTAAAATGCACATACATATACCCTCCTCCAAAATCTGAAATATTAACATATATACACCCAGGCCCTCAGCACAGGGTCTTGTTCTAAAGATTTGCTTGTGTTGCTCATCAGTACTTGCTAATGGGGACACAGCCTTAGATCCTTAAGAGTTGCTAACTGAGGTATGCAGATATGAAAATGTAGTTGCACCGAATATAAGAAACTGGCAAGCTTAGTACTATTTGTGCAGTTGTTTAAAATGACTGAAGCACTTCGGTGGGGTCCATATAATGTATTTGTGTGTGTTTCAGATCGATCTAGGAAAACAGCCTGATGTCAGTAGAAGAGAGCCTGTATTGGCTGAAGAATGGGCTAAGAATATGGATTCTGAAGGAAGAATTTTAAATGTTGACTACATAAAGCAATCAATATTCAAAGGGGTAATTTGCTTTTCTGAAGTCAACAAGACGTATGGCCTGATTCTGTCCCCTTTTTCTTTCCTTCCCAACCCACGTGTATGCTGCTTTCATTATACTTTTAATGCTTTGTGTAGGACTTTGAGTATGAGCCAGTCAGTATTCTTGCAGAGACTTCATAAAGCATGATTTCACGCTTATCAAATAGCTCAGCGGTCTTGGAACCATATGAAATGTTCTACAAGGAGAGAGATCTTGTGGTGACTGGCAAAAGTGAATGAGTTGAAAACACAAAGGCTTAAGTGATAAGAGAAATCAGAGTGCCTTTTAGGAAAACACCACTGTGTCAGTGTTAGGATATCGGGTTTATTCTTTTCTTTTTGAGGGTGTTTTCTTGTCCTTCTCCAACAAAAGCTTCTCTTCTTTGTCTAGCAGTTTGCCTGGATTTGGCCCTCATCAGAGCAGTCTTAAATGCTTTTGCTGGTATTTTTTTTATTGAACTGAGGGTTTTTGCAATATGAATGTGAACTTAGTCTCTGTGATGGATATTTTGTGAACTTTGTCCCATAGCTATTCTACGTAATGTTACTTTAGTATATATCTTTTTTGGTGGGAATTCTGCTGCCTTTAATGCATTCTTTGTGCACCTGTTGATGCATGTTTGCAAGCATGCAGTCTTGCATTTTTGGAGTTTGAGCAGAAGTGGAGAATGATAACATTGGTATTACATTTCTTTTAAAGACATACATACTAAGTAATGTACTGTGAAGATGGTAGTGTGAAATCGAGGTCGTATTCAGTTTCTGTGACTGTTCTTTAAGATACCTGTGCCTGAGGTGCCCAGTTAAGGACCCTTCTGCAATCATGAGAATTACTACATTTCCCTGTCATCTTTGTCCATTGCCGGATGAGTGAGTACTTGGTCTTATTTATGACTCAGGATTCCAGTGACTTCCAGTACATAAGTGCAGATCCTCAATAAAGAAAAAAAAGTTAAGATGCCTCTTTTAAACTGTTTTCCTGTTACTGAAAAAGTTCCAGTTGCTACTTGTTTTTGCAGTTGTTGATGCTGTTTGCTGCACCATCTTCCTTGCCTTAATCTAATGGTAAATGAAGAAATATAGTGAGTATTCAAGCTGGCCTTGGACTGGTAAACTGGGGAGTCTTGATAGCAAAAGTGCCTCATTCTCATGAGTATACTGCGGGAATTTTTCAACTCTTCATGAGAGTTGGGATATAATTCAGCTAGTACGTCTTTGCCATCTACAATGATGAACATTACTTGGAAAGATTTCTCATAAATAGTGTCCTTGAGTGGACACTAGGTTTTTTAGTTGCTTGGAAGATTCATCTGCGTGTTGGCCATGTCTTGTTATATGAAAATATTAGTTTAGAAAAATAAATAAATGGAAGTCTAGTCCTCAAGATCAGTTTGTGGTGAGACCAGAAGTTTGGCAGTTAAGCAGCATGATCTTTAAATATATAAATTCTAAAGGTACTTCTCTTTTGCTTCTTAAAGTCTATGATGCCAGTAAGGTTTTTATTTCCAGCAGTGAAGTGAAAATATGGGAAGAAAAGTCTTCTATGAAGTTTCATTTTTATGGTCTAGGGATGAATCCAGTTGCTTCTACAGTTTTCTACTTAATCACATTCTCTTCCTCCTGTTTCCTCCGAGTGTGATGCCTAGTTAGCAGATAAGATTTGGCTACAATGTAAAAAGAAAGAAGCTTAATTACAAAAATTCTCTTTTAGGTTGTTACTTCAAGAAGTGTTGTATCAATCACTATAGGAATGTTTCCTCACAAAATAGAAATCAGTATTTTTGTTAATGTTTCATATCCATTTTTCCCTAGGGTCTCTGCCATACTTTAAGAAAAGAGGCATGGAAATTTCTTTTGGGGTATTTTCCTTGGAATAGCACTAAAGAAGAGAGAGCAAGTCTGCAAAAAAGGAAAACGTGAGTACAGTGGGGATTTTGTAACAAAATAAATTAAAAAGCTGCTTTTTTTCTTAACTCATGTAGTGGTGTAGAAAGCTTTTTGGAAACTATAAGGACAGCTGCTAAAGATTGTTGAATGCAAAGAGGTGTGTAAGACTAAAAAAATGAATGTTATACTAAAAAATACTATATAAACGAGGTGTTATCCCACTTACGCCAAAGAACCAATAGGGTGAATGAATGCTTCAATAAAAAAGAAAGACATGTAATAATGGAGAATGTTCTGGTTTCAAAATTATCTTTTTTCAGGGATGAATATTTCAGGATGAAACTGCAGTGGAAATCTGTCAGTGAGGAGCAGGAAAAACGAAATTCAAGACTAAGAGATTACCGGAGTCTTATAGGTATATTATTCTTACCTTAGAAACATACCTAACTGTACAAAATGCACACACTTTTACAATTAAATATGAAGGTGAAAAAATGCAACCTTTTGAGTAACCTGTATGAGGAGGCATTGAAAACCAACATGTTGCTGTTGTCAGAAGTGTATAAACTTTATCATATACTTAATACTAAAACTTCCTTAGTACTTCGGGGCTGTACACCGGGTTACAGAATGGCTGGATTTTTTTTAACTTCCTTTATTTAATAACAAAAGGCTCTTCATTCCATGTTATTTCATGATGTAATTTTACTGGAAATGTCATTAAAATAATGACATACAATAAGAATGTGAAAATGTGTCTTTTTATATTCTAAAATTTCTTACAGAGATTTGTATGTGTACATTCTGACTTGTGGGAGTTTATACCTACTTTTAAAAATTTCATCAAGTTCTGCTGACTACTAGAATTTCGTATCCTCGGTTCTCTTTGGTAGTGCAATTTGGGCACCAATGTGTGGGATTACTGAATAGTTAGTTCAGGAGACAGATTTTTGTGCTACTCTGAGACATGGACTAAGCTTATTTCAGCCAGTTACTCAGCAGGCAAGCTGAAAGGGTTGAGAAAGTCTAATCTTAGTAGATTAGTAAACTACCTCTTTAGAGAGTGTCTATGTTTAACAGGAAAAAAAAAAAAACTTGAGTTCTAAAAGTGCTGAGGTTTTGTTGCTGTTAGAGCAGTTCTGTTCCTTTTTAAGTGTTTGAAGTGTAAATGACAATATTAGGCTTAGCTTGTAGAATAGGTCCAAAACTACTAAATATTCCTTTTGATAAAACACTCTCAAAATTTTGCTTATTTAAATACATCAGTCTTGAATTTCACATTATTAGAGAGTATGCTGTGTGCTTGTTACGTGTGAGGCATGAAAACTGCCTGATGAAACAGGCAGTTCAGGTCGCTATGAGTTACAAGTCCTTGTTAAATAGAACTTATAAACATGCTGTCATCAACTATCACAGTGTCTCTGAGCTGATCATCTGGTAACTTTCCTACTATGGCTTATGCTGCATTGCATAAGTATTCATAAATGGCATTGCGTAGCTAATTCACATAAAATTGTTCTTAATCCCTGTAAGTGTAAAACATTTTCACTGAATTATAATCAGGAAATTTTCCATAAAAAGTATTAACAAAAAAAGCAAAATGCTTTAAAATATATTTATAAGCAAATCTTTTTATTGCAGACAAGAAGGATTTTCTTTCTTTTAAAATATTCTTTTTTGTTGAAATGACATTCAGTTAGGCAGTTGTCTTAAACACTTCAAAGCTTTGCAACAGTGTTTGGGGAAAAAAGCAGTGGCTTAAAGATACTTTCAAACAAGTTCTACAAAGCCAGCATCAAATGAATTCAGAATGTTTTTTTTATCTGGACTGTTTTCTTAGAAAAAGATGTAAACAGGACAGATCGAACAAATAAATTCTACGAAGGTGAAGATAATCCAGGATTGATTTTACTTCATGATATTTTGATGACGTATTGCATGTACGACTTTGACTTAGGTAAGTTGTGTTCCTGTGAATGTAAAAAGCCTTTTTAGTTTCTGATACGCAGCTTCGCTTATAAGGCCTGTTAATACAATTGAACTTGTATTGATTACAGTGCTTTTTGTAAATACCAGTATGTATATTTTAATACTGCAGATAGCTTTGGTTAGTTTCTTATCCTGTTTATTCTATCTGATTCTTATCACAGGCATCTGAATCCATCAGCTGAAGTGGGATTGGGAATTTGGTGGCAGTTTGTCTTCACTGTAGCTCTCCTGCTGGGGTTTTTTTTGTTTCTGATTTTTTGTATTGTGGGGTATTTTTAGGAATTGAAGCAGTTTTGCTTTTCAGAGTTTTAAATGGATTTGTGTCTTTGGAGCTTGAGTGTTATATCAATTTTTAAGACTGCTGTATCAATAAAAATGATAAACCAGCTGCCACTGCTGTAATTAAAGCTCAGTGTGCTGAACCAGCTGTTTGTAAACATGGGTGCTCTTAGGAATACTTTAAAAGCTGGTTCTTGAGGAGTACACTTAACAGTCTGTCAAAAATTATGCTTTAGTGTATGCATCTACTGCAGAAGCAAGAACATATAATGTCTTGCTTTAATCACAGTGTATTGGATGTCTAAGTCTTGGATTCTATTAACTCTTTTGGAAGGGAGGGAGGGAAAAGATACTTCTAGCTGCTTCCCTCCTCTACCCCAGCATGACGTTTGCCTGTTGTGCACTAGGGGTATTTTCTTGGTATTCTGTCTCAGAATACCACTTTGTGTCAGAATTTGAAGGAAAAGTAGGAACAACTCTTTAACCACTAGTAAACTGGCTGCAGAGCCATAGTACTTGTCAGCTGTTGTGCTTTCTGTCAAGTCTGTAGTGAGACTTCATCTTTGGCTTGAAAAAGAAGGGGAAAACTAAAACTTATTGAGGCTGTTTAAACGTAGCTGTGTTTCATGTCTTTCCATGTTTCAACCTTCATTAATGCAGAGTAACATATAAGTGAACTTAAAGCACATTCACCACCCGCTACTAAAAACATTGTTTAGATGGCTTAAATGTATGCAGTGGGTAAGTCTTCTGTCTTACAAACAAGCAAGAATAGATGGAAATGTAGTGCATTTGACTCTCTCTTTCCAAGGCTTCTAAGCTACCCAAGCAATGGGTACGATGCTGCTCTTAATCCTTTGACAGCAGCTGTAGAGGTCTGAATAATACCACAAACTGCCAGACAGGGGAGGGAACAGAACAGCTGATAATACAACATTTTTCTGAATGAATTCCTTAAGTCTGCACTAATGAAACTGGTTTTATTCTTTAAGAGACTTGTGAACTGTCTTGAACAGAATTTTCTCTGCACCTGTTTTTAATTGGCTATAATATTAAATGTGTAGGGAATAAAACATTTTTTCTTTTGACCTTTTAATTATTTACCTGTTTTCTATTCCCTCTTCTGTTCTTCTCACACCTGCTCTGCATTTTCACAGTCACTGACTCTAATCCTCTTTTCAGTTATTCAGTTATAATCATGTTGTTAATAAATGTTATCAGCCAACTGAGAAATGTCAGGTTGAACCAACTACTGATGATAGACACGCACATAAATAGTGTTCTCCCTTACTTAGTGAGGTCAGCAGCAACAGGGCAGTAGATAAGCTGACTTGAGCATCAGTGGTAGGGTAGCTGGAAGAGTCAGGAAGAAGGGGAAAAATGAGTTCTAAAACTCGTTGTCCTCTGTTCTTCTTAATTGGGCTGTGAATTACGAGGAAGCTGGTATAAGCATTAAAAAGCTACAGAATTTTGAAAATGCTTTGTGTACAACTACAGTTTTCTAGGTATTTGTAAAAATTATATGCTGTAAAAATGGCCAGTTTGTTCTCCAGTTATATGTAAGCTTTTCTTATAAGGCCTGTAAGTGCTTTTTAGGGCATAGGAACTTGATTTACTGTTTCTGGGCACAGAAACCTAAAGGCACTTCCTTGATTCAGGTCTGGGTATGTGTTGTTTCATGCTTCTCACAAGCAATACTTTGCTTAATCCCTTTCCTCAGTTTTGATAGGTCATAGTCTTTTTTGTTGTTGGCTGCTTGGTTACATAGATGGTCTTAGGTTTTGGTGTTTAAAAATGCCATCCAAGCATAACAGTTCCTTCTTCCCTAATTACAGAAATCCTTAAAGCACATTCAGTGCCAGAAAAAATGAATGTTAATTGTGAAATTGTCTTCATAAAAACTATTGCACCATATTTTTGACCTGGGGATGAAACTCAACATCTCTTCTTCAAATCTATTTGAGAAGAAAATCTTTAGTTGGGGGGGATTGGGAAGACGTTAAAAGATTTTTAAACGTCTGGAAGAAAGCAAGGTGTTAGATGGAGATGAGAATAACAACTACAAGTCTGTGTTTGTGATGATGCAAGGTATATATTTAATCTTTCTAAAAATATCAGTATGTACTCCTGAGCTCTAAATGGGAACTCATTTTACTAAAAATTCTTGTCTTGCCTCAGTTTGTAAATATGTTAACAACTACAGAAACAATGCGTTTGTGTTATATCTCTTTAGATTGGCAGAAACCATTGCTAAATCTTGTTTGATCTGCTGGATGTTGGTTATTATTAATGTAAAAATGTCTTTGCTGGTGATTGAGTTGGGAAATTACAGTATCTGTACAAACTTGGAATGCTAACATTTATTTAACTCTGTCATTTACACACCTGAAAAATTGCTGTTTAACTGCTGAGTTTGACTGAATTCTTTTTGGCTTTTTTCTTTTTTTCTCCATCAAGGTTATGTCCAGGGGATGAGCGACTTGCTGTCACCTGTCTTGTATGTTATGGAGAATGAAGTAGATGCCTTTTGGTGCTTTGTATCATACATGGATCAAATGGTAAAATAAGGCTTTTTTAGCCCACATAAACAATGTAAGCTGTGGATAGCATTTGGGGTTAACTTATTTTATAAATTTCATTGGGTTTTTAAAATTCTCTTAAAGCAGTCATCTTATGTTTTAAGTCAATGTTTCTTCTGATTGACACGGGTTATTGTGGGTTTGTGATACTGTTACTGTGCCATGAAGACAAATTTGACTCCTTGGAATTCCAAACTCGGAGCCATCACAGACAAATTTGTATTAAACGGGAGTCCTCTAGCAGGGTGCTGTTCATGACGGGTTCACTGTCATACCTACCTTTTGGCATTTGTTAAAAGCAATTTAGACTTTCCACAAAATAGCTTTTATGAATGGTGCATGTGGCAAAACAATGTGACTGGTATAAGAATAAAAAAAAAGTTGTCTTTTTGGTTTTTAAGTGCAGTGGTGCTGCTTGGAGGTACAGACCATAGGCTGATTATAAAATGTTATTTATTATGTACAAAAGTGTTATTGAAGAAACACAGTTCATTGCTTTAATTAAGTTTCAGTAAAAGGCAGACATTTCATTAGGTAGAAGTACAGTTAAATATCCGTATGTGAAATAGCTAGAGGGTGAGAATCACTCTTGCAATAACAAAACTTTTTTTTTTAAAAAAATGAAAAATGGCTGTAAATATCAAAATGATCATTGAGTTAATAAAAATGACAGTGCTGATATTTTATTCTATCCAGCATCAGAATTTTGAAGAACAGATGCAGGGTATGAAGACGCAACTAATTCAACTGAGTACTTTGCTTCGTTTACTAGACAGTGGATTTTGCAGTTATTTAGGTAGGTGTGTTATTTATGCACAATAACTAAAACAACTTACTGCATTCTATATGCATTGATGTCCTTACCAGTCTTTAAACATAATTCTGATAGTTATATTACATGAGTACAGGACTTGTAAATTAATAACGCCTGAAAGATTTCAATAATTGCTCCATGCCCATTGAAGAACAGGGTCATCTTGTTACTGATTTTAAAAATATGCCATCCTCTGGCACGTATCTTTGATGCTGAAAAGGGGCTATCGTCCTAAAAATGAGTGGTATGATTGCGTACCTGTAAAGTGTGTTGGTTGTCCTTCTCCATGCTGCCCTTGCCCCCACCCCTTCCCTTTTCTTAGCCAAATTTGGTGTTTATGCAATGTAACACTCTTATTTCTAGAATCTCAAGACTCAGGCTACCTTTATTTTTGCTTCCGATGGCTTCTTATCAGATTTAAAAGGGAATTTAGCTTTCAAGATATTCTTCGACTCTGGGAGGTAAGAAGGTATTTTGTCACAGAAACTTCAGCAGTCTATAGAGTTTAGAACAAAAAGCGCTGTGAAGTGATGAATAGTCTAAAAGATTTACTTTTTTAAAACTGATTCGTTGCAATATGCTGGGGATATATTAAAATAAGTCATGTCTTTTTAGCCAAAACAACAACTTGGGAAGTTAATGAAAAAATACTTTTAAGAGCTGGGGGGAATAAAGTGACTTTCTGGAAACAGTTTGGACGGGATCCTTCAGATAAGGCTCTTAAGTGAAAGTAGTAAGTGGAGAGTATTAGTTAACTTTTAATGGAAAACAGCTTATGCTAGAAGAAATAGCATTTCTGTGTGTCTGATTAATTCATTGATATTGGTAGTACTTTAAGATTAGGTGGAATGAAGCACTGGTTGGGTAGGTTTTGTTAGCCCAAACCATCAAGAGAATGATGTCAGAAGATGCAGTTGATCTTGATAATAAGGCCTCATGATGCCAAATAACTTCTGTAAAACATAAAACGTCGAAGTTCTGATAATTCCAGGTTAATGAGATCTTCATTTAGGTAATCTTGGGATCAGGTAGAGTAATTCAGACAAACTAGCACTTTGTTGAACACTTTAATTCTTTGTTCCAAGAAAATCAAGGAGTGTGTCAACAGGACAGGTTTATTGTGTAAGATGCGTTTAACAAGAACACAGTATCCACTAAAAACTCCCAAACATCAGAATTGATGTTCAGATGAATGGAAGGCATATATTCTAGGATATAGCATCACATAGAGTTGCATTGGGGAATGGAAGGGTAATGAAAAGAACAGGACTGAGATGCATAAAGTTTGTACTATAATGAAAAATAATGTTGTTTGCACTATAATGAAAAATAATGTTGATGCTTTTATTCACTTTTTCCACTAATGAAAAAGGAGGCACATACAGAGGAGGACCAGTATTTAAAGCTGTCTAAAGTAAATCTTTTTTAGCTTTTTATTATCTGTTGGTGGAATTTACTATCATAGAGTATTGAAGTGGTATTTTAACTGAAGAAGACTAAAAATTTTATGAATAACATTCATAAATAAGGGCACCAAAGTGTACAAAACAAAAGGAATTCTCTTATTCTGAGGTATAAATGATAATGATTTTTTTTGGAAAAAAAATAAAAAATCACCCATCTCATTCCCCCCCTCAGTGTTATGTTGTCTTCTCAGTATTTTTTTTTAAGATTAATTTTTCTTTTTAAATTGATGACAACAGTATTTTTGTTTACAGTTTATAGTCTCAGGCTAGCATCACCTCGGCTTTAATGTAGGTATACATTTGCATACAGAAAAGAAACACACCATATTTCTAACTTTTTTTTTCTTTCTGTTTTAGGAAGGTGATGGAAACTATTGATGTATGATAGTCTTGTAGGTTTCTTCTGGCACATTATAATACATGTTTACTACAAGCATTCAATTTCTTTGCTAGGAGATACGGAACGGGAAGGGGTTTTAAAGATGAAAATCTTGTTTTCCATTTTAAAACAAACTGATTAAGGCATTATATTGATGTTTTTATGTGAAAGCTAGTATCACCTTTGTCACAGTTGAAGTCCAGCTTACAACAGTTGGGTTTTTTTTTTCCTGTTCATAGCTATGCAGCTTCATTGGTATTAACGGTGTGTATATGTGGGATTTACAAAGGCAAGCTTTAGACACAGGAGACCATTTTCCCCTTTGTAATCAGCAGAGAAAAATGAACTGCTTTTAGGGTATTTCAGTCTGAGCAAAATTGATGTGCTGTTTTGTAATAGCACATGAATGGAGGGAACTTACTTGAAGGTGATGTCACCCTGTGACATACTTGCTTGCAAAGGGTAGAATGGGAAGAAGGGGAGGGACCATCTGAAATTCCAGTCCCCAGCTCTAGGACTTCTAGGGCATTTTCTGTCTAATACATGAATTTCAGGGTGTTCTTTTGGACCTCCGTTTCTGTCCTCTGAGTTACCTAACTCTAAGGTAGTATCAGATACTTTTCCCCTGTTCCCACCGGCTTCACGACTTCCAGTGTTTTATCTCAAAAAAAGGAATGAAGATTCTTCACTAGACCAGTTATTAGACTTTTGCCTTGAAGATGGGAGATACTACTCCCCACCAGCTGGAGTGGAAGCTAAACCTAAGCTCTCCTAATTACCGAGCAAAGCAATAACAATCAGGTTGTGGTAGAAAATGTGGGTGGTTATATCATCATTACATGGTGCAGCAGGGTGTGCTAGGCAGCGCATGTGCTAGAGAGGTGTCATTCTACCTTGTGTGGGTAAGTTGAGACACATGGTATTTGCAGTGCTATATGCAACACCTTTTTACAGAAATATGAATCCAGGTTAAACTGCTCTGTGGGTAGGATTATTTATGGTATGTTTCAGCAGTCTCTCTCAAACTCAGCCAGGATAGACAGCATACTGAGCCACTGCTTAGATGTCCCAGAATTGAGAGCAGCTCAGTTCCTCTTTCACAGTGGAGGGATGGACAATATTACCTAGTAATTCCAGCCTGGTCTTATTCTTCTCTTGCACAGTGGGCTGCTTCATTCTCAAGATAGTGCAGGAAGACTGGGTAGAAAAAGAAGAATCCCAGAAGAAAAATTCTCGTAACAAAATTACGTAGCTAGCTCAGAATTAACTTCCAGTGTTATGCTAGTACAGCTCACATAGTATAAAACTGGAGTGATCTAGTGATAAATTACTTTACATATATGTTAGTACTGGTTACAAATATTCATGGATGCTGAGGTAGCACCAGAACAAAGGAGTCCTTACTTGCATAGTTTTATCAGAAAGATACAGGAGGAAAAGAGTTAATACACTTGAGTGGTATACTTTTATATTCCTAATTTAAATGCTGGTTTTCTTTGATCTGTTCAGCTCTTTGTGATCCTGTTGTTACGCATTTACGTACATAAGCTTAACTGCATACTCTGCTCCAGACTTTGAGAGGTGTATTGAAAACAGTAGCAAAAAGTATGGAATTTCTTGCAGCTGGTGACAGCTGCTAATTTTCCTCAGAGAGGAGAGAATGTCTGTAAGCATCCTTGCTAGTATTACTGTGTTTTTTCCCCTCTTTGAGGCCAGATCTAGCTTCCACTGCAGTTAAGCCTGAAGCCAGTACTTCTTTAAGTAGGTATTCCAGTAGGATAGCATTAAGTTGGAGACATGAAAGTTAAATATTCTGTTAATGTCCATGAAAAGGTAACTGTTAAACAGGACTATATTTTGGGTCAGTTTCCCCTATAGCCTGCACTGTCATGTTTCTATCATGAATATCATGGTTAGGTTAACGCAGCTTATTGTCTGATATACTTCATTATGATTGCTGTAGATGATTCATGGTCTGAATGCCATGAGAATTTGAGTGTACCAGAAATGTGTGGGTAGTAGTCTGCTCTCTTCATATGCAGACTTGGTGTTGAATCAAATCCATGTATAGCTGTCAGTATTTCCTTCTTAAGAAGTAGGAGTGGAAAAAAAAACAAAAACAACAAAACCACAACCAAACCAAAAAGAACCAGTAGTGTGTAGAAAGACCGTATTTGGTAGACTGTAGGCATTTTGTATGATTGTTACTGTTGTATCAGTCTGTTTGTATTCCAGCCTTTTTCCAGGAGTGAGAGAATACTTTTTCAGATACCCAATATTCTGTTAAAGATGTGAAATTTAATTCTGGACTGAGTGAATTGAACCTTAATTGAAACATTCATGATTAATTTTGCTTTATTTTAAGTGAACTTGGTTTGGATATCTCTCAGATTTATGCAATTCTGTTTACATGTACTAGTGATAAAAGTTCAAGTAAGCTCTTGCGGAGCTTTAAGGCTGTGTTCTATTAATAATGAAGAAAAGAAATTTTTGCTAATGAAGTAAGACTGAATCTTCATGAGTCTGCTTTCTTACCTGCCTCTTTTTGAGAGTAAATCCATTGACTTAAATCCCTTTATATGTCTGTCAGAGCAATTTATGCAGGTTTTTCTTCATTTTTTTTGTTGTCAGAAGTGTTCTCCAGCTTTCTGCCCACCATGCTTATTCTCTTTGACTGTTTTTTTCTTTTTTTTTAAATGTGACTCTTAAAAACATGCTGAAATAGGGTATTAATGCTGAAGTTGCACATTTCAGTCCCAGTGAACTCGCAGAATGATTATCAGTGGCCTCTGTGGGACCAGAAGCCAATGTGTCTGCAGTCAGAAAGTAACACCCCCTACCCCCAACACCTGCGTGTACATGTATTTGGGCTTTTGTAGTGGGGAAATTGGGAAAAATTTTAGCACCTTATTTATAACTGATAGAAACTTTTTGGGAGGTTGCTGAGCACAACGCACTTATACCAATTCATACTTAATGCAGACACACTAAGCCACACAAATAATTAGTTAGTTTTAATTACTTTTGTGTAGTTAGTAGTTTTGAATGGGAGAATTTAACAAGAGCCAAGGCAGAACGCACACACTCATAGGACTGCAAGCTCAGGCAGCTTAATAACTGTATATAGTGGGCAACCTGGTAGACACAGAAGTCTTAAAGAATGGGATAAGCATTTGGTGACTCAAGACTTGCAGTTGTCACTAATTGGCCAAAAGACAAACTTCACATAGTTGCATAAATACTTAGTTGCCTTCAAAAATAGCTTATTGTTAGTTAAGCTGCCTGGCTTGAGGGCATTTCCAACTCATTTTCTAAGAACTGCTTTTGTTTTTTTGAGGAAGAGCATGAGCACTTAAAAAGTGGTTTTCTTATTTTAACAGGTCATGTGGACAGGATTGCCTTGCCAGAATTTTCATCTTCTCCTTTGTTGTGCTATCTTAGAATCTGAAAAACAGCAAATAATGGACAAGCACTATGGCTTTAATGAAATATTAAAGGTATTGAATTCTTATGCGTTATTGAAATACTAATTAACTTTTTGAAGTTAATGCGATGTGTTTGTATTTCATGTTGGGCGGCAGGAAAAGTTCATACTATCTTCTGAAGGCTTAAATGTGAGCCAGATATTTATCTTCCATGCTTTCAAAATGATTTGGTTTATGTCTATGTTTAGTGCTAAGATTATTAACAGACGGAAAACGATTCTGCCCCTTAGACTACTGCTTAGTATGTTTAATCTTAATTTTTGATTTTTTCTTCTGTAATCTTATTTATCATCTCTTTGAAAACGTGATCTGGGGGATACCTAGGAGGGCTGGATAGTTTGCCACATTTAGAAGTGCCGTGGATTCCTCTTAAGAATATTGGATACTGGTGAAAGCCAGCACTGCCTACTACAGGTTTCAGTACGCATTTGTCAAAGCAAATAGAGTATGTTTAGCATTTCATAGCTTAAGGAACAAGCTTGTAAGGTGATCCTTACTAGCAGTGCAGTACAGTATTAGTGTGTTTAAGTAAAGTGTATTGTATTTCAAATAAAGCATATTTACCATTTATAATACTTACTGGTTTTGTGAATGTATTTTTAGCATATCAATGAACTGTCTATGAAAATTGATGTGGAAAATATACTCTGCAAAGCAGAAGCAATTTCTATACAGATGATGAATTGCAAGGTAAAGATATTTTGAATATATCTACTGTTAGCATTTATAGACAGTAAAAGTATGTAGTTGGCTGTTAGTGCACATGTATGATTTGGCAAATAACTAAATGCCTGGGTATGATAAAGGATGTGCTGTATAGGGCACGTGTCTTCTAAAAGTCTGAGAGCAAGAGTTACTGATTTTCTAGAGCAGCGTTGTTGGGGAAGACTGGATTGTGCTTTTTGGTCATGATTTCTTAACTTACTAGATAACTTAGTACAAGTAACTCGATGTTTAGTGTGCTCAAGAAAAATGAGGTGAAAGGTGTATTGCACTGAAAGCATGCCAGACTTACTAGGTAGAACCTAATGATTCACTGACTAGAACTAATTTTGGTAATTATAATTAATTGTGTAATTATAATAGTTTAGACTGTTATTTTTGTGACTAAGATTATACTGTTAATTGGGAATTGATTCCTGAGCCTGTCCCCCCTTTGCTGTCTTCTTGAAAAGCAGATACAGAAAATGGTAACTTTAGTGGAACTAATGCTGAGACATGCTGTCAGTACAGCTAAATTCAGATGAATTATTACTTACTGGGGGTGGGGGGCAGACTGGGCGGGACCTTCTTGTTAACTTTTTTCATTTAATTATGGTGATTTTTTAATACTGGGGTGGTTTTCTCCCCCCCCCCCCCCCCCCCCCCCCTCCTCCTTTTTAGGAATTGCCGCAAGCAGTTAGTGAGATCCTGGGGTTAGAAACCAGTTCTGTAACACCAGATTCAGATACTGGAGAGGACGAAAGTGGAGCTGTGTTGAGTTGTCTGACGTCGTCATATCAGAGTGTCTCAACACCTGTAACTGCTGCCAATGGAACAAGAGACGGCACTCAACAGATGTCTGAGACGCAGAGCCTGACACCTGCGTAATTACATATTGTTAAATTGAAGAAAGACTTTTACTGAGCATGTTTTTTTTCAAGCACTTGAGAGATGGATATTTAAATTTGGTGTTGATTAAGCTTTAAGGTTGGAAAGAAAACCTGTACTGTAATGCTCTTGCATTAAAGCTTTACAACATGACTCAACTTAACTATTTTTGTAGTTTCTTCTACCAAAATAGCCTTTTGTTTTCAATAACATTCCTTAATATTTTTGTAGCCAAGTGCATTTTCTTTTTGCTGGTGAACTGCAAATGGATGGTGATAAAGAATGAATTAAAAAATTCTGCATTTGCTGAGCTTTCACATGTATTGATCTAAGACAGTGTGAGCTCTTTGATTTGAGCAGATTCACAATAGGCCAGATGAAACTGCTGTAGAAAAATTTTCAAGCTGAAGGGATGCCGATGTGTTAAAGAAGGATCGTTTTGTAAATGAATGGGTTTTCCCTATCTCAATTGTTTACAAAAATACTTCTAAGTATTTGTTGCTGGTTGAATGTAGATTTGAAATGGACATTTATACTTAAACAGTTTGATGTCCAAATACTGAATTTTGTGTAATTGGGAGTGGATGAACAGTATATTTTTACATTAACATATCTTCACTTTATATATGCATATATATATTTACACACATACATGCACTATATACACAAATGTTTGTGAATACTAAAAAGGATAGTCATATTTTCAATATCCGAATAAACTTGACTGTTCATTCGTATGAATCAGTTTGACCAAATTAATGCACAGCTCCAACTTGGGCTCTTTTTCAGAATTTTTCTAACTGAAGGTAACTTTCATGTGAATACATTCAGTCCTACACTTGAGGTAATTTTGCAATTGATTTCTTGCAAACTTTACTAATGTTTATCTTTGCTAATATATTAACTGATCAATTAACTACTTACACTATTTTTATGGCAACATTATTTGGAGAATTAATAAGCAGGTTATAAAAAAACAAACAACCAACCACAAAGCAAATCAGTAATCACAATTAGCATTAATGGATTTTTTTGTATATGCAGAAGGCAGTGTGAGTTTGTTCCATGCCATGCTGATGTCCTTTGATGTTATGTGAAATTTAACATAACTGATTCAGTGTATTCATTATTTGGTAACTATTGTACATATATAAAATAAAAATCAAAGCTTATTTAGTGTTTTTAATTAAATCATATTTAGAGAAAATATGTAGTTGTCTGGTTGTTGATATAAGAATATGAGCTAGAGGGGATAACTAACAATGGTTAGTCCCTTGATACGTATTTTGTGAATAATGAAGAGCAGTGGGAATATCTGTTACAGAGTGGAACATGCCTTTTGACTCCAGACAGTTGATGCATGGGATATAGTGGAGCTTTCTTCTGGAGCAGTTTACTTTTACAAATGTTATTTGTGCCATCTAAAGCAAATACAAGTAATACAAAAAGGCTTTAATAGATAAATCAAGTTGTTTCAATAATTTGAGACCTGATTAAACTTCTCTCACCAGTTGTGAACAAACACTGGAGAGCTGAATCAGTATAGATTTTGTATTTAATACCATGCATGTGCTATCTTTCATCAGTTAATAAGGAGAGTCTTAAGCAGTGAAAGTCAAGGATTGATAGCTCAGTGTATCTGTAGCCTTTCATTTCCTGTCCAGGAAATTACTGGGAAGCGTCGTGTGTCACAGTTCCCTGTTGAGCATTGTGCTTCTTGGCAGTTCATTTAATATGGCATAGAATACATAAAGGCACTAGAACTTAGATAATCACAATTTTGGTTCAGATATACTAAGCAAGTTAGGGGGTTTTGGTGCACCTAGTTCACTTTGAAATGTACTTGCAAAATGTTTCTATCAAAAATTATGTTAAAATGAACTATAGAAGGGTGGAGAGAAATGTCTAAAACAGAAATGCAGTGGGCAAATCTGTCAATTAACTATGCTAATCGTTATTTAGTTATTCAGGGTATGCAGCCATAAAAAATGATATGCAACATACTGATATCTTGGAGAAAATCATAATTGACTGAACATGAATATTCAGATGTTTAGGAGAAGTATATATAAGTGGAATTTTGTCATTGCGTAGAATTACGGCTGTGGTTGCTAAGAAATACTATCAGACCTTAAAGTTTGCCTTCCCTTTTTGGTTATAATTGTTGATCTTTTTCTTTTGTATTAAGCACGCTCGGATGTCAAGGATGAGAAGGTTGCTCCTGAATTAACAGTGAGCAGCTGTTGTGGAAAGCTTGGAGTAGATGGGCTTGCTCTGCTTCCCAATGGCGAGATCAAGTGCCCCTTCCAGTGTTCATTACCTGTAACTTCCCGCTGCCGGCAGCCTTGCAAAGAGCTGCCACCAAGAGGGACCTCATCCTCCACCAAACTGGCCCTCATGGTTAGGGGTGGATTTAGTTTAAGCTGAGACTACAAACACAGTAAGAGGCCTTAATGAGGATCGTGCTGCCTGAGAAGCTGTGGGTTGGAAGTTTTGGATGTGTAAATTTCTTTTGTATGTGGACGATTGTTTAGATTTAACAAATAAACTAACACTGAATACATTTTTGGTTACACTTGTCAGGCTATAAAAGAGGCAATACTTGTTTAATTCCTGCAAACCTGTTTGGTTTTTTTAATGCTTGACTTAATTGTCTTTTGGGGGTGAGTATTTAAAACTTGGTACTTTTCAATTGTGGCAGTATTCCAGTGTGTTTTGTTCTAAGGTAAAAATTATATTTATGTGGGTACCTCCTTGAGAGATTTTTCTTATTTTGCCTGTTCTGGCGATTTTATTTGTTTTGCAAGTACATTCTTGTGGTCGTCTCCTGTTTGAGGGCCAGATGATAGCTTACAAAAAGGAGAATTGGCTGAAGCTTCTTGGAAGTTTGGACCAATGTGAATGGTTTTGATACTGGGAGGTTAAAAAAAACCTACAGAGGTATGATACTAAGTTGCCCATAGTAATCGGTGCTTCAGGTGTCTTGAATACATTTAGTAAACGTGAGCCTGTCCTGTATGTCCCTAATGAGTGGTTTGCACCCAGTGAACATTGTAGCCAGTGGCCTTCAAACCCCTGTCAGGTGTGGAGTTTTTGTTTTTGTTGTAGTGGGTAATCTTCCTAAAGAATATGAAGGAGATATATATGTATATATAAAAAACAGGTCCTTATTGCTTTAAGAACCGAAAGTGGAAATACTATGATGTTGAGTAGTAACATCTTTTGATCTGTAGTTTAATTGAAATTACGGCGTTAACGTTCAACAAGCCCAGTTTTGTTGCTAACAAGTTTTTTTCTTAAGACCTTTTCATTTTTCTAGCGGACGAATTTAAGATGCAGATGGTGCCTCTTCAATTCTTCTCTCTAGTATTTCTTCACATACTACTCTACAAAATTCTTTGGCCTGTCAGCCAGCCAAAGCAGTGAGAAATCTGATTCCTCACTACTTTCAAATGTGTTCTTCTGCGCCAAATCATACTCCATTGCTGAAACTTTTTAGAAAGCTATAAAAAGTATTCTTCCAGCTTCCACTTTTTGAAAGAATGTTTAAGTTCAAAACAACTGAGGCACTTTTTCTTCACTTTTCTAAATAATTTTGTTACAAGACTCTTGCCTAACCTGAAAAACTATTTTATTATAAATTATTTGGCATTCAGAATTTGGACCATGAACAAGATTTGGTACCACTAGAATGATTTGTGCATCCTAGTGTGGTGCATATGAAACCTTACCAAGTTTGGGGTTGACTTTCTGTAAGTAAAATCTATGTTCCCCTCAAACTGTTCCTTGTTAAACAACAGAAATGACAATGCTGAAGAGGTTAGTGACATGTTAGAAGTGCATCTGTGAGTTGGTTCACATTATAAATGGACTGGAAAGAGGTAATTAGATGGCCTGTGTGCAGGAGTAATAATTTGCTTAGAGAAAATGTTAAGTATTCCTCAGACTGTGTTAGTCAGTATTCTTGTATAGATGCAACTTAAAACTGAAGCTTGGTCTGTGGGCTGCAGAAAAGTGGCTGGTAACATGATTTTGTCTGTGGTGGGCTAAATATCTTAAAATACATTATTCAAATCTGTTGACTGTTTTCTGAATGTTTCTAGTCAGTGGCTGGTGCCACCTCCGTGTGACAGATACATGGCAGAGAGGTCGGTGCTTGTTCTTAGGAGGGGAGTTCCACAAGCATTCTGTGTTGGTTGCGATTAAAGCAGGAAATCTTCACCCTTGGTTCTGTATGTGCAATTTTGTACCTGTAACTAGCTCTACAGTTGACATGACTGTACATAAGAATTGATAAGGTGATGAGACATAGATACATAACTGAGGACTTAACAGATTTCATGTGTGCTGTTATATTTGATTTAAAGATGCTTTCAAATGCTTTTTTTTATGGTCTTAAAAGATGGGCTGTGCTTCATGTTTAGTGGGACTTGAAAATGTCTGCTATTCAATTAAGTGATGTTACAGCAGTACAGGCCTTGTATAAATTAAGCTTGAATTAATTTTTCATTCAAGTGGGGATTTTAATCTTAAAAGATTTTTTTTTAGAGAATGTGTGCTATTTTTTCATGTTAAATTGCTGTAACTTTGGGACAAACTGAATTTTCTGATGAATTGCAAACAAAATATATCGTAGGATGTCACTTTTGGCCTCATCAAGAATTAATTTCACAATTGAATCAAATACATATTTCAAACTGTCCATGTAATTCAAATAAATGAAGTCTTTTAGATGGGTTATTTTTTGAAGGAATTCAGTTGTACGTATTTTGATTATACAGGCTACATGTACCTACCTTGACATTAGTTCTTAGACTGTTTCTACACACGTATGTTGTTACTAACCAACTAACTGCAGAGCCCTGTTACATAGAGCTTAAATTTTTGCCAGGCTAGCAGTTCAGCAAATGGCAGTCACTTGTTTTCTCTCTGTGTGTTGTGCTTGCCCCTGGCCAGCAGCCAAAGCACCCACCCAGCCCCTCGGCTACTCGCCTCTCCCATGGGATGGGGAGAAAATAGAAGGAAGGCAAGAAGGGTCATGGATTGAGACAATGACAGTTTAACAGGGAAAGCAAATGCTGCTCCCGCAGGCAAAGCACAAAAGAGGATTTCATTCCCTACTGCCCAGCAGCAGGCAGAAGTCCAGGTGCTTCCTAGAAAGCAAGGCTTCAGCACAGGTTCCTTGGAAAGTTAAACACCATGACCATGAATATCCCTGCTTCCTCCTTTCACTGAGCTTTTATGGCTGAGCACAATGGCACGTGGTATGGAATATCCCTTTGGTCAGTCTGGGTCAGCTGTCCTGGCTGTGTCTGCTCTCAACCTCTTGCCCACCCCAGGGGAAGAAGCGAGAGCGCCTCAGTGTTGTGCAGGCACCGTTCAGCTACAGCCAGAACGCTGGCGTGTTAGTGACGCTGGTTTAGGCACAAACCCAAAGCACAGCATCACGGAGGCTGCTATGACAAAAGTTAACTCCATCCCAGCCCGACCCAGTTTGATGTGATGACAGCTGTTCTTGATGGTGTCTGAGACCATGTTAGCAAAAAACCTAATCCTTCCTATTGAAGAGGTCACTTTTTTAGTGCCCATCTAAACCTGATGCAAACGCCATTTATATTACGTACAAGCAATTGGTATTCAGCTGTTCTGTTGCTTGTCATATTTCAATGAGATGCAACACCAGAAACTTTTCCAAAATGCTCTTGCTATATGAATTGGTCCGGATGTCCTTTAGGTTGCGTGGTTGCGTACCACCTTTGGGCACTGGTCTTGGAGACCTGGTTTTACTGGTGAAGTAACTGATGGAGGAGACAAAGTCTTTAAAGGACAGATATTTGGGTTCAGGGACTTGATAATTCCTCAAGCAGCAAAACAATACAACTACTGCTACCAAAAGTGCTGATTATATATATATGTATATATTTATGCTGTTATGGTTAATTTGTGTAGCGTATGGTGAACCACATAAGCTGAAAAAACTCAGGCTTAACCAGTTCTTCTAGCCAGATCAGTCATACCACAAGTTTGGGTTTTTTTCCAGTGAGGTATAGACCTGAGTATATGCATACAGCAAGTTTGTTAAAGTCATGGATTTGCGATGTTGGAAGGCACTTTTAAAAGTTTGTCTATAATAGACTAGCTAGACTATCTCCTCTTGGAAGGCACGTCTGTCTTCTGCTAGATGCTTGTCTCTTCAGAGGGTACCTTTGTAGATCCTGCAGTCTATTATGCAAGCACTTCTGAGGTGTTTGTGGACTTCCAGGGCAGACTGACTGACTGTGTGTGGTTGGTGATTTTCTGTGACTTCTGACTCCCTTCCCATGAGCTCTGTCTTATCTTGTAATTGTGTGGCTGATCATCTATAGGTAGCCCTTACACTGCCAAAATCGGTTCAAATTATGTAACCTCTGAGGTAGGTACAGTCTGGGATTTTATGGGTGGTCTCTACATGGTCATTTAGCTGTTATTAAGTAGTATGAGAGTGAGGGTAGGTACTTGGCGCTCTCCTGTTCTCTGCACCAATCTATTAATAGTTTCGTCTGGACCTGGTTTCCTTATCTCTCGTGAGAATGTTATGAGAGACCATGCCAAATGCTTCACTACCATCAAGATGAATGACACGTTGTTTTGCTTTGGTCCACAGGACTGTCATAAGAGGAAATGAGATTTGCTTGACTCAATTTGTTCTCAGCAAATCCATCTTGGCTGCTTAATCATCTGTTATCTTCTAGGTCTTTAAGAATAATTTGCGTACTTCTGTTTTCTCAAACAAATGAAATTAGACTGGTCCATAATTCTTCAGCCCTTCCTCCCCAATATCTCCTTGCAAATGGACGTAATTTTGGCCTTTTCCCAGTCTTTTGTCACTTGTCCATCCCCTGAGCTCTTGAAATAATGATGGCAGAGATTTAATAAGCCTACTCTGTAAGCGTGGTTTCTGTGCAAAGTCATTTGCTATGATCAGATTTATCCCAAGTATTCTCCAACATTGTTTCATCTTGTTAAAATCTAAGAGCTTACCTCTCTGCCCTTTCTACTATGACAAACTTGGTCACAACTGATTCTTCTAGCAAAGAACATTAAATGCTTAGATAAAGTGGGGATTTTTGTTTTGTACTCTCCTTGTGTTCAGTAGCTGTCTAATACTTCCAAGTCTTGTGGCTGCTGCTGTGTTTAGAGGAAAAAATTGCTTTTGATGTCCTGTACTAATTAGGCTGAATTTTGTACCACAGCCTTTGTCTCCTGTAAGCTCCTTTTTCAAAGTGAAGGTAATGACAAACTAATGACTTATGATCCTACTAGTAAAAGTGTAGTAGAAGACTACACTCCCTCTACACTGAAACTGTTTCCCGACAAAACTTTTTTTTCTTTCCCCCTGAAGCAAGGAAAGGATTGTCTGTCTTCTCTAGGTTTCTTCCCCTTGGGAACTAACAACTGAATGTATTGAAGTCCTTTTTTTCTGAAATTGTCAGTTTCTGCTTTCTTCTTGAAATCATTTTTTGCTGAAGATCGTGAATTCATTTTATGTTCATTCTCATACAGCCCACCTTGTGTAATATTTTCAACCAGTTTGTCTCTGTTGGCTCAAATAAAATCTACCGTAGGGTCTCCTTTCATTGTTTTCTTCTAAATCCTGGATCAAAAATCATCATTTGTATTCCTAGTTGTTCCAAGCCAGTCTATCATTTGGTAGATGCCTATTACCAACAGCTGTTGGTTGATTAAAATCCCTTTAGTGCTACTAGAACTTGGGATGGTTTTGCTGGCTGCTTGAAAACCTGTGTTTCCCATATCTTCATGACTTAAAAATCAAGTCTACATTCTTATCACAGATTTTCCAGCAGACCTATATCATTCAGAGAAATAGACTTTAGAGTTGGTGTGTGTATCTTTGATAATCTGGGTACAGATTGTACATCTTTCTTTGTTGAAGAAGCTCCTTTGGCTAGTCCACTTGTCAATGATTTAATGAAGTCCTTTTTCTATCAACTAAATTGTGATTTGATTAGGTATTGAGACTTATGTTTTCTGTCAGCATCTCTTGCATTAATAATAACCGTACCTGTTCTCCTCCTCCTTTCCTTTTTGACCTTACATTGAATAATATTGTTTTATTTTTTAGATCCTTGTGAAGTCTGTCTTTCTTTATGCTTTTTTGATACTTTTTCATAGCTTCATTTCTTTCCCTGTTCTGCCACATGATGACTTGAAAGTTCTCCTCCCTGCTGTAGCACACCTGCATAGACAAAGACTTGGTGGTGAACTGGGCAAGTCAGATGTAGATGCAGTTTATTTCTTGGTATATACTAGCTACCCTGCGCTGTGATTTTTGTCCTCCTGTTAAAATCAAATGGATGGTCTTAAGGTTGCTAATATATCATCAAACTACAGTCAATGTTACAAATAGTTTTAAGGAAAACTGTGCTGAAATGGACAATCAGTACCTCTAAGGGGGAAAAAAATGACAAAAACATCTCACAGACTTTGTTTGGGTTTAAATTTTCCCTTCAAAATTCTGCAATTTTTTAAGCTGAAAAGGTTTCAGACAACGGTGACTGTTCTCTCATGAGAGGAGAGGAAAACATGTGTGCGTAAACTAAAGAAGATCTCACAGTTTCTGAATTCTGAGTATAGGCAATAAGGTGCCTTTTAGAAATAAAAGTATGCTTATTTATTTCTTAATATCAACATGAATTCCATTTCACAAGCAAAATAAGATTGCTGTGTGGCACCCTGACATAACTTCTAGAACAGGTATTTTTTGATAGCTGCTTCAAGGAACTTCCAATTTTTTGGCCAGCGATTTTAAGTGTTCACTTGTGTTACGTACAAATGCTGTGAACTTCAGAAAAATGAGTTGAGCTCTAAACAAAATCTGTAGTTTAGCAGTATTCCCATAGCCATATACCAGCTCTGTTGTACAGTAGCTAGAACAAAGAAGAAATAAACATTTTCAGTTCATGAATGTATGTCCTTTGATCTGGCATTGATATGGGAAAGTCCACCTGCAAAATAAAAGTTGCAAAAGCATCCTCTCCAGGGAGAAGCAGTCTCTCTGTGGGATGCATAGGCAGGCAGCATGGTTAAAATACTTGCATCACCTGAATCTTCCCTGCCTGTTATATAGGACCTGCTGACATAGTGTACCTCTGATTATTTTTTTTTTTTTTTTTTGCATATGTGAGTCATTCTGAAGAGGTTATGAGAGACAGGAAAGCTTTGCCATGCTGTAGTTACTGCACAGAGCTGTGATAGATAGGAAGGCTACTGGTTAGTAGGGTCATTGATCTGTGATGTCCCAGCTGCAGAACTAGCATCTAACAATAGATAAAATAGTGCTCTGTTATGCCAGTAGGAAACAAGCCAGCTCAGTAGAGCTTGGTTTTGTCATTGGAGATTCAGAGTGCGCTAAGCAATCTTGCACTCATAAATTGTTCAACTGCAGAACTGTCTGTGTACCTCAGGCATAGCAGGTAGGGGTATCAAAGTCCAAAGATTCCAACTTGTTTTCCTATCATTAAATGTGAAAGAACATTCTTGATAACTTACAAGACTGAGCTAATACATGAAGATGTGCTTTCCTCTGATGGGCAAAATGAAATAAACTTTTGTGGGTTAGTGTAACAAAATAATTTGCATTACAGGAGCAGGTAGAGTAACCAAATTATTACAAATTTATTGTCAAGCAGAAGAAAGGATCCTTACTACATTTTACACCTGGGAAACTCTGGAAAAGCGAGGCCAAAGGAGTTTGCTTCAGACCTCCCATGAGTTCTGAGGCAGCTGTGAACCTGCCCTAGTCCTGAACATCGAGCATGACAATCCACTTTAAGAAGGGGGTTGTCTGAGTGACAACAGGCAGTTTAGGCTGGAAACTTTTGCTGTTTATTGTTGTGATTAAGGGTAAGGTTCCATGAGACTCCATGGCAGCTATGAAACTGTCTCAAATCTTCTGTTGTGCTTCTCTGTTGGTCTCTTTAAGAGCAAAATGAATTCCCTGATGATGGAGATCTGTAAATGCTAGCTATGAGGTGCTGAGGTTTTGAAGGGAGGCCAGCTGCAGCCGAGTTAGATGTGACATGAAGCTTAGTACTATCAGTGATACTTGCCTTGTGCAGCTCCCTGCTCAGTGTCTCGCCTTCAGTTGATCAGATTTGCAATTTTTTCCTCTCAGTCTGTGATCTGTATATGTACCAAGTTAGGGCCCCGTGATGCCAGCCATCACATCCAGCTAGGCTGCCCCGGTTCCGGGAGGCTGCAGGGCAATTCACCAGTGGTGCTTTTCAAAGGGAAGTAAGTGGTGCCCGTTTTCCCTGCCTGGTGCACTGGGACAGAGAAAAATATGTGTTTGAAGGAAACCTACTGAGATAGCGCTCCCAGTCCAGATGTGCTGTTCAGCCCTGCACACTGTAAGGCAACCTGTTTATTCCAAGTAGGTCACGAAGAAGTTTTGGAAAATGGGAGAAGCAGGGAGGGAAATTATCAGGGAGAGCAAGTGACAATGGTAGGTGACAAAATGAGTGTTTGACCTTAGAATGTCAGAGAAATTAAAAATGCTAAAACAGTTTCCCAAGCAGATTTGAGAGGCTGAGACAGTCCCTTGACAATGCGATCAAGTTACTGCTTTAGCAGCTGCCTTCTGCTCACATAAAATTTCTGAGCTAATAGTAGTCTCGAATTAAGTAGTAAACAAACTGACCAACCAACTAAATAAATCCTTATCCTGAGACATGGGTATTTCAGAGACAAGTGAAGCTGTCATAGACATATAAATACAAATGACCTGTGTGTGACTCTTACCTTCACAGGCAATTATTAATTGCTTTACGATGCGGTTAGAGAAGAGCCTTGCGGTCAGGGTCTGGCCCTTGCAGGGCTCAGGCAGGACCACGGCCCTCGCTGCCTGGATTAAACAGCATTCCCTTCCAGTGGAAGGGCTCCTTGCATGTCACCAATCACCCTTCAATATATAAGGTACGTTAACCTTTCGTTACAAGATGCAATTTCTGTCCCTCAATACATCTTCTCTGAACCCGTGTTTCTCAAAAAGGGAGAGGGGTGCATTCCTACACCGAGGCGCTTCTCCGCGCAACTTTTCCATGTGGAATCTCGGCCCCTGCTCGCCTGTGGCGCCCTGTTCTCTCCGCTCTGTCCCCGCACCGCTGAGCCCGGTGCTGCTCAGGGCTACCCGCCGCCGCGGGCAGCGTGCCCCCCCCTCCCCGGGCTGTAAGCGTTTTACCCCCCGGGCTGCAAGCCCGTGCCCGCGGCGGAGGCAGGGGGCAGGCCGGCTTGGCTGCCGGGCTCGGGTGCGAAGCGGTGCGGCCGTGCCGTGCCCCGCAGCCGTGCGAGGGGAAGGCGGAGGCGCCGCCCGAAGGCAGCCCCAGGCGGGCGGGGGGAGCCGCCTGGCAGCGGGGGCCCCCGGCGTGGCCGTCGGCAGCGCCGCCCTCCTGGGCCTGGGGGCTCCTGGGGGGGGCGGCGGGGCTGGGCAGCGCCTGGGGGCGACGCAGCTCGCCGTCCCCTCCCGTCCCGCCCCGGCGGTGCGCGGCGGTGGCTTGAGGTAAGCGGGGACCGTGGGCGTCTGCCTGCCGGCGGCCTTCGTCACCCGGAGACGGGTCGCCCCTAATCGGGCTTCCATCAGCCTCCGCGGGGGCGTATAAAAGGAGCCGCGGCGGGGCGAGGCGGGCAGAGCGCGGCGCTGCCCCCCGCCCGGCCGGCCCCATGCAGCCCGCCATGATGATGTTCTCCAGTAAGTACTGGGCGCGGAGGGGCTTCTCGCTGGACTCAGCCCTGCCGGAGGAGCGCCCCGCCGTCGGCAGCCTCACCGTAAGTGGCGGGGCTGGGAGCGGGGATTCTCCGGCGGGAGCACCCCCGGGAGCGGCGGGGACCCCCGGCGGGACAGGCGGGGCAGCCGCTGGGGCGGGCCGGTGCCGGGGGCCGAGCGCCCTCCTCTCGACTAGGGCAAGTGACCGGTTTTTCTGCAGCTGCAGGGGCCGATGAAACTAACTTTGCGGTCTGGTCGGCGCCTGTTCAAAACGCCGCCTTAAAAGTGTCTTTAAATAGTAGTAGCAGTTCCTTTGGCAATAGAAGCCGTGCCACGGAAATGAACGAACTGCTGCTGGAGGGGTATAAAAGCATCGGGGTCCAGTTCAGGTGATTTTAAGTGCTTGAATTTTGAAAGGCTTTGATTAGTCCTGCGGCCCTTCTGGCTCCGCAGAATCTGCCTTTTCGGGGCGCCCGTAAGCCCGGGGGCATGGTACGTGAAAGGCATCCTTGGGAACGTGCCCGTCGCCGGCAGCGGGGCTGCGCTGGCGCCTGTGGTACCCCATGGCCGGGCGCCTGGCGCGGGGCTTGCGGTGCCTGGCAGGGTGCGGGGGCGACGTGCAGGGGGTATGCAAGTTCCCTGCTGAAAACCCCGGAGGTGGGAACCTGCTCTGTGCGGTGGCACGGGTGCATCAGGTGCTTGGGTGGCACCAAGCACGGGACGAACTTACATATGCTTACAGGTGCTTGAATAGGTGCGCTGCAGGGGGAAAGAGTGTTAGTAGGTGCTAATGATGTGATCGGCTCCGAATAGGGGAAATATTTAGGATTATGAAGACTTACCTCCTATAAAATCTTTTCAACACGTGAAGATTCATGTCACTTGAGCAGAGCCAAAAGGATGCACCTGTTTGTACCAGTTGTGAACTGGCCCGTTGTCTTTATAGTAAAATGCAAAGTATCGCTATTTGTACATGCTTTGCTTCTGTTGGAAATACTGAATAAAATGGGATAAATTTGTTTTACTGCCTTTATATTTGAGTTGCTTTCTTCACTGAGTTCTGCCATAGATGACTTTTTTTCCCAAGTACTTGCACTTGCTCCAGGTAATTCTTAGGAAAACCTTAGGGAAGTTGATTATTTAATTATGAAGTGTACTAATGAGCATGGCTTATAAAGATTTGAGTTATTGCAACATCACAGCTTCTTCTAGGCTCATAACAAATAGATGTTCTAGTGTTCACATGCTTGAGAGAGTCTTTCAGTCATCACTTTGGGTCATGCTCACTTGAGAGTATTGTGGAACCTCTGATAGTCTTGGAAGGTGCCAAGTGCTCTTGTTTCCCAGAGGAACTGATGGTACTGAGATTCTCAGACGCTCAGTTGACTATGTGCTCCTCGGTACATAGCTTCCAGAAAGCACGGTGAAAAGTCACAGATGCTATAAAAACAGCACCTTTGTCACTTCATGTGGAGACTGTGTGCTTGACCTACGTGAAAAGGACTTGACCAAATCCCAAATATTATTGAAGTTAAACCGAAAGTGACATTTCCCTAAACAATCCATGAGCAAACCTCCTATGGAGCAGAATCGTATATGCTCAATTGCTAAGAAATAAACATTTGAAACCCTTCACATGTCATTCTATAAACATAATTGCTTTTCCAGATTGTTTCTGTGTAGTCTAATACATAACGAGGAAAGACCACAGAGACTTTTTAGTGTGTCCAGTAACTAGTTTAAGTGTGGCTGGTTTAACCTGTGCTATTAAAAGAGTGGCTTTCAGTAAGATTATGCCTTTTAACTAGCCTTCTTTCTAATTCAGTGCATTCTTGTACATTAAAAACAATAATCAGAAGCTCCCATGGGAACTGCCTTGAGAGCTGTGGGCTCTCTATTCAGTGGAGGGAGATATTTCAGAGTGGACCGGGATTGTGTAAAAAAGTACACCGATTTGATATGAACCATGTGAATGCATTAAGGTGGATGTGATGCAAATACCTCGTCACTGTCAGCAATATCCATTTAAAAAAAAAACATTTTATATAATCTGGTTGGGAAAGGAATCAGGCTGAAGCTTACTAATGTTTTGCTGGGTCATGAAGCACTTGATAAAATCTTGTAAAATCTTCTAGAAGCACAGGGAGACCCTTTGCTAAAAAGTCCATTGGTGTGGGTCCACAGATATTATGCAAGTGGGATAGCCTACCTGTAAGGAGGAAAAAAGAACAGAGATTTAACTTGGCTTTCATCAAGTGTTGTGGGACCTGTTTAAACACATTTTCAGGTTATTTTCTGTGCACTGCTTTACAGTTTACTAAAGAACAGTCTAATCAGTGTGGATTAGTTGTATATGATTTCTAATTTCTGTCTTAATTTTTTTTTTTTTTTAGTGACTATAATACTGATGATAAAAAAGCAGTTGGCATCTCACTGGAAATTTAATTTTTTCAGGCGTCACAACCTGGGTATTAGAAAATGCAGGCTGTTTTTTGAAAATAATGGTTGAGCTTATAAAAATTGTCTGTAAAGGCTGTACTGTTGGCATCTCAATGAGATTTGAGCTGATAAAATTACATTTCTTGGAAAATTCTGTCTGAAGTTTGGCTTTAAGCAATCTTTGACACACCACCCCCCCCCCCAAAATTGTGAGAAGAATATATAGGAGTGGCCAAGTATGATGTAATTTTCTGCATTTTTTTGAGTGCCTCAGCCAACTCATCTTCTACGAGAGGTACGTTTTTTCACAAATATTGGAATAATCTCTCCGGGGAAGTGGTGGGTTCCCCAATACTGGACACTTCTAAGATTCAGCTGGACAGGCTGTTAGGTCAGCTTGTCTACACTGCGCTTTTGCCAGGAAAGGTTGAACCAGATGATCCTTGAGGTACCTTCCAACCTGGTATTCTGTGATTCTGCGATGCAGTCTATGCTTGCATTTCTGTCGCTGTTTGTATAATCAACAGGTGTAGAAGAATGGCTGCAGAAGCATGGCCTTAGAATCTCTGAAGATCTGCACAATCCAGGCCTAGTATTAGAATAGGCCTGTAATCAGAATTGTACTGAAGTTGCTGTGCTGAAGTTAACAAGAAAGGTAGCCTTGAGCTATTCTTGAATCCTGAGACCGAGTAATTATGTTGTGCCAACAGGCCGTGGCTGTAACAAGCTACAGCTGCTGGGAAAGCAGGTGCAGGGCCAGGAAAGGTAGGGACCGGTATGGGAAAATAGGGACTAACAAACTACGAGGCTGAAGCAGAGCAACACAATTAGCTACATGGATAGAATGCTTATTTTAGTCATGATAATTAGGGGTGTGAGAACCGCACGTGTTTAGAGACTACTAACCAATTATGTTTCTGCTTTACGAATATGCATGTGTATCGGTTCTATATAAGTAGTGTTAGAAACTAATAAAGTGGAGCAAGATGCATAACTCATATTGAGCGTCTTCTTGACTCCGGCAAACCCTTCTTCCAACAAATAGGGGTTTTGTTTTCTCAGGAAAAATGATATTACATGACAACACTAGTTGCATTACAACAGGGAACATAAAATTTATGTTTTAAATTTAATGGTTAATACAAAAATATACAGAGCACTGTAAATCACCATAAATTGACTGGTACATGGTAGAATAGCATCACTATGATTTTGCAGCAACATTCAGGTTAGAATAGCATCACTGCAGGCTTTGCAGTAATTTAGAATGTCTCCATTTGCTTGGTATTTATTACTAATGATAACATTGTCATCATATTTGTATTGCAAACATTCATATGCTTTTCTTTAAGCTTTTTTTTTATGCACTGGCCTCTTATACAATCATCTCCAACTTCTGCCTTTGACCTGTGATTCTGGTTTCGAGTAAATGCATTACCTTTTAAATTACATCTGGATGAATTCCATTCTGCTATTTTCTAACAAAAATTTATCTTTGCATAAAGGATTTGTATTGGGAAATGCCTGTTTGCATCTGAGATTATGCTGTTCTTTTTCCATTTGCAGCTAAACAGATCGAGTTCTGGGAAAAATGAAGAAAAGAAAGGGAATAAGGGAGGTGGGAAAGGTGAATCTGTTTCTGAAGGTGGAAAGACAGCTGTGGTGTTTTCCTTGAAGAATGAAGTTGGTGGATTGGTGAAAGCTCTCCGACTCTTCCAGGTAAAGCTTACAAATCATTATGCTGACTGCACTGAGGAAGGCTACCGAGGTCAGGTTATTTGTTGGTATAACTCTAATGGACCATGGCAGGAGGAATAGAGTGCAGTTACACTCTGCAGAATTGAATAAAAGTAACAAAATTTTATGGACCATTCAACAAAGCATTTTGGGCTTGTGAAGGGTTTTCTGGAATAAGATTTAACAGTAATGCTGATGTTCGCACCATTTGCTTTAGATTTCTCATGTGTGATTCTCAACACTGTAAATTACATTTGAAGTTGTCTGTGCAGGCCACAATGAAAGGAGGTGCTTTCAGCGAGCAATTCAGAATCTAAATTACATACAATCAGGTGACGGTGGCAGCATTGCTGCCGGACAATGTTTGGTCATGAGGTTAGATGCACCTTTAAGTGCTTGAGGGGTCAGGGCTTTTTGTGTCTTAACCAGAACATAAATTGTGAGGTTCCTGTGTAGATCCCCATGCAACTGGTGGTTTTTGGTCAGACCGCTGGTACTGCACATAGTCTCCTTGCCTTATTAAGAAATTGAAGAGAGCCTGGAGGCATGCCTGAGGATAGTTAAAGCAAAGTGGTACTATAGGAGTCTTAAGTTGTTCGGTCTGCGCAGTGAAGAGAAAATTCGGAGGTGGCTTGTAGCCTGCCTCGAAGGCCAAACCATCAGAGGGGTAAGTGTGGGAGCACTGGGCAATACCAATCCTACCTCACGGGAGCTGGCTCTGGGAACAGATTCCCAAGGCTGATGTAGATACTTAGATTCCCCAGCCAAGGAAAAGAGGTAAGTTGGACCCAGGGGAGGGAGGCTGCCAGGAAGCGGGTGTTTCACAGAAAGTGGGGAAGCCTAAGTGAGCTAATAGGAGTTGCAGAAGGGGTCGTGTTTTCAATCCAGCTTCTCTCCAAGGGTTAAAGTGTCTAACTGCAACTCTGGCTTAAATGCTTGAATGGGTTTGTATCTGAAATCTTGGATTTACATATCGACTTCCCCTTCTTGGGAGCGGGTATATAACTCGCTGTGGTCTCTTAAAACATGGCTGGAAGATGTTGCAGAGAGACCACCCCCATTCACATAGTCACTTAACAATTTGAGTACTGTGAGGGGGAGTGCAGGGTTTTGTTCCCTACTCGACCTAGGGGAGGTCAGAGTGAATTTGTTGCTTAAGTGGGCTAGATAAGGGGATACACTGTATATATATATACCTTATGGAACATGCCAGTGAAATAGTTCCCTACATATATCCAGAGGTGTAGAAGCAGAGACTGCTGGTTGGCTGTACCAGAGGGGACTTTAATCTGAAATGGACATTTGTGTAAAATACAGCAGAGAAGTGGAAGTACAGGCATGGAGCTGTCCCCGTTTGGAAGTCTGTAAGGGCCCTTTCTGAGAAAAGGCTTTGTTCATTGTCCGGGTGCCAGGCTGCAGAGTGATTATGCCTTAAAATGTAGTGAGGAAACAACTAACACTAAATCTGGCTCTCTGAGCTCACGGCAAATCAATTCTGTGCACACCTGTCTGCAATGAGGGGCTGTCCAAAGCCTCCCACATTTTAAGTATGGGGGAAGAAGAGACCTCCTCAGATGAGCATGGAGGGAGTAAACAGCTCAGTGGAGTGTGAACTAGCTGCAAAGGTGCTTTGCTGCATGTAGGCATATTCCATGGCAGAACCTGGGTGGATTAGCAATTGTATGTAACCAGCGCTTATGTATACAATAAAGGATCTCACTTGGGGTCTGTGCCTTCGTATGCCACAGAAGTAAAAAAAACGTTTTATTGGCTTCACTGAGTAAGTGAAAGAATAGTTGTGAAAAGTAACAGATAGTTTCTGTCTAGCAAAAAAAAGAAAAATTGGAGTCAGTAGAAGTATTAGTTGAGAACAGTCACTTAGTCCTACCTCCTGTTTTGAAGCAAGGCTCTCACAACACTAGATCAGGTCAGCCGTAACACGTTACGGTTATCTGTCGTTGTATGACACCCTTGGCAGACCAGTAGTTGTGGTGTGAGAGAGACCCCACGGGAAAGTTTTCATGCTAGAAGTACGTACACACCCATGTTTGTTGCATCATCGTTTAATTTTTATGGGAACATTGTAACAGAGAATAAATTGAATTAAGTTTTAATTTTATTACAGTTTTTTACTATTAACACTTTTGATTAATGGTAATTACTGCAACAAAGATGGATGAGGATTGGTACACAGTTATCCTCACTAAAACATTATCTTCCTCACGTGTTCATAAGAGGTACTGAAGTATTACATGCTTAATAGCATCAGTTTAAAGAAGCACACTCAAATCTAGTTAAATTAATGTTATTATTATGCATATTGCCTAATTAAATTGCATTAGAATTTAGTATTTATAGCAAAGGTAAATATAAAATTGTATTAGATTTTTTTTTCTTTTTGAAAATTACAATGTTATACTGTGTGAGAAGTTGTCTTGGTAGATAAAATTAAATCATTAGTTGACTTTCTTCATTAAATATAACAGTTTTACTTTCAGTATACAGATGTTTCTGTTGTCAGTGTTTATTAAGCATCACTAACTAGTTGTGTAAATACAAAGTGAGTACTTTCAATGAAAAGACCTTTTAATAACTGGGAAAAACTTCACTGATGAATATGCCATCACTATTGCCTTTCTAGCTGGTATGTCTGTATTTCATCCGTTATTTCATCTTTCCACAGGAAAAGCATGTGAGTATGGTTCATATTGAATCACGAAAATCGAAGAGAAGGAACTCGGAGGTGGAAATTTTTGTGGACTGTGACTGCAGTAAGAAAGAATTTAATGAACTAATCCAGTTGCTCAAGTTTCAAACTAATATCGTGTCTCTCAATCCACCAGAAAACATCTGGACCGATGAAGAAGGCAAGGCTGCTTTTGTATCACTTGGTTTAGATACTGACAAATGTTTTGCACAGGTATCTCCATAGTCTTACACTCCGGTACATTCAGCTCACATTCTGTCTTCTACAGATCTTGACTGTGTCCCTTGGTTCCCCAGGAAGATATCCGAATTAGACAAATGCTCACAGAGAGTTTTGATGTATGGATCTGAGCTGGATGCAGATCACCCCGTAAGTGTGACATGAAATTGTCTTTTAGAGTAGATAATTTGTTTGGGTTATTTGCCAATCAAATAAAAAGCCTGTTGACTGCAGATTCTGAGTACCTTTTTGAGTGTATGCTTTTCAGAAGGTGAGGATTTAGTTCTCTTCAGTAATTTCAGTGAATTAATTTTCCTTTTCTGTAGTAGGATACCCAAAAAGGAGGTCCTCCAGAAAACTTATTCACTGTTTAACAGCTCTGTCCCCTTTTGTACTGCTTTCATTTGTTTATTTTTTAAATTATCTAGTTAATAGAAAGGTTTCAAAACTTAAACAGTTTAGATCAATGTGACTGTTGGTTCTGCCACAAGTAGCTCTTAGGTAAGAACTGATAGTAACCTAGGTGTCAGAGAAGAAAGAATCATGAAGGAAGACTTCATTGGGCTCTGAGGAGGTAATTACAAAATAAAACAGAGCAACGTGTTCCTGTTTCTGCATGAATGCAGCAGATGGGAAGGTGTCTCACATTGTTTCCTGACTTTGGTGACAGGAGACAAGCAGTGTCTCACACAAGCTGTATCTGCAGTAGTGCCAAATGCTCAAGGCAAAAGGCAGGAATTGCCTTTTTTGTTATTTGTTACTGTTTCATTTCTTTTGGCTGATGTCCACAATTGCTTAACCTCTGAGTCTTTAGATGCCAGATGATTGCAAGCATTTGTGTTACAATATTTTTGCTTGTTATAAATCCAGGTTTCTGCCTTTGGACCACTTGATAGATACTTGTGGTAGCTAGTTGTGTCCATTCTTAAAATAGGCTGGATTAAAGCGGTATTGTAGGAAACTTCCAGCTGAAAGGAAATAGGTAATGAACTAAGATATCTGACCATAAGATTGTCTTGTAATAGCATGAGATTAAACTCTAGCTGGAGGCAATCGTTTCTGGTTTTTTGTCACACACATTTTTGTCGGTATTGTCCAAGATGGTGAAAAACAGCCCTGTAGAGTTCGTGACTGCAGGAAGATCAGTTCGGTGTAGGGGACTTTCTAGTGATGCATCTGTGTACCATGATACTACAGTGCCTGTGTGGACTCCTCCCCGGTGACTGTCTTGGCTGAGGAGAGGCAGGTACTCCTGGTGACCCTGGGTTTGGGGCTCTACGGCAGCGCAGAAATGGCACTGGGACTGCTGCCTTCCGTCCTGTGCTCCACTGTGCCTGCAGCGGCCGTGCTGCGGGGGAGCTCGGGCACAGACCCTCACGCCTGTGCACACAAGCAAACGGACATCACCACAACGTCCCTAGCAGCCCCACTGCCTTGTCTCTCGTGTCACCTGCCCACGTATCAGCTGCAGTACTCTTCACCAGCTCACTTGGTTCCCAGCCATCTCTACCATGTGTGAGCCCTTCCCACGCTGTGGGCCCACAGCTGGGGAGCACCTTCCTGGATCCTGGTTTCTGCCATGTACTTCTTGATGACACACTAGGATTTACCTCACATTTTCTCAGAATGGAAAAGTCTGTTGATTACCTTCACCCATTAGCAGTAATTTGGTTCAAACGAGGCTGTAGTGGCAGCTCATTCTAGCCTGAGTTGATGACTGTGACGGGCCATTTGATACTGTTTCATGTTCTGAGCTGCTGCCTTCATTAAATACTTGAGTGCTCTGCTGAAAATCTGCCCTCGGTTTTACAGACAATGAAAAAAGACATTTGCATTATATGAATATATATTTTACACTTGGGGGAACTCTTATAAACATAATTTACACACCATTTGTTAGCCTATGCAGCATGCTAGGTATTAGAATTGTGGGGAAAAAACTGCAAAATCTGTGACTGGCCTTTCAAAGGCCACTTCTGGTGCCTGCCCTGTTCCTTAGCAGTGGTGTGTAGGTGCCAGAGGACCAAAGAGAATTACCGTATTACAGAACCAGCATAGCACCACTTCAGCAGCGTAGCCCTAACCCACTCCATATTGGCTAATGCTTTCAGTCTCAGTTTCACTACACGTGACAGGCTTTTAAATCCCCTGTGCTGTCCTCTGTCACTTTCAGCCCTTGAATGGTCTGCAGCTGAGTAACTCAATGCTTATGTCAAAAGATATTGAGCAGACAGGGAGACTCCCCCAGATTACTGCAACTTTTTGCCAGACAAAAAGCTTTTCTGCGTAGGAGCGGAGGCTTGAAAGTTTTCTGCAGTCCTCTGGCATCCTCCCTTACCTCAGCAGCGCGGCTTTGGTTATGGGGCAGTAAAATGCCTTCTGAGTTTTCTGGAAGCTCATACAAATATTTCAAATCAAATGACATTATCTTTTCATTCCCCTCAGTGATCTGCAACTGTGTATGTGAGCAGTAAGGAAAAGGAGTGGTTTACATTTCAGCCCTGACTAGGGGAAAATTAAATGTACTTCCTGGGCTGCTAACTGAGGAACTTAGATGACTGTTTAACCTTTTTCATCTTCAAGAGGTTGGCAGTTCTGCCTTGAAAATGGATAGCTCTTTTTGTAGTCCAAAACCTGATGTGTCTACATCTTTTATAGGTGTAGAAGAGATCTTGGTTTAGTTTTGAGTAGCTCAAAGGGCTGTAACTGGCTGGTGTGTGTGTGTGTGTTATGCAGCTCTTTTGTGCCTAACGTGGAAAAGGCATGAGCCTACGGTACCCCATAGAGTAGAGCCCTTCCTCTATAACTCAGATTGGAGCAATATGGGTATTTGTGGCTGGAGGCTGACAGTTCAGTCCCTGATATATTGGTTAAGGTGGCAGCTGCTGAAGTAGCATCTTCAAAATGAATTGTGTATGAACTCTAGGAGCTTGATTCTTCTAGTGAACAAAAATGTATTAAGGATAGGTAAATTACTCTGCTTTGTGCCTGCGTATAGATTGCCTTTCAGATTAAGGAGAACCTTAGTGAGATGAAATGACAAGCAAAAGGTTTCCCTTTTTCAACATCTTGGATGAATGACTGTACCCATGCACAAAACTGTCATGCAAAAACTCCTGTGGGACTTTGGTGGGGGGAAAAAGTGAAGAAATCCTTATCTTCTCTTGCATTCCAGTAGGTAGTGTTAATCAAAATACAATATGATTAGGTACTAAATAAACACTTTAATGATTTATTTTATCATTCTTACAGCTAATTTTCTGTTCTTATTGTAAATTACTCTCCTTTTCCTTGCTTAAGGGATTTAAAGACAATGTCTATCGACAGAGAAGAAAGTACTTTGTGGATGTTGCCATGAGCTATAAATAGTAAGTACTGGCATAATTCTTTCCTGTGCTGCTGACTAGTTAGAATTCATGCTCTACTTAATTCTGTAGGATGAAGTTTAACAGTAGACAAAGTCATCCTTTAAATTTTGACTAGTTTAGTGTAGGCTATAAATGACAAACCTGATGCTTGAAATCCCGTTACGTTTTCGGTACAGATACAGGTGGGTAAAGCACTTGAAAGGTAAGCACCGTCTTTTCAGCATTTTATTCATAGCTACGTAAACTTAAGAAACTCTTTTACAAATGCTTGCATGTCTTAATGACCAACTGATGCACTGCTGAATTGCACATACCTAGCATCCCTATTTAGTTGGATGAGCTCACTAAAAAAATAAATTATTGTTTTCTTTTCATGTGCGTACTATACTGGATGCTGCAAAATGCCATTTAACAATTTTGCCAACACAGCTCTAAATTTCTCAGAATTCAGTCAGTGGATTTCTCTCTAGTTAGTGGAGCTGGTGCCTGTGGACAAATGTACTGTGTGAGTTTTCTCATTTTGATTTTTTTTGTTCCATGTCAAGTCAGTATTTTCAATTTTCTACCATCCCTGAGAGTTAGGAAACTTTCTGTGCTACCTACAAACACCTGCTGTGTTCCAATTTTCTTGTCACAGAAGCATTCAACTAATTCTTATCATACTCCATGTTTTATTTGCAACAGGCCTAAGCCCTCATTCTGAAGGGAAAGGACATACTAATTTCCCAGTCTTTTCCATTTTACCACACTTCTTTATCATTTTTCTCCTTTGAGATTTCTACCTCCATTGTTTAAAGAATATAAAACACAACAATTTTTTCTCCCTTCGTAGGAGGCATGTCCTGTAAGGAAGCAATTAAAAAATGGATTTTTGAAGGCTTTTCAGTTCTGGTCTTCTATAATATATGGGCTGCAGAAGGCTGGGGGGATGGGAGGATTAACTCTGTTTTGTGACCATATAATCCTGAATATATTTCTCCTTTACTTTTGTCCCATTCCTGTCGTTAAGCTATTACCAATCTAATAAATATGTAAGTCCTGATGTTGGTTCCTCATTCCACTGCCCACGGTGGCATTTGTTTAGCTGGCTGTATGTGACATTCACCCAACACACTGAGCTGCTGCCTGCTGGGGGCAGGGTGCTAGCTGGTAGAGAAGCTTGTTGGGCTGACCAGGTAAGTCCTAAGCGTAGCCAGCTTTCAAATGTAAATCGAGACAGGTTTTTTTTGTTTGTTTGTTTGCAGCTGATTGATTTATTATCTTTTTTTTTTCAGTCTAATGCTTGTGGTAGAGTTAGTGCTTCTTGCCTAGCATTTATTGCAGTGTGAAATGTCAAGCAGGTACCTGTGGATGAGGGCAGACTGTGTGCTCGTAGAACTCTTTCAGTAAGTTGGATAGTTCTCCATTTACCTATGATGGTAGCAGCAGTGCCGTGTATTTCACAGCTGCTAAGCGGCTGGAAACAGCTCGCTTCTCCCTCTCAGCTGCCTAAGTGCACTAAGCAATGGTTGGCCTTTTGCTAAAAAGGGTTTTTTTTTCTCTGAAACCAGTGACAAATGTCTTTTCACAAAAATCACATAATCCTGCATATTCCCAGAAAAACAGATAAAGGAAAGGAAAAATTTTCCTTCTTGAGATATTGAAGGTTCTTTAACCATTTCTGCAGGCACATTACAAAAATCAAACTACCCAAGCCAGAGGTTATCTGGGGGCCAGGTCTTGTGCTTCAGCGAAACTGCTCAGAAGTGCGCCTTCATCCTGATCTTTTCAAGCCTGAAAAGTATTTCAAACTCTTCCTATTATCATGGGAAGAGGGAAAAAAAGATGCTTTGAATGCTTTCAGCCAGGGACCACAAAATGACTGGGAGGTCAGTTCTTAGGACAGTTGCCTAAGATGTAGCAGTCTTGTTCGTACTCCTCAGGTCTCCTGCAGTGGTGATCTTAACCCCAGGGATGTGCCATATCTACTGGGCTGTACAGTCGGTCTGTCTCCAGGTGTGCCTGGAGACATCTACCCTCAGCATCCTGCAACTCAGCCTAAGCCATGCTGAGGAAGGGCAGATCAGCTCAGGGGGGACTCTGTGCTGCTACAGCTAAGCCATTTCTGTTACACATGCTGGGGAACTCAGAATTAATATAGATGTCTCGACACTACATTGCAGTGTCATTACATTCTCTTCTGTGGTCTAATGACTATTTACTTATTTATGCAAAAAGAACAGCTCTGTTGTAAGGACTGCTTCCCTCAGGGATAAATTGAGAGCATTGTCTTGAACCTCTCAGTGTCTTCCAGGTAAGTGACCTTCCTAATAATTTACTGAGGCTTGATGGTAATGATGAAAATTTCTACTTTTCATTTTCCAGTGTAAGAAAAAAACCCAACCAACACACTTATTTCCTTAAAAAAAGTAACAAAGAGATTTGGCTGCAAAGAACTGGCTGCAAGGAATTGGCTCTGTAAAAAAAATGTTGAGTTGAAAATCCCAGATCAGTATTTCCTTTATGAATTGCTGCTGTTCTATAGCGATAGATGCTCTGCTTTGCTTGAACATAAAGAGGCCTCTGTAGCGGAGAGAAAGAAAACCACTAAGAATTAACTTGAAGGAGCAGATACTTGCTGGTGCTGGGTGTTAAAGGGAAAGACGTGTTAATAGAGCACAGCAGTGAAGATCAGCTTTATGAAATAAATGGACCAAAAAAAAAATATTCTTCCCTCCTTCACTTAGCTTCTATCCAAAAGATAGTGAAAATGTGTTAATCTTTCTAATTAGTCCTTTGAGACTGATAAGGTATTGAAAAAGTGTTGAGAAAATTAAATCTGGAGGAAAAGTACAATATTTAAGAGGGAATTCATAATATGAGTTGATAGCTCATGACCATAGCAAAATGGAAAGACCCTGTTTTAATAAGGTGAAATAAAAATTCAGGATAGGTTAGCTTGTAGAGTTATCTTACTCAGCCACAAGAAAGCTGGCTATGCAGGCTGGCCATTTCTGTGATTTATTGTAATGTTTGAGCGCAAGGCGGGTCTTGGTTGTTGAAACAAGAGGGTGAGAAAAATGAGATTTGCAGAGCTGGGAAAGACATAAGTCCTCCCTCAAGTCTGGTTGCCTTGATGTTCTTGATAAAGAAAGCACTATCATGATCAGCTCTCGTAGGCATAAATCCTACTAAGGAATTAATGTTCAGTGAACCTTACTTCAGTACTAATGAATTAATTGAAACAATAACTAAGTTATAAACCTTTTAGTGAGCAGCAGCCAAGCTTCAGATCGTTGATTGTGTTTATACCTCTCTAGTGACAGGCTAAATAGAAACCTGAATTTTTCCACCGGTGCACACATTTTTTTCCTCTTTGCTGGCCCAGTGCTGACCCATACCGGCAGCATCCATAGTAGAGGTCAGGTCTAAGGAAAAGGGATGAGGCTACTGCACAATATTCTGGCAGCTCCAGGAGGATGGAGTAGCAGCCTGCTTGTATCTGTCATGTACGGTACAATTCAGAATAGCTGTGTTATGCTTTCCATGAGCTGGCGGGCAGTTTAAGGCTGATAAAGTGTAAAGGCGAAGACAGATACTGGACCTGAAGGACTGACTTCCACCGCAGAATGGGCACAGAGCCAGTGCAGCTTCTCTTGATGAGAAATGCTTCACTACACGTGTTGCAATTCTTGTCATGTCTACAAAAGAGTGGCTGAAGGGGAACTGGCGGATGTATTGGATGTTCAGTGAGTCCTCAGCAAGTATGAGTACCTCATACAAAGTAGCCTTTGACTGGCAGGTAACTGCCATGGATCAAAATCCATTGATATAGTGAAAGGCAAGGGAGTTAAGTGTTATGTTTTCAATAAAGATGAGGGGACAACCACAATGAACGTGGTGCTGATGATCCTCTCTTGTGCATGTAGGGATTGCACAGCAGCAATCGCATGTGACAAGAGGGCTCATTCCTTGTTACCTTGTATGATGGAGACAGGATTATGAACTGAGCAACAACCAAGGTGGCGAGCCAACCCCCAGCAAGAGCCCAGCACTGCAGTTCTGCTACAGTGGGATTCCCCATGCCCACTGTGCCCATTCAGCTGCTGTCTGCGATACTGGGGAAGCTGCAGCACTGGGCTGGGAGCACCCGTGTTGCCAGCCTTGTGGCAGGGGAGTGGGAGATAGGGACTGGTGGTGTGGAGGAGGATCCTGTGAATCCCTTTGCCAATCTGTACTTCTTTACAGTGCAGGAAAAGAGGACACCTGAGGAGAAGGCAGATTGCACAGATTACATACTATAGATTGTGAACACTGAATATTATAAAGATTATAAAATGAGATGATGGCCCTTGACCATGGCATGGGAAATGCCTGACAGCTAAATACAAGGCAGTGCAAACTGGAAGGAGCGCTTCACACCCTTCACACTGTGTCAGTTTCAAATTAGCTGTAACCACTCAAGGCAAATCTTGGATGTCAGAGATGCATCAGCAGGTACCTTGGAAAGCTCCTGCTTTGCAATTTCTATACATCTGTATAAGGGGGAAGAGGCAGAGGGATGGTGCAGAAGAAAAGATGTGTTTAGAGGCTTAGTTTCATCTAGGTTAGGCTGGCTGTTGGCTCTGATGTGAGCTTCCTCATGATGTAGTCCTGTATGCATTTGGGGTTCCAAACATACCTGGACATGTAAGCAACAGTCTAAACAATAAATATATCTCTATCTATATTTTTTTTAATTGGATCCACACATTTCTAAACATCTGTGTAATTGCCTAATCTTCCTTTTGTAAAATGCTAGGTAATGATGCTATGTGAATATTATGTGTTTTAAAGAATGCATTGAGCATGCAGTCTGCTGATGATGTTACTGAATCTACAAGTTAGACTGAATCAGGATCCTCAGCTCACCACTTGCAAAGGCATCAGTGGCAATAAATGGAGAAATATTACTCTGGTATAGGAACTTGGCATATAAGAAATCAATCTTTTTGCTAGCATATATGCAAAGATTAAGAAATAATCTCATTGCTTAATAAGAAATACAGTTCTTAAGAAATGAATGGAATATGTGCAATATCACATCAAGAAGTAATTCTAAGAAAAAAGCATCTAGCTGTCATTTTAAAGTAGTTTTTAATAGCTTTAATGTGCTCCCTCTGCCTTTGTTTATTTAAATAATCCTTTTCACAGAAATTTTGCCATCCACAGTCTGTCTGGAATCTTGTTGTATTCACATGTATTTTTTATTATTTTATTTTTTACAGTGGTCAACCCATTCCTAGAGTGGAGTACACCGCTGAAGAAATTAAAACATGGGGGGTGGTTTTTAGGGAACTCAGTAAACTCTATCCCACCCATGCTTGTCGTGAATATTTAAAAAACTTTCCTCTGCTGACCAAGTACTGTGGATACAGGGAGGATAATGTGCCTCAGTTGGAAGATGTTTCTATTTTTCTTAAAGGTAAGATTCACATTTGGTTTGTCAGTAGATACGGTTTCATGAAAATGCACATTGAAGGAAGAGTCCCAGCACTGTTAGTGGACTTTGGTTTAGCCTGAAGTATCGTTCTGTTTTTGACACTGTCCATGGCAGAGAGTTTGTTGAGTCAAGACAGTTTAATGTATGTATTTGCAAGGATGAAGTTGTAAGGAATTAAACAGCTGAAGATGTATCACATGATATTACTGTGCATAGGGAGGAAAGTCCTTCAGTACCACGAAAAGGAAGAGCAGTGTTAACTCTGCAGGTAAAAGAGGGAATAAAATGCCAAGATAACTGAATTAAAAGAGGAGAGCAGGTCTGGCACATTGTTTTACAGTGTGATGAATATGAGGCTTTCCTGAGTGCTCAAGACCTCATGAAGCTAGTCATTATATTTGTATGTTGAAAAAAATAAGTGGGACTCCATAGATGATCTAGTACTTCTCTTTCATGTTATTTTTTAAGGGATCAGTATATTACATATTTAAGTTTGAAAATACCCTTATTTTTAATCTGTAATGGAAGTGTATCCCACATGGAAGAAGTGGCAGACATGAACATACTAGAGGAAAAGCCACCAAAGAGTTCATTTAAGATTTGCATTTCTCCTCAAGGGTCACATCAGATACGTGTATTTGTTCCTTGATCCTCTTGCTCAGAGGCTGAGGAACTACGATACTGTAAAGATGGCTGTTTGGAAAAGAATGTTATGTGGTGTTAAGTGTTATGAGAAAAATTAGCAAAGTGTTTTGCCCCAAATATGTACAGAAAGTCTTTAGTTAAGACAAATACAAAATTTGTAATGAAAGGCTTGCTTACTTCAGTCCCTGCTTAATCTGTAACTCTTGTTGTGAACACTTGCATTTACTAATAACTGGCTTATCAGTCTTTGAATTCGATTATGTCCTTCTGGGTCTCTCATATGTTGTATTATGGTCTCCAAGGAACGATGCCAAAGTGTACAGGTTCCTTCTCCCTAACTAGAAGCTCAAAGCTTCACACTGCTTTCAGAAGTATGTTTTCAGACTAAATACAGCAATAGTAGTGTGCATTGAAGAAAAAATTGGAACGTTCTCCTGTAAACACTTGGAAAGAATAAAGAATGAGTTTGAGAGAAATGTGCTTTTCAAAGTCACCGAGTCTGAAATCATTCCCCACTGGGACTCATCTGACAAAACCCCACTTTGTTAAATATTTAAATGAGGACCTTAACGGTGAAAGTCAGTATTTTACTGTCACAAACAGTTATTTTATCTGTAAAAATAAGGACAGATTCGATTTAATCCTATTCTGTTCTGTTAGTTTTTAATATATTTTACCGAAGTCATCTTCTGTTTTGGAAACTTCTCTCCCATTTGGTACCAGACATAAACCCCAGATATTCTGTGATGTGAGAACGTCACTTATGTTACCTTACTGTCTTTTCTAGACAAAGGTATTTGAACCAACTTTGAAATACCTCAAGCTGTTTTCATTAAACATATGCTATCAATGCAAAATAGTTCTTGTACATGACAGGTGAAAATGATGTGTGGTGATCTTCAGCCAAGATTCTCCATGTCTCCATGCGTCTGGCCGATTAAGAACAGCAGATCATTACCTGTGCTCAGAAACTGATGTAGTGATATATATAATAATGGTCTTTTATTATCTCCTTCACTTCAGAAAGGTCTGGCTTCACAGTGAGACCAGTTGCTGGATATCTGTCTCCCCGAGATTTTTTAGCTGGCTTAGCGTACAGGGTTTTTCACTGTACTCAGTACATACGACATGGCTCAGATCCTCTCTACACACCAGAACCGTAAGTTCCTACATTTGCTTTAATGCTGAAAAAATACACTCACTAGATTCTTAAAAGACCCAGTTGGATTTGCCAAGATTGAAAAGAGTAACCTTCCTGCAAATGTAAGAATCTGCTTACATCATTGATGACAAAATGCTTTACGTTGGTGAGCCAGAATTTAATTCAAAGGTTTCTTTTGGACTTTTTCCAGGGGTCTTAAATAACTGGATAATTTATATGGTGGGTCAAAAAATTCTGTCTGGATTATATTTCAGTAGAAAATGGAGTTTTCAACTAAACATTTTGAAAAAGTGTCTGAAATTTTATTTTCTGTTGGACAACTAAGGAAAGAAGTTGGAAAAAAAGCCCTGAATCCCCTGAAAAAAAATTGCTTTTCGAATTATGGTTTGGTTTTCTTGTGTCCCCATTTATCTTTTTTGGGCCAGACTCCACAGCTGAACTTCATTTCTCTCTTATACCGCAACGCAAGCAAGCAATGAAGCACCATCCTCTCACTCAGAGCGGGTATGAGATATGAAGCCTGTTACAGGGAACATGATAGAAATAAGAGACACTTTGATTATGACTTTCATGGGACAGCATTATATCTTTTCCAAAAAAGAATATTGCAAGTTTAGATGAAATATTTTGGCATTTGGTCTCTTGATGAAAAGCAGGGGGGAAAAAAAAAAAGATTGAAGTGATTGTAGTTTTTGTCGTGTAATATATATGGTGTGCTCTGTGTAATAATAACAGAACAATACGTGTCAGTTAGGTAATACGGACGTATTTTTACCAAAGGCATCCATTGATCGTGTAACCACAGGAATGACATTTTTGCAGTGAATCAGTCATCAGGCGGTTAGCATGAAATTGTAGCTGTTGTTTAGTCAGCTTGGACTGTTTGAGTGTATTTTATCTTTGCCAAAATTTACACAAAGGATTCGTACATATATACTCAGCTCCGGTCCTATAAACATTTGGACCCATGCCTAACTTTGATTTCATGATCAGACTGCCAAAACTATGGAGTAATATTTTTGGATATAAAAGAATGACTGGAACTGTGCGTTAAGCTGTGTCTCAAAGTGCTCTGACGTTATTCCGGCAGAAGTCACCAGGTGGTGCTGTTACACCCTGAGCGACTTTCCCCGCACGTGAACCGGGCAAAGCGTTTGCCGAAATGCTGAGGCTGGTTTTGTCTGTGTGTTTCTTTTGGGAAAGAGGTGGTAAATCCTTGAAGGAATTCACTCATTTCTGTAACCCCTGTAATTGGAACTTTAATCTCTTAAATCTGTAGGCTAATTGCTACAGTCTAAAACCCTGAAAGAAAGGCTTGGATATAGGATGCTGGACCTCTTCTGGTCTGTCTGAAAATACCTAGATATTTCAAAAACGGAAATTATACTTGGGAAGTACCAGGTTTTGCACCAATAATTTCCTCTTTTATGGGAAGCCAGTGTCTCAGATTGCAGCAGCTGCCAATGTTCGGCAAAAGAATGATGACATAACTTAATACAAACTAGAAGAACAATTTCATCTATTGATAAGGGGTTTACATACAGAACTCTAACAGGAACAAAGGAAGAAACATTTTCCAGGAAACAATTAAGTACATCTGTGCTTTGCTGATGCTGTCTGGTTCCTAGTTTTGTATATTTGAGACCCCTGTAGTTTTCAGGATGCTGCTTACATTCAGAATTATGCAGTGTATCATAGCTGACCCTTAGTAGTAATGGCAACTACTTTTTTTATTACCTTTCTGGTCATGGTGTCTGGAAAGTCACTGTATAGTAATAATAGTTCAGTTAGAATGAAGATTTTTATTCCTTATTTGAACTGAACTTAAAAATCCAAGTTACAGTCTTAACACCTCTAAATATGACTAACGGGAACTAGATTGTCATTTTCTAATGATGTTACTCTCTTCTTGCAAACCTACCTGTTCACATAAATTAATTAATGTGCTGACTATCAGGAACTCCCTAGGAAAATCTTGAAAACCCATTTTTAAATGAGTTTAATTTTTTTCACGAGATAGAGCATATAGTAAGTGTTATCAGAAATGTAGAGTGAAATCCTGGCTTTCTTTTGCAATCAATGGCAGAACTAAATTGACTTGAGTGGGGACAGCTCTTCATCTTCTGCAGTAGCTGCAATGCTCTGAGTTGTGCTGGTTGATATATAGGGCCATAATGAGGTTTGCTGCAGGTCCCTGGCTTGGTGAATGTTGCATTTCAATGATATAAACCCGGTAAAAAGACTCCCTTTGACTTCAGTGGGCTTTCCATCAGATTTAACACCCAGGCTATAGAGCTAGATACAAATTAGAGAGTTCATTTGGTTTGATCTGTATCACTACTATATGCACTATATGCATTTTAAAACATTTCTTCCTGAGTTTCATTATGTTTTTACTACATTCACAGAGCTATATAGATTTCCTCTGCTCTGCTAACTAATTTACTCCAAGAAAAATCTTTTGCTGTGAAAAGTGCATTACAAAAATCTTATTTTCTCTAAGCAATGTGTGAATAAATTAAAGGAACTTAATTATTTTCTGAATAAAACAAACCCAAAGAATCAAGCGAATCAAGCCTTGGTAGTTAAGTGTAGAATTATATTGTTTAGACTATCTGTAAAGGGCCAGACTGGCAGGGAAATCTTAGAGACTCCAGTGACAATCCCAAATGCTGGTTCATGGTTCTGCCTGGAAGTTTTAGTTGTTTGGTGGTTTTTTCTTTTTTTGTTTGTTTTGGTTTTTTTTTCTTCATATGCTTTCTGTTTCAAGCTCCCCTCTTTATATGTTCAAAATACTGCTTTGCATAGTTTTAATGGAAGAATCTACAAGCTAAAGACATGAATGAAACATCTTCTGCCTCATCATCCTCCTCCCCTTGCCAGGAGAAACAAGACTTTGTCTGTTCCCATTGTGTCTGCAAGGGTGGAAGTGACACAAAGAGCCTGTGTCCCACTGTAGAACTAAGGATAACGTGTCCTTGCTTATTTGTTTCTGGGAGTTGTGACTTCAGCACAGGAAAATAGAGATACCACAGGTACCAATAGTAGTGATGCTGCTGTAGAAGCCCACCTGGAGACAAGTGTGCTTACCTGAAGCCAGGAACTTGAAGCCAATCCCACTCTTATCTTTGCTCGTATTTAAACTACTGATAGGAAGTGTAATGTATCTGGACCAATGCAGTGCAGCATAGGTGAAGTGCTCAGCAATCAGTGTTGATTTCTCCACTGAAGGTGAGAACTGCAGTTAGAGCTCTGAACTTCCAGAGAATGGGCTTTGTGGCCCATTTCTGTGTTGGAAGGTGATGGTTGGAAGAGGCAGATTCCTCCAGTGGATTGCTTGTCACTGGGAATCCTCTGGGTGTATCTGTCAGACTGCAAATGCCATTTTCCCACTGTCTTTTGTATTGTTAGCAAGCTAAATTTTGCAGGAGATGACAGAATAAATTGTGACTGGAACTGAATTAATTAAAGAAGGGTCATTAACCTTTGATGATTATCCACTCAAGTGATGCAAACCATCTCCTGAACAAAGAGATGGGAATCATGCAGAGCCAGCCAATTTTTCAAGTCTGAGCTCCAGTGAGGAACGAATACTAAGTTATGGGTCTTATGATAGGGAACTGTGGTCATTTTGCAAGATTCAGAGCATCACCAAAGGGGTGTGGAGGTCATAAAAGAGAAGCCTTCTTACCAGCTGCTTTTGAAGAAATTGGGGATTTCCCAGGCTCTGAAAGGACATGCAATGATGTAGAAAAAAGGGAGGAAAGGTCTTTCAGGAGGAAGGACAAGCTTTACTAGGCAGTGGAAAACAAACACAAACAATTTTCCTTATGTAGGTATGATGTCTAATACTGTTCCTGGCCAGCTGTACATATCAAACATGTTTCATGGGTGCTGACTGAAAATATCGGCACACAGTAAATTTGAGCGCTCAGCCTATATTGCTACAACTGCATCGCCAGTCAGTGTCCATGGACCATGTTTGTTTTATCATGTTGGGCGCAAGAGTATCTGTTTACCTCCCCAGCCTCTTTGGGAAATCTGTATGTCTTAGAAAGCAAGAGAAATGAGATTTGGTAATTCCTCTGTACTGTTGAATGAATTACTCATATATGAGATTGGCTCAAACTTGTCATGCACAACTTCAGAGCAGTGCTTGTCTCACCAAAAAGTGCCAATATAACATGAGGAAATGTTGTCAGGCATCTGTCAGTGGGGCCATCTGGGCTGAGAAGAGAGACTTGTACGTAACCCTTGAATACTGGAACTATATTTGATACAATTTTGGTGAGGCAATCTAGTAATTTCAAAAATGCTAATCTTAATTTGCATGCATTCAGAAACTACTACCTACTGCTATCTACCTGGACACAATTGTTGAAGATTTCTTGGTGAAGAGTACTGAGTAAGGAGACTTTAAATTACGTAGAAGGTTGTTTTTCTCTTCATGATTTATATGAAGTGTCAGGTTCTGTGTCTTTTAAAACAAAAATAGTTTATAAAAGACAAATTGGATGATTTTGGATAGAAGGCAGAAAACTTGATGTTTTTTCCCTGCCTTTAAAACATTTGTTTACAGCTTGAAAAAAAAGAAAGAAAAAAAAAGAAAGAGAAGTGTCTTTGAAGAGACAAAAGTAAGGGAAATGTCAGATCTGATTTTTAAAGTGAACTTCACTACCAAGTCCATTATTTTCTGTTAGCAAATGCACCAAAACTTTCAGAATTGTTTGAGAGCTTTTGTAGATGATGCATGTGCACTTTCGTTATGTTGGTTAGCAGTTTTTTGTACACTTAGGTCTGCACTTTGTCATGACTAACAATGCACTTACAGGTGTGGACAGCAGTTCTTTTTGAAATGATTTGGGTTCTTTGCTTTTTTTGAAATCTACTTGGTGAAAAGTGGACTGTGTAACAAAAGTACCCAGTAATAACAGTAGAAACTCGAGACTAAATTAGAAATAAAGCATGCAGAAACCTCTGTAAATATTGTCCTAAATTTCTAGTGGCAAGTGGCAAAATGTTTGGTTGTGGAGTTGTACCCAGGTGCGGAAAGGGGAATGGAGGAGAGGAAGGGGGAATGTGTTGGATTTTGAACTTGCTACATGTTCAAAGAAATGCTGAAAACAGTCTTCATGGTACTAAGCCTGGAATACAGCAGTGATCAGGCCCTCCCACTCAGTCTGGAAATGCTGGGGAAATCGTGGAACAGGTGGGTTTAAATGACATATAACCCCTTTAATAGAAGCAAATGTGTATGCTTACACAGAACAATATACAGGGAAGAACTACTGCACCATAAAAAACATGTTTCACGGTAGGTGTTTTAAAGTAGCAGTCAGACCCATGTAAAATGGCTTATGTTAAATTAATTATGGAATGATTATGGCATTTATTTCTGTAATGACTCTCTTTTAATTTCCATTCCCTTAGGGATACATGCCATGAACTCTTGGGACATGTGCCTCTACTTGCTGATCCCAAGTTTGCACAGTTTTCACAAGAGATAGGACTTGCTTCACTGGGAGCATCAGATGAAGATGTTCAGAAATTAGCCACTGTGAGTCAAAATCTTTTTGTAGCATGCTCTCTCATCTGTCCTCCTCTTTGGTTGATGAAGTGACATGCATTGTCTTGTTAGAACTGACTGCATTTTCAGGTTGCAGATGACTATGATGTGACACAGACCCTTAGATCACAGAGCTTTAGGTATTTTTCCATTGTTTTTAATAAGACTAAAGCTGAACACACGAGTCTTCAGGTAGTCAGTTTTACTTTTTATATGCAATAACCACCAATTTTCAGGGCTAGCTGAGATGGATGTTGTCTACTTTAAGGTGCTGAAAACAAGTAAGCAAGGTAATCTTGAAAAAAAGCCAGAAGATTTTGGTGTGTGCTCTCAGCTCTACGCTGTTAGTTCCTCCACAGGTGGCCGCTTTGGCTCTTAGCACTGCTGTTTTGCAGTTGTTTACTGAATTGTCATGTGTGGTGGATTTTGAGAAGATGTTGCATCCTTGCTACTGTTTCTGTTGAGAATACCTAGTTACTAAGCCAAGCCTGTGCAGCAGTAGATTTAGAGAGGTCAAGTGCCTCAGCCAATGGCTGTGAGATGGATTCTATGTTGCATCAAAAGATGCACATGCCAGTAGATAGTGTGAACTGGAAGAGGTTGGGTGTTAAAGATGTAAGATGCTACTGACCACCCGACTGGAGCCTTCTTGGCCCTTTGTGAAGGACTGTTGCGTTGCAGTGAAGGGCCCTGTCAAGTTGCCAGGACTCTCAGCTCCTGCCCACCTGTCAGCCCTGCTGCATTGCCATTTCCAAATAACTGATACGCATCCTTTTGCATCATGACATAGGTTAGTGATCCCTGATCTATACCACTTGCTTTGTTCAGTTGTTTTAACTTACTGTATGCTTCCTTTTGTGGATCCTCTTAAAACTAATGCTGCAAATAATTTAAGGAATTATATTGTATTAAAAAACAACTCCATATTTAAATATTTTGTCTCATGAAAAATTCCGTGAGATCCAGCAGAAGAATTGGTTATTTTAAAACTTATCCAGCATACTACTGCTTTTCTGCAAAAGAAGTGCAGTGGGGGTTTAAAGGGTTGGAAATAACATGGAAATAACATGTTGAAGGTAGATTCAAACCAGGTTCAATTGAACTGTAATAGTTTTGATGCCCTGGCTTAGCAGTGGCTTAGAGTCCCATCTGCTGAAAAAGGTGTTTGTACACATCCGTTTGATTTTAATTCTGTAGCCCTGCAGAGGAGGCTACTGAATTTATTTAGTCAAACCAGCCTCACTCCTTAGACTGGCTCAGTGTCTTACTTACGGCCAGTTCCTCTCACATGCTTCAGGGTATGTGCGTTCCTTGATTTTCTAGTAGATGTCTACTGAGAAGAAACTGTTGTTTGTACAGAGGAATCATGAACGTTGTGTGTCTGTTTGCACATTTGCTGGGAAGGCACTTAGTAGGAAGCAGACCTACCTTGTCGTGACCTGCAGCCTCAAGAGAAACTACCTAACTGGCTGTCCCTGTAGGTACTTCGAGAAAAGCAGTATGTCCAAGTCTTTCACCCAACATAACCTTGGATGACATGGGCCTGTTGCAGAGGACAGTGTTGGCACTGATCTGTTTGAGGAGAGATATTAAAGTGACCTCTGAATATTATATAAAATGCTTTTACTCATCCCCCTCACAGAAGTTCCCAGTTATGACTGACTGTGTCATCTGAACAGTGAGTTGCTCCTGAATCACAAAGCCAAAAATAAGACAGCTGAATCACTTTCCCTTATCACACTGAGAATTTGATATCTGAGTCAAACTTGATTTCTCCTCCCATGCTTGAAATAGCTCTTTCAGGTGGAAGAGATATTTAGAGAGAAACTTCAGGTAGCCCAGGTGGTGTTATTTTTTGTAGAAGCACAATGAGTGGCTGTACTCCCCTGGGGCAGGTGCTTGACAAATACAGAGATGTTACTTGCCCTAAAATTTGCAATGTAAACAGTCAACTTGAGAGCAAGTAGAAAGAACATCTCTCAGCAGTGGGGGTGAGGAGGCCAAGAAATTCATTCAGCTGGGCACCAAATGTCACCTGAGGTGCTATTAACTGACTTCTGCAACATTCGGTCCCATTTCCATCCTAGATAAAAACCAGAGACGCAGTGAGCTGAGAAATGCCAGCCAAGAGTCTTAACACAGAAAAGCAGTGCAGGTTCCATTGAGGCAACTTCAAAGTAAATAAACAAATGAATGGAGAGAGAACATGCATATTAATGAGCTCGAAGCAATATGCCCAAAGCAAGCTTGCCATTAACACGACCTGTTTCAAAAGATAGTGACATTAACAGCTGAGCCGTTACAGGGAGGACAATGGCTTTAGGAAGAGAGGAAAACGCCTCTTAGGGATTCAGACCAGAAAGGGAAGAATTATTACACGTGATTTTGTAATCTTTTGTTCCATTCTGCTCTCAAAAACCACCATTTATTTGCCTTGATAGATCTACTCTTTGTGCCCCACCAGTCCTGAACTGCAAGGGAAATGTGCTGATGTTTATGTCCCTGCAGAGCTGACACAGTAGATGTTGAGCAAGCTGGAGCCTGGTCCCTGGGCAGACTACAAGTGTTTGTTAAATTGCAATTAGTCACATCTGTGCAGCCCCACTGAGAGCAGGGATTAAATAGGAGAGCATTGCAGAGGCCCTGGTGCTGGCCAGCTGGAGGGAGCAGGGCAGCTGCAGCGGAAGAGGGCTGAAAAGAAAGGATGAGAGCTCTCCTCATCCTCTTGTTTGAGTCTGGTAGTCAGATGGGGGCAAGAAGAAAGGAATCACTTTTGCTTCTTTTTAACCTTAATCATTCTTACCATGAGAGAGGAATATTGAAAGAGCCAAAAGACTGTCTTTGCAGTGTTTTTTTGAGAGTTGTACAATGTTTTAGGTCAGTAAGAAAGAGGAAAGATAAAAAAACCAAGTGACTGAGAGATATATTACTGAAACAAAACAAAATATTTGCACAATCCACTTTTTTGCTAGTAGTAAGGTATAATGTGGTGACTGTATGAGGAAATACAATATTGGCTGTGCATACCTGGGTGCTAATTATTATCATCGTCGTCACTAATGTCTTGTGCTACTCTGTGTGACTTTCTAAACTGAGTTGATTTTTCAAGCATGCCTGGTCTTTCTACTTTCACATAGTATGAAAATAAACAAAGGCAGTCTTCTGCTTACTTATCAAACTGTAAGATGTAGGGAGCTCTTGACATGAGGTGTTTCAACTAATGTATATATCATTTACAACATGTTTAACAGCACATAATGTAAGGTTTTGTCAGGAAAATTGTACAAAAAATATACCTCGGTTTACATTTCAGTATTACCTTGTAATTTGTGGACTTGGGAGCCAGAGAGCAGCTGTCTTTGTAAAGCTTCAAGTTAATAAGCAGGATCCTGTCTCTCTTGCTAATGGCAAAAATGTCTCCTAGCTCCTGCCAAGTGGTTTCAGCACAGCTCAGGTTGCCCCTTCGTGATGCAGTAGGTATAGGATGTGTTTGTGAATATAAAATTTGGTAGGGCACATTAACTGGTGGTGGTTCAGAAAAGAGGTTAGCAGAGTGTCTTTGTATGCAGTTTCTCACCAAATCTTTCCACCCAAGAATTTGGTCATTAGGGCCTAATTAGCTGCACAAGTTTTTTCCCCAGTTGTTTCTTACTGGAAGTTACATTTAAACCTCCTGTTGTCTACAACTATAAAATTGTCACCTTTTCATCCTTCTTGATAAAATTTGCTCTGGTATTTTAACAGAATGCGACAGCAGAAATTGAGAAATTTCTCTTGCTTTTGCTATCCTTTATGTGGAAAACCACAGTAGTGAATTGCTTCTGAATTTGAAGGAATTGTGTGTGATGAGGCCTTGTAAGTGTATTTCAGGCTTGTTATGAATATAAATGTTTTACCTTGCAGGGATGATGACTGAGGCCAATGGTTTATTTCTAAAGATCACTTTAATTTATCTGCGTATGTTCCACAAACAAAATATTGTAAAGATATATGCTGGGACAAAAAACAATGTTCAGAACCACTTCTCTGGGAGAAGTCAGTGGTAATTCCTGTAAGTTTACTTGCTTGTCTTCCCTCTTGATCTATGTTATCTGGTCTTGTTAGCTTCATTCTGGATCTTCTCCCATGCTGAGCAACTGACACATAATTCAGGACAATTACACATTATGTTTGCTGAGGAGATAACCAGAATGGAAGAAGCAGGAGCATTGCAGATAAAGATGGAGTTGCATTTGGTAACTCAGAGTAGATACAGCGTTCATGGTCTCACTAGACGGAGCAGACTATTGCAGTCTCTCATCTTCACAAACAAATTTCCCAGAGGGGCTATTTGATAGTGCTAAGCCATAAGTACAATTTGTGAACTGGATTACTGTCTTCCTCCATGAATGAACAAATGGAATTGAGAAGAAAACTATGAAAATATTTGAGATTTTGAACATTGCCACTGTGCATCTGAAAAATCAAAACTACTTGCATGTCTCTTATTTATAGTTGCAAAAAGATAGACAGTGAACTAACCACTGTTGTCTGTGATCAGCTCTGCTGCTGAAGCTATTCTGCCATATAAAAATAATTATGTATTGGCCAACTGAAACCTGGTGTTATAGCCCAAGAACTATGGCAGGTGCTGAACATATTGGAGTGTAACATTCAAATCTTTGCTCAGTCTTTTTCCTGTATCCCGATCGCATGCTATGATAGTGTGACGAATGCAAAGAGGGAGCACAGTGAGTACCTTAAGTCCAGTGGTGACATAATGGAGTTTCTTGCCAAGGCATCACTTCCAGTTCCACCTGTAGAATGAGTAAAGGAGCTGCAGCGTGAAGAGCTGGGAGTGAATATGATTTAAAAACTGCTTGAGTGAATTTTGATGGACTTCTGGGAAACATATGAAATGATTCTGGTTTGGGATGTGTGTCACTTAGGGAAGATGAACTCATTCCCAGGGTAAAAGCTGGGACTATAAAACTGAAATCAGGTAGGATAGATGACTATAGCCAGACATTGTTCTGCCACACAGCGTGAGACTGGAAATACTGTGATCCATATTGTTTATCAGTAGATAGCCTGGGCTGTGTTTCTGTTCCTGACTTTGACCAGGCAAAACCACCCACATGCAGATGTATTTGGAAATTGCCCCAGTGCAAAAGCTGAAACTGATACAAGAAGCAGAAGAGAAAGCTGCTAAAACCTTGTAGCTTTCTTAATCATTACAAAGTCATACAGGTCTGTCTGAATCAGGTGAGAAGGATCACTTACTGATGGATTACTTTGATTGGTGTGGTGCTGCTGGGCATGCAGACTGTTTCTCTAAAAGCATCCCCTAATTTGTGGGTTTGCTCTGCGTGATGTTCTAAAGGAATTAATAATAAGTAATGTTCTCCATTTTTTAATGGATTCTTTCAGCAATAGTTTTTCATGAAGTAGCAGAAGCACCGATGTCAGGTCCTTCCTACAGTATACGTAATCAAATAGGTGAGCAGGAAAGACAGTACATGTATCACAGAACAGGACTAAAGGGGAAAAAACCTTGTAGATTTCAGGGATCAATATTTAATATTTTGGAATACTGCAGTGTTTCCCCTGCAGTGCATTTTCACGATCATCACATCAGAGGTTCATGGCACAAGAACAAGACGTCAGCAGTGACACCTAGCTAGCTTTGTAGCTCAAACCAAATAGCTCTGAAATACAAAAAATAAGCTAGCACTCCGAAGAAGTTACTACAAGGAGAATTTGAAGAGTTCTGTTTCTGAAATGGGAGCAAATGCTTGATGTTTTCTGCAGGAATTGTGACAGTTTGTTGAGGCCTTTGTTCTGGGTTTGGAGAGAGTTGTGTTTCCAGGTTTGGGTTTGTAGGAATTGTGGTGCTGGTCAGGCCCTATGGCTGATGCCTTGTACCCAAGTGCAGTCATAAACAGCTGCTTAGGGGGATGTAAGAACAGGATAAGCATACCTGATTCTTTTCAAATATTTTCAAAGTTTCTGGCCACTCAGAAACTCAGGGAACTCTTGAGCCGAATGTGGTTTCTACGTATTTAATTATCCTGAATGGATTTCTGTCCAGGAACAGCTGTTTGTCTTTGAAGACATGTAAATTTTAAGTATCTGCAGTAACTTTGGCAAAGAACTTTATGACTCAACTATTCACTGTCTGGTGAACTATCCCCTTCTGTTGATTTTAACTTGATTCCTACTAGCCTTTTTGTATTTGAGGAGAGAATGATCAAGTCATCCCTGTATGCTTTCTCTATGCCATCATGATTTTACAGAACTGTTTCATTTTCTCCCTTAGTTGTCTCTTCTGGATTGAAAAGCAGTCATTTGTTTAGTTGTCATGTAGAAGATGCTCTGTAACTTTAAGCATGTTATTACTTCCCTGAATCCTTTCCATTTTTCCAGCTAGAGCTGGAAAAGAGAGAGGGTTGGGGAGTCGGGGAAGTGAGCAGTTCAGACCCTAATCTGAGTTTTGGTTAAGAGCAGCCCTGTGAAGTTCAGTCAGTTTTGGATGTGCTTCTGTAGAAGTGGAAGACTTTTGCGTGGCAGGAAGAATGGACCTGATGTTGCAGAGCTGAAATGGTTTGCTGCTTAGGGATGGGAGGAATGAGCTGCATGCAGGAGGGAAGTAGGATTCAGCGGATTCATCTTTATCAACCAGCATCGCTATTCAAGGATACGTCTCTGCAGTTTCTGATCAGCAGAAGGTAAAAAGGCGTGATTCAGATCTGCAAATTCTGCAAGGGGATGGGAAAAGTAATTTAGATGGTGGAGAAATCAAGTGTCAGCCACTGCAGTGAAGTTGGGGAGCTGGGCTACTGGTGTTGGAATTGTGGTGGGTTGTTTTTTCATTTGTGAAGGGTGGTATAAAATACTGGTTTGCAAAACATTTTTAAATACAGACCTCCTACTTTAACTAGTTCTGGGCTAAGTAGGTACCTCAACATATGACGTGTTACATCTAAAATCGACACATTTTGTGCTTTGTACTGTATCACTCAAAGTTAAAATGTGAAGGAGGGTTCACCTCTGGCTATGAGGGTGCCCAGCTGGTCAGGTCAGTGACCCGCTTCTTGAGAGGATCTCAGATTGCTCTAATGGACAAAATTTTGGACTCATGAGTAATTAGAAATAGTGTTGTTTTATAACATGCTTGTACATTTGTGTGCTTGGGCCCAACCCTGTAATGAGGAAGCTAGATGCAAGAGAGAACTAATTTGACTTAATTAGGAGCAGGGAAAGAATTAGAAATTTTCCTGTAGAAATAATATAGCTCCTTTTAGACAGGATGTGATTTATGAAGATCAAGCCCTAAGCAGTTAGAAACGCTAAAGAAAAAGCCTCTAATAAAACAACAAATTACAGCCAGAGACTGGATTTATTTTTATTTCTTATAGCATTATGTTTCCATAATGCTATGTGGATTAGATCATAATCTGTGAGGTTACTGAACTGCAAATGCAAATTTACATGCACACGAGTAATACATCTTGACATATAGGTTAACAAGAGAATGGTACAAATTTCACACAGCACTGGCTTGCTAATTACGTTTGTTTATTTTCAGAAGCAACTTCATTTTCATTAAGAAATTGCAGATTCTGCAATAGTAATCTTTGCTGGTAGTTCAATAGCTCACACTCTGAACATTTGCTCTGCTACAACAGTAATGAAAGTGAGCCTCAAAAAAAGAGCTCAGGAAGAATTTGTGCAATTTAGGAGTGCATGCAAGTAGCAAGGATCTACCATTTTGGTGTTGGATCCAGTTGAGATAGGTAGAGGAATAGGTGGAAGGAGTCTATGAATATTGATAAGAGGTTTTTGCATATTTGTTTTCTCTTTTGACTTAGAGTAGGAAATCTATTAGCAAAAAGGTATAAAGTATCTTATAGAACATATGTAACTGGGTCAAAATAAAGGACCCAGCGTAAGCTTCCAGTGAACAATAGCACAAGCATTTTGGGTAATAAATACAAACAAAGCACATAAGTTACAGGACTAAAGGTTTAAATAAAGACAATGGGGGAAAAAAGCAGTAGAAGAAAGGTTTGGAATGTATTGCTACTGCTGTTGCTGACTGCCTCTGTGTTTTCACTGATATTTTGAAGGAAAGAGATAATCCTAGGCTCTGTGTAGGTATCATTCATACTGACACTACTACATTTATTTTTCTTTGGTTGTAGCACATACATGTGAAACTCACTTGTAAAATGCATTCATGTATAGTCCAGAACTGTGGGGGTCTTAAGCTGCTAAAGTTTTATTTGTGTACCGCAGTATGTCCCATACTATGTTAGGAAGTATTCTCAGGGGGATATATAGGTGTCAAAGCAAACTAACGAAGTACATTTTATAATGCCACTTGCTTTTTCTGTTGTGTTTGTTTACATACTGAAATCTGTAAGATTCTGTAACATAGAGTAGTAACTGAGTCATTTGTACAAGACGCGGAGATGCTCTGCCAGCAGCACACATTTTTGGAGAAGTGAGGGAGTTCAGCACATGGAAACTCATTTCAGCCATGTCTAGTTCTCACTTAGGACCGAGGGAATGTCTGTGCTGTGGGTGCACAGGTGGAGGAGCTGGCTTTATCCATGCTTTCCATGGAGCCAGAGCAGCTGAGGAGTGATGTGCAAAAAACCTGCAGGTGGGGTTCCCTTGGGAGCAGCTCCCTGAATGCAGCTGCTTGCTTATCTGGCTGGGACCTGCAGTGCTGTTGGGGTGGACCAGCTCCAGGTTCCCCTTGCTCAGGGATCTGTGCTCCCTGCTGCGCTGCACAGTGCGACCATGGCTACAACCCTGCACATCTGTTTTCCTTTTGAGGGTTGGTGGATGCATCAGGATAAGAAAGCCAAGTGATTCTGCTTTCAGGCAGGAACCAAACCAATTATGTGTAATAAAGTCCTCAAACCACGCACTTGCCTTGGTATTGTCTGGAATATTTCAGTGAATAATTTTGCTTCCAGAAGGGACATTCATACATGTAGCTGCTATGCATAAGCCAAATACCATCTTATGGACAGAGTCTTAAAATTAATATCTGTACAGAACTGAAAAGATTCTGACTTAATATTCACAACTGTGCACTAATCTGAATTGTTTTAAATACTGGCTCAAGGACTGAGCATACCACATGTGTTCAGTCTAATTCTCTCACCCAGCATGTTCCTGGGTATTTTCTTTGTATACACAGATTAAACTATGGAAGTAAGACAAAATATGGCTGGTATCCATAAAGAGCTGACTATGCCTAGGGCTTAATTGCTTAAATGCTGCATCTTTGGAAGTGGTTCTTGTGCCTGTCATCATCTTTCTATCAGATGGCATCAAAGTGCTGGATGGAATATGGTCCCATAAATTTTTAACTGAGATATTTTTGGGTGATCTACCATAATGATTTTGTAAATATAGCTTAATTATATATTTATAGGTCCAACAGAAGGCTAAGGAGAGGTTTGCCATTGCTTTCAATGAGTTTAGGTCTGTGAGCTAAATACTACCTTCATTTCCATGTATAGTCTCCTAAAAGTCAATAGGGTTGTATATGTCCAAATGACAGTAGGATTTGTTCCTGTAAAATTAATGTTAGTAATTTACTTGCCAAAACCTGTTATTTAGGAATCCAGGGTTTTGCAGGGGAAGAATCGACTCCAGAGGACACATGATTTTGCAGGTGTGTCTCTGTCCAAACCAAGCTTACATGGTACAGCATGCAAGCAACTCCGTTAGCTACTTCTTAGAGCTGACAGGCCTTCTGATGTTATTGTATATAGGGTTTTTTATTTGTTGGCAATCTTGGAAGGTTAAAGCAAATGCTCTAAATCTGAGAGCGTTGTTGACGTAAAAAAAATAAGTTTACAGAGAAGGGCCTTGTGTCTGTTAATTTGGGTTGGTTTTGGTTTGATTCCAGTTATGGCTGAAGTTGTCGCAGCGCAAGGTCAACAGAACGTGAATGTGATGGCGCTGTTTCAGGCACACTTTGAACACCCCCACCCTGCCTCCAGGCTGTTTGTTAGATTCAAGCTTGGTTTGGGATTTTGCTTTTGCATAAGAAAAAGCATTAGCGTTGACAGGATAACCTTGTTTCTGTTAGCATCTGTCAGTTCTATATTTTCTGTAGATGATAGAGAACTTTCTATAGATCATCATTATGGCATTGATAAAGATGGTGTCTTCTAATAGTGCTAGATAAAGCATTTTGAACTCGGAGCTTTTTCAAGACATGCTGGAAAGAGTGGGTACTCCCAGATTATACTTCTCTCCCTATAAAACATATTACTCTTTTTCTAAGGGTCTTTCTTCCCTCCCTTGAATCAGTAGGCTGTATTTGTTACCATTATATAGTTTGACTATATAAAAGTGTCTAAAATTATAGTTTACAAGATGTTTTACATTTCTAAAATGTAAACACCTTTACAGGATTAATTTTTCAACTTTGAATAAACATATTGGCTTATGAGCAGATCCATATGATACACCTGCAGTGAATTTAGGACCTATAAGAGCGCAGAAGTCTTGCATATCAGTGGGAGCCTGATCACTAGTGACCATTTCAGAGTGATCTGCATGTTTGGTAAGTCACTCCTAGACCACAGCCACTGTAAATCCCTTGGACTTCAGTATAGTGAAAAGCTGCGATCTCCCTGCTCACAGGTACTTGCTCAAGTATAACCTTTTTGCACCTTGCTGAATACATGATTTGCTGTTTACAGGCTTCTGGCAGGTAACTCAATGGTGACTCAGTTGACTACTCTGGTTATGATAGATTCATTTTACATGCCCTTACTGCTGAAAATCAGGGAGCTACAAGGAGGTGCTCTACTATGCTTGAAAAAGATGTTGTTTGGGGCTGTGAAAAACATCTTCAATTTGGATATATTTTTAGTAGCAAAATTAATAGATATTTAAAATTCCCTGAGCTACTTTTTTTCTTTTGATCTGCCTGTCAGCTTGACATGAATAGAACTTAAACTTTTGTGCTGATGCCTGCTATCTTTTTTTTTGGGCTTTTTGAAAGGCAGGTTAAGCAAATGCATTAAGAGCCACAAAAGCTTTTGGGAGTCCCTTTGCATTTATGTGATTAAAAGAACATTGAGTTCAAGTGTAGTGTTGCTGTTGGAAACGGTGATGTTTGAAAACAAGTCATAGCTATTAAATCAGTTTTCAGTAAATAAATGCAAGAAGTTAATTTTCTTTTTTAAATGTTTTGAAAATTAGCGTGGATGCTGTTATTTTTCAAATGAAGTCCTACCCTTTTTTTGCTCCTCAAAAATAAATTTGAAATGGATATGACTCTAAAGAAATAGTGCATTTTTTCCTTGAAATAAGAATTTTAAAGCTTGACTGGCCAGTTGTCCCTGTCTCTTCAGTGTGTTTCTGCCCCCACAATTTCAAGGCTTGCAGAAGTTCTGAGATCCTTCCAGCCCCAGGAGGCTGCTCCCCTTTCTGGAGATATGACTTCCCCTCATTAGCAGATCATTAGGACTTTTGCTGCTGATCATGTACACAAGAACCTCATACCCCTCCTCAGCTAAAATGCCATGGGAGGCTCCCTGGCTCTTCTGCATCACTCCCTGCAGTGCCGTTGCCATATGCAGTAAGTGGCCTGGCAGTTAGGGGGTGGATGGCCTGCTCCAGGGAATGGCATCTTGAGAAGCACCACATGTGCCTGGTGCCAGGGGAATGCCTGTTAGGGAGGACACTGGGGGTCTGTCTCTGGGCTGGCCAAGGATAGTTATTAACGAGACCTTGCAGCCTGCAGTAATGAATTCTGACAGCGGACTGGCAAAGGGCAGTGATTCAGGAAACCTGCTTATAACATGAGGATTACCTGTACTGTGATTTGTTGCTGCACCTTGCTTCTTATTAATCTGTGGATTTGCCTTACCAGTCTATCAAAAGCTTCTCCCAGGATAAGTGGCAGAGACTCTGGTGCCAGTTTTTCCCTTATGAAGTTTTCTCAGAGCACTGCAGCGCATTCAAAAGCACAGACTCTGCCTCCCCAGCCTCAAAAGGTTTTATTGGTATTTCAGGAAGTGCTGGAACTTTATGTCTTCTCTTCAGAGTCTCCTTCTTAGCATCCTTGCTGGGGAGTGGAGGTTGGCCTTTTTAGAGAAGGGGAAACTATGGTGGACCAGTGCTGATGTCTACAGGTTACTGTGGGAAACAGGTCCTGAAGGCTGGGCTAGGCTTTTGTAGAGATGTTTGGCTCTGGATGCCAGAGGAAGAAAAGTGCCTGAAGTTCTTCTTGTCTGTTCTCTGGGTATTCTTCTAAGCAATGCAGTTCACAGTTGGAGAAACAGTCGAGGGTCAATGACTCCCCATGAAATGGGAGTGCTGTCAGGCAAAGAACAACTAAATGATCTCCTGTATGTCTATTTGTTCCATGTTCTGCTCTTGTGTGGCTCATGCCAGCCTGTCAGTGTTCAATTCCCTGGCCCTTTGCTGGAGGAGTCATACTCTCCAAGCTGTAGCATAAGCCACGAGGCTGAGGGAGCACTTCTGGGGTGCCAGACCTTGCCCATGTAGTATATAAACTCAGGACTGTTCTTGCTTTGATAGGTTTTGTTAACACAAAGTCCTCGTTTGAAAGAGTAGCAGAATAAAGATCTGGAAAACAGGAATGGTAGAGCCCTAAAGACAGTCCCTGCTTGCAGCATGTGAATTGTGAATGATCATGGTGGATCAAGTGTGTTACATTGGGCAGCACAGACTGAAGACTCTGGCTGGACAGCAGTGACATATGTTTACCTGTTTACCTTGCCCCCCCCCCCCCCCCCCCCCCCCCCTTTTAGTTTGGCTTTCAGAGGACCCCATCTCTTGGAGTCCTAGCTAACGTATCAAAAGACCTGACTGTGCCTCTTATGTTAACTGTGTGAAATCTCTAGATAGCTGAAATTTGCGGCAACAGCTTGAAAAAGAAATGAGCAAATATTCACTTCAGCTACCATAGGGAGCGCTGAACGTGAACTCACATTACATGTTGTAAAATAAAGTGGAAAGGGAATGGCTCATTATTGCACATCATTTGTTCTTAATAACTCCATATGAAATTAATAAACCTTAAAACCCCAGGTTTTAGAAGTTGTTCGAGATAAGAATCATATGATAGGGAAGGGGAAATAGGAAGGGTAAAGCATTAGGGCTTTAATGCCTTGTGTTTAATAAATGATCTAAGCAGCAGTTTGTAATTTCAGTGGTTTCATCTCCTTAGCTGTATATTAAGCTTCAGCATTATTAATTATGTTGAAAAAATTCTTCCTCTGACAGTGTTGGGGAAGTTGAGGCAGGTGTGCTTTTGTGGGACTGATTTTTTGCATCATCTCCGTGACCACTAGCTTTGGTGGAGGTGAATTGCTGCCTTGCCAGGAAACACCAGCGTTTTACAAAGAGTTTTTGCTTAAGTATTGAGGTTCCTGATTCTGCATCTCCAAAGGTCTCCAAGGTTTTCAACTGAGATAAAATGAGAGGCGTTGACAGACATCATCTTTGTGCAGAGCAGGCCTAAATTCAGATTATTTAGGAGTAATTAAAATATGAAGCGGGATATCCAGTGGCTCCAAATCTGTGGGGACTAACTTCTTTTGGAGTGGCAGCAGCAGAAAGATCCCAGAAGTGCTTCATCCTCCATTCTCTCTGCCTGCTCTTCATAGTAGCAAGAGGGCCTCCTTCATGTGAGAATCAACAACAGAAAGACACGTTCTCTCAAGAGACACAAGGGTTTTAGTAGGGATGGATGTCCTTCAGCTCTTGTTCCAGAAGATGCAGAGCACCTGCAAGGTAGGCAACTGGCATACACATTGTCTCGTCTTGGCTGAGCTCCCTGCTGTTGGAGGTATGGAGTTACCTCCTTACTGATACCACTGAAGCATTATGTTGCTTGAGGTACGTTTTCTGCTTCCTTACAAACTCATGATGATAATTTTATTTGGGTTACTGTTATGAGTTTCTCTCTTCAGAAACTCCTGAAAAAAGAGATGTAATTTTGAAGTATTCACAAGGGGTTAATGCCCCCCGTGCTCACTATAGTGTGTACTTTGAGTATGTCAAGCCTCTGCATGAGGTATTTTTTGATTTTTTTAGAGAAATTTGCATGTAGGGATACTGTGTACTATGGCTGACAACAGAAATGCTAAGGCTGGTCTGCGTCTATCCCCAAGTGCTAATGAGTGGCACCAAACCTGCTCAGACTTCTGTTTATAAAGAGTTTGTTCCAAGCATTCACCCTTAGTGAAAGGTCTGAATGCAAATCAGTCACATGAGCAGAAAAGGAGAATATTGCTAAATATATACACTTTGAGATCCCTGAAGGGAACCTCATTTCAGTGAGCCTAAATACATTCCGAAGTGGCAGACTAAACAAAATACTTCAAGAAGATAACTGAAAAATTAAACTTTTTCTTCTTATTTAGAAATGCTGTTGACTGTGACCAGGGTCACTGCATTTGCTGGATGTAGACGAATCATCTATAATGAAAGATTTAGCCATTGAATTTTACTTCTTTTCTGCTTTTGATCTATTCACAAGCTCATCAGGAGATTTATTTGTTGTTCAAAAATCTCCCGGCATTTCTACTCAATAATGTTCCCACATGAATAGCTGTCAAATAGCCGGTATTGCTTGATGTCTGGACTCTAACATTGGGCTCTACTGGCTAGTTGCCTGGGTTACCTGCGTTATATCTATCTGTTTCTTGTAGTGGAGCATTCCTGATACTACTGAACAGACTTTGAATTTTGAATAATTCAGTCAAATGTGAAATGCCAGCTGTTTTTTGGTGCCTATCGATGTCTTTGAGACTGAAAAATAAGCAACTGTTCACAAATTTATTTGCATTAGCTCTGAATGAAGAAAGAAAGCACAAATGGGAGTCTCTAATATCTCTGAATCAACATTTGCTTGCAATTTGAGCAACTTTCATAGGAGGAAAGAAAACACCTTGACTTCATTGATTCTTAGGACTAATTTCTAACAATGGGATTTTTGAAAGTCTTTCAGTTGTATATAAATATTTTCTTAGGAGAAAATTAGAACTATACGAGAGATTTAATCTCTAGGTGAATCATTTTAGAGCTAAAATATCAAAGGTTTCTTCTAAAATAAAGCAATTAATCTTTGCATATTCTGAACATATCACATGCATCTGAATTAAGAGCGGGCTATTCAAACAATTTAAATCCAGTAGAAAGAACGTAAAGATGTCTTCTTAAGGATATTTATTTGGCACTGGTCTGGCAAGTATTTACACACATTAGTAGTTGTATGGCAATTGTGTATATATATATATACACACGCACACACACACAATTTTTTATATATATAATATATATTGTGTTTATATATATAATTGTGTATATATATATAAAGTAATTGTTTGTGCTACTACAAATGGGCTGCAGCCCTATCCCATTAGCAATTCCTGTAGTGGTGAATATTCCTGTCCATGTGCTAGGGGCTGCAGTCATGCAGTTACTCAGTCTCTCCTTCCCCCTTGCAACAGGGAGTGCAAGTGAATCGGCTCTTGACGTGGCTGGTGTTCTCAGGACTTGTCCTGACAACATCTTTACAAGGTACTTCTAGAGAACAGATAAAATCTCATGTTATACATCATGCTGAAAATTGCCAAGTGAACACAAATATCAGTGTCTAAGCTATACCATAAGAAAACTAAGTGAAGTAGAATGGCTTGAAAGGCCTCTTTATGGCCAAGTCAGATTCTGAAGTACTGACTCTGTGACATTAGCACCCAACACCCTGCACTAGCTCTTTGCACAGATCCCAGGAGGGAGACATCCAAATGCAAGATGATGTGATGTGAGGAGTGATTTTCAAAGCCTTAGAAACCAGTCAGATGGGGAGTGTTGAGCTTATCACACCTTTTTTCCTGCCTTTGAAAATTTGTAAACAACCTTGAATAACAATTGGGTTTTTTTTGATAGCTGTCACAGCTGTCGCTGATTTTTTCTTTTTCTTTTTGGTAGTCCAGTTTATGATGCAGGACAGTACCTGAACATGAAGAATAGACAATTGTGTTTACCCTGGAGACCAGGTGCCAGGGCTTGATCTGTTCTGTATCTTTCCTGTCAATAGTATGGCAAGTGATCTGACTCTTACAATTGTACATATACTGGACGCACCAGCTACCCCAGTATCTTGTCTCTGACACTGGCAAATGGCAGATTTCTGGAGGACAGTGTAGGTCTAAAGCCATACAGTGGTGATATTTTCCTGGTGTACTGCTTTAGTTGCTGATGATTTTTTGATTTAGGGACTCTGAAGGAAGAGATCTGCTATATTAGTACCTAATAGCCCTTAATAGCATTTTCTTCCATAGGTATGTTTAACAATTTTTGAATCCACGTAGACGGTTCATAAGCATGACTGTAAAGTAAATTTTGTGTACTTTTGGTAAATAAGAGAAATAAACTAAAATTGTATCATACACGGTCCTGTGCTCTTGTCACAGTCTTGACCATTACACTGATGTCTCTTGGCTTTAAAGTTATTTTTAACCCTTCATTTGCCACTTCAGTTCTTCATCTTATTTTGCTGATTTGGCTAACAGACCAGCATTTTAGTGGAAGGCTCTTCAAGAACTACAGAATTTATACAACACAGAATTTCCGACTTCAAGAGCCTACCTGTATGTTGTAGCAAAGCCAAAGATGTGGTGGAACTGGAAGTAAAGAGAGATGACAGGATATTGCTGTAGCTTGTAGAGGAGCCACACGCCTGGGGCTGCAGGCTGGGGAGTATGCCCCAGACCGGTCCAAGATCTGAAATCAGAACGTGAGAGCCTGCCTGCCCCTATTTGTGCTTGCATTCACCAGCCTACAGGTAATGACAATGTAATAATCAGCTATTTGCCTTCAGGTGAGGCTTTAAAAAAAAATTATTCATCTGAACAACCATTTTTTTGTTCAGTCATTCCCACTCCAGTGCAGTTATCCTGTATATACTACAGTATCCCAGTCTGTGCAGTTTGCCATACAAAGAGAAGCCTACAGCGCGTATTGATGCGTCTGCGTCTGGTCCATGAAAAGTGTCTCTATGCAGTTAGTATTTAACCTCCTTATCAGCATACCTTGATGCTTGCAGACTTGAAGAGCAGAGCTCGCCAAGGCCTGTGGAGCCTCCTGATGCACCGAGCTGCCCCTGCGTGTCTGTCTGTGCGTGGGGGGGAGGGGGGAGCCGTGCGTGGCTGCCTGGCGAGCTGAAGGTGGCAGCATTGGGTGAGCTATCTCATTTTCTTAGCTAAGCGGAGGTCTCTTAAGAATCCCTCTTAAATTGTAGTTGTTGCGTATGGCGAATTTATCAAAAAATCGGCTTTTCATTTGAAGGGCTTTTCTTAATGCTGCAGCTTAATACCACAAGTTAGTAGTAGGCAGATGTATTTTATCATCTGGTCATTTTGTATGTATTTTATTTGAGTTAGTTATACTGAGAGTGCAAGTCTTATCAATATTGAAGACGGGCTGTCATCAGCAAGTGTTGGCTCATAGATATGACTCTCTTTTATAATAGTAACAATTATAATAATTTTTGAGCCTGAGTAAAAAAAAGCTTTGTCTTTGTGTGCTGTCTATCCATCAAGGAGGAAGTGAAATCGAGTTCTCTCTCTGTCTTGTGAACACCCTCCCCCTGGGCAGCAGGGATTGCTCTCTCCTGTGCCAGTATTAGCTCTCTGCCTCCTGCCCCTTCCTTCCCCATGACTGTGCATCCTCAGGGGAGCGGAGAGCATTTCTCTTTTCTCTCTCCACTGGCCCTATAGATGTCTGAGTGGGCATTCCTCTGGGAGGAGCGTGACATTGGTTTGGTCCTCCTCAGCCTGAGGAAGGTCTACAGTAAAGGTGTCCCACATATGGGGTCAAAGTCATGGTTGCTCTTACAGATCTACAACAGACAAACACCAGACCCTCCATTTTTAGCTGCTGTTGGTTTTAAGATTGCAAATTACTGCAATCACTGTGCTTTATCAGGAGCCCGGTCCTGCTGTGTATGTCAGGGTGTTCCTGTTCAGAGCATAAGAATTACTGCCCAATGGGTTCTTTTAAGAGAGTTGAGGGGAAGGGGGCAAATTCAAAGATGTTGGTGGGATTTAAATGTAAAGCTGAGTGGTTCATTGCTGGCAGTGGCAGCGTGTACAGAACCAGGACTGTAGCCTCCTGAAGGTTTTCCTGGCATAATATTTAGGTAGGGAAACTAAGTGTCTCCTCTTCTTGGTGATAGGTCTCTCAGCTTCATTCAGCACTCCTGCAGTGATGCCTTTGTCATTTTGTGTACCTGGCTGCTTGTCCTGAGATGTCTTTTTGGAAACCAGCTGTCTTGGCTTTCCTCTAAGTGATGACATCAGCTCATTGCATCTAATGAAAAATTTTATGCTAGCTTGTCTTATCAGAGTCAATAACAAAGCCAGAGGTGGAACTTCAATTTTTTTGTTTGACAATGTTGTGCTTTCGCCTCCTCTTGTGGATATCTGTGCCTTTGACTGCTGTGATGGAATCTGACTCAAAACATTTGAAGTTACTGCAACCTCTCCTTCTTCCCAGCTGACTTAGCAGGATTGGATCAGACACAGGGCTCATGGTTTTTATTACACCCTTCTACATAGTGCCATGCTGCATGAGTCAGTAGCTCTATAGGAAATTTTATAAGAGCCAGAGAAATTAATAATTTCTCGATTTCTAAACATTTGTTGAACTTAAAAGTGCTGCTAATTTCTGCTTTTTTGCATTTAGTAGGATACTCAGCCTGGAAGAGTGGGGGTTTAAGGAGGAAATGGACAAGAATAAAATCATTGTGTTAGGATCCATTCTGAAGTTATTCAGAATAAATTAAGATTTAGTACCAAATACTTGGTCAGTTCTTATTCTAAATTCACATTTCCTGCAAATACATGTAAATCTGTTAAGTTCCGTGGAATTATGTTCCTTTGAACAAAACCTGAAATTGTCAGATAATGTAATAAATGCGCACACACACACACATGTATATAGGTAGGGGTATTTTTTTGTAAGTTAGAAAACTTCCTAAAACCCTCCTATGTAGAAATAGTTACTAGCTTAATCTCAACTGTTTGATCTAAGGTTAAAAAGTAATCTTGATTTATCATAGCAAAACCAAACCAAAACTTGGTACCATAGCAGAAGTGACTGTTGTCTTTTGCTGGAGAGAGGGCTATGTGTGCTTCTTACGGTCTTCCTAACATTTAACTTTCTTGGGCTGATACAGCAAAGTTACATACAGTACTCTTATGCCGATTTAACACCTTGCTTTCACAGCTTCTCATCAGTTTTGCAGCTCAGATATGTTATCTGATTGAATGGAGACTAAAGAACAATTGTAATGGATTGGTTAAGTGAACTCATTCAACTGGCTGTGTTTTTCTTTCTGTAATTTAAGAAGCCAAGTGGCATGTTAGTTCTTCACTTATGACAGAGTAAGATCTAGTGAAGACTAAGGCATTGGCTCAAGAAGGCTCTTAAGCACATACATGTACGTAAATTCATTCTAACTCAAGACAGCACTTAAATAATGTGCCAGACTTTAAAGTGTCGTCAGCTTGAGCTTAAAGCTGAGTGCTCTGAACTCGATCTCAGAGGTCTTCAGAGGTTCCTAGACAGGCAGACCAACTACCGTGAAGGATTTTATTTTAAGGCACCTCATTTATTTCAGAAGGTTTCAAAATCTCTGCAGATTACTATCAGCACCTTTGATACCTAAGTGATCTTGCTTGTCTGTTCCTAGCTGGCTGTTCCTGTGAACTGCCTAGGTGCCCAGAGAAAAAGCCGGATCTCACATTTTTGTGCAAAGCTCCTTTACTGCAGAACATGACATTTAAAGTACTTATCAGTAATAACATACTTTATCTGAATTTATATTAAAGACATGAAATTCTGAAGAAGAGAGGCAATCGAGTGAATATGGTACCGATCGTCATTGCTGAAGTGCCTGTTTGCAACTACACTATATGTATCTGTATATTTTACAGTGCTATTTTTTCACGATTGAATTTGGCCTTTGCAAGCAAGAAGGACAACTACGTGCTTATGGGGCAGGACTTCTGTCTTCTATTGGTGAATTAAAGGTATGTGCCCTTAAAGCAGAATCTACTTCTGTTTAATCTTAACAAAATAATAGTTGGATGTAAATCTTTTGATTTTCAAATAACAGGTAAAGTTCTTAAGATAAAAAGCTTACTTTCATAATGTGATATTGATCTAAAAGCTTTGTTTGAAATATCACCTGGCACTTGAAGCATGAAATGGATTTGTAAGGCCTGAAGTACCAAAGCAACTATAAAATATAAAATTTATTTCTGTTTGAATTTGCATTTCCTGTAAAAGGAGGCTTGTAGGTTCTAACAGGTAAGGGTGCCTTGGGCTCTGAAAGCTTTCTTTAGAACAGAAGCATATACTTTTAACACACTTTAAAAAATGTTTTGAAATCAGATGTGATTCTGTTGTAAGTAATCCAATGTATTTCAATGGATTCGTTATTGATACTAGAAGAACAACATTTATTAAAGTCCTTATTCAGTAGGTTATTGGTATTTAAAATTAAAGAATGCATATAAGCTCACGCTAGAATTGAAGTACATGCCTATATGATAATTCATAGAGCCCTGTCCTTATAAAGGTGAGAGTGTTTAATCTCGCCCAGCTCAAGTAGTTGTAGTGGATCATTTATTGCCTCTTTTTATGCCTAGAAAACATAGGGAACAAGCAAAAGCTATTTTGTTACAAGTGTAGTATTTTGGGACATAATACATCTCTCTGTTGGCAAGATGGGAGGGAAGGGGAAGAGGAGGGCAGAGTACTGTCTTCTGGGACCCAAATGAACTCTTGGTGGCTTTTCAGGTAAATGTTTGGTTTTAGAAATCATATACAGAATAGTATTTACAAGCTGTTTTGCAATATATATGCTGTTTGTTTGTCTTTAGACATCTTCCCACCCTCCTGGGCTGGCTTTCAGTGAACTATCTGGCAGTTTAATAGAAGTATCTCGGTCTGGTTTTTCTGTTTGTTTCACTTGTAACCAAGAATATTCATGGTGAATCTCATTAGTCAAATTGCTATTATTTCATTAGTAGAAAAAAAGATTGAAGAAAATTACCTTCTGCAGTATTTTTTTTTTGCATTGCAGTTGTTCTAAGTTCAGTGCATACTTCAGCCACAGAAGCATTCTGTATCAGCCTGGCAATATTTTATACCCGCAGTGCAAAGATGGTTAAATGCAGAGAGATGAACATGTCCCACTTATTCTCCTGTGGCCCAACATCATTCAGTGCTGAGCCCCAAACTCTGTGCAGGATTCTGCAGAGAATCAGGCCTTTTATTTAAACGAACAGTACAGTCATTAGGTGATGACCCTGAAAATACCTATCACATAATTTACAAAATCTAAGGGCATAAAAACAAGGAAATGAATAGTCAAGAGCATAATAAATCTTCTACCATCAATGTCATAAACAAACACATTATTCTTGTCAAGCGTGCATAGTTTGTTACCACACATTTATGACCCCAAATCTGTGTTCTTCACTCGGCAATAATCTCAAAGTGTAAATGCAAAGAATAATCCCTTTGAAAAGCGACAGTAAAAATTAAATAATGGGCACTTTAATGGACTATATTGATCTGCTTCAAAGGTATGGCCATATATCATAATAATTTTGCCATAAGTCAATATTATTATATACTTTTCTATTACACTACATATATATTTCATAGATGTGAAGCCAGAGGGGACTATTAGATCATCTGGTTTGACCTCTTGTGTATCATAAGCTATTAAATTTCACCAGATCTTACATATATAGAGCATAGGGACTTAAGTTAGACATTTCAGTTATTGAGAGACTAAGCACTTGTGTGCTGCAGGCACAGAACAGCACAGCACCATGCCACAAATAGCCATAGCCTCCATGAAGGAACTGATAAGGTGAAAAATGTCTGGAAAGTCTGCAGGACTGCACTCCAGGGTAGAAAAGAAGAGAAAACATGAAAAAAACCTACTAAGTTTTCTGCTAATCTGACCACGGGAGAAGCTGTTTCTAGACCAGAAACCTGTCATAGAGTGTGCTTCTTGTCAACAAGATATATCAGGCAGGTGCTTAGGAAGGAGAATGTCTGGGCACTCACTCATGACATCGGTGCACAGCCTTGCATCAAGCCATTGCCAGTCTCTGATGTTTCCTGGGAAAGCAACCTCCCTTTCCTCCACCCTTATCTCCTAGCACCTATTGTGAGGGAAAATTTCTTCCTTGACCTGAAGGTGCCTGAAAGTTAATGCTAATGTAATAGACCGTAGTTGAGATCCTGATGATATCAATACCATGATTGTAACTGAAATCCTAATGAATGGCAGCAATTGCTCTGAAAATGATGACAGAAATACTGGCTGTTTCTGTGGTGAGTGGGGTTGGAGACTCGGATTGCATGGCTGTGAAGTCTGACCCTCATGTGTGCAACACCCATACTTCTCATAGGAGTCAGAGTGAAGAAGTCTTCTCAGGAATAACTACTGCCATTCTTAAGACAATGCTGATTGTGGACCCATAATCCCTTCTCTGAAGAAGTTCAAATACTTATTTATTCTTGTCACTAGGAAGGTAGATCTTGTTTCAGTTCTGAATTTTGCTACCTTGACTTTACAGGCATTTGATATTAATATGCTTTTGTTAGCAAGAAGAGAAGCCTTTCTCTAACTGCCCTCCCTATCAGCTCTCTTTTCAATGCAACACTATTCACAGGAAATAAAACAGTGGCTGATTTTATTTATAATTTCTAGAAATTTCTAGAAATAAATGAGTCGTCCTGTTTGCAGGGTTGAAGTGGCCAGCAGTATTTGGGCCCTTCAGATTAACGAATGGTTTGTTCAGTCATCCCTGTTTCTGTATCACGCTGCTCCATTTTGCAAATCTGGTCAATAGCTTTAGCAACAAAACTATAAAAGCTAGAGAAATGTGGGCACGAACTTATGAATATAGGATTCCCTTCAAGTCTTTTTCCCCACTCATTATTTAGACTTCAAATTTCAGATACTGAAAAATGCAACTCCTGATGTGCATACTATGGAACCATCAAGTGAAAAAAAAAATTAAAGCACAACAAAATAAGGAGGAAGAGAAGATTAAAAATGAAGCCTGGGGGGAAATGAATAATACAGTAAGTAGTTATAAAATGTTCTGCCTAATATAGTCAGGTTAACTCTAGCTAACGCTATTATACAGTATATATTTGGGGCTTAGACATAAGGCAGAAATAATGTACATTTCAATTATTAAAACTATTTCTAAAAGGCAGTCCAAATGTCTTCAGAAACTTTAATCCATTTACTTTGTATGATGCTCTCTTGAACTCTTTCATTAAAGGAGTCTCCTATCAACTTGACTTGGCTGTAGATCAAGTCATATATCCCTGTTATATGCTTCTATATTTAACAGAGAGGTAGACTTCAAATCTTTCTGTCTACATTTTTAAAGTCAAATACAATATCTAGTCATATTTTGTTTTAACGATAATTTGTGTTAAGAAGAGCCAGCCTTAGCCTTTATAACCAATAAGATTCAAACGCAAGTTTTGGCCCAGTTTTCTGAAGAGGATGAAGACAATGGATAAAACAGCTCCTGGATCCTAGATGCTAATTTTAGTGCTCTTTTTAAAGAGAGAGTCTTTTCCTTATTTGTCTAAACAATATATTAAAGTGTTGATGAAAAAAAATTGACGAAATAAAAAAAATTCTGGTAAAATTAGGGCACAATCAGGTTTGCAACCTATGTTTTAGATAACTAGAAAAACATCTAAGAGCAGGTTTTCCACGATTCTGTATTCCCCACCAGAATAGCAAGTTAATAAAATCAGTACTGGCACAGACACAGCTTCTCACCTGTGTTCTTATTCTGCCCTCCTGCACTCTTCAGACAGTGCAGTATTTATAACTCATCTCAAGTTTTCCCCTTGATAGCTGAAGATTTTTCTTTTCTTTTTTTTTTTTTCTTTTTTGTGAAACTGAGAAGCTCCAAATTGTATTATTACACTCCATTTTTTATACTCAAAGGAGAAATTACAAGACCAAAGCCTTTTTTTCATGTGTCAGTGATAGTGGTCACTTAGGAAATGATTCACAGTTGCTCAGTGTAAATGCCTGGTGCCATCTGAGATGCTCCAGTATATCTGACCGACCCTCCAGCTGACAATCCAGAAATGTGTAACTCTTCTTTAGATCCTGTGCTATATCTTCCATCCCTGTACAGACATGTCAGATATCCTGGGTCCTAGAGACCTGACCTGCAGCTAGGTACCTCAATCTCCTAACCTTTGATTGAGCAGGGAGTGTTGGCATTTCTTTAGTGTTATGCTTATTTCCAGTATGGTAGTTGTCTAATTTTTAAGCTGTCCAGTTATCTGATACTGCTGCTTTTCCTGGGAATTGGTGATGATTCATTTGGAAGTTGCACTCCAAACTCTTGTTGCTTGAACTGAAGGAGAATCACCAATAGCTGCATTAGCATAAGCAGTACAGTTTGTATGAATGGGGCATTAAAGACAGTTATTACAAATCCACAAGATGGTCTGATGCTCTATTTGACCAAAAGCTATTTTCCATGTGATTGTTAGCCTTGACATCTCATTGGAGGTGGCTCTTCAAGAAGTTTCAGATGGAGAAATCCATACTGGATACTTACTTATTCGAGTTCACTGAAGAACTGAATGTCCAAGCAAAAAATAAGTGAGTAGCATGCAAAACAAACAAACAAACAAACAAAAAAAAACCAGGCCTGAACTTGAAAGCTTTTAGACTCACCAGGTGAAGTTTTTTTTGAGATTCTGTACTTCATAATGCTGAGAGTGCCAAGGACCAACATTTTAGAGCACTGTAAGGTTTCTGAAAAAAACTAGTTTGGCTTTGAGTCAGTGTCCTTACCATGCTAGTTTACAATAGGCGGTTGATGGTCTGAAGGTTTGCCTGCGGACTCAAATCACTTGCTGAACTCTGGCATTGCTGGTGTCAGCATATCAACTCAATCATAGATGTTTCAGATGCCAGGTTGCAGAATTTGAAAACACCATCCAGATTTGCAAAGATGTTTTCCATGGCTTTGGTAGCCATGACAATGCCTACTTGATCCAAGAGCCGGAAGATCATACCCTAGAAGGGAGGTAGGTATCTTGGGTGGGAATTCATCAGAACTTAGGCACTTCCTTCCCAAAACTGCAGTCCTAAGAATAACTGGTCAGTTGTCACCTTACTTTGCGGGCATGCCTGAATTCTTTACTTTCTGTTTCCAGGTTGCGTGATCCCAGTCTCTACAGAGTCGCTGTGTGAAGCAGCAGCTCTGCTCCTGCAAAAACTAAACTGGGATCCAGAAAGCAGGAGTCATTGCACAGAGATAATCTGAGGAGAATTAACAAGAAAGGCTTTCTCAGAGGACATCAACTGTGATAAAGAATTAGCTTTTGCTTCTCTTTAAACTCTTCCCTTTTATAAAAACAGCGTTCAGGGATTAGAGTAGTTGTTCATGATGTAGGAGCCACAGTCTGAATCTGTTCTTGCCTCTGATGACTTCAATCCCAAGGAGTGGGCCTGGCCCAGCAGAGGCTGTTAGTGAATGGAGGAGAAGAGGAGAGGACACCACCATCATGCTTTCTGTTGAAGCTGACACAATACAGGAAAGAATGCATGAACCAGAAGTGGTCACCCACTGATTCAGTTCCTAAGAAAACATGGCCCATATCACTCTCTTGATTCCCTGCACAGGGCTTCACTAAGACCACCCAGACTTTTAAAACGTTGTGCTTTAGACATTTGAGGCATCAAGTCTAACCTGGAAGTACTAAGGTATCTTAAGAGGAGATGTCTTTATCTATAGTTAACTTCCCAGGAAGCCTATTATAATTCCAGTCAAAAAACCCAAATTCCTTATGATAGAAGGAGGTAAACACTTAAATTTACTGGCAGTCAACCACGTCATGGCTCAGCAAGGAGAAAGGGACAACAGGGATACAGACAGGGGCCAGGCGAGGTGAGCCGGTTCCTGCAATCCATTTAGAAGATAATGCTGGTTAGGACAGACCCTTTTTGATTTTTGTTTTCAAAGCTGTTTAACTGGTGGCTGGCTAGAAACAGCAAACCTTGTGAGAAGGAAAATATACATTTACTAAAGAATGTTAATTCCCTGACATTTTAAGATTCCATGCATTAATTTTTCATGTATTTATTTTTGGAGAGAGAGGAGGTGGCAGGAAGAGGTTCTTGTTCCAGTTTTGTGTCCTGTTATTTGGAGACTGCAGGTTGAGAGCTAGTGTGATATTTTCAGAGCCTTTCACAGGGATTTAGGAATGTGCATAAGCAAGAGCTTGGATAAAAGGTGTGGCAGATACCTTAAGGTTAATACCTTACTCCGCTGTAAAGAATGTCCATGCAGAAAGAAAGTAAAGAAGAAAGAGGCACCTTTGGAGCTCAGGGATCTGCTTCCTCCCCATCATTTCTCTATGCTTTTCATGCACATCTTCACTATGGATAGATATTAGGGGACTGAAGAAGGTTGAAAGTTGCCTAAAAATGCTCTCCTTCCCTACTTTGTACTTCTGTACAGAGCACTGAGAATGAAAATATGTGTGCTCTGAAAGTTAAGGTAGATCCATAAGCTAACACAAGTATTCCAGTGGAAAGGGGAGCTAGGAAAAGATAGTGTTGCAAAATGTCTTGATACTTGATTTTCAGTTTTGAAACCTCTGTGTCCTTTCTAGTGGCTTGTGGCAGTCATATAAAGAGAAAGGGTAATCAGAATCTCTTCTCTGGGTAAAAGCATTTGATGCCTCATCTGCCTAGTCTCTGCTCTGTACTTATCTATGCCTGCTATTTAGTTATTTTTATCTTGCAGTGCTATATGAAGCATTATTGCTCAGCTGTACATGGCAGAAGGGTAATGCATTTCATCAGTATGCAATAAATTAGTGTTATTTAATGGGTTTTCAGGTACATAGTTTCACTCTTAAACTCGCTGTCAGGGCAATAGTGTATGATTTTGGCCTAAAAATGTAAAGCACATATTATTGGTATGGTTTGGTCAGCCTCAATTCACCCACCAAGATGATGATCAGTTCTGCCAGTTAAGTGACATTTTGGGGACATACATATTTGTAGCTGTATAGATAATTTTCCAGGATGACTTTCCTGTTTCCAGCTGAGGATTTAGGTTTGTGTGCCTACTTGGCAGGTACATTTCTAATCCTCTCTGTTATTTTAATAATTATTTTTGGGAAAAAAATTACTCTCATAAAAAGCTTTTTAAAGTAACAATTTATTTATTCTATTCAAACTGAAAAAGCACTGAATATAAACCAAGAAGGCTACCAACTAATGGGAAACATACAGCACAGTGATATAAAAACTGTATATATGAACAGTTGTATAGATACACAGCAGTATCAAAATACATTTTAACAGATCCTCTAATGTATTTTGCAGCATGCTCTCTCTGACAAGGCCAAGGTTAAAACATTTGATCCAAAGACAACCTGTTTGCAAGAATGCCTTATCACTACTTTCCAGGAAGCTTACTTTGTTTCAGAAAGTTTTGAAGAAGCCAAAGAAAAGATGAGGTAAATTATTTCCCTTGACTCAAAAATCTAATTTTCTCTTCTTTAGTGGTTGGAAAAAAAAAAGTGTTAATTTTCTTTTTTCTTTCAGGGACTTTGCCAAATCCATCAATCGTCCCTTCTCTGTGTATTTCAATCCATATACACAAAGCATTGAGATTCTGAAGGATACCAGGAGTATAGAAAATGTTGTCCAGGACCTCCGCAGTGATCTAAACACTGTTTGTGATGCTTTAAGCAAAATGAACAGATATTTAGGGATTTGATATGTGTGGCGCTGTGATTTGCTGTCAGTTGCTTTTCCTGTAGCCAGTCTGGTAACATCACATGATATGGCTAACTTCTCAAAGCCATCGATTTTCCCTTTACAGCTTGGGCTGTGGCTTGCATCATTGTGTAGCTCTGTCTAATTGTAATGTGCAGACAAACCAAGGCAATGCTAATTTGTAAATGCAACATGGAATGTGGCAGAATATAATCATCAATTCCTCAACACAATGTCGTGTACAAGTACACCGTTAAAAATTTGCCTGGCAATGGTTTTGTTTCCATAAGATGATTCACTTTGATGTATAAGAAATGGTGTTGCTGATTTCATTAAGTCTGAGTTTATTTCTTTATAATCCCTTTCCTCCCATAAGAATCCGGAAAAAAATTAGTTGAAACATTTTCATTTTCTTTGTAAGAGAATCTGTATTTCTTTCTATAGTGGTGAAGACAATGTTTTGCCCATATATCTGTAACAGAACTGAGTGTCTCTTGTGACAACAATACAATTTATATACCAATGCTGAGGTCAGGAAGGCTATGTATCAGTACTAAAAGGTCTGTGGAGACTACAGATCATGAGAACTCCCAACTGACAAATGTTCAATGTGGCTGAGTAATTGTAACACAATAAAAAAACCCCACCTCTGACAATTCATGAGGAAAGGTAGTTCCTACTTCATGTGTGTTACCTGCAACAGTCCTGAGCATACTTCCTCTGCGAGGGCTATCTGGAAATAAGAAAGGAAGTACTTGTGTTAATTCCGGATTGTTAGATTTGAATATAAAGCCCTTCTACAGCAATGTGTGCCTTCCGCATTCCCTTGTCTTTTGAACGTACGCACTCCTCTTGCATTTCATGCATAATTTGCCTTTCCTCATTATGCCACATTCAACCTTGACGTGGCCATGCATGACTGGGTCTGCACTGTATCAGTATCAGCACATATAAAAGGGTGAATAGGGAAGTTAGTATTTAATTATAGACAAGTGGTTATCAGTTAGTAAATTACTTGTGGAGTGATTAAATCATAGAGACACCCAAGCTGCGTAGCTCGTTCCAGATGGATGTAGGCAATGCCTGAGTTAATAAACTCTAAGTTAGCAAGGTCTTACAGAAGTACAAGCCCCGTCTGGGGAGCACAGTGCAGAAATGTTTGAGCTGGCCTTTATTGGGAAGCAGTAATTATGCATGTCTTTCCTTTTTCTGGGTTATTCAATTCTCCTATTAGCCAAGATAGTGAAGAGTTGACTATATTGTATGGACCCTTAATGGAAGCCATATGGCTTATGCAGATCATGTCAGTGTGGGTGAGAGTGTCATAACTTGTCTACCTATATGGAAAATAGGTATCTATTAAAGCTGCTCTCCTAGCTGAAAGAGTCATGCAGCTACTCTGAAGAGTTGCTAGCAATTTCAGCCTTAAAAGATCATTACTTGATAGTATCAGCATATCTTTAAATAAGAGGCAATCTATAAGGATAATTTTCACAGGGAAATCTGCCACCTCCTCAAAGATAAGTATGACATAACAGAAAACGCTCTTTCCTCCCTGTAGTCCCTGCTGCATTCTAATGCTGCTGTTAATAGGGTGTGGAAAAATCTGGTTTTAGATTTAACTGTGACTGCTGTTGGTACAAATGAAGAGCTGTTAAATTATCCCATGGGGATCAGTATGCCAGAGGAGTTTTTAACTTCCCGGCATTAGTGCTGACTCCATTAGCTAGCACTTTTCACAGAGGAATTGCTGGCAGCCTTGGCGTGGAAGTTGCTCCGTGTTTCTTCCTATGGAATCTGGTGAACCTTTCATAGCCCTTCCTGGAGAAAATAGACTGTACTGCGATTTGCTTTAACTGGTCTGAAAAAAAATGTCGTGCAAGGAGTAGTATATCTTAGTTTAAGAAATGACAAATTATTGTTGCTTGCTTAAGTAAAATAAAGCCACAAGTAACAAAGATCCAAAGCTTACAAAGTTACTGAGGCTTTCCCTTGAATCAGAAATACGCAGGAAAACTTTAAATCCTTATAATATATGGATTTATTCTTGAATTTTCTGAATAGCTTAAAAGAAGAATACCACAGCAGTAAAACAATAGAAGCATATCTTTGTTTTGTTTTATGCTGTTAGCAAGTAAATCTTATTATGGATTAGGGAGAAACCCTTGAAATCCAATAGTCATTTTAGGACTAATGATGGCAAGGAAACTGTCTACAATGAAGATATAATGTCAATGAAACAGAACATTGTCAAAGGATAATGGGCTCCTGCTGCTAGATATATGCTTAATCCAATGATTTTATTTCTATTATACAACATGATTAAAAATAAATTAAATATAATGGGCTAAGGAATAATAGTGATTTAGAGAGGCAATTGCTCATTGTTCTTACATAGCAAAGCTGCCTTTTTACAGGCTGCAGAGCAAACTGGCTTTGGGCTTCAGCCAGTCAGGAGCCAGGACTGGGAAAGAATGCTTTAAAAAGTGCACTATTGCACTTTTATGAATCAAATAGTTCCAGCTTAGCTGAAATTTTTCTTTGCAGTTTTTATTAGCAAATTAAGATCAGCCATGCAGCAATCTCCTTGGATGACAAGCTCATTTAGGCGTAATGAGGGAATTATTGACAGTTATCAAATTACACTAACGTTTCATTTAAAATAAGCCATATTTATCTAAGGTGCCTGTTTAGCTTTAGCAAGCTGGACTCTGGAAATTGGACTTCTGGCTTAGGCTCATTTATTTCCTGTGTAATTCTGAACTGATGTTTTATGGGTCTGAGATATATGCACTTGCTTTGCCTGCACAGAGTAAATGGGCCCGAGCTTAATGAATGTAAAGCATTGCAGTGTTTACTACCATGCAAAGTCTGAAATGAAAAACACTCTGAGACATTGTAGCAAATACAAATACCAAGTTTCATTTGCAAACGAAGACATGGTTCATGCATTTCGTTTCATTTGTTTGGCAGAGAGGATGAAGTGGGGAAGGTGTTAACACAATATATTGCATTTTCCCTCTCCAGTCTTCAAGACCTCTTTAGAAGCCTGTTTTAAGTTCAGCCCTTCAGTACGCTTTCACAAAATAAGGTGCCTTTTCCTTTCTTCTTGTTGTGACATCCTAATGTGATGGAGAAAATTCCAGAAATTTACTGTGCTGTAATGTATATTTACTGATACACTGTAATGGATTACAGAAGAAAGTTTCACATCTTTGAAAGGACAGCCTGGCTTAGAGAGCTAAGGCTGCTGAAGGCTTTCACCTACAGGCTGCTGGTGCAAATCCAGCTCAGTCAGCAGTTACTGAAAGCTATCACCAGCCAGCAGCAGCCTGGCTTCTGCGTGATGAACTGGGAAGCTGAGATTGCTTAGTCTGGAGGAGACTGAAGGGAGATATGATAACTTTTTTCAAACACATAGATACAGCAGCAAAGAGGAAGGGACAAACTGTTCTCCAGCCTCAAGAACTAATGGACTTAAATTGCAGGAAAGGAGCATTAAGTTACGTAACAGTGAAACATGGGGCACAGATTGCCTAGGGAGGCAGCAGAGCCTCCATAATTTTTTAAGAGAACAGGTTAGGCTGCTATCTCTTAGGAGTGATACTAGCACAGCCGGTCCCATCTGGAGGCCAGGGAAGAGGCTATATGATGTCTTGAAGTCCCTTAGAGCAATTGCCTGGAAAAGGCTTCAACATGCTCATGAAAGGGCTCCAGCTGGCTCACAAAACTGGTAATGGTCAGCAGCCACCACTGTGAAGCGTTTGTCCATCATTTGCACCTCTGCCTCCTCCTTCAGTCTTTGACCAACCCTAAAGAGTGGTTCTTTATCTTTCCATCTTCCCTTAGGGAATGAATAGGATCCATGATTGGAATGTTGGAATGTAGCCTTAAATCCTGCTGCTGCTGCTCTATTTTAAGTTCATAAGCCATTTGAGAGAGCTCTGTGTGCGAGTTACCTGCTAGTTACAGCTACCCAGAGGCAGAAGTCCGATGGTGAGCAACCAGCATTCATCCTTTTTGTAAACAAGGTTTACAAAAGCTGCTCAGCTTTATAAACAAAATAGAAATGTGTATTTCATCCTATCTGTGCCTGCATTAGGGCTTTCAGGAAGACTGTGCCCCTTTGAACAATCTGGAGAACTTGGAGCTCTTCCAAGCTCCTGAGCCCGAGTTTTTCAGCCACGTCAGCCCTGTGTCTGGGTGAAATCTGGGCAGAGAGCAGCCTGTTCTCCCTAACACCCCTGGTTTCCGAGGGAAAGAAACCCACTGGTGTAGTCCAGGAAGGGAGCCTTGGTTTGGGCCCCTGATGTAGCTGGCCAGGGAACCTGGGGACAGCACCTGCTGCTCAGCCCGGTGTCGCGTTGAGGGCCAGGGAAAGAAAATGCAGTGCTTTTCCATTCAGAAAATCATCTTTCCACCCCAACTTGGAAACTTCTTTTCTTGTTTCAGCAGGACAGTCTATACCTTTTTAGACATATGGCAGCTTCCCTTCTTGGTAGGAACCATTACCACGTTTCCAAATAATTTGCAAAGGATAATTCTGTTATTGTTATACAATGGCTACACTCTGTGATATCGATCACTCCCAACTCTGGAGATGTTTCACAGACAAATCCTTGCCTTCTCAGTTAAGAATAGGACAACAGTGACAGATTCCTCTTCTGAGCTTCAAAGTACATTTGAGACTTGGAGCTCAGAGAGAGATTCTGGTTATTCTAGCAAATATTTATTAGTAATGAGGCCCCCCTAGTTAACATGATGAAGGCTGTAGAGATGTCCTTGACATCTTTATTGGCAATTTCCTGTAACTTAACTGAGCTTGGAGGCTAAATTTGAAATACTCTGTGAAACCTCTGTTGTTTCATTTTGTATCTGGTCCTAGAGAAAAGGTAAGTAAACACAAAATAATCAGAAATCAGTGATACCTACTCAAAACATTTCACAACAAGTACATTTAGTTTAAAAAAGCCCTCCAGCACCTTAGAGTAAGATTTCATATTTCTTTGCCAACAGCTGAGATGTTAAGACTGAAAATAAGTGCTGGCATCTTCTTGGGATTTGGGCCGGAGTGGACTATTCAGGTGGAATAAGTGTGAAATGGGTTATGTAGTCACGCACTTCAAAATGCAAGTAGGTGATGGATATTCAGGTGGACATTTTTTTAATGTAGTCAGGAATTTTGAACGTGCAGGAAAAATAATGGAAAAGAAGGTGCTGTTGGCTGACTCCACCTTTGGAAGAAAAGAGTTGAGTTTGCAAAGCAGCAGGAGGTAGATTTCAGTCTGTTTTAAAGTGGTACATGACCTGAAACACAACCCAAATAACGCCTACATCACTGGCTTCTATGTGAGCTCCAGTGTGAATACAATTCTGATAACAGAGCAGCAATAAAGCACTCCAGAGCCAAACAGCCCTGCTTCCCCACAGGAGACAAAGTGGGTGATTTGAGACCAGCATGGCACAAATAAAATCCCTTTTATTTCCTATTAAATCAGTTCAGTTTTCTATTTCTCTTGCAAAATACCTTTTGAAATGTGTTACTATTTTATTTTTTCATAAGGATTATAAAGAGATGTGTTAATTATGAAATGGTTGATGTTCTTAAAACTTTCTGCCTCGAGCTTTTCTTGTTGCCACCAAACTCCTTACCCAGTCCTGCTGTTATGCATGAGAGTAATGCTGAACATGTGATACTGTCATTTCCCAGGGGATGACAGCTGATGGGTACACCTAAAATGCTACCCCCCTTTGCCATCCCTCCTTGTAGTGAACTGCTAACCTCAGAGATGTGAATAAGGCCGGTTAATGGTAAAGAAGTTTAAGGTTATGCGCACAATGGATTTGCCACTGTAGCAGGTTTTGTCTAGAGGATCAATTTAGCTGAATCCCTTTTAATGATTACCCCGATAGATCACTTGCAAATAAAGTTACAAAAAAGCAAGTATATCCCATCAGATGGGAACTGGCGAGTCAAGATCTCAGCTGCTGCAAAACCAGCACATGTTCCAAGAGGCATTTTAGTGCCAGTGCCATCAGTTCAATTAGAAGTAGCTCAGAATAGATTTCATAGTTACTGGACTGAAAGTCTACATTTTACCTTCGGGTCTCAATCCAGCCACTGTTTTGTGAGATAGATCTGTGTCTGCTGGAGCAGAAGCTAGAGCCATAAGTCATGTGCACAAGGCCTGTTCCTTATTTCATTTGCAGGCATTTTTTAAAAGCCTCCTTTGCAGTTTTATCTCCAGAATAAAAATGCAGTGTGTAGAAGTTGCAGAGGCAACAAGGTCTTTTCTGAGATCTCATTGCTTCTTCCCAGTGTTGGTCAGCACAGTTCATGCATCCAAGGGAAGACTCTTTGCCCATGCTAACTGACGGGCAGAACTTATGAAGCCACCTGAATCCCAGAGAAGAGCTCCCACTGCTAGCTGCTCCTGGGGCCTCAAATGACCACTTTTGTCTTCTGTGACTTGTTTTCACAGAGCAGCTCCTCAGGCTTTGTCTATGGGCGTCTGTGTAGCAGGATCAATTAACATATACTATCATATGTGCAGGAAAGGTAGTAAAGAGAGGTTGAAAGGTGCCAAGAATTTAATTTCATAGCTCTCCTTTCAAATCTTCTCATACCTGGCTCCTGCTTTAAAAAAAAGCACAGTAGAGGCCCACCAGCACCATCCCTTTAAGTATCAGGCATAGATGATGACAGTCATCCTTTTCAGGCCTCCGTCCCATTGCAGCCATCCTGCAGCAACCGTGGAGGTGGTCGTTCTCAGCTGCCGGGGTAGCTGCCCTCTTCTCTGAGGCCAGTAATAATGGGCAGTGGATCTGAAGGGCTGCATGAGCTCTCACTCCTCTGCCCCGCCAGGGCTGTTTCCCCGCAGAACGTTGCAGCACAGAGCTGGGCAGCCTAGCACAGGTCTGAGGATGGATACAGCGTGGTGGCACACAGTTCTGCCTGGGGCAGGAAGCCCAGCCTGACTGCTGGAGCAAAGCCCTCCAGGACAGTCAGGGCTCTCAGCTGCACCAGTGCAATCTTCCTTACCCCATTCCAGAGGCAGAATTGCTTTAAATAGCTTGCTTAGGAAGCCTGACATTTGGGGACTTAAAAGTGTCAGCAGCTTCCCTGGACATAGAAACACAAGGAAAGGGCATGGGGAACTGTGTGGTACCTGTAGGCAAGTATTGATTTTCTCATCACAATGTCAGCACAAAATCTGGCACACAAATGACATGGGGTTTGCATGAATTCAGTTTTGATACGCCATCTCTCAAAAAGCTCAGGAGAATCAAAAGGGGGCTGTTTGCAGCTGGATTGGCACAGGGGCCTCTCTATAATTCTCTGTGTTTTCCTGCCATTACCTTATTTCCAAAGGAGAGGAAGAGCACTGTGTTCATGAATGCTATGTAAAAGCTGTTGCATTTTCTCTGAGCAATAGCTTGGTTTGTCAGAGTTGGGAATGAAAACGTGGTTAGAGGGAGCAAATTAAACCTCAGATGTAATGCCTCTGATTTGCAGAAGGGAAAGGGGAAGTGCTAAGTGAATATAGGAAATTGCAGCATTATGTGTTGTGAGAGCAATTCTTTCCATCCTTGTAGCTAATGGACTGAACAGAAAGTGAACAATTTGTTTCATACAATGATTCACCAACACTCTGACAGGGTTTCCAATTCTGAGCTCAGTTTCATATTCAACTCCCTGTTTACTAGTGAAATAGTACAATTATCTGTCTACCTCTTACATTTTATAAACAGGCAAGGCTGCGGTATCTGAAAAGAATAAAAATAACTGTCTAAATCCTGGTTGTTTAAGGCTGGAGGGAAGGGAAATGAAGCAAGTGTTATCTTTCCAGTGGTCTATTGGAACACTCCTCTAAAAATGAAGTTAAATTCCCTGGGAAAATAGGTCTGAAAGAAAAATACCAATGAAACTTGGTTTTCAATTTCTATTTAATGTTTTCCCCATCCAGGTTTGTGAAAGGAAATCACAAAACATTTCCTGTTTGAGCCCACTTGTCAAATTGTCGATAGTAAAGTAGCCAGAACTGTTACAGCTGAATTGACCCCACAAAGCTCTGGTGAAAAAGGATGCTTCTCCCAGAGGCGTTTGGTAAATGTGCTAAGCTGCTTTACAAGACAGGATGACATTTTTCTGCCTTTAACCTCAGTTTTATTGAGAACAGAAATCACTTGGACTATAAGGAGTTTCAGTTTTTAATCTGGAAATGTTTGTGTGCCGGCCCTGACTGCATACATTTCTTGCTGGTGGGATCAGAATGTTTGAACGGAACAGCCTTCCAGAAGACTGCAATTAGTTACTTGTTCATATTGAATGTTTGTGATACATTAGTGCTTATCAGGGCTATTTGGAAGGAGATTCTGGACAAATGTATTGTAAAAGGGCAATTCCTGTCCCAGAGCATAAATTCAGTAGAGCTTTTAAAATCCAGTGAGGGTCAATGGGTTGGGTGGAAGGAGGCGATGGCTATAAAGATGGCTATGGAAGCTAGTAATAAGGGTAACAACCTGCATAGTTGAGGATTTAGGGTTTTTTTTTATTTCAAATTGCATAGCTAAAATGTAAAAAAATCAAAGTCGGTAGCAGCATTTACCTGTTGCAGCCCCTTCTGCTAGATGGTGATGAGTCTTGGAAGAATCTGACTCTACCCCTTACTTTTGCTGTAAACAGTGAGTATAAAATTGATGCTAAAAATGTGTAGTTTCTTAGAAATCCTAAATTATCAGTACCTCTGTCCATGCAGAAGAGGTAAATCCTCCATTCCCAGGGTACCTTCTCAATGACACTGGGCTAGAGGTGCCAAGTTAAATGCCGGCTGAGTCTCTGGGTGACTTTACTGCTGCCCTTTCTGGAAGCAGTATGCTGGGCCTGGCTTTGCTGGGCAAGCCAGCAGTACTGGCTTTATGGCTGGAATTTGCAATGGTACAATTAATCTGCTTCTATAAAATGGAGAAGTGCAGCGTTCCCTTTGGATTGCAAGACTGAATATGGGGCAATGTCGCGACAGAGGGAAGACACAGTCACTCAATATGAGTGATCAGCAGACTTCGTTTATTGTCTCTTACAGTCACCTTTTATGCCTTCTTATAATTAGCTCATACATATTACAAAAGTTAAGCTCATTATTGGTTAGTTGCCTAAATACCAAGCCTGCCCCTAGTTTCTCTTCTGTAGTTATCTGTTCCCACCTGCAACATTCTTTTCCCACCAAAATCTTCCTGTTATTGTGTAACAAGAACAGCCAAAGACAGTGTATTTTGCTTTACTTCAGATAAGCTGAGAGTGATGTGCATTTTTGTCCAGCCAGCTGGACTATGTCTATGAGACCTTTTTCAGCTAGCCAGTTATCCACAGGGCAACAAGGGCAGATTTGTCCTATGAGGTGTTTACTTCAGGATGAAGTGGAATATAACCTGTGAGGGCTTTTCTCTGTGAAGTTAGCCTTGGGTAGTTCCTGCAAATGTAGCACTACTAGATGTCTCCATTTGGCTGGATGACTCTCACCTTGTATTTTTCTCACCTTAGCAAGTTCCAGGCAGACGTTGGCGGTGGTCTGAATTTAAAGTGAAACCTGCTATTTTGTTTAGCTCTGGAATAAATCACTTTTGGAGGAGCAGGAGTAATCTGCCTGAAGAGTTACCATGCTGTGATGGTCCTTGGCAGTTAGATAACTCTTTGGGCTAAGAGGTATAGATTATGGTGGCCCCAGGGCTGTTTTAAAGTTAAGTCTGAGCAGAATTTGCACAAAGCCATTGGTGTGACTAAGGAGCTACAGCAGATTTCTCTGGATTCCTTTAAATTTCTGAGTTTCTGCTTTCTACTGAGCACAGCATAAGGGAAAGAAACCACAAACTGGGAAAAAAAAGTTTCCCCTGTGTTGGCAAGCAAGTGCTGCAAACAGAAGCCTTCCCTTTCTAGCACCACTGAGTTCAAGAGAGTGACTGCTCCACTTCCAGCCTCCCTGGCACTCTCGCCCCAGAAGTTGTTACAGACAGCATTTGTTCCCTGTGATTCCCTCTCGCAACCTTATTTTCAGTTGCCTGGAGTGCTACAGCATGGTGAAAGGTGACTCATGTTTCCCTTTCAGAAGATGGCTTCATCTTTGCTACTGCAGAAAGGACCTTTATTTCTTGCAGATTCCTGAAAAGTGTTTTGTGGTAAGATGACAGGTAGTACATCTACTTTCACACATTTGCCTAAGTACTCGAAGCCTGCACACATCTCTCTCTCTGCACACCGTCGGACATTTCCCAGTACTGGGATCTGTAAAGCCCTAAAAAACCCTAATCTATTACAGTCTTTTTAGAAGTTTAAAGCAGACAAGCAAACTGATATTTTATTGCCCTCCTTCCCTTCTGTGTTTAAATTACCATTCGCCCTAATTAATCTTGTGCATGGCTCCTCAGTTAGGCAGTACAGTTTTTCAGTGTGTGTATGTATGTATGCTTGAATTAGAAAGAGGCTAAATTATTTTCTGAGCAGATTTTTCCCATGGTCTCCGACATTGCAATTCCTGCCCAGGGTTTTGCGAAGTTGCACGTGCGGTTCTCATGCAGAAAACAGAGCAAACATAATGTAACTAACCCATATTGATTACCAGATGCCTCAAAGTGTTTGACTTCTAGTAGATTACTGTTTTCTTTGGTCTGTATTCACTCTGCCTTCTGATGCTTTTCCTTTTGATGCCCTGTGACCTTGATGAGAATGTGATGCCTTCTGCTCAGTGCTCGCATGGACAGATGGACAATGGTGCCAGCAAGGGATCTCAAGTCAGTCCGCTAGACTCACTTATTCTTCCTCAGAAGGATGAAAACTGATTAGCTAAAGCTAATGGTTTCAGACAAGTGCTTAACTAGACTTAAAGAAATACTGTCTCTGTGAAACCAGTCTTTTCATAGATATTTAAAACTTCACTTCTCTGCCAGATGCATGTGTTAGTAACCGCACTTCACCAGCTGATCACATCTCATAATTACAATTACTTGTCTAGCCCAGGGAAAAGCTCAGTTCATTTGTCCAAGTATTGATTAACTGGTGTAGTTAAGATTACTTTACTTCACAGAGGATGGATAACCATTAATAATGTTATAATTACAGCCCAGAAAGTATGTTGATGAGGGGCTAGTTTGTTGGGACTTTAACAGATAAGGAGACAGGCATTGTTTATATAATCCTGACAAAAATTGCAGCTGCTATGTTAAAGGTGGGTAATTAACCTGAGGGAACCACTGATGACAAGGATGTTCATGTCCCCGGGCTGTGCCTGCGCGCAGGGCCTCTCCTGGTGGGACTGCCTGGAGGTCAGTCACTGGCTCGGGGCAAGGCCATGAAAATATTTGCCTGAGGGGCATCTCAGGGCTGCAGCGTGTGCGGGAGTATGAGGAGGCAGAGCCACAGGCTGTATTTCGGTATCTTGAAACCATCGGAGAGCACCATACCTGTGCAAAGGGTGGGTGGCATTTCAGTTGCTGTCCTATCCCCTGCCCGGTCTGGTCAGGCAGGGGGGGGAAGGAGAGAAGGAGAAGCCAGGTATTACACCCACAGCAGGTGCCACAGCACAGGGTGGCAACAGGACTTCTTTCTGCTCTCTCCCCTCCTATGCGGATGCCCTCGTACTCTGGCACAGGGTGGCTCCATGTGTCACAGTCCCTGTGGAGGTGACAGCCCTGCATTGCTGGCTGGCAGCCATGCGGTCCCTGAGGGAGAAGGAGGAAGGGAAGCCCCCTGGGGTGCAGGGGGGCTCTGCACAGGGCAGGGCACAGCAGGGCACTGAGGGCTGGGCCGGCCGGTGCTGCACACACCGGGCAGAGCGGGACATGGGGTGAGTGTGAGAGAAACAGAGATGCTGGCATTGCCAGATGATCTCGTGCTTGTTCAGAAGGGTGACACTGCTGTGGGATCAACACACAGCGATGCGTTGGAGTATCTGTTGGCTGAGGAGGCACTGGGAGAGCTCAAGAAGAGGAGGCTCTGGGGGAATTTATCAATAGGCATGCAAGCCTGACAGGAGATGGGGCTGAAGAAGGAGCAGACTCTTCTCAGGGGTGCCCAGTGACAGGAATGGGCACAAGCTGCTGTAAAGGAAACGGAACTTGAGCAGAAGAAAAACATTTTTACTGTGAGGGTGGTCAGACACTTGCAGGGATTGTCCTGAGAGGCTGTGGAGTCTGTGTCCTTACAGGCACTCAAAACCTGGCAGAACCCAGCCCTGAGCAACTTGTTCTGGCTAACCCTGTGCTGAGCTGGGGGTTGGACTAGGCAATCTCCAGGCATCCCTCCCAGCCTCAACCACGCTGAGATGCTTTGACCAGAACATTTCACAAATGCTGCCAATATGTTGTAGTAATCATGCCATCAGAAGCTCCACCATCTCTTTCTAAACAAAATGTGGATAATATTACAGATTGCATCTTATTTTTGTGGTAGGATTCACAGTGCTGTCTGCTTAAAGTTTTCTTCTATGACCATCTTCCACGCTTTTGCTTGAGACATTAATCACTGGTTATTAACCAGTAAGCTCTGTCCCAGACAGAGTAAGATCTCTTCTGATCTCCCATAAATGGGCTAAAGCAAACTTAAGTATGTACATTAAAACAAACTTTTGCATGTAGGAATGCAATTTTGCAAAAGAAGGCAGCAGCTTGTAGCTAGCTTTTAGTTTGTAAGCCTGATGCTGTCTTATTCCTGAGCATGAGCTGCAGCTTTAAGAGTCTAACAGCCCCTACAGCTCAGCAGAGAAATCCTGTGAAGATCCTCCTGCTGTGGACTAAGATCAGAAGAATTTTCTTAGTGCTTTGGGTGTCAAAGCCCAAAGTCCAAAGGCCAGGTCACTTTGCCCTGCTCTGAGGGTGCTGGAAATCTCTTGGGTAAGGGGAGCTTCCAGAGAGCCATAGATGTGACCTCATCCTCCTGAACTTCTGGAGGTGATAAAGTAGGACTTATACCAAGGATATGGTTTTACATATGGAATAGAACGTGAGAAGGTTATTATCTGGAGTCAATAAGTCATATCCTCAATCTCTTTGACCCCATTATCTAGACTTTGGCTAATTTCAAGCATCTGTTCCAAAATTAGTGTCAAAACACAGTCAGTTAATCTGCTGTTTATCCATCACACAAAACAAATATGACCATTCCTACCGAATAGTGATTGCCCATCGGCGGTGTGTGTGCTTGTACACAAGTCTGTATTGTTTTATGAAAATTCAGGCTAATCTCAGTCTCTGTACATGTGGGCATATTTCACCCATCTGATAAAGATCAAGGGACTCACCCCTTGCTGTATACTTTATATTCAAACAAACCAGGGTTAAATTGATGCCAGGAGAACAGCTTTTAAGTCTCCCTCTCAAGGCATTAAACTACCAACATTAACTTTCAATACTCAGCTCTTGGGGTCTACGAGGAAATGGTGTGAGTACATTTGATAGGGATATATTGGCATGTGAATGTAAATCAGGTAGAGAGTTATAGGTAAAACAAATATCAGGCTAAGATATGTGGTGCTTTACAAAGGAAAAAAAATGAACCAAATTAAGCTCGAGCTAATTTTTTGTTCGCACAGTGTTGATAGTTGGGGTGTTTGATCTGAACGCTGTGGGTGGATTGTTTGGAAACAGTAGGTCGTGAGTGCTTTTGTTAATGAAAATGTGGAGGGCTCTTGTGTCCCACTCTGAAATGTCAAATCTCTTTTCCAGTGCAAGCCCTACCATTAATTTGATTTATTTCTGCCAGTGACCTGTGCTCCCTTCCTCCCCCACTCTCCTTAAAGTCCTCCAAAAAGATACAGTTCTTCATTTTTGCTGATTTGGATGCATAATCCAGCAGTGTCCTTTTATTTACAGACTAAGTGCTGATAGTGAAATGTAGATAAACAATAATCTGCCCAACTCACAAATACTGATTGCACGCCTCCTCTTTACCACTGCTATCATCACTGTAAAAGCTTTGTTAGATTTTATGGAGTACTTGTAAAAAGCAAGAGATTCCAGGGAATTTTACCTTTCTGTTCAAGCTAAGGGAAAGTACCTCAAAGCTTGGAACTCTTTTCAGCAAAATCACAGCGAGCAGGTCCTGCTCTTTCTTAAATTGGCAAGGTGACAGCTTGAGTGCATCCGCTGAGTGCCACTGTGACAGTCTGATCACCTGGGGAGAGAAGTGTCTCGCAGACAGGCAGATCCCCAGCCATTTTGGTAATTATAGGTGAAAACTAACAGCTTGCCAGTGCAGATTCTTGAGTGCCCAAGGCATGTGCTTACAGTAGAAGCCTCCACAGTACAACTGCATTTGGTGATTCTGTAACAGCTGGTCCAGGGGGCTCCCTGGGGAGAGCGTGTTGTAAATAAATAATCAGGAGATAATAAACGTAATGGACAGTAGTTTTGCAAGCTCCTGACCAGCTGGAGTTGAGAGACCTCATGCCAGCTAATGCAGCTTCATGATTGTCAGGTGCTGGCTGGGCATCTAACCAGGCCTTTCGGTTGCAAACTAAAGTAATGCTCCTTCTATCCAACGGTTGTTCATAATGTTTTCTCTCTCTTATAACGATCGCTTCTCCCAATAACAATTTCATCTTCCACCAGCCTAATCTTGCCAGTTCTCTAGCTTTCAACAGGCACTGAATAAAGTATCAGTCTCATTACAGAATGGAGAGGCACTTACTGTCAACCTTAATGTAACCAGCATTGACATCAGGCATGACATCAGGCTGTCAATTTTCTGTTCATGTAGGAGTTAATTAAAGAGGTAGCCAGTTGGTAGGAGAATAGCTGTGTCTTCAGCAGGTCTTTCCCTGAATATAGACGTCAGTGCCCAAATAACAAGTGTGAAATTGTAGTTCAGGGGAAGTGTAGACAGCTAAATTGAAAAGCATGGAAAATGCTACCTTCTTTCCCACTTATACCCTAGAGATGTTTGAATTCCTTAAGTGCCACAAGGCTCCCCTGAATCTCTGGAAAGACCCAGAAGTGCCATTGTCAGGACTAGGCAACTGCCTATGTCTGACAGTGATTTCCGATCAGACATTTCCCTGAGCAAGGTTCCTGGAAGTCATGAACAAGTTGCTTGGAACCATGAGAACTAATTTCACAAAATTAGGAGTGTGTGATCTTTCCCTTTTAAAACTTGGGCAGGGGAAGTTCCCTCCCTCCTCCTCCAAAATACAGCAGCCAGCTGGAAGCAGAACTGACCAAAGGCATAAGAGGTCTTCTGCCTGAAAGAAGAGAGCCCAGCACCTGTCATCTGGGTTGGACATCCCAGCCACCAATACGTGGTCCACCTCTGCCAAGAATTCTGGCTCTGTGTGCAAGAACTAGAGGGGGCAAGATGAAGCCTGGAGTTAAGACATAGTTACCTGGGTTTTACCACTGCTTAGGGTGAGTATTCCTCCTAGAGGTACAGTGGGAATTTGAATTAGCATGAAAATGATCTTATTATCTTATGAAAACTGATTAAATAAACAGTGAATTCTGTGTCGTTTCATGGGGATACAGGCAGCTTGGCAGCTGGGTGAGCCCACCTTGTGACCAGCCAGGAATGAAGGAGGAAACCCTTTGTTTGAGCATCAGGGAAGATGAGCGTGGCTGTCAGCGTGGCAGGCTCTGTGGCGCTGCTGACATCAGGCACCACGTGTGTTAGCAGGCGAGTGGCAGCCAGGCAGGCGCAGCAGCAGTGGGACCACACGTGTGCCCTTGTGACAGAAAGGACCTATGGGCTGGCTGTAGTCTTCCCGCATACCCTGGGGCACCACAGCAATGACTAAGATGGTTAAAACTCCTGATTACATTTTAGATACTTATTACTGATGATTCCTGAGATAGGGGAAAACCAAAGCTACAATAGCCTTTTTTTTTTTTTTAATTTTAGGTTCCAGGCTGGAAATAAGAAGTAGTCTGGAAAAAAGAAATTATGTTCTTTTTACTTTTAAAAAGGTGAGTTAATCTCTGGAAAAGTCTCTGGAAAGATTGTAAATATGGAATTTGACTGTGCTATTTTCTGCAAAGATAATCCTCTGACTAGAACTGCTCTTAAGAGTACTGAACTGTAAAGACAAGCATGGATTGGAGCTGTCTGGAAAAGTTCCTTTTGTTTAGGGAGCAATTACAGTTTTTCTCTGTAATTGCATGTAAAATAACTTCCTTGTGTCCAATACCCAGCTATTTGATGAGTTAACGTTACTGGTGTGACTGCATCATAGGGTACCGAATCTAAGCTTCTGTTAAAACAAGTGATTTTCTAACCGTTTTGTTTGCCAAGAAAATCTTCCCACAGTCTAATTAATGTGATACTGTCTGTCTGAGTCTGCAGACAGCCTTAACAGAAAAGCATAAACCTTTCCACCCCATTCATCTCAGTGAAGTGCCAGCTTCACACTGCTTGGTTTCATTCAGTGTCAGTGCCACTTGCTTTATTGCTGAGTTTTGTCTGAAGGTTTGGAAGAGGCATGCTGGGACATGCAGGGAAGGAAAAACACAGGAAAGCAGAGCAATGATACAGAATGAAAGAAGGCATCACGCATCCTCTGCGTCTGGGTGATGGATTGAGCCTCTTTGGTGACAGCAGAGCGAATGGGAGCTGGAGGTCTGGCTGGTTTGCTCCTCACAGCCTCCCCTGAAGGCAGCCCCTTCATGTGTTGCACTGCTGCCAAAGGTGGAAATCTTTCCCCAAAGCCAGCTGAGATTGTCCCTCCTGCAAAGCAGGCTGGTTGCCTCTTGTCCTTCTGCCTTGTCCCACTCTTTTTGCTGTAGTAATCCGAGCATCATGGAGGCCAGTGCCAGTGATTACGTGTAATTAATCTGACTACAGTTAACTGGAGATACCGGCATTGGCACTGACACCCCAGCAGTTCCATGGAGGCTCAAGTCTTTTTCTGTCTGCCCTGTACCCAAAGAGCACCTGCGTTTGGCTTTGTCTCCACCACAGTGGCTCCTTCCCTGCTCAGGTGCTTTTGCCGAAGACCTCCCCTCCCCTGCTTTTCCCCTCGCCTTTTCAAGTCACACACTCTTCTCCATATCACTTGGATGGGACTCTCCATTTTTAATTTCCATTTTTTCTAAACCCTCCTCATGGTCTATAGCTAGAATGAGAGAGAAGTGGCCACTTTTGGGGGCTATGACTCCTGAAATATCTCTTCTCTAATGCTTCTGGTGTGAATACTGCAGCTTTGTGTGCTGGAGCTTTGGTACCTTTGTTACAAATGCATGCAATGTTCCTCTTCATGTAGAAGAAAATTCAAGGCTATGCTGCACAATGTTTGGCTTTCTTCTTTGAACCTGACAACAAACTCCGTGATTTTTTTCACCTCTGTCTTTCTGTGCTGTAGCTTTTTCACACCTCTCCACTTAAGAGTCCCTTCAGATGCACTAAAAGGAGTCCCTGCTTCTTTGGAGAAAAGGTGGTTTAAAAGGCACAGGACTGTGAAGGGGAGAGGAGAGCTGAGCGAGGCTGAGCCCAGCCAGAAGAAAAGGCAGCATTGGCTGAAGTCAAGGAGAGGTAAGGGCCTGGAGGGACAGAGGAGGGAGGGCTGCTGCAGCTTGTCCTTCAGTGACTGAATAAACAACCCACATAGCAATAACAATAATTTTATGTGGAGCTAGATAAGCTTTTAAGGGGAAAAATGGTAGGGGGTGTAACTACAAATTGAGGAGGAAAGCAGCTGAGATGGGTTTCCCTGTTGCCGTCAGTCCACTATTTGGCAGCAGCTCGTTTGTGAAAAAAGCAATCAAGAGTAGTTTATGATGCTAAGACATTTCAGTGACTTGCACTCAGTGAAAATCATTGATGTTTCGGCTTTAGCTAGGTATTGCTGCTTGCAGTTGAAAGCATTTCACTGCCTGAAACCTTGTTTTGTTAAACCTGGCAATGAGAAAAACTGTTCCTTAAGAGTTCCTTAAGTTCCTTGAGAAAATCCTCTGGGTTTGGAAGGGTACGTGTTCATTACCCCTGTGACTAGCAGAAAAACTCCACCTCAACAGGAGGGGTACTTGGTCCCTTCTGATTCCCCTCCTCAAACTCCTTATCACCAGGTGCCATTCAGATTGTAGATTGCCACCATTTAATGTGTATTGTAAAGAAAACAGATTACGAGTCACTATGAAACACTCCGAGAGCCAGGCCATAAATATTTCTATCTACTTGTCTCTTTACCACCCCCAGGATTCCCCTTCCTGCAATACAGCTAATCCCTCAAAATGCAGTTTGGCTTTTGGTTCCCGTGGAGCTGACCCATATGCAAAGGAAATGTTACCTTGGGAACAAGGTTAAGTGATAGGCTTATGGACCGACTCTCTTACTTCCCCTTTATTTTATGATGGAAATGTAAGATGTTGTGAGTGGCTCATCATAACATATGCCAGCAGAAGCATGCCAAAAATAACAATCTGAAGCAGCACACGGTATGTAACGCTTGCATACTTCTCCGAGAGTTAGAAAGATCATTGAAACAACACATGTCAGATGCTATTACTGTCATATTGTTGGGGCCATCTGTTAGAGTGCAAGATCAAGACCTGCTGCTTTTGCTGGAACAGCAGCTCCACAAAGGACTGTGGCAAATTAAACTAAATCCACTCAGGCCTGGGGAGTTCTTCTGAGAGGTTTGCTTGTTTTATTTCAAGATTTCATCAGGGATATTGCTCCAGGGGAAGTCTGGGGAAAAGCTTTTTAATTCTCTTTTGTTTGTTTGTTTGTCATGAGTTGTTTTTTTTTTTTTTTTAAGAGACTAAATAGCAAGTACAAAATAAGGACTGAATTCTCAGGATGGGATGTGTACGTTTGCACCTACAAGTGTGCTTCTTGGGAAAACACATCCATAAATAAAGTTCATACAAATGTGCACTTGCAATTTTTTTGCAGCTAATAAACAATAGTTTGATAGCAACCTGCGTTGTATATGACAACCGAATAATGCAGTTGACTACACAGACACAAATTTTCAAAGCACAGCAAAGACTTTTGAAGTTACATATGGAATTTGGATGCCAGATCCTCCTGGTGGTCTTCAAAAATCTCAGCTAGAATACCTGTAAATTTGTTTATTATATATAAGATGGAGTTCTATGTAATTTTGGATCCACAGGGAGTTTTGCTACTGACAGCAGTGGGCTGGATTTCACACATACACTTACTGTATCAATATAGCTATTCACGCACACACATCTATACATATACATATAGATGTGTGTTTTCAATAATATTAACATAATGGCACAGATTTTATTTCTACTGCATTCATATAGGTTTATGTAATGGGCATATGTTTTACTGACGTGTTCCATAACAGTTTTAAACAATGTCCTTACTGACAGAAGAACACTAAAGAATTAAATGTATTGCTGTGGAAGGTGGGAAGGCTCTGTTATGAAGACAGACGTGTTTCAAATGCCATGAAGTAGGAGTAGTTTTCAAGTGTAGGTAAATGACATCATAGGTCTGGAATATTTTTGCGGAGGTTTTGTTTTGCTGCATGATGGTGAAAGACTTGGACCCAGCTGCTACCCCTTCTGCACTTTCCAGTTAGTGGGGGAACTTGGACCACAAAAAGCCTCCAAAGCTTTGCTTCAACTGTGATGCAAAAAGAGCTTCTGCTTTGAAATTTCAGGCTGTGCTACAGCATATGGATATTTTTCCTACGGACTCAGGATGCACATGCTCATGGTGAGAGCTTCATTCTGCTCCTGACGAAGCCTAGCACAAGGGGGTACGTACAATAGTAGGAGAGACCTTCCCAGGAGGGCCACAGGAGAGAGCCCCAGAGAGGAGCAGGCTCAAAACTGGTACTGAAATAAGGAGGCGGCAGCAGCAGGGCTGGAGGAAGATGCATGGGGAAGAGCGAGGACTGCTGGGGATTCACTCCTGGCAGCACCTTGTCGTTCTGCCCACCGGCTGTTATACCCAATGATTGTTCCATGTAAAATCTGTGGATAGCCCTTAGCGCTAGGGTAGAATCCAGGTCTCCATTTCCAAGAGACCATTCTCACTGGAAGGACAGAGACTTGAAGTTTATTAATTGTGCCTTCAGGGTCTGGGGAGGGAGCTTTTGCTTGTGGAGTTCAGACTCTGGGGGGAGGATGGTAACTTTATGCTCACAGCAATTTTGTAATCTACCACTATTCTTTCCTCTGGGTCTCTTGCAGGAAACTGGTGTCAGAAAGATGCTCCTGCAGCTGTTGCTGGTGAGGAGTAATGATCCCAACTGCAGCACCCTCTATACACACACCACTGTCTGGGGATACTAACAGCACAAACTGATTATGCAGTGCAAAAGTATCTAACAACCTTCTATTTATTTTCTTTGTGGGAGAAATTCCCCAGGTAGAACTCTGTCACTCTTCCCAACCTTTTTTACACATTTCAGTATTCAATCAGTCATCAGAAGTGTTTAAAATACATTATTGGAAGCCTTGTTTAATTGAAATGCATGCTGTCCTAACTAGTTTGGAAGAGCCAAGACTGATTTTATGACATACTGGAAAACTCTCAGGTCCTTGGAGGAGGGAAGCAAGGTGTAACTGAAAAGGTGGTGTGGCAGTTTTGGGGCCAGGCAAAGGGCATGTTGTTGAACTACAGGTACTGTGGAGTTATTTGTCACCCTCAGGAAGGGCTAACCTAAAGAAGAAACTTCCATAATATGAAATAACCTCCCTTTCCCTCCCTCTCTGGGTTTGAGCTCACCATTATTTGGGGTAGAAACATTCTTCTGGTTTTGAAATTTGTGCTGAGTGACAAGCTCCCAGGACAGGGCATTTCAGCTCAGCAAGACTGATGTTCTTGTCACTTTTACTGCCATTTCCAGCACAAACGGGCAGCAATGCCAATTTCCCAGAGCAGCTGCCTGCACCTGCCACGAAATGGGACTCTGGGAGGATCCACCAGTAGACTGGCTACAGCTGAGGGACCACACAGGTTTCAGCACCTCCAGCCTGGGGCAGGTGTGCCAGCAGTTGGGACAACTGATCTCAGAGGGCTGTCTTGGATTAAGCAAAACCTTGAGAGGCATTGACTGGCACATTTCGGGCTGCAGAAGGTGGTAATTTTTGACTAATCTTTGTTTTGACAGCATGTTCAAACAATTCTGAAGCTCCTCTCAAGACTTCCCACAATCTCAGTGCTCACGTGTAGAGGAATGAAGGTGGGTTCATTACCATTGATAATATACAACTGTGGGCTGGCTTCAGGGGCGGTGGGTTGGCTGATGTAGACAAGGTGCAGCTGTGGCTGGTTCTGTTAAGAGATTGGGCAGCCAATGAAGAGGGAGCAGCCAAGGAAGAGAGAAGCAAGAGATGAGAGAGTGTGCTCTGGATGAGGTGAGATGAGGCAAAGGCAGCAGAGGGACTGTATGAAGAGTATGCTGGTATGAGATGGTAAAAGACCTTATTGCAGCTGGCTAGTTTGGAGAGTGCTGTGACACTCACGTTCCCTCTTTGCTGCCACTTCAGATAGGCTCTGGAATTTCTTTTAATATCCAGCCTGCATTTGACCAGAAGAGTTCTCAAAAAAAGGTCCACTTCTAAGGTCACGGAGAAGGAACACTCAATTCTTTAATGATCTGACCAGCACTGAGGCAATTCCTGTATATTTCATAGTAAGTGGTAATAGAAAACTTTCATAAAGAAAACCCTAAACCATCCCAAACTGTGCTTTCTGTGTATGAATTCAAACACAAAAACTGCCTGCCTGCGTTATGCAGGAGTTCAAGCCTGAGATGTATCAGTGTGAGTGCTGTGTCCAGTCTCAGTCATAATGACACAGAAAGAGACTATTGCTAGTCCCACTGCCAGGCACTAAGTAATTCCTTGCTGGAAGAGGTTCGCTCAGTCCCAGCAGGGAAAGAGGCATCTCTGCTGTAGGGGCTACCCAATTACATGTTTTTTTTCAGGAAATGCTGTAAAAGCATTTTCCTTTGTGGACCTGTGCTGGAGCTACATACCCCCAGTGATACAACGTTTTTGTTCTGCATGGCACTTTGTGGTGTTTAATAATGTGGGAGGTTTCCAAAATCTGGTGGTTGAAAGATTGTGTAGTGTAGAGCGTGGCAGAAGGATGTTCTGTCTGTTTATTTATTTACTGTGTAGAAGAGGGCAGTATTCAACTAAACCAAAGCCAAAATGTGTTTTTTCAATATTGAGGGAATATAGACTTCCTTTACACTTGGAATACTCTTTAATGAAGACAAACCTTGAACTAATAGTATATATGGGGGAAGCTGGGAGTGCAGCTATTTATCCTAAGGGAATTGTGAATTAATATGTGTTCCTCTCTTTTCCTTCTGTTGGTAGCAAAAAGTATAACCATACTCTGTCTTCAGTCCATGTGGTTAAATATCCTGGACTGGTTCCCTCTTGGTACGTAGCAGAAGTAGGGAGGAGTATATTTAGAAAAGGAAATAGTTTGTCATGAATTAGAGTGTTTTGATCAAAACAAGACCCCTGAAATGCAATAGATTCAATATACATGATTTCAAATACATAGTCTAGCAATTCTGCGCTGCTTTTGCTGCACCCTATGGTTTCTGGATTGAGAGGCAGAAAAAATACAGTCTGCCTTACCGAGCCACGGTGTTGTAAGAAATTAAGAGTGCCAAATATCCTGTCTCTGCTAATGACTGGCAGTGGGTCCTCAGGGACAGAGTAAGAGAAACTGGGCAAACCCACGAGGGAGCCTTACCAGCACCCAGAGCTGGTGGCCCAGCTTGAGGGGCTCTGCCTCCATGGTGGGGAGCACCCTTCCTCCCCAGAGAGTTGCTCTGGTGATGCACACCTCCCTTTCGGATCCGCTGTCCCTCACCAACCCCCCTTTCCTCCTCTGCTGATGCAGAGACCCTACCCAGGAGATTTTCATGCCTTTGGACATGTGCTACTGTGCTTCCCCCTTGAAGGGCAGCACTGATGGAGGAGGCAGAAACTGAGCCCCTTTTTGGCCTGAATTCTACCGGGTTTCATTCAGAAGAGGTTGGCATCTTCTGCTGTGCCAGACACCTGTTCCAAGAAAGCTCACAGTCACAGAGCCACTTAATAGACTTCCCACATCGCTGGGGGAAAGCCATTTATTTATTCATGTTACCTGCTTTTTCCTCTGGGGCAGTTGTCCAAAGGCTGAAGTATGATCAAGAAAAGCTAGAGGAATACTGACTGTTCTCATTTTGCAAATTGTCAAATGAACCCATTTCCCATCATCGCTGGTAATGTCTTTCATTATGCCTTTAATGAAATAGTATTGACATTTTTATGGTCTAATAAGATAGTAAAAAAAAAGATACCCTGGAAAAGCAGTTTTCAGGAGCTGAAATGTTTTAATAATGGTTTTGTAAATGATTTTGGGTTTTTTTTAGTCATAAACTTTGGCAAAAGGAACTGTGGATAATTCAAAACTGCTAATGAAATGGTCTCTGGACTGTGCCATTTAAATCCTCTAAGTTGTATTTTTTGCTGCTTCTCCTTTAAATTTGATGCTTTTCATTTTTACCATCTATGGGGAACCGGTTACAGTGTGTTGTATCTTCTTCCCACACAGCCCATTTATCTGGTATGGTATTTTCCCACTCTCTTATCACTGGAAAAACAGCACTTTGACATACCAATTTATGATCTATACTTTAAAATGCCCACCTGATCCAGTTTTATTATGTCCTCAGTTGTTGAATTCAGAATGAGGTGAAGTAGAGACTTTAGCATCTGTTTTGAAATTGTTAGGGATTAGCCAGAAAATTTTGTAATAATTCTGATGCACGTCTGTCAAATTTTGTGGGGCAGTGGTGAGAACCTCCAGACAGACTGTCACGTCTGGTGGATCTGGATTTGGACTGTTCCTAAACCTGGGGTCCAATCTGTTAATTGTACTCATTTGCTTGCGTACAGTTCTGGTTTTAGTAGTAGATGAGGTGTAATCTTTTTTCATATTTTTTTTTTCTTTTGTAAACTCATAAAATGAGCCTGACTGAGAACTATATGTTTTCACTTCACTTATGAGAGTCAGCCAATTGCTGTATCCAGCTCAATTAACATCTGAATTTGCTTTCATGAAAAAAAGCTATTGGTTCTACCCCAGAGGTCGCAGCAGACTAAGAAAATAAAGGTCATGTTGTAGCTTGAATTCAGAATGTACAGATGTTATATGAAGATAAAATCTGAAACCCAGAAGGGAAAGAAAGACATATTTGCAGCTATACTATGTATATGTAAATGGTAACAGATGATTTACTGCTGGAAGAGTGTGGTATCCTTTTTTCTTTTAACAAAACAATGTCATAAAAATAGGCAAATAAGAAAAAACCAAAATGGACCAGTGAATAACAACACATACTCAATCACTCTTAAATATGAGACTGGGGGAATATATGCCAGTATATGGCCAGTAAATATATAGACCCTTAGTGGCAAATCTGGTTTCTCAGAACATTAGTTCCTATATCACAGATGAAAATAAGGGTATAAACATCAAAAATAAAGGATCGAAACAATACATATACCCATGAGATCTCTGTATAATCCAAATCAGTTGTCTGCAAGAGAGTTAAAAAATACTTTATGTATTCAGGGGATACAGCCTTCCATCAGATAAATAACATAGGTATGTCTATAATGTATCAGCGCTGGTCTCGTATTTACTTTCTTTGGGGTTTACTCTGATTTGATTTCATAGTAGCCGTGATTTTCCCTTTGAAGTTCACCATCCTTAGCTCAGATGTAGGGACAAGGCAGAACTCTTGGCACAATTTTTGCCCATGTTGTAATTTCATCCTGTTTCACATTTTCAGTCTCCTTCTCTGCCTGCTGTGACTTCTGGCTTGAGCTTGGGCTGAGTAACTGTGGAGTTCACTGTGTTCGAGACATGGCGAGTGCAAAGCTAATACATCATTTCACCCTCCGCGGGGTGGGGAGGGACATGTCAACAAGGAGTACAAGGAGTTTGGCCCAGTTTTTCAGCAAAGTTGTCCGTGATAGCTTTCAAAGTTTTATGAAGGAGTTGTCTTTTAAAGCTGTTTGTGGCTCTTACAGACGTATTTGTCTATCTGCCTGTCTGTATTTATTACCAGCTAACTTCAGGAGCGTGGCTGCTATGGCTTATGTACTTAGATAAGTGCCATGTTTAGATATGGGCAGCTTTTAATTTCATTTGGTCTTCTGAGGAGCAGTGCCTCTGTGCGCTGATGCGGATGGAGAGCTAGGTCACCTGCAGCCTTGCTGTGCTTTAACTGCTGTGGACAGACAAGCAGCGCGTACAGTTTTACCTAAGAATTAAGGCTGCCCAAGTACACTTCTTGACAAAACCACAAACCCTGAAGTGCAAAAAATCCTAAATGGGGGAAGCATTCAGGGCTCTCGCCAGAGGCACCAAACATTAACCAAGTGCTGCTGCAGCTCGGTTATACCATCACGCCAATGACCTTCAGTGCAGCAATACTGTCACTGTGTGTAGTCAAAGAAGAAAAATGATGTTCCAATGCACGGATTTAAAACTTACAGTATTTGATGAGGCGCTGATGCATTGAATCTGAAAATCATAAATTTTACCATAAAAGAAGAAAAACAAATCAAGCTGATAATTTCTGCCTATCCTACATTACCTAAACCTCACGCTTCCAATATGTTTTATTAAAATATATTATGGTTTTTAGAGTGATGGATGATTCACTGTTAACTGAAACCACATACAAACTTATACTGAAATCTACCCATTCCCTGTTTCTTCTTTATATTCATAATGTACACAGCACTTAAGTGACTGTAGTCTCCAGATGTCAGCGCGGGATGTTCTGTTCAGTCTCACAAAGAGGGAACTGAAGCTCAGACAGAATAAGTAAGTTCCCTAAAGTCATGTGATGCTTGCAATAGGAAAAAGAGCAGCACTGAACTTCTCTGGTAGATCATTAAATGCGAGACTGTCCTGCCATGGCTTTGTCAGAATAGGCTAGCAACCAGTCAGGGCAGAATGTGAGAGTGTCTGTGTTTTAGCGTGTGCATGTTTGGGAAGACTGGTTTATGACACGATAATCCAATGCACTTATGGAAACTATTAATGTTTTTCATAGGATCATAAGGGCATTGGAGCAGACTTACAGTCCTGTGTCCTGTCTTCTGTGCCTCAAAAGCAGGTGAAGCAAGTCTGCAGCAAACAGGTGTAGAACTTGGCTCTCACATGATATCTCATCCGATTCTCAAATAGAGATCTGCATGACCTTAAAAACAACAGTCTTACATACTCACAGAAGAATATGTTTTGAACTGTGATATATGCTTAGCCTCTATTACAGGTTGAGGTGCTAGATTTCTCTGGTCTTTATTTTAATAAAATGTCTATTGGTTCTTGTGACACAGAAATAGATAAAATATAAACCAGAACACAAATATAATTTAGCAGCATGGATCAGAAGCCCATACAAACCTGAAGCCAGTAAGTCAGTTGTCATCTCTAAAAGGTCTGGAATTGATTTGTTTGTCTGAATGGTATGAATAGTCTTAGAGCAATTCTAAGGATGATTTTAAATGATAGATTCATAAACTAACAGACTGTGTAATGTATGTGCACAAAAATTTTATCAGCATGTAGTTTTTTTCTTACTAATTTCCAAAGGCTGCTCTATGTCCTTCTCAGAAAACACAGAGGTTTAAACTTAGCTGTAGCCAAAATTTTAGTGCAAACTTAGAATTTATCTATTCTTATGTCTACTAAATTCTATATTGTTTATTACTTTGTCTAAATAATGACCTGATAGTACTCCTGGTCCATTTTAGCAGTGAGATTAATGATGTCTTGTGTAACTGATGTCTTAAGTGTGTCCCAGGCTACATCAAAGGACAGTACACTTTTCATTTAATGTGGAACTTCAGTAATAACACTCCCCAGGTTTTCATAGGGTTGGTCATCACACTGGAGAAAAAGGTGATTTTTTTCTTGCATATTTACTTTTAAAAGTTGATAATACACAAGAAAATTAAGATCTTTTTTCTTGCATAGAAGTAAATAACAACCATTTGATGAATCTTTGCAGCATGTGTAGTAATTAAATTTCACTCTTCAGTCAGTTTATTTAAAATAAAAATCTTGCGTGGTTCCTTACCAGTGATTCCTATCTAGCTCTGGCTTTTGTAGGGGTACCAGGAAGTTACCAGTGGAGGCTTGTTTGTTCTCTTGATCCATACAGGAGGAACTGTACTGCAACACAATTTAGGAAAGAAAGGTAACAGTGCAAGGAAGCCCAATTTGAATCCATGCCTGGCTGTATAAATGTCACCTTGATTCTTCATTATCCACCAGAGAAGGTAAAATGTCTGTGTTTGTTAAATATTTGGCCTCGGTCTTACAATTGCCATTCTGGTTCTGCAGCCGTGACATTGCAGCTCTCTGTAAAGCTGAATTCAGAACAACCTCACTCTGGCTCCGAAGGCAAATGAAGGGCTTGGGTCAACTGATGGCAATATTTGGAACAAGAATTTAACTGGTTGCCTGAGGGTAAAGGGTTTTGTATTTGCTTTATCGATCCCCTGAGCCTCCCAGGCTGGGCCACATCTCATGGTGAATGCTAAACTTTGCTATGGATCTGGACTGATCTAGTTAATGGAGCTAGACCTCACCACCTCTGACCTTTCCCGGTCCTCCTTGTCAGACTGGACTGGGCATTCTCCTCCAACCTGCACCCGGGGTTGCCTTCGCTGAAACCCATGAGCCAATGCTTATTGCATAGCTCCTTTTGCAGGATCCCTGCATTAAGGCCCTCATCTTACATTTACAGCCCTAACATTACAAGTGTGAATTTTCAAATAAAACCCAAAGATTTTCTTTCCCTGTAGACATAGTACACTGTGGCATCTGTAAATACTTTCTGCTCTCCCCTGTGAGTCCCGAATAATGCTGTAGCATGTACAGGTAGATTCAGGGCAGGAATCACCAAAAGTTCCTACTCAGATTAGGAGCTCTTTCCTTTTTTGTTGTTGTCGTAGTGGAACCTGTAGTTTCTTCTAGAGAAATGTCCACTCCTCACGGCTCCTCTGAAAAATCTCCCAGAGATTTCCTATGTGATAAGTTGTCTCTAAAATATCTTGACGAGTAAAGTTGGTAGAGTATTTCAGATATGTTCCTGCAGAGAGTGTAGTACTGTTCCAGGGAGGGGGTTGCCTGGATCTGCTGTCTAATACCTCTTTTATCTGTGGTAGAACTTAGTATAGCTACGACAGGATGAAAAAATGGCTCTCAGTCACCTACCAGTGGAAATTTCTCTTCACAGCATCACTTTAAAAAGAAAGCAGCTCCCCTAAAATGTTAAAATGACATTCCAGCTGAGAAAAATAACAGTAACTTTCAAAAGAGAATTTGATTTTTATACTCTTCTGGTTTAATAGCCAGCAGCCTTAGGTATCAGCAAATATATCCTGAATACATAATCAGCCTATGCTGAAACCAGCACAACTTTCATGTATCTCTTGTAAATACAGCTCCTAAGAAGGATATTTGCACTACAGCAATACACAAAAATCACTGCACAAACTGACAAAGTGCTCTGAAATCCTTTAAAAGTTAGTGCCATCAAGTAAACGTCGTTTTCCAGTTTTGTAATGTCATGTGGATAAATACCTCATTTACCAACTGGGAGGGGACCACAAAGCTCTGTTATTGTAAAAGTTTCATTTTCTATTTCTTGGGACTGGAAAATAAAATACAGATTTGTCCTAGCCTTGTGGCAGAATTGACAAATCATTAATTCCATTGATTCTCATGGCAGTGAAATTTATCAAACGGAAGTCCACTTGTATTAGCAAAAAAGTTTATATGCCATGGCATGGAAAGCCCTCTTCTCTTGCTTTTATATTTTAACCTTTTGGGGTTTTAAGCACTGTTATATACCTTGTAAAGAACCTAGAGTGGTAGATTATGAAGCCTCCTTATTGTCATTCCCCATTGAACTCAATGTGCTTTATGTCAAAACTGCAAATACACCAACTGCTGCAGAACGAAAAACGTTTGCCAGTCTTCAGATGGATTTGGGAGGAGCAAAGGGCTGCGTACAGCAGGCTAACCCACTGCACCTCTTCCCCCCAGCCTGCAAGCCTCACTGATGCAAAGGCTTTTGCAGGGGGTCAGACAGGGACCAAATATCCTTTTCTCTTCATTTCAAAAAGAAAACACTCTGTTTCTAGCTTGGGTGGGCTTTCCCCACCCCAGCAGGTTTTTGACCCTGGCTGATGTAGATCAGCATAGCTGTTTACACCACTGGCAACGCTGGTGGTGAGTGCTCTGCTGCTGTGGGAAAGTGCTGTGCTTCCATGGGAGCTCAGCCTCTAAACTCCACAGAGGCACATGAGAAGAGGGGGTTAAGAGAGGTCCTGATTAAAGTTCCATTTACTGATGCTCTTCACCAAATTATATCCAAGTGCTGCTTTACTAATTAATGACTGCTCATGAAATGCCATGTGTCAGCAATAAATCACTTACTTTTGTTGCACTTCAGTAGTATATGGCTAATGAGCAAGGACAACTCATATAATTAAAGCCTAAAATAGCCCTGTCGGTAGGACACAATCAAGTCTTTATATCTTGCTGTAGTGGCTGTACCAGACTATATCACTTTCCTGTCTTTGCCTTTGCTAGTTTTACAAGAAAAAAGATAGAGGGTTCAAAAAAATTTGGGTCACTAAACACTTTTTCAAGGGTAGTAGTACTAGGAATTGAATTACATTTCAAAAAAACCTAAAATCCTGCCAGTTACCCATATCTGGACTAACCTTAAAATCAGACTGTCTTAATTATTGCTTTTAATGGGCCTCATAAAGATCAAAACTAATTAAAAAATAAATAAAAGGGAGAAACAGCCTGGATGAAACTGGGCAGCTTAGTGCAACATTACAGCAAAATCAGGAGTTTGGTGCTCCACAGCTGCACATAGCTAGGAAAACTGAGAAACAGTCAAGCCCTCTGTGAATATATGTAGACAGCTGTTCATACTTCAAGCAACATCTTGAAAAATCTGCAACTGAACCAGTAAATAGCATTTCTCCTGCTTGACCTGGTCAGTGCTAGCACAACTGAATATTTGGTCCATCTGTGCACACTACATCCCTTTCCCCACAGTGTTATACATTGTAGCCTGAACCACCGATTTCCTCTAGAAAACCACTAGTTTTCCTCACAGGAGAAAAAAAATAATAAATATCCTATTTCTGAGAGAGTAAGTAGCTACTGTTAGCCAAAGTACACCATGTTGGTAGTCACATGCACAAATGACATAAGGCAAACTGTTTCACAGATTCAGCAGTAGGAAAACTGAATCCCATCTCCTCTTCCAAGGGATAAATCTGTCTTTTGTGGATCAGCTTATTCTGATGAGCATCAGGAAGGAAAGGGAGTGATCTATGTAGTCTATATTGAAAAGATAAAAAAGAAAAGTATTATGGAAGGCATGGGCAGAAGAATGGACTTTTTATTTTAGTGTTTTGGGTACAAAATATTTTAATCTTTAGGAGTTTAAGTTTGTTATGAAAAACAGTTTTATGAAAATATGACAACACCCCTCCCCACAATAGCCCCTGACATCTTCCTCCCACTCCCTTTTACACACACCTATGTGGAAATTCAAGTTTTTGTGAAGGAACAAAAAGCTTGACCAACAGTCATGAGCGCTCCTGCTGGAAAAGAGCAATAAAGGTGAACATCCATTTTCCTTGGAACAGGTTCTGAATACTTTCTCAGTGTGAGCAGACCCAATCTTGCTGCTCAGCAGTAAGAACAACAGCAGCTCTCCTATTATTGCTAGCACGACAAATCAACGTTTGTCCTCGGTATTGTCTGTAGCAAGCACTGGGTAGACCCTTTGTATTGGCCTCATACAGAGGTTTAAAAAAACATCCCATGAAATGAGGATCTTTTCTGAAATGACTTCTACAAATTCTCAGAAAGCTTTGTGAGTGCCTGACAAAAGCCCTCACTCTGGTGCATAAAGGGCAGTAGGATTGCCAGCTGTGTGTTTTCACAGTCTTGTTTAGGAAAAACATTCCACTCAGGTTGAGTGGGGAAGACCTGAATCTCCTTATTCTTGAAAACACTGCAGCCCTCCCCACCTGGTCTCGCTTGAATGTTAAGCAATGAAGATGGATGTGCTGTCTGGATCTTATCACCTTCATGGTCCCCCTGTGATCTCCAGTGACGCCCTGACACCAGGGAGTTCCCCAATGATAAATTGGGAAACAATTCCTCTTGTTGACATCTGCTTTTCCACGTTTGTTCAGTGATTTGGACGCTGTTTGTTTGCATCGACAGAATTGTGGATGGTTATCCCTCCATCTGAGCGGTGAGATTGTGAGAGAAGACCTTGGATGGAATTAATTTAGATATTTTTGGTCTCTTGACGTCCATTTTGGGTAAGTCAAGGCTCTCTATAACTGCAGAGTGGAGGCAGGGATAACAGTATGAGACTGTCAGAGCATCTGCAAAATGGGCACTTCATGTTTTTAAAAAACATGCACTGTTGTGGAACAGAAGTGTAATATATGCCATTAACATTAGTGTCATTGAGCAGCCTCTAAATTGCAGATTGGTGGGAAAAAATTGATATGAAAATGTAAACAAGAGAAAATGAAAACTGTAATAAGCTCTCTGCATAAGAAGGGTAATCTACAATTAAATATAAAGGCTAAATTGAAACAATGTGAAAGATGAGATGTATTTCCTATTTTAAAGCTAAGACTGATGCTCTGTCTCTAACCCCCAAAGCTGTGACAAAAACTTAATGGTGTGAAGCAGAGACACCATGTCAGACTTCACTCTGCATTCCTGGCTCTGGATGATTTATCACTTGCAGCCATTCTGTTTGCTATTAATTCAGTACAAAAGTTATTTTAGTAAGTTGGTTTGGCTGTGCTGCATCCACTTTTGAGCTTAGTTGAAAGTGAAAACAAAGGCCTTTATTGCAGCTGCTGTAAATTCAGGTTCCAAGTGCATTTCTTTGCATTTGCACACTCATAAAATGAAAAAAGGCAGCCTCAATTCTCTGCTGTAGGTGATCCAACATTTGTTATAACATTTGTTATAAATGTGGTTATAAAAACTGATTACTTCTTAGCAAATATCCTGCATGTATTATAACATAGCCATGAGGATGATGTGATCTGGATGGTATTGCCAGATAATTCTGCCTTTTATTTTTCCCCTGACAGTGGACATATGGGCTTCGGTTTATGCTTTGGAGGGCAATGAACTATTGACCACCAAATGATGGGAGAGCGATGTTTGATGCTGAGAAGGCCCTGCTGAAAGTGCCCTCTGGGAGACACTGCTCAGCAGCACAGGTATTTCTTGGAACTGGAGCTGACTACCAGCCAGGCTTCTGTCTGTAGCTCTGACTGCTTTGGAAATGTCAGTAACGTCAGCCAAAATGGGAGGCTCATGAGAGGGGAAGACAGAGCATCTTGCTCAGCTACAGCAATAACAAATTTGTGGCTGAATGTGAGCTACTGCTACCTACTAGCACAGCTTTCAGTGTTGAGCGGAAAATGCACCCCTTTACACAGCTTTCCTGGTGACGCATCCCTACTCCTCTGGGAACTCAGGTAAACACATACCTATGGCAAGGAGCTGTTTTTTTCCCAGCTCTGTTGAAAATGATTTCCTGTTCCTCCTGTTGCATCAGAGGAGTGCTGGTCACCTTCTGTTTCATTCCTTTTTTTCCTTCTGCCCACAGAGTATTAAAGCATTCCCCCATTTTCTTTTTCTTAATGGGAGGTGGGAAGAATGAAAGATAAACTCCAATAAAGGCATTCCCAGAGTGTCTGGGTAATTGGATGTCTTGCTATTCAAACTACGTTAGAATACAAAATACAAAGCGATGACTGATGTGGCTTTTTGTTCTCCAGTCAGCTGATTATAAGGTAAATGCTTCCTTCTTTCTTGTGCAATGATGATAAATTGAAGACAAGGTGTGTTTGGGTGATGCAGGGGACCAGACACTATTGAAATGCAGAATGCGGAAGAGGATTTTGTCCTCCTGGGTGTCTGAAAGTCCCACCGAGCGCTCCTGTCAGAGAATCCCTGTGCGAGTGGGAGAAGTGCAGCGTGGATGAGCTGAGAAAGGACAGCAGGGGCACAAGAGATGGTGGGAGTTAGATACCATGAGCGGCTTCCAGTCCTTTCGTCTGGGTTGCAATCATACACCTTATATCTGTTTATGCCTCCAAGGATCTCCAGAGTTCTGCTGCAACCCTGCTCCAGTGTAGCGATGCTGCGCAAAGGAGAAATCCAGCTTTCATTCAGAGTAGAGATTTAAGCGTTCCCCTCTAATTCCATGCCGAACGGCTGTTTGGCAGTTACTTGTGTTGAACTTCTGAGGGGCCAGCCCGCAGCAAACGCTCAAGGTGCTTTAACTAAACACTCTGATCCTGAAGTCATCTCTAAAATTTCAGTAATCCAGACAATCCTTCAACTCCCAGTTCAGCTCATTAAGAAGTGTGGGTCCCCGAGAGCAGCAAACACAGCACAGGATACCTGGTAGGTAGTGCTGTCTTTCCTATGCTGATTCGAACAGCTCTCCAAAAAAGAGATTCAACTACAGTTTGCCTTGGGAGAGGCTTTCTTCTGAGCTGGCTGAACCCTCCCAAGCCCCATTTACAGACCAGTGCCTGCCAGGGTTTGATGTTTGCTGGAGGAGGTCCAGTCCAGGGGCAAGTCACCGGCTCCAGCTCCTGCTGGAGGGGCCCCAAGTGGCACACAGGCAATGATTGCAAAGAAGCACCTGGGGACTTCAGAAAGACAACACTCCACCCAGAGAGGTCATTTTAATGCCTAACAGTTTCCCAGAGCCAGAATTGCTTGCTTTTCCGAAAGTAAGAATTTTAGCTGGTTGAAATGAGGATACGTGATGGGAGAAATTTAGTCTTGAAGGAATATTCTTATCAATATTTTAATATGACTTTTTGCACTGAAGTATCTCACTGCACCCCATGAGAACCATCGTTAGACATTTTGACACACTTTCCATTCAATTCAGAAATTAACAGAGTGGTTTTAATGAAGTTCAAATAAATGCAGTATGCATACAGGGATACAAGACAATTATTTTGTTCACAAATCAAGAAGAAAACAAGCAAGAGCATATCTGAAGATTACAAAGACAATGTCAAAGAAAATAAAAAGATAAAAGAATGACTGCAGCTATCATTCCCTTGAATATAATGAAATGTGTTTTATGACACTTGGCTGTAATCACAATTAGCAATACTCAGGGCTGTTTGCTTGGCTGTGTGATCAGATCTGAATGTGTGTGTATGAGAGAGCAACAGTGGCTGTACAAATTAATTTTCTTGTGAAAAGCTGATTGCTCCACCTGTTATAGTCTGTCTACATCCTATATTCCCATCAAGTGTTGCCAATTAGTTCGCAGAATGTAATTGAGGAATGAAAATAGAAGAGCAAAGTGCCTGATTTATAGGCTGAATTGGTTATGCCCAGTGATTTTTTTTTTAATGCTGGTTTAAATATTCTGTTATTAAATTGATTAAATAATTAAATGCTGCTATAAACGTGTCAGATGGTATTGCACATCAATTTTCTACCGCTGAGCGGGACTCTCATTTACTTACTGAAGTAAAGTTGGTTCTACTGTTGAACAAAAATTCTAAACACCAGGGAAAGAAGGAAGGGATAAAAATGCTCTCTGTAAACACGTTAGTGAAAAGCAGCACGGGCAGCTCATGCTGTTTGCATGTACCTTATTCATGTTAAATATAAAAGGTTTCTTTGCTGGATTGAGCAGAGCTGAAAGAATAACTGATTCCAAATGGAAAAGATTATTTCAATGATACCTTGTTTTCTTTAAAAATAGTTTTGTGACAATATAATCACCAGACCACAAGCTGCACTCCTTGTATTTAGTTGTAGAACTGAATATTTGAGGAAGCACGAAAAGTTAAGACTGTAAGAAATCCCAAGATCAAAACAAAGCCACTTGCTGCAAATCATGATGTTAGTAAAACAGATGAAGTAAAAAATATATTTTTGGAAAATATATAAGCTGATAAAAGCCAGGTGGACCTGCAGGAAATTAGTACAGCAAACTGTTATAAATACTGTCAGCTGTAGCCAGAGAGAAGGAGATCCAGCTGCTGTGTGTTGCTCTGTACTCAGAGCTAAGGCACTGCAGGAGCTGTGCTCCCTTTGCAGCATCGTAGCTGAGCTCCCTTTCCTCATATCTGATGGCATCTGAACTCCTGCTACCTAGTTTCTATCTTTCAGTTCAGTCCTGCATTTTTTGTTTACCCTGAACTTGCTTGGAGTCTATTTAAGATCTACTAATGGCTGTAGTCTGATTTAATAATCTCTTGTAAGGTCACAGTCATTGCCTGCATTTGCAAATATTTCAAGAGGAAAAATCTGTAGGTGCATTTCTGATGGTTTTCTGATTTTGGTGTGTTATTTGGCCCACTAACTATTCTCCACCGTTGTGCACAGAAGAGGATGCAGTTTGTGTGCCATGCAAAGATAGGGTAAAAGAAGTGTGGGAATCCATGAAACCCAAGAATTTCCTTCTGCAGTGGCCTTATTGCATGGCTCAACTGTCACACCCCATCTTGTGCCTTGTTTCTGGCCAAACACACCTTACAATATCCAGAGTGTCTCTATTTGCCCTTCAGAAATACCTGGGGCTTTTTCTGGGTTGTGGACAACATCCCAGATGGATTTTGTTTAATGAATAAGTAACAGTTATGTGCTTTGGATTGGTTGCTACTTCATGCCCAAGTCCCTGCAGTGAAATCAGTGGATTTTGGGCTGCAGAGCAAAAGGAGGCACTACTTCCAGCAGTAACACAGCACCGCTCTGCAGAGGAATCATTCATTTGCACTGTCGGCACAGTAACTAAATATTAATCTGTGTATAAAAATGTTTAAAGACATTTGAAGAAGTTATATTCATTGATACGCTGTTGTCAGGTATATAGCTGGCTTGTCAAAGAGGTTGGCTCCTTCACTGACGCAGGACCCCTCTCATGAGCAGCAAATGTATTTGCATGGAAAGAGATACCATGGTCAATAAATTTTTCAAAATGAGTTGAGAGTTTTTGTTGCTGTGCTTTGCTATGATTTTAGTTTTTGTATACCTTTAATTTTTAAGAGCATTCTGGATGCAGTGTATGTATTTTGCCCCTAAGACTTTACTTACTCTTTTTTTTTCTTAATGTATTCCATTAATTTAAAAGAAAATCAAGACAGAAGCTAAAGATATATTTCCTGTATTTGGCAAACAGCAATTTCCATGCACAAGTTTGCCTTATAGGAAATGAAAGACTCTCGTTTTAAACATTCTAGGAGTCCCAATCTACATCAGTCCTCTGCCACAGTGCCCACTTGCATTTCCCCATCCTTTTTCTTGTTCACTGGGTATTTTTGGGACTTAACTGTTTAGTGATTTATAACTCGCATGTGAAGGCAGACATTCCTGCTACTGCAGCGGCAGCCAGAAGCCTGGATACTTCCCTACTCACTGTCATTTTGCAGGTGCAAAGCAGAGGGCTTTTTGCAACTGGTCATTAATCATGAACTGTCGGACTCAGATATAAAGATTGGACACTGCTTAATGCACTTCAGGTTCCCTTTTCAAACCAGTTCTGACTGAGGGAGACTGCACAGTCACTATTCTCTGAATATATATCATAGTGGATTGCATTAAAGTCCCTTTTTAAAAAAACTTGCTGGCAAAGAGATTCATTAAGGACTTACGTTCCAATGTGCCACAAGAAACTTGGGAATTTGACTCACTGGTCTGAAAGTATGTACTCCAGCTGAAAGCATGATAAAGGAGGTAAAATTGGCATTGCGATTTTGAGGCTAAAGTTCCTCCAGATTTATTTAGGAGAACAAGTTAAATAATACTGCGAACAAAAGCAGAAAGCTTATAAAAGGATCAGGATAAATACTGAAAAATAAAATTATTTTTCAGCAGCAAAGGCGCTGGAGAAGGCCTATAGATCTTGGTGACAAGTCAGCAATGATCACTACAAAAGATATACTTGGAATGGACACCTCCACAATTCAAGTGACTGGCTTTACTCCAGGTCTGTATTTCTAAGTCTTAAAAATGTGTCTAAATAGCTCCAATGGTTTGCAGGGTTTGGTTTTTTTGTTTGGTTTTTTTTTGGGTTTTTTTTGTTTGGTTTTTTTTTTTTTTTTGTATAAATTGCTGTAACTAAGAACAGATATGATTAGAACCTGGAAGGCAACATTTGTCACTAAACTTGTTTGCTTATATTTGCGGTTCTTGAAGAAGTATCAAGTGAGGAAGGTTTCAAGTTGAAACAAATCTGCAGTGTTGTTAGAAGACGTGAGAGAGTAGCTCCTTTGAGATGCTCTCTTTCTGTCTTGTAAATATACTTCGTCAATTTTATGTAGTGCATGGAGAGCCAGACATAAGTGTCTGTACATCTCAGTTCATTCGGCACTGTTCAATCTGAGGATTGTACTTTGGTGTACATTTTATTAAGTGCAAAACTGAGAAACAGAGAAAGCTTCTAAGCCCCATGTCAGTGAACCACACACTAAAAGCCCAATTATAGAACTATAATAAATATATATGCACTTAGTACATATTGTAAAGTGTACACATGCATGGAATAACAAAAGACTTAACACTGAAGCACTTTCTGCTTTGCAGATTACTTTAGGCTACCATGGCCCACCTGCTTTGGAAGCAAGATTATTTTCTTTTGCTAAAAGTGTATATTTTAAGATTTTTACGTGCATGAAGAAGCAAGCACTTACTTGTATCTGTCAAGGAGATGTACATGACATAATGTATCCAGAGTCAATATATTCATGTGGTGTATAATTGTCACTTTTTAGCAAGTGGAACCTCGTCCCTTTCTATGGACAAAAACTGAGGCTTTTTTTGTACTGTTTACAAGGCTCACCCTGATTCTTATTCTGTCAAAATAAACCCTGACATATAAACTCTATTCCTCTGCAGAAAATAAAAGCTCTACAACGGTTTGTTGGTTTTTTTTTTTTATTTCTTTTTTGTGAATGGAAATAAAGAAGGTTGAGAGATAAATCTGGGGGCTATAATTATACAAATGTATAAATGAAACTGTCAAATAATTCCTTTGAAGACACTTTTTAGCATGTATTTCAGAAAAGGAGCAATTTGTGTGATGCCAACCATCATTAATTGGAATTTCTGTGCCTTTGCTTTAATAAATTTGCTTCAGTTACTTGATCTTTTAAACTCTCCCATTAAGTGCTCTGCGCTTGCTAAGGGAATGGCATGCAGCATGCGGTCTGTGGGTCTGTGTTGAATTCTGCTTAACTGCTACACCCATGGATGAAAAGAGAAGAGGTGCTCATCCACTTACGGCACAAATTACATGACCTCCTTTCTGTGGAGAAGTGGGTGGAGAAAGAAGGCTGGAAAGGGTGACTTAGACATCTATTTCTGTAGGGCTTTGTCATGCCATTCTGTGAATAACCTGATCTCATTCACCCAAGGAACTGAGCATATGAGTGATTCCCATATGGCTAAACAAGGATTTTAAGGTAAGAATGTGCTTTTGAGTGCAGGATCAAGCCAGTGAACATGCACTAAGTGCGTGGTAAGCAGTGGCTTGGAAGTAGCTGACAAAAGAATGAAAAACTACATCAGGGTATGTATCGCTAGTAGGAGTCTTTCAACTGGATAAGGTCACATAAGGTTTTCTGGGGAAATACTCCAGCCCCTTGCCATCACAGGCCAGGATGTATTTCCATCATGTGGACAGATTGGTGGTCATTTCCTCATGTGGCAGATGTGGCAGGAAGGTCCCTGAACCTCAGCCATGGACTCTCCTTGCATAAGTGTTGTGTTTCCACCCAGATGAGAGGACACCAAGAAGTCCTGGCGCAGCATGCAGCTGGCACCTGTCAGCCAGCCTCTGTGTTTTGATTATATGGTGAAGGTGCTTCCTTATGGCTATATGAAGACATGATGTGGGGCTACAGGGAAAGGGGGCAGCAGGGCTGGCAAGACAATTCAGTATCCCAAGAGAAGGGACAGGAGCAGGTCTTGGGCCAGATTCAGTTGTTGCAGCAGACAGACCATTCATAGGGACTGAAGGTTGCTACCTCCAATGCACAGTGAGGTACCTGTCAGTGGTGGTTTGCCTTTTCAGGGATATTGCGCTAATACTTTAATGCACAAACAAAGATTGAGCATGTATACTATGATTCTTCCTCATTTTTCTCAGTATTATTTCAGCTATTATGCTGATACTGTGATAAACATAGTATAAAACCATCACACATGGAGAACGTTAGTTTGCGTGTCTTCCAGATTTCTAACAACACGGTAGTACACAGGGGCTGGTAAGTGGGTATAAGTGGGTATAAGTAGGCACAACCAAATCTAATCATTAATGACATCAAGAACATCCTACAGATCACACCTTTAGGCAGGTACAGGCTACAGCCAAAACCCGATGTGTGTAGAAAAAGGTGTCTAAATATGGTGATAAACGAGGATCACCCACCCCCGCAAAAAACTTATCTCTGCTTAACTGCACCTTTGCTCGGCTGGCCTGTCCCAGCCTGATCACCCAGAGGGGCCTGTCTGACACCCAGGCCAGGTAGGGAGGCAGTAGCCTCCCGGGTGGCAGCATCATTGACCTTTTAGATGTCAGCCTAGTTCCCCAGGTGTGCTGTTGCCTGCAGAAACCACATCTGAGCTGCTGGCACACCCAAGCCTGTGCCCATCATCACAGCTTCTTTCTGTGGGTATCCGTACAGTGAGGTCTTGGTGCATAATTGCTACCAAAAAAAGAGGCAAAGAAAAATGGTAGCAAGGGCCTTAGTGAGGCCTTAGGAGTTGCTTCAGCTATAAATTGAAGCTATCTCCATGGATAACTTGAAGGAGTCAGTTCACAATGGGTAGCAGGTCTTTTGCTATGATTAGTAATTAAACACCTAGAGAATATGATCTCTTCCACAAACATGTAATGCATGTACAATTATAAACTAGGTATGAATCATATAATTGTATGTCACCTTTTTAAATGCAGCAACAGCTACTATTGAGCACCATTTTTAATACTATTTCTTTGAAAGCCACAACTACTGTTGCAATTCTGTGCCCAGTTAGGAAATAAGAGTGCCTACCATCCACAGTAATGCGTGTCAGAGGGATGCAAGAGAAGGATTAGTGTTTTATACCAACTTGATTCAGCAAGTGAACTCAAGTTACCTAAATAACATGAAATCCTAGGGTAGCTCATATGCTTTAAGCTAGGATGTCCAAATACCTTGCCGGGCTGATAGGCTTAGGCTTAGGCTTAGAGGATTCCTACAGGAATCTGAAATAATTTCTGTTCCATATAGTCACTGCTGATGTGAATTAGTTATATCTTTATTTTGCACTGAAAAGTAGTGGAGTTTCAGCTTTAGATTTTTGCTCTGCATGTTAGGCAGAAGATGGCTTAAAAGGCACCAGGGGATCTTCCTGAGATAGGGAGATATCTCAAGAACAACCACTGGTTGATGGAGGCTTCTGGTGTGCAGAAGAAGTGGCAAATGGGCTCCCTGAAGAGAAAAAATTTACACCTCTATCAACAGCTTGTCAAAATTAGGTAGGTTAAGAATTTATTTTCTTCAGCTGGATTTTCACACTTAAATCCATTCTCTTTGATTATCTATTAATTTATAAGCAAATAATCTTCCCCGTAAGTCCTTTTCCTTTCCATAATCTTCCTTTCTGGCTTCTCAGAAAATAACAATAATAAATTCATAGCATTTGAACTCTCCTGTGCCAAATTAGGATACTTGTGTTTTAGGTACAGAATTAACTGGGATAATATAAATTACTTACCAGCAGTGGACATGACTGGTAAAGAGTCAGGTGCCACACTGCAACTTTTTAAGTATCTGGTTCCCAGTAAGTAAAATGCTTAACTCTCCCATGCACTGTGCCCCAGAGTGGTAACAGAAAACCCTCTCCACCGAAGTAGAAAATCAAGCAGAGATACTCACAGGAACCAGTTTAGGGTTACTCAAGAGGAACCCATTCATAGCTGCCTTTTCAACAACAGTCTGGAGCTCCAGTGCTGAACTCAAGGTACCACCTTTCTCAGCCTAAATTTCTCTCTCTTGGATAGCCCCTGACACCCATTTGATCAAATAAATCAGCTTTCTCTTTCCTTGAAATCTGGAATTAATGAGAGAGATTTGTGCAAAACAGAAACGGTCCCAGGAGCAGGAGTAAAACTAGTATCCTTGTTTCTCTGCTGAAGGTCCTGAGCACAGGGCTATAGCCCTGGTGAGGCTGCCCCATCACCAAGACCTCTGCAACTACCATGCCCTGCTGTTCTTCCCAGTGGCTCTGAGACACACCTGCATGGGAAAAGCAGTGGAACAGCCACTGATAGGAACAGCTATTCTCCTCCTTTTTGGGTGAGAGTAACCCAGTTTCACTCTTTGTGAATCTTCCTGCAAAAATGTTGGTTTGGACTCTTGCAGCAGTTGTGAACTCAAGTCCCTTCTGGGTGACAAGGTCCTAAAAAGGTAAGGATTAGGAGAAGGAGGATAACAAGTGGCTTTTTATCTTTATGTCAGAAAGGAACGGCAGGATAAGCACTATTTGACATTCTATTAAGTGAGCACTGGAGGGTGCCCTGTGTACTTGGCTCCTTCTCTGTGCTGAAATAACTTCAGTGGGAATTCTGTGGTCACAGCTGTCAGGGACAGTCTTATTCACCTACCCTTGCACGCCTCTGCACTTTAACACTTCCTTTTTCTTCCTTTAAACAAGTAGAGAACAGTATTTCAAAGGTTTCTTTCTGGCTGTATTTATCTACTTTACCTTTTACATCATTTGCATCATTTGAGGCTGTTTGTAGAAAATATACTCGCAGCACTTGGGAATTGAAGCATGGAAGGAAAGAAAATTACATGTTTATCTTTATTTGATTTCTTAATTTGAGAAGCAGGGATAAGTTAATTAATTGACAAAGAGGTTTTAGATTTATCCTATTAGCAGCCAGGGCTGGGACTGCTGAGCAATTAAGTATTTTCGACATGTCCAGAACCTGAGAAGATTGGTTTTTGTTACATACTGTTTTTTCTCACTTCAGGCTAAGGTACTTTTATATTGTTTTAATATTTTTGCTAAGTAGTGAGAATGCTAATAGTAGCTAACAGGAAAGGATCTCTGCTTCCAATAGTTTATACTGAATCATTATTTTGCTGGGAGACTAACAAGATGATTTTATACTACAAATACATAGCTCTGATTCCATACCTTCTCAACAGCTGATAGTGCTGAGCTTCAGAGGTCTTGCTAGATTCTGGTAAGAGACAGCTAAAGATGAACTGGTAAGAATTTGTAGTAGCATTGCAGAATGCTGTTAATACCAATAACTAATAATTAACTTTTTATCACTTTTGTGATAATTATTTAGATATCTAATCGATAAGCTGAGTCCATTGTGCTAAGTGCTGTAACTGAAAATTGTGGTCTAAATATCTAAAGCAGGCAGATAAGACATTTATACTTAATTCAATGTCCTCTGTGTTCTATATATTTGGAGGAGACATTCAGTCATAGACACATCACTAAGTGAAAGCATCTCTGAAACTCTGTGAGGTTCTTCCACAGCCAAACTCTTGCTCTGGCACAATTCTCCGTATGTCCTTCAATTTTTAATCCCTTTTCCAGGACAGCAGTGCATTAGGTATGGGGTAGGAGAACTCAAAAGTATTTTCATATTCCATTCAGCTCTCAAGTAATTTAATCAACACCCTAAAGAGTTACACCCAGACTTGATCTGGCTCTTTGTATTTAGCATAACCTAATACTAGGGCTTTATTTCCTCTTAAATGATCTGACTGAATGCTGCTGTACATTATTCTGCTTTTATCTGAGCATTATTTCATCTTGGGCTCATGTTTCATAACTCTCAGAATCAGAAGAACTTTTTCAGCTTATTTCCGAGATTTGCTTAGGTGAACTTTATGACACGTCTGCAAGATTTGAAACAACAATACATATCTTGAGGGGTAGAAGGACATCAGTGACATTTCATATTGCCCCAATCACAAAGGGAATGTATTGCATAGCTTAATTCCTCCCTGACACATATAAGATTATGGGGTAATCCAGGCTGGAAGGGGCTTCAGAAGGCTTCTAAGCCAACCCCATACTCACAGCAGGGTCAGCTACAAGGTCAGACCAGGCTGCTGCAGGCTGTACCCAGGGTGCGGGCTTAGAAACCTTCAGGACAGAGGCTTCAGACACAGCCTCCCTGGGCAACCTGGCTCCACTGCTTAGTTGTCCTCATGGGGAAGTACTTCTTTTCGTCCAGTCTGAACCTCTGTGGTGTCACCTTATCACAGGATGGTCAGGGTTGGAAGGGACCTCTGGAGATTATCTAGCTTAACCCTCTGACACAGCAAGTTGCACAGGATCATGTCCAGGTGGGTTTTGAGTAACTCCAGAGAAGGAGACTCCACAGCCTCTCTGGGCAGCCTGTTCCAGTGCTCTGTCACACTCAGTCTTCCTCATATTCAGGCGGAACTGCCTGTGTTGCTGTTTGTGCCCATTGACTCTTGTCCTGTTACTGGGCACCACAGAAAAGAGCCTGGCCCCATCCTCTTAACACTTGCCCTTAAGATATTTGTAGACATCGATAAGATCCCTTCTCAGTCTTCTCTTCTCCAGGCTAAACAGGCCCAACTCTCTCAGCCTTTCCTCATAAGGGAGATGCTCCAGTCTCATCACCTTCATAGCTTTCCACTGGACCCTCTCTCTTGAACTGGGGAGCCCAGAACTGGACCCAGCACTCCAGGTGCTGCCTCACCAGGGCAGAGCAGAGGGGCAGGATCACCTCCCTCCACCTGCCGGCCACGCTCCCCCTAATGCCCCCCAGGATCCCACTGGCCTTCGTGGCCACACGGGCACACTGCTGGCTCATGGGCGGCTTGCTGTCCACCAGGGCTCCCAGGGCCTTCTCCGCAGAGCTGCCTCCCAGCAGGTCAGCCCCCAGCCTGTGCTGGTGCCTGGGGCTGTCCCTCCCCAGGTGCAGGACCCTGCACTTGCCTTTGTTGAACTTTTATCAGGTTCCCCTCTGCCCAGCTCTCCAGCCTGCCCAGGTCTCGCTGAATGGCAGCGCAGCCTTCGGGTGTATCAGCCGCTTCTCCCAGTTCTGTGCCATCAGCAAACTTGCTGGGGGTACACTCCATCCCTTCGTCCAGGTCACTGATGAGTAAGTTGAACAGGACTGGACCCAGTACTGACCCCAGGGGAACGCCGCTGGCTACAGGCCCCCAGCTAGACAACTCTGTGCCGCTGATCACAACCCTCTGAGCTCTGCCATTCAGCCTTTTATGTCCGTTGCCTCTCAGTCTCCAGAGAAGCACTGCTAGGAAAAGTCTGACTCCATCTCCTTGACAAGCTTCTTGTAGGTACTGGGGACTTCTGTGTGGGTCCCCTCCAAGCCATTCCCTCTGCAGGTGAACAAGCCCTGGTCCCTCAGCCTGTCCTCATAGAATACATGCTCCATCCCTGACCACCGTAGTGGCCCTCCCCGGGGCTTGCTTCAGTTTATCAGTGCCTTTCCTGTACTGGGGAGCCCCAAACTGGACGCAGAGCTCTAGATGTGGTGCTCCAACAGCTGCTGAGTACAGGGAACAATCACTTTCCTCGGTCTGCTGTCTGTGCCCCTGCTGACCCAGCCCAGGGCACTGCTGGCCGCCATCGGTACCAGGGCTCGCTGCCGGCACTGCCAGGACTGCCCCACGGAGCTGCTCCCCAGCCTGCCTTGGTGCACGGGTTTCTTCCTCCCAGGAGCACGGCATTGCATTTGTCCTTGCTGAATTTCATATGGCTCCTGTTGGCCCATTATTGGAACTTGACCTCAGGCAGGGCTGGAAATATAGTGGGAAAAAATTGAAAGGATACAATTGAATTGAGAGGTTGCTCTTGAATCATTCAGGACCAAAATTTAAATACATTAAAGGGAGGAAGAATGTGCAAAGGTATTCCAATGAATCCTCGAAATACCTTGAAATACAGACGGAGCCTTTCATCAAGCTGTGTATGGTGTTAAGTGCAGTGTAAAACCTGCTGCTGCAGAGGCAGAGCCCACAGCCACTTGACCAGAAAAAAAATTATTAGCTGTCACAGCATGGAGCCCCATGCCTGGCAGCTGTCAGCTACACAGACTGAACATCAGGCACCTGAGGCGACAGGAGGTGCTGTGTATGCCCTCACACATACATACGTATACACAGAGTGCAAGAATAAAACTGACAAAATGTTGATGGGACAGGCCTGCACATGGGTGGGAGCATATGCCTGCTTGTCATAGGGATTCTTTAAAATCAAGCAAAACAAATGGAGGCAGCTACTTTAGGTCCTGAGTGTAAACAAAGTTACACAGGCATAACTTCATTGTTCTACCTACTCCATAAATTGGGCCTTTTTGAGAGTTATTTAGTATTGAGGAAGGACATGAATTTAAAGTGAAATAGGTATTCTAATTTTTCATGTAAACAAGCTCTTATTTGATTTTTCTCTGTAATTATTCAGTAGCAAGAAAATTAAAGACTATTCCCTATCAAAAACCTTTATTGAGTATTTGGCCCAAATGGCTTGATTGTATCATTTTAATGAATACAGAAAAAATTAATCAGCACAAAAATTCATTAATTATAACATGGAAGAAAGCCACTGAAACAGAAAACAATGGTTCTTTAATAGACAGATAATTACTCAGACAATTTCAAAGCTATCTTGCAAATTTATTCAATGTGTGGGCAACAGATTCACCAGGGGTTCATAAAGCCCTCTCGGTGCTTTACCTACACGCCTACGTATTTCAGTAGGAGTCACACTGCTAAGGCTGGCTTATTCTACAGTAATTTATGTACACAAAAGACAGAGGAATTTACTGCAAAAAGTGGATCCTGATTTTAGGAACCATCTCTCTTTTCATAAACACAACTTGATCAAAATTGAAGACTTATGAAAAGAGATATTACACATAAAAGAAAGCCAAAGAGATTCTAATATGGATACAATTTAAAGCCACATCAGTGGTACCAGCTACTGCAGCCCTCACAAGGGAGGATTAAATTGTAAGTCTGTATGGGTGACATATTTTAGACCCGCAGAATTCAGGATGCTGTGTCTTTTTCTTGAATGCAGTTCCTTTCTTGGTCCATTTGTTCCAATAAATGGACAGCAATCGACTTCTGAACCAGAATCCCAAACAATAGGTAATATCAAGTGCCTGAAATCTGAAATGCTGCTCCCAGCTTCTTAGACAAGAGAAATTCTGAAGAAGAAAACTGGGACAGTGTCAGCAAAAACATCCTGAAGACGGAAATGGTTCAAAGTGCATGCTGGCTTCTTGCAGAAAATAGGAAAGCTGCACTATTTTTTTGTCTTTAAATTTTACCCAGTAACAACATAGTAGCAGGACTGTGTCAAGTCCAAAAAATCAGGCGACGAGGCTTAGAAATTAAGAGATAATATTTTCATTTATAAAATCTGAAATAGCAAGATCCTTTTATTTGCTTTTGGGTTTCTATTCAAGCATTTAGGCTAGAAAGTAAATATTCTTTTTTCCACACAGATGCTGAGATTCCCTATCAGTGCTGGCACTGCCTGGGAAGCATCAGATGGAGGGAGACCTGGGTTAAACCTGAGAGAGGCTGGAACTGCAGAGAGACTGCAGCAGACACCCTTGCACTGGTGTGTGACTGGAAGACCTACTAGTGATTTCCATGGGCCAGGTCTTCAGATGGTGTAAAGTAAATTAATTGTGAAGAAGTCAATGGAGCTGTGTTGATTCGCACCATCTGGGTATTTGTCTAAATCATTCCCTGACAGAGTTACAGAGCTATAAAGGTGCCAGCGCTCTTCCACCATCACTCTTTGAGGGTTGATTCTATATTTGCTGAAAGAAAACAGTAATTGAGGCACTGATATTTGCTTGACAGATAATACTCATGGCAACAGTCTCTCAGGCAATTATTGTGTACACAGTTACTGAGAACACTGACAGTTTCCCTTCTTTTGATGACATAATAAAATACTACAATTAGTACAAAATGTACTCAGCATTCAAAATTTAGTTGTCCAGTGATATTAATTGTTCTTGTGATCGACAGATTTTAGTGGAGAAGGATTCATTTACTTAAGTGATATTTGCCTGTATTTTTCAATTGATGCTGATTGATTTGAACTAACCAAATGCAATGGGATTTCTAGATTATTTTTTTTTCCCTCCCAGGACCACTTATATTTATTTTGAGGTTGATTTGAACTAACCAAATGCAATGGGATTTCTAGATTATTTTTTTTTCCCTCCCAGGACCACTTATATTTATTTTGAGGTTGATTTGAACTAACCAAATGCAATGGGATTTCTAGATTATTTTTTTCCCCTCCCAGGACCACTTATATTTATTTTGAGGTTTCCCATTAATTTATTGAGTAAATTTATTGAGCAAATTACTATTTATTTCATCATGGATAGGTAGGTGCATTTCCTATGATGAACAAATGCTTGGTCTTTTGTTCCAGCGGCATGTCACTGAAAGGAATCAATTACTTGTCTCCTTATGCTTTGCTGGCTTTAAGATCACAAAAATAGGAAGTAAGGTCAGTCTTCTTGCTGAAGGAGGCTGTACTAGCACTGGGACATTCACAGGAACAAGGCTGCTTTTCTAATTTTGTTATAGTCAAGTGCTGTGACAGTGCAGTGATATCTAATGGAGTGAATAGTAGGAATACAACAATGTTTGTGCTATGGAGACAGAAATGGTAGAAAGAACCCCTGAAGGATCAGTGGGGGAGATAATGACACACAAGACCCTGGTAACTCTTCCTGTTACTGCCTAGCAGAATATTCAGAGGGTTTTGATTCCTTCATTCACTATCAGCCACTTGCCATAAAGCATTCAGTTACCATGTAAGTCTTTTGATAGATAGCTGTAGAACAAATGCATGTGAACCTTTATCAGCATGAGCTCAGGATGCTTGGCGAGGCACATCCTCATCAGACATTAAACCTGGGCGAGAACTCAGCTGTGAGGCTTGAAATTTGTATGAATCATTGAAGCTCCCCAGGATATGCGACATCACCCCTTAACTCTTGGAGGTCAGAGTGCAATAGAATGGTTAGGCTCACTTCTGAACTGAAATAAAAGAAAACCAGTAAGAAACTTCTGTCTGCTGCAGCGAGATCACTACTAATTCTGGAATTGCAGAATGGCAGAGTGAGGAAGTGACTTCTGAAGGTCATCTGGTCCAAGCCCTGGCTTGAAGCAGGTCCACTGAAATCAGATTGTTCAGGAACTTGTCCAGTCACATTTTGAGTACCCTTGTTGACAAAGAAGCTCTATCTTCTCTGGCCAATCTGGTCCAATGTTTGACTGCCCTCAGGGTGATTTTTTTTCTTCTGATTTCTAACAGGAATGTCCTGTGTTGCATCTTGTGCCTTTGTCTCCCATCCTGTCTCTGGGAGGAGTCTGTCTCTGCCTTACCTGTACACTTCTATTCCGTAGCTGAAGACAGCCAGAAGATTTATCTCTTCTTAGGCAGTCTCTTCCTAAGACTGCATGAACCCAGCTGTCAGCCACTCCTTGTACACCATGTGGTCCTGCCCCCTGCTAAGGTCCAGGAAAAAGAGGGGAAGCGCAAGGAGTCTTCCCTGCTCTTTATTCCCTCTTCTGTTCCTGGATGCTCAAATCAGGTATTGGTGCTGATGTTGGAGTTCAGGGGTAACAAAGAGGAGAGGGACTACTCAGGCAGGTGTGATCTAAGCAGGCTGCTGGTGCCTATGTCTGTGAATTCAAGAAACCAAACTTCAAGCCCAGGCTTAATAAGAAGCAACCAGTTAGGAAATATTACAAGCCAGGGTCATCCTGATTTGGGACAGAGCCTCAGCTCAGAGTCACACAAGCTTTTTGAGAAAAGAGCTGGCTCCTTCAGTGTAAGACTTCTCTGCAGCACAGTGGATACCAATAAAAATTTTGACCATGCAACACATCATGTGCAGAAGTTGTTTATGTTCAGTACAGGTATTTTTAGAATAATTTAAAGACAGTTTTAAAAGATGCTATTGTGGAAGAATACTTGCTTGTATTCTTCCACCTGAACATTCATACTGAGAGATACAAAGTGTGCACCAAGCAAAGAGGAGCAATGCACTGGTGGTACAAGGACTCATTCAGTGCACCACTGACAAGGCTGGATTCAGTGAGACAAGCTGTCTTCACAAATAAGTTAGCCATCCATGCCCATCCAGCACAGAAAACCTTTCTTCCACAGAAAACCACTTCCATGACTGTGTTGCTAAATACAGAATACCTGATGGTGTAAGATGCGTTTAGCTTCAGAGGTGAGGTTTCGATTCTACCAGACTCATTCCCATTCCTTAAACTACTTTGAGCTTGAATGGAGTAAGGGGCACAGAGAGGAAATGAAGCAGTGGCTCAGTTCTTCCCTGCCTCTTCCCCTGTCCTGCACAGCCGGGTGTGCAGGATGGAAACAGCACACTCTGTCCCTTAAGATACATTGGAGTGGCTGCATTCCCTTGGAGCTCCTACAGCCAAGTAAACACAGATTGCTAGGTTGACACTCTTTCCTGCTACTCAGTGACTGCTCCAATACACCAGTACCCAGCAGCTTTCTGGGGGCTCATCTTCTTGTGAAAATCCAATGAACATCTGCGAGGACATGGCAATTTTTCATGCCTCTCAATCTGTTATTCTGTTGCCAATGCACAGTGTGTCACAGAAACATTTTCAATAGTAGGAAGTAAAGTCTGGTTAATCTCTGTAAAGCCCAGAAATAGTTCTCCTATCATCCCAATTTAATGGGTGATTCTCCAGCAAGGATAGCAATGTCTACAAATTTAAGGTAGCTGTGGATTCAACAGAATACTAACTCAGATACAGGGGCTTTCGTAGGACAATCTAGTGAACCATAAAGATATGCTTGTACAAGCGGTTTTCAAATTTCAGTTTAAATTTCAAATTGCCATGCAACATCAACATAACTTTGTCACAATGTTTAGTGGGAAACACTTGGAGCAAAATATTACCTTCTCAGCCAAATATGTGTCAGAGAGAAATATTCATGTCTTTCGGTATAGCTGTAGATACAAACTGGATCTAAGAAAAAAAATTAGAACATTTTTAATATAAGCATTTAATTTGTAGATACAAACTGGATCTAAGAAAAAAAAATAGAACATTTTTAATATAAGCATTTAATTTAGGGTGATTTTTAAATGAAATATTTGACAGCCCTGGAGTACAAATATCATTATTTACTGCAGGATTTAATTAAAAGATGCCTTTTTTCGGCAAAAATATTATAACTGTCCTAACTGTCCTGAAATATCAGTGTTACAGTACACAGGCAAAAATAAATAAGGAAACACAATTTTGAAGTCCACATTTATTGTATGTATGCTTTGAAGTCCTATTTATGGGTCAAATTCAAGAACCTGTAGAGGACATCTGTGCAGATGAGGAGTTTGTACTGTGGGATGGGAAAAGCAAGTAGGATCCGCATGAGACTCTTGTATCTCTTCTTGCTACCCTCTTTTCTCCCATGGAGGATGGCTGATTTCTCCACATAGTCATGGAGTTTTATTTAAAAACCAGCAAGTTTTCCTCTTCTTCCCTACCCTATAACTGCACTTCACTCATCGCTGAGTTGGAGTCGTTCATATGAAGAAATTGGCAGTGTCTGTCCCAAAACAACTGGTGCAATATGTAAGCAGGTAACTGTAACTTACACTCAGTTGTAGCGGTGGCAGGGGACTTATTAGGGTTCACAGAGCTTTGAGTCAGAATTGACGTGACCGTGGGTCTGCAGAGGATTCCGTGAGTGGGAGCTGGACCTCCTGGTGGACCCATGTGTTGTGAAGGCAGGCAGAGGAAGGGAGAGCTGCACACATATTCCCAACACTGGATGTCCTAAACTGAGAAAATACATATTTCACTTATAAGATGGTGGAATTGGCTGGCATTTGGAACAGATGTGGCCATCTCTGTGAGCAAACCTTTTGCAGAAATAATCTGGATGAGTTCTACATTGATGCCCTTAAAGTGAACTGCTGGCCAGAAACGTTTGTTATACAGAAAGCCCATCAGGATAGAAAAGAACATGTGCAATACACACCTTCTTCCTTTGAAAACAATGTCACAGTGCAGGTGCACAAAAGGCCAATGTTTTCAAACTCTCCTGATCAAAGTGCATAATTGCAAAGGTAGGCTGTGGGCATGCATGTGGAAAACATGCAACACTACCGTCGGCTGCAGGAGAGTCAGGGCTTCCCAGAACTCCACTTCAAGTGATCTTAATGGATGAATACCACAGATTTCCTCCTCTGCTTCTTCCAGGTGCTTTTTCAATAGCACTGCTGGAGAGAATAGCTTTCCATCACACAAGTGGCCTCAGTTTCTAGTCAATGTATTGCTCACGCTGACACCCTGAAGGGGAATCTGAAAGAAGGAGGGTCTTAATCCTGTCTGTATTCAAGCCCAAGGTAATCTGTCCTTGGCTTGCACATGCCGCTGTCTGCATCAGGTTAAGAAGGTATAACAATGCTGCTGACAGCTCCCCTTAGGGATTCCCTTAGGAATTCTTACCATGTGGGATAATAAGCAGGGCTCCAGTGAAGCTGAGAGGAAGCTCCACTTCCCCTTCAGGGACTCCATTGAAGAACTCAAGCTCCCTTGGTCAGCTCTCCCTGTAGGATGGACCAGAATCTAAAGCAAATAAACAGGTAGCTAGAAACAGACAAAACCAAACAAAAAACAACCTAGCCAGTGTCTAAATGGAGGATCCTGCAGCCAGACATAGACAAGCAAATAAGTGATGTTTTTAAGGGTGTGTGTTCCCAGAGCAGCTCCTGGTGTGTTTGGTGGGAACTGCTACCTCCTTGATGTGATGAAAACCAGGTCATTCACTGAGTGACTGAACGTGGATTCAACATCCTTACTGGGGGTGGATGTGGTTTTCCTCTGAGGAACTCCTGGCCTTATGTTACATGCTTGCAAAACCACACACTTCTCCCCCCAACCCTAAAAAGAAAAATAAAAAAACCCCAACTGCTGTAAATCAAGGAAAATTCATAACTTGCTTGAGGTATAACAGCTGTTGATTTAAGGCTCAACATCTTTGGGAGCGCATTGCTGCTAGGAAGATAAAAATCTTTTTGACAAAGTTGTGACCATAAAAATTGCAAGGCTGTAGTCAACATTTAGAGAGGATTTGCATCTCCCTCATAATAAATAACAATAATAATAGCTCACATTTATATAGTTCTGCCCAGATTCAAAATGTTTTACAAACATCAGCTAATTAATCTTATTGAAATATTTTCCCTCGCAATACAGTGATATACAGTCCAAAATGTATCTCATAAAGGGGGGTGATGACTCATAAAATGCTGCATTTTCCTCGCTGTGTGACTATCACTGGCTTTTAAAATGGCAAATATAAAAATCACACACCTTTATATTTATGCAGCCTATTCTTCAATTATTACATCTGTGCAGTGGCCGCTATGGTTAATTTGGGCTGGGACCATGACTGGAATTTGGATCTCTGGTCTGATTCTCTGGTCTCCTCATTCTATGCTCTGGGATTTGTTCACCTTACAAAGGACCTGTGGCAGTCATTGTCAGCATGCCAAGGCTGGTGGTCCCCAGCCCCTGCTCAGGGTCTGTGAGCAAAACAGGCTGCTCCCAGGGACAGGTCAGACTGGGCACCAGCCTGGGGGGGGGGGGGGGGGGGGCAGGGGGGCAGCAGGGGAGTTACTTCCCTGTCTGCAAGGTCTGCAGAGGCCATGGAGGGAGAATAACATTGGCAGATCTTGCAAATACTCCCCAAAGTTCTTTGTACTCTGTTTTGGGAATGTAAAGGAGACCTGAAAGGAATATGTGCCAAATTTGCATTCCTCTTGTATCCCCCTCCTTGTATATCCCACCTCATCCCATGTCCCTGAAGGAACATGAATCAAGCCTATGATGGTGAAAAGGCGTTTTTGCTAGCACAGTTTCTAGCACATATTTCTTGACTGACAGTGTATTGGGTTTGCATGGCCAGGTTTTGGTAGTGGGGCAGGCTACAGGGGTGGCTTCTGTGAGAAGTTACTATGAAGCTTCCCCCAAATCTGATAGAGCCCATGCCAGCCGGCTCTGAGACAAACCTGCCATTGGCCAAGGCTGAGCCCATCAGTGGTGGCGGTAGTGCCTCTGGGGTAATATATTTAAGAGAGGGGAAAAAAATGCTGTACAACAGCAGCCAGAGAGAGGAGTGAGAACATGTGAGAGCAACAGCCCTGCAGACACCCAGGTCAGTGCAGAAGGGGCGGGAGGGGCTCCAGGCACAGGAGCAGAGATTCCCCTGCAGCCTGTGGTGACGACCATGGTGGGGCAGGCTGTGACCCTCAGCCCATGGAGCACCACGGTGCAGCAGATCCCCACCTGCAGCCCATGGAGGTCCGTGGCAGAACAGATCCCCACCTGCAGCCCACGGAGGACCCCACGCCGGAGCAGGTGGATGCCCAGAGGGGGCTGTGACCCGTGGGAAGCCCAGGCTGGAGCCGGCTCCTGGCAGGACCTGTGGCCCCGTGGGCAGAGGAGCCCGGGCTGGGGCAGGTTTGCTGGCCGGGCTGGTGACCCCGCGGGGGACCCAGGCTGGAGCAGCCTGTGCCTGAAGGGCTGCGCCCCGTGGGAGGGAGCCCAGGCTGGGGCAGGGGCAGAGTGTGAGGAGCCTCCCCCTGCGGAGGAAGGAGCAGCAGAGACAGCGTGGGATGGACCCACCGCAGCCCCCACTGCCCGGCCTCTGCACCGCTGTGGGGAGCGGGGAGAGAGATGGGGAGTAAAACTGAAGCCGGGGAGAAGGGAGGGGTGGGGGGAAGGTGTTTTAAGATTTTTTTTTTAATTTTCTTATTGTCCTACTCTGATTTGATTGATAATAAATTAAGTTGTTTTTTCCCCAAGTCAAGTCTGGTTTGCCCATGACGGTAATTGCTGAGTGATCTCCTTGCCTTTATCCTGACCCATGAGACTTTCATTATATTTTCTCTCCCCTGTCCAACTGAGGAGATGGAGTGATAAAGTGGCTTTGGTGGACACCTGGCATCTAGCCAGGGTCAGCTCACCACAGCAAGTCATTATTTTTGTGAGAATCCTACCAGACAAACCATACTGTTGATTTACTGTCAATCTGATCAAGGTTTTCCTGCAGTTCCCCAGCAAAAAAGTCTCTGCCTCCCAGTGCAGAGGACATGTCCTCAAAAGCTGGAAGCACAAAATAGGGTTGTAACTAGGGATTTACTTCTCCCAGCATGTGCAGTACCTTTATTCAAAAAGATCAGGTAACTTTACAGCTTTCACCATTGTTTACTGCTTCTTACTTAAAACTGAATGTAGGTGAAAATCCCATAATCTTCAAATTGACTAAAGATGAAACCATACTCAAGCCAACCTTTGCACCAGACACATATACTAATTACTTTTCATGCTAATATACTTCACGCTTTCTTTGATTTATAAATTACTGCTACAACTATGGTAGAATTTTCTTATGGTAAGTGGTAAGGTAATTGCATAGCTGTGGGATTATCTTGTGGGATGGGATCACTAAGTACTTTTGCTTTCTTTCTGTAGAAATTTTGAAAGACTGCATTTTAGGTCTTGACTCTTGCGTACATGAATGCTACTTTACTCCATATACCTCCATATACGTAATATCAGAAGCATTACAGTGAATGCAAAAATAGTTTACTGAGTCTACAAGGCCCTTTTAAGCTGACAGAGTCCTTAAACATTTATGAAAATCGGACTGCTGGGGTTCCTGTTTAGCTTAGATCCATGCTTGGTTTCAAACAGTTTGTTGACTGAAGAAAATTATAGCAGAGGAAATCAAAATCTATGGAGTTTGCTGTCCTCTCACAGGCGGGTCTTTTTGCAAGACAACACAAGAGATGATGGCATCCTAAAAAATTTTCAGCAACTACAAGTGTGTGTCTTTCTGGGCACCAGGTGTGCCACTCAGCCTCGCCAGTCCCGGCACATCACAGGTCCTGTGGCAGGTCTGGATCCAAAGCCTCAGCTGCCCTAAGTGACTTGCTGAGACTTTAGGAGAGGGGCAGCCACCAGCAGCAAGGAAAGCCGCTGTAAGTCAGCACTGGGGAAGAAGGACCTGGAGGCATCCAGCCATGGCTGTCAGCTGCTGCCATGTAGGCCTAGCCTGCCCCTTTCCTCCATCCCTGTTCTTGACAGTCCCACCTCCCACAGTGTAGCTCTGGGTTTTCTAGCAGAAGCCCTTACCTGAATAAGCAGGCTTAGAGGTATCTGAATGCTTTAGCTAGTCTTGAAATGCTTTGCCTCAGCTGTGAAAGGTCACTTTGAACAAAGGGGATAATGTAACTAACTGACCTTCTCCCCTTTTGTATTCAGTCATAAATGATGACTCCTGACTAAAATATGTTTGCTACTTTTTCCTTTTGTTACGGCTGAAGAACCACCATTACTGTGGAAGCGTGAGCCAGGTTCTCTCCAATTTGTGCTTTCGTCAGCAGGAAAACTGCCTGAGTTCAGGCTTCAGCATGCTTGTCGCTGGTGATGCGTGAAGTCGGATGCATGGAACCAGTTTTCTGCTCCTAGATCCACTTTGCAGGATTTTCCATTAGCAGAAGCTAACTTTTCTTTGGGACTTCAGCAGATTTGTTGACAGTTGTCAACATGTGAGATGTGAATGTAGAGCCTTTATGGTAGAAGTTCTAAGAAGTTACTTTTTAGGCTAGAAGCCATACTTTAAGCAGTGAGACATGAAGTTTCAGTGACAGGTATGTTTTTCAGATCATACCTTCCTTCTAATAAAATACTTTTTTTGTCTGTTATCACACCACATGAAGATGTTTACACCATCACTGAAAGAGTATTGCCATGACCTCATACTTACAGAGTAATTCCCATGCTTTATTTACACATGTGAGAATGATTTTGCTTAGCTATAATTTCCATTTAAGCCTGAAAATAAATGTTTGAGATATCAAGCATGAGTTTGTTGTTCAGACTATTCTTTACATTCAGTACTGAGCACAGAGCCTTGTTCACATTTTAAAACTAAACCACATTGTCAACTGGGTGAGGAAAAGACTAATGAAGACTTTGCTGGTAAACAGGGATCAGTGCTAAGGAATTGGCATAAATGATTGTGAAACCACTTAGTGATAAGTAGGAAACAGGTAAGGAAAAAGGTGTTATCATATGACCTGAAATTGCCATGAAACTAGTACCTTCCTCTTTGCAAATAGCTATGTACACAAATTCTCTGGATAGATGCTTAGGCTACTCTACTATAAAAAAAATAAAAAAATCTTAGAATCTACAGAAGAGAAATAGGTCAAAATGCGGAGTTAGCTGGTAAGGAACTAAGGAGGACAGGGGAGTCCAAATGGCACATCTTACATCATATGGCTCTTTCAATCATTGCTTTTCTTAAAATCAGAAGGACTCCTCTGCATTTTACAGTCCAGTGGGTAAAGCCTCCAGCCGAGATGTAGTAAACAGAGGGTCAACCCTCCTCTTTTCCAGAGGTCTTGAAAACCACATCTCCATGTGCAAGGAAAGGATGTTGTGTTACCATTTATTTTGGGACATACAGATCTGAATCTTCATTGGGAAAACACCTGTTTCAGTGAAGCTTCTAGCATCAAAGTTTTGAGTTTAAGTGTGCAGGCTTTTGGGTACCCAGGCCAGATCCCATGAGCATTGAGATGACAACACTGCTAAACTGACACTAGCAGTTATCACAGCACATCTATGGTTTTGATCATAGTATAGGTGTCTTATCTACTTTGACATCAATACCTCTTCTGAAAGAGCTGTTGAAGAGAAGTAACTTTGGGTCTTGTCATATGAGTCCTGTTTGTGCAGGAAGTTTCTGACAAGTAACTGTAATGTCCCTCCTCAGCCTCCTCACATCCTCTTCTGTCAACCCATACATTATTAACAGAGTTGTTTTATAGATTTTATACATTTTTCTTTTCATGACTTTTAGATCATTTTGATTGAAAAGAAGGCCATTACAGAGAAAATTCAAAACCATTTCTTATACATAAAATGAACATTTTAGCTCCTTTTACTCATGGCTACATATTTGAAGAAAGATGAGAAACCTCTCTGCAGTCCTGGAGGCCCTGTAAAACATCCCTTTCTCTGCATCCTTACCCTTAGAGAACTATAAGGAATAGTTAGGATAACCCCATATAGATTTAAGCCTTTTGTAAAAGTTTGTTCTCCCCAGTTATTACCATTATTTATTTATATATTTTAAAATTTCAAAAGCAAGGGACTTGATATAGTCAAGTATAGTTCTTCCAAGCTAAACCAGACTAAAATTTGACAACCGATGTAGCACACTGTGGAAAGAACAGAAATAAATAAATCAGCTGGTGAACCATTATCATTCACTTTACATAGTAAAAAACAAATATAGCTGACATTTTCTAACTTTCATTGAAAAGAAATTGAAAAAGTATATAATTCTTTAACCTAGCCAAGAAAGAGAGAACTGCCTAATATTCTGCAATGCACATTACTTGTGTAATACATATTACAAAGTGGGGGAAAAAAGACTGAAGTAGTGAGATGGTTTAAAGTTGTAAAAGTGGCTTATCATATCCCAGAATCATAAAAGACTCATTTGAAAGAGAGAGAATAAAGAAGGAAAAAATCAATTAAGAGTAAGCAAAGTAAATAGCAGTTGTTTCTATCTTCCTACACTGTTTTGCAGCCACTGTATCAAGCAGATAAAAGGGTAGGTGGGTGTGGGTGTCGTAAAAGTCCAATATTGGAATTGGCTCAAAACCTCAGATTTCTGAAATAGTTTATAACACTGAAGTATTATTTTTCAAGGATGCCAACATAATTGCGTAGACTTTTCTTCTGAAAAGTAAAAGAAACTTACTATCTATTTTCTTCCAGCTCAGTGGACTGGAGTGACACAAACAAAGCAAAGATTAAGACCCCATACTTTGTCAGTGTGTTCAGAGGCATGTGAAACTTTGGTAGCCCAGATGAACTACCACGGTTGCAGTCCATAGGATGTCATCTCTTTTCCAAACACTTGACCTGGGAGTCAGTCAGTCATGCTGAAGACAGTTTTGATCTTCACTCCTCATTGACCAGATTAGGCACTGAGCCCAGTGAGCTCCTTGTGTAGTTCGGTGGGTTCAACTGCATGAATCACGCTTGCCCTCCTACAATCAGAGCAAGCCTACAAAACTAATTCCCAGGGCAACGTGAGCACAGTTTACAGTAGGTCTCCTCCAGCCCGCAAGGTTTTGGACCAAGTAGCTGCGCAGAAAGATTTCTTAATCACTGTCACTTAACCCTTCTACCACTCAAGGGTGGTTCAGCCCAGTTTCTGGCACTTTGTGTCTCATTACTGCTGAAATCTGTAAGAATAGCAGAATCACTATTTCAGGTTTCAAAAACAGTTTGGTTGAGAATTTGTCCCTCTTGAAGGACTTCAGATAGCCCATGCCAGGGGATGATCGATGGCCAGCTGACATGTCCGAGGTGCTGACAGTTAATGAAACACACACTGATGAGAAACCTGCTCACAAAGATAAAAGGTACTGTATGCAATTTGGTTATACATTACAAACACTGTCCAGTTTCCTTGGAGCAGTTGCTGATCACACATAAATTACCCTTTAGAAAAGACCATTACCAAAGGCTAATAGGGTTTAACCCCAATGAGGGGAAAATACTTGTCCTGTAAAATATTTCTTAATAGTTAAGATATAATAACTTCAGAAAAAAATGGCAGATGCCATGTTTAGGGCAAAGTAAAGACTTACATAGTGTTTGGCTCCTTCGGAGGACCTCGGGAGACACAGGACATGAATGAATTATATTCTAATTTATGGTATCCTAATAGTGTCAGTTTACATGGAGAAATAAACAATGCCTTTTTCATACAATATACCTGACAAGCATCTATTATAGCATCCTCCAGAAGCAATTTCCAGGGAGCTGTATTTTCATGCATAGTCTTATTAAAAAGTTAAGGAAATTGGAGAGTGTATTTGACAGATAAAATTAGAAAATTAATGGAAAAGGATAATCCACTCAGATATTCAGAAAAAGTGTGTGAAGGACCAAATACAAGGCACAGGAGAGGAAATACTTCAATTCATGCAGAGAAAAGTGAATGGTACTACTGATTTGCTTTCGTTTTCTTCAGTATTATTAACTGACGTACATTCATACAGTAGCTCCAACCTAACCAAGACTGGAACCTTTTTATATTAAATCTTTTATGTAGACTAAATCTGACACAGTCTGATTCTCCCTTCTTCTCCTTCCTCTCTGAAAATTTCCATTTATACTTTCTACTCAGATTAAGAAGCACACAAATTGTAACTGAATGCTAAATAGAATTATCATTACAACAATTCTGCTTTGCCCATACAGAGCTTCATGGTGTCACGTAACGTGAATAATTTCCTGGTTTGTGAAGAAAGACGTCTAATAATATTGTTTTCACTTTAAAATGTCTGCTATTTCCTGCAGCAGTCTTGGGAAAATGTATGAAATAGTTCATACTACTGCTCAATTCCTTTTAAATACAAGATTTAAACTGTATGTGAGATGGGTGCATCTGTGCAGACTTTAAATGTCATTATATGAAGTTCTGTGCATGACTGTTCATTTTGAAGCCACTGGCAAAGCTCAAATTGATTTTGAACTTTTCATCTGCCGTAGGAATGCATACTAACACATGATGGACAAATCTGCAACTTAATACAGTGGCTACTGTGTAAGTGACAAGTCTTACATGGGCTGGAAACGGTGATGTTCAGGATTATTGTCAAGAGAATCTGTCCAAAAGGATGGTTTTTTCATTGTTTTGAGGATATTCTGCCTGAGAAGATATTTTTTACATAATTTCCTTAATTAATTTTTATGGAGCAAGAAGCCATTTGCAAGCAATTATTTTCAATATTTGGCACTAGGTAAAATGCTCTTTTAGATGATGAATATTATATTTATCTTCAGTTTGGGGAGGTAATACATGAAGATAACAATAAAATAAACCGCAGTCTGTGGTATGCCTTAGATGAGGCATTGATTACGCAGCTGCGACTTTTCCATTGTGCCCTGTTCCTGGCACCCAGTCAAGCTCCTGACAATAATGATTCAGGTTCTCATCCTTACTGAGCATCCCCTTCTATTTCTGTAAAAAGCCTTTTGGCTTAGTTGGCTTCTAAACAGGTGTATCCCGTTTTTCTGTACCTCATTAGGCACCTTGCCAAGGACAGAAAGGCTGATTCAACTTTTGTGTCAAATGGTCTCTTTTAAAGTGGCACCTCTGAAAGTGAGATCCCGTATTTTGCTGGTGTGGCTGGGCTCAAGTTTGGGAGAAAACAGAGCATTAAATTCTTAAGCTTTAGGTCTTCCTGTGTATCTTACCAAAAAATATATATATTGTGTTGGACAACATATGACCACAGATGAATAGATCTTTCATGGTTTTCTTAAGGTGGAATTATTCATATGAAAAAAGCTTTTCAGGAGATCCATTCTGATAGTTTTTATTCGGGAAACATTTCCTTTGGAGTAAAAGGGGCCTTGATCCATGCAGAAGCTGGAAAACCAGGTTCTTCATGTAAATAAGGTTATATCTGATGTGTTTAGCTTCTACGTGTTTGGGCTGAAGCCCTCTCCAAAACCTGCTGGGCTGTTCCTCTCTGGGGAGCTACGGCAGCCCCAGTTTCTTTCTGTGTACACCCCCAGCAATGACACCCTGCAGTGCCATTCCCCGTGGCCAACAAAGCTCCTTTTCCTGAGTGACAGTGCCTTGTATGTTCTCTGTCTGATTCTATCAAGGTGGTTTCCCAAGGTACTGATTCAGTGACTTACCAGTAGGCAAAAGGCCATCTCTATTTTCATCCCTTCCAGGGTATTTTTGATAGCAGGGGGCCTAGGGACAAATGTTTTGCACTGGAAGTCTCTGGCCTCTGAACTGGTTGCAAGTTGGGGTGTGGGGAATTTTACACCTGGAAAGACCAGAGCTAGGTATGACAGATGTTAAGGCTGAGGCTTAGAGAGCCAGCTACAAGGTTTAGCTAGACCACTGCACACAGAATGAATAGCGGTTATGTGGATAATTCTCTAAGTGGTTTAAATTAGACAATGCGGGTGCAAGTGTGGACATGCTAGATGGATAGATGATAATAATAACAACAACAACAACAATAATAATAATTTTTAAATCACCAGTTTATTCTTGCTTCTTTGTAGATTTAACAGTCTGTCATGAGCCAAATTAATTAATTGTCATGAGCCAAAGCTGTGTGTTCAGTACATCACATAGGATTTCGATAATCACTTCCTAAGCTAAAGCTAAGTCTGCTTTGCACATTTGATCATAGTCTCAGCCTACATTTGTGCTCTTGCTTGCCTGTTTTCCACCCAGCCAGCAACTTACATATAGCTCCCCTCACCCTGGACTCAAATGAGCTCATGAAATAAGTTATCCGGTGCTTTTGCCATGGGACTTGGATGCCACATGAACAACGACTGGCTGCCTCCAGCAAAGCCTGGGGTGTAGGCTTGCCACCCTATGCTCCAACCACTCGGTGATAGACCCCGTGGTTGTGGTTGTGACCAAGCCCCCTGGGGCACCGTGTTGGGGATCAGCCCCTGGGTGGGTGGGAGTTTCAGCTGGGAGGCAGGAGCTGGCAGTCGTCACTGCCTGGCAGTGGGACCAAGGATGGCCAGCCCCAGCTGTGGGGCCTGCCTGTGTCCAAATCCAGGCTCAGGACCATGACCCAGGAGGCTTCCTTGGCTACCAGCCAAACAGGCTGTATGGCTATATCCCACTCACCTGAACGCACATGTGGTTGTGCTGCAGTAACACCTGTGCTGCTAGAGACTACCCTAGACTTCTACCATACAGCCTTAAAAATTAATAATTTAAAGAAAACAAAGGAAAAAATTAATTTAAGGAGCTCTTGATGATGCCAGCTAATGTGGCCATCTATCCAGAAAGAGAAGATTATATACACAAGTTACAAAGAATGTTTGCAAACATTATCGTTAATGTGCACACCTTATCAACATACATTGATTTTATATGCATCCTTTAATTTAAAAAGCTTTGATTTTCTGTCTGGAAGACAAAAGAGAACATTAATAGCCATCGCTTACTGGATTTACAGAACTGTACATTAGCTACTCTAAAATGATCTTGCGTTTGTTATGCTTTATCTATTAATATTTAAAAGAATATTAAAAATGCTGGAAAACTGAGTCAGGTAGACACTACATAAATAAATTGCATTTTTTATATTAATTCACCCTGTTACTTTCTATCATCCTCTACAAAACTGCATACTTCTTGCAAAGCTACCCACAACAATCTCTGTGTGCCAGTTTATTACCTGTATAGATATCATTATTCCCCTGTGACAGCAAAGTCAAATTCAAGGCATTTTTCATAAACTAAGAAAAATTACCTTTCCAGTGACATATGACACAACCTTCAACTACTAAATGAATCCAAGAAAAATTCTCCTTTGGGAAAAGACCTTGCACATGATTTGTCAGCCTTAAAAATATTTTTTGAGAAAGTTAATTCTGAGAGGCTTTACAACTGAATAGTGTTTTCTGTTTATATTTAAACTGTCCTCTGCTGTGATGCATTTCAGAATCAAAACTAGAGAAAAATGTTTTGCTTTGCTGTATTTTAGCTTTACAAAGACTATTAGGCTCATATGGTGAGATCTGAGACCTTATTGGAAATCTCACACAAAAATCTTATTTGTAATGTCACGTCATGATTTTCAGCACTGAGGTGTTCCAGGAGATCGATGCTGCGATGAGGAGCCTGAGGAATGGAGACTAAAACTGAGGTGAGATGTCTGGGGATTGACAGGGGAGTTAAAGCAGGATGAAGTAGCTGAAGCAAAAAGCATCGGCTTTGGGGAGGAGGGGAGGACAAAAGGATATTCATAAAAAGAGCACATTCCTTCCAAAATCTCACATAGATTTAATCTTCCTTCTGCTGTTGATAAAGATGTGTCTGTAAAGCCCATTGACACCTGGGCTCCTTAGTGCTGGTCCATATGCAGAACCAGCTGGGTTACTGGGATGGAGTGAGTCCACTGTGCCTGCCCACAGCTCAGGGAAGGGTTAATGAATGGCTTAATTACCTCCGCTAGCTAAGATCAAGCTGTGCATCTGAACCAGCTGCTCCAAGAGACAGCTGCCTGGGTATCATGGGACAGCAAGCCGTGAGGATGCAGGCTGCTCTGGAGAAGCTTCAGAGATACAGGCTGACAGGAGTGGTGGAAAAAGCAATGAGGAGAGGCAAATTGCCAAACAGGGAGCTAGGAAGCTGCAAAAGAGGGAGAGATAGGGAATGATGATCTGCTGTTGCATGTTCTAGAGCTAGCAGGAAAGAGCATCCTCTGGACATCCCAGGTCCTACCTGAATGGGCTGGGCTAGAGCGTCTGCAAATTAGGGTAGTGGCTCGTAGCTGAGTTTGCAATCCCTTGCATCTACAGGGTGTGACTTTCTGTTTGTTATCTTTGTGGACTAGCTCTCTTAAGGTTGGATAGGGCAGCATGGGATGAGGATGCTTGACTGCATTACAAGCATGCGCAACAGCCTTCTGCTGCTCAGAGCAGGCTTCTGCTGCCCTGGTGGGATTCAGCTGTGCAATACCAGCTAGGTGCTGTGCAGAGACCCTGAGGCTACCTCTAATGGCAGCACTGTGTGGCACCTGTGTGGCACTTGGTCTTGCACAGGTGATCTTGCTGAAAAACATGTTGGAGCAGTCTGAACAGCATGGTGTCTAAAGCAGCTAAATCCCTTCAACCCATCTGGATCACAGCTCTTCCAGGTGATGCTATGCTATATAGACACGTGGATAGCTGCTATTCACTATAACCGAAACTGCTGCAAAGGTAAGGCTCTGGTGTTTACTGAAGCAGAGTGATGCTGGTAGTTTTCTGTATCTTGCAGTCTAGGAAAATTAAGTTTGCCATCTGCATATAGTGTTAAAATGGGAACTTCCTGCAATGCGGAGAACTTGTATTTCAAATAAATCTATGTGAAATGATTTATATATGCAACTTTTCAAAAGCAAATTGAGCAGCTTCTTCAGGAAGGGAGGTACATGTCTGTCCGAGGAGTGGGGCAGGCAAGACAGTCAAGTCTCTGAAAAACTGTGGTCTGTCTGACTCATGGGACCTGACTAGTCATGAGTGTACCTGCTGGTGAGATGGTTGGACTGTTAACCAGCTAGGGATGAGGGGCACCATGGTGGATGTGTTTGGTAGGAAGCTAGGCCTGGCAGAAGCATAGCTTGTGGTACACGCTGTTTCCGAAGCCTCAGAGGCTAAAAACCCTTCATTGAAAATGGAACTCAGTTCTGTTAAGTACTTCCAAAAAAAAATAATACAAGGCCCTTCTGTAAAAACAATGGTTGCAGTCCTGGGTATCCCGTTCCTTTTTTCTTTAGAGTATTTGTTGTACGCCAATACACTCACTTTCCCCACTTAAACTTCATCTGATGCTTTCAGAGAGGCAGATTAGCAATGCATCTCTTCTGGTGCTGGTAAATAAGTAGAAATACCTGGTAACTGATCATAGTCTGGTTTATATGAAGATTTGGGTAGGAAAAGGTGGGGAAAGAGTGGTAAGAATAACTGATGCATGGTGAAGTCATGCAGAGACAGCTGTCTCTGCAGCTGTATCCTGAGCAACTGCTGAGATGTGAGCACAGGGTGAAAGCTCTCTCACTTGTCACGTGTCATTCTTCACTCATCCTTATTGCAACTATTATCTGTGTCCCGTCCCCCCTGTCCCGTCGTGTCCCTCTCCCCCCCCCCCAGTCTTCCCAGTAGAGAAGCATTTGCCCATCAGTGTTTTATAGTGGGTGGCTGTTTGGCTCACAGCAAATTTTGGAATGTGTTTGGCTACAATAGCCACTGCTATCTCAGTATTTCCATGGGGTGCAGCATCCAAACACCATACAGTCATTAACAGCTCTTTTCCTCAAAGGCTTTTCCACTCCTTGGAGGGATAAAGCTAGCAAAGGGGTACAGAAATAGAGGGGTTATGGAAGGCGGCTGTGGCTGTACTGGGAAGTCAGTTGCTGAATTTTTTGCAGCCTGGGCTAGTGAGCTGCTGTTGGACCATCCTTCCTACTTTACTCTGTTTGCTTGAGCTGAAATTACTGTGTTTAAGACTCAGAGAAACTGCTGGACACCTACCTACTTGGTGGTAGGGTGTATACGCAGGGGAGTTTACTGAGCTTTTCATCCTTGGGAAATCCCACTGAACTCAATGAATTTCAATGCCTGCTGTGGCATGTGCTCCAGTGCAGCTCCCTAGTCTCTTTCCATCTAAGTAATAGCTATACCTGATCATGGGAAACTGCATTTTTCCACTGTCTTGTATTCTCTGTCACTTGGTCTGGTCATATGTCTTAAGGATGGAATCTAATTTCAGTAAAACCCAAGAGCTACCATTTAAAATGACCCCTATCCTTACCAGCAATATTACCTGGTATAGGAGAACTTGATTTAGTTTGAAGAGATTTTAAGGGATGACTTGCTTTCCTTTGTAAGTCTGTATTTATTAAGAGAGAATGCAAAGGAGCTGGCTAGCTAAAACCCAGAATTTTTAAGCTTGAAGTGGCTTGTTGCTTTTAATGTATATGCAGAATAAAATGAAGAAATTTTGTTTGTGGGCTTATAATGTACAAAACCTTCTTTTTCATAGCTTCCAGAACTGTTGGTATTAAGAAAAGCAACAAAAAGGGTTAACAAAAGTATCAAAAAGGGCTTTTTAAAAATTAGAAACATCAGAAACATTCTCTCTGCTCCTTTCAAGAAGACAAATTGAATATAATTCCACTGTCCACAGTTCCTCCCAGTAATGTATGAGGATGTGTTTGTGCAGTTCTGTAAGGTTAGGGGACAGCTGAGTTATTAGTGCTGTATTAGAGAACATGTATTGTGACTGCACTCCAGCCAAGTCTTGATCTGAATGTCCTTTGCAGTTCATGTGTCCCCTGACACTTTTAATTTTTTATATATGTTTTTGAAGATCTGTGCTTTATCAGCAGCAGAAGATGAAGCTTCTCTGCGCAAATCCACCCTGAATTTCACAAGTATGCCATGATATTGCATCTGATCATTCATCTTTTCTGAAAGTGGGATTAGTGGGAGTTTACAATTATCTAGCTTTACTTCTCATGGAAAGCTTCTGCGAAACTAATGGCACTAAGATGCAGGAGCATTTTTCTTGTAGCAAAAACCACACAAGTCAGAGCTTGCCACTTACATTTTCCAAGATAAGTTTGATGATTATCCTGTAAATGAGCATTGATTTTTTTTTCTGTAGATCCCATTACTTTCAATCCCAGAGATATTGTTCTGTCTTCTTGCATACCTATTATAAATGTACAGCAAACATTTTATCTGTACGTTATTGCTTTTTCCTTAAAAAAAGGACGCCCTAAACCCCCAAAAACACAAGCTCCCCCCTTCCCCATGATGCTCTGAATGCCAGATCCTGTTTGGTTTTTTTTTCCAGCTGGTTTGTGTGCTTTTATAACTGGCTGACCCACAAGGTGGCACTAAAGAGAAAAAGTGACAACTTGGCTAATAAAAAGTGAAAACCAAAGGCAAAATACCATATGCTGAATCAATATTATTTTAATTAGGAGCACGCTTCCTTTATTGTCAGTTAAATTTTATTTTGCGAAAAGCCTTAAAGCTATATAGCAGCAAAGATGGTTCATTCTCCCCATCCCACATCAAAAGTTAAGTTTTAAAGAGAATGAACCAGACATAGGTCGTCTACTTATCACAGTTCCAGAATCTCAAGGAGGATAATTCTGATCAAAATGTAGTTAATTAATTTTCCTCTCTAAAGAACAAAGGAATTCAAATGAACTAAAAGCTGAAATTTTCTTTTCAGTTATTAGACATGTTGGTAAGAGATATGTCATGAAGAATTATTTATCGTCTGCAATGTGAATGAGTTTTCTACTGGAATGTTTTGATTGCTTAATGTTTATGCTTTTGCTGTTGATTGCTCTGGTCTTATTTCATAAACAAATTATTTCAAATAATACAGTTCTATGATCAAGAATTTCATACCAATGGCGGTTAAATCTTGCCATTTTGATAATGAGTATGAATTCTCACCAAAAACATCTTAATCATGAAACTCCTTTTGAGATCCAAGTTAGAAGTGAATGGTCAGATTAACACAAAATTTGTGTTTTAACACAAAAGCAGCACCCATGACTGTTAGGTGGTTGCTGACCTGAAGCTTACAACATGTCATAAATTGCATCAGAGTAATTTCTAGACCTTTATAACAAGACTAGCTATAATATTTTAACCTCTTCTGAGATGTGTGCCTATGGGAACACTACTATTAAGGGCAATGGGGGGCAGGAGTTTACTTGCAGAGACAAACTTAAAATAGCACCAATGCATCAAGAAAAATAATTCCTTAAAGTGATTCTAAAATATTTTTCTGTGAGGTGAGCAGTATTACAGAATACCTGGTAGTGTGCTCTGGGACCCACCACACGATCAGATGTATTGGTGTCATGTTTTAACCCCAGCCAGCAACTAAGCACCACGCAGCTGCTTGTTCACCTGTCTCCCCCCACTCACCCCGAGAGGGATGGGGAGGAGATTCAGGAGAAAGGTGAAACTCATGTGTTGAGATAAGAACAATGTAATAATTGAAATAAAATAGTAATATTAACAATAATAACAACAACAACCACAACAACAATTGTAATGAGAAGGAAAGAGAGAAGGAGAGAGCAACAAAATCCAAAAGGGAAAAAAAACCCAAACCAAAACCCAAGTGATGCACAATACATCTGCTCACCATTTGCTGACTGATGCCCAGCCATTCCCCGAGCAGTGACCACAGGCCCTGGCCAAGTCCCCCCAGTTCATATACTCAGCATGACATTCTATGGTATGGAATATCCCTTTGGCCAGTTTGGGTCAACTGTCCTGGCTGTGTCCCCTCCTGGTTTCCAGTGCCCCTCCAGCCCTCTCGCTGGCAGGGCCTGAGAAACTGAAAACTCCGTGACTTAGTATAAAGATTACCCAGCAGCAACCAAAAACATTGGTGTGTTATCAACATTGTTCTCCTGCTAAATCCAAAACACAGCACTGCACCAGCTACCGAGAAGAAAATTAACTCCATCCCAGCCGAAACCAGGATTGGTAATTGGTAATTTATTTTGATGCTTAATGAAATTGCAACCACCCTGGAAATCAAGAGTGACCCATGTGTAGCTTGAACGACTGGAATCTAGAATTACTAGGGAGGATATTTTCATGCATTTTAAACATTGGTTAAAGATTAAGTGCTGCTGATGCATTCAAAATAGTTTTATCACTGCAAACAGTTCTTTTTTTTTTTTTTTTTTTTAATCAATAACTGGTTCGACCTCGTTCGATTGGTTTGCATTATTCACTGTGTGAGGAAATAGGAGTGTCTATTCCTTAGGATCCCAGTAAAAGCAAACCCAGGCAAATTTTGGCTAAGAAGAGCACTGAGGCAAATGATCCTGCCCATTCAGCTGAACTCTGCTTCCCTTTCATAGTTTTTCTCCCCCTGTTTAGTTTATCTCCCCTTTGGCACTTGCTCCATTGTAAAGGCTAGCACAAAGAAAGCCATGTTTCACCATGTACCAAAGTGCTTTGCTGGAATCAATTATAAAAAACACAGAAACCATAAACACATGCTGACTTTCTTCCTTCCAGTCCTTACTCAGAGAAAGTTTGGGATCAATTTGGACTGAGGAATTTCACAGTCATTCTGTTTGTAGCTGTATTGTATTGTTTTTACAGATCATTCTTCTTGAAGGATTGTTGCAGGCTGCATTTCCCTCAGCTGTTAAATTTTGGGCACATGCCTGCAAAACCTGTCCATTTTACACTTATCAGGACATTCAGCAAGCCACAGATCCCTAAGGTATTTTGATTGGGAAGGTGAAGATCAGTGCCTATATCCTTACAATTACTCAGGGTGTCCATAGGAGAGTACAACTGGTTATGGTGGAGGTGACTAAATACATTCACGTACTTGTACAGTGTCTACTGGACACAAAAATGGGTCTGAGGCAGGTGATGGTGAAGCATGACAAGTGTTCTTGCACAAGGAGGGCCTGTCTAGCTTAGCTGAATCAGGAGACCCACAAGGTAACATCCTTACTTTTTCCTTGTAAAATGGGAATGGGATATTGAAAGAAACAAAAAGGGCGCAAGACACTTACAACACTTTAGAAAACACACGAAACTGTCTGCATTGACATCCAGTATCAGAAGTCTTAACACTTATTGTGGAGTTAAATGGATGAAGAGATTATCCACAAATGTTTCTAAAAATGTGTTTTAATATAAATTTTAATAGAAATAAACCCTTGCCTTGCCCATTACCATGTTCCTTGCATTTTTTCAGTGAAAAAGGGGCTGAACTAGAAGATAAGAGAAGATCTAGGTGTGGAATTGTTGGTTCCTAACACAATCTGGAGTTTCCACAAATTCTTCTTCTCCCCTTGAGACTAACTTCTTACCACTAATTGATTCCAATTAGCCAGTTTTAAGTGTAATTATTCTGTGAAAGAAACAAACAGTATTATATCTATGCTCTGCATCCCACTACTAACAACACGGCATTATTGAACTTGTGGAATTGAAATGGCTCATGCTTGGAAAAAAACACCTTCAAGAAGCTGTGTTTAAAAACACTGAGAAAAAAAACCCTTTGTAAAGAAATTTAAATATACTTTAACTAAAAGTTGCTAGTGGAGAATGAGGACACTCATTATCCTTAAATTGCTGCTGAAATGTGGAAAAAGAAATGAAAGGAAGAAAAAGAAAAATCAGTTGCTGAATAGACATGGATAAATACAAAACCAGAACATCTGGAGAAAATAATGTATCTCAGCCACCTAATTTGGAAATTTAAAATATTTCTCATGTGAAAGTAGGTATTTTTATCCTAAAACTTGAGTTAGAAAATGTTGGCTTTTGAGTAAAAAATGTGTTATGATTTAGTAGGGTAGTACTGAGTAGTTTCAAAAGGATTGAAATAAAAAAGGAAGACAATTCCACAGCAAAGGATGGCGATGGTATGATTTCAAAGCACAGGGTGAATGGGAAGCAGTGAGTGGTCACTGGGGCCTGGTGGTACACAGGCAACACTCCATTGATGCCCCCTCAGGTGCTCCTTCCAGCTTGAGAGGTGACCGAAAAGCAAGAGGTGATCATAAGAGAGAAAGGTGGGAGGAGGAGAACGGATCCAGATTACCGGGGAGCCTGTCTGTCCGTCCTGTGGCAAACTTCCAGCTTCTCGTTAGACAGGACTTTACCCACACCATAGTGCAGCACTGTGTCACTTCCTCTTATGTCTGTTCCTTCATAAACTGAAAAATAAAACTAGTCCAAGATGAAGCCGTATCTAGTCATCTGTCAATCTTTAGTTATAAACACATATAGTGCTTAATGTCACTGGACTCAAGTAAGAAAGAAGGTAATTTATACAGGTGACATGAGGGTGAAGGAGCAGAGGAGAATGGTGGAAGGAAAGTTCCTCTTCTTGGTATGTTTAAGCCAGCAAAAATCACTGTGTGTCAGCTTGTTTTACAATCCAATTGTTTTGGCTGTTTTGGCTTTTAATTAGAAAGTCTTTCCCTTAGCATTTTTCTTAGCAGCAATTTTTAAACTAAACAGAAGGTGTATTCCCCAGTGCCATATGTTAAACCTGACATGTTACTGAAAATGTCTTCTGGAAAAAAACCCCAACCCCAAAACAAAACAAAAGCAACCAAAAAAACACTAAAGGTAGGACCACTGTCCTGATTCACTCCATTTGGCCCACTTGCAAGCCTCAAGAGGACACAACAGTCCCTCGTTAGGCAGCGGCACTTCTTCTTTTAGGAATTTGTCACAACTTGCAAAGGCAATGGAGTCATAGGCTGCCGCTTCCCTCTTTGCTTCTCTGGCAGCCTGTTGTGGTTTGGAAACAGTCATCCCCCAGCTGATCTTGTAAGTAACAGCCACATGGAAGCTGGGTCTCTGAGACGTGAATAGTTCATAATACTTCGAGAGGTCACCTTACTGAGGTTTTTAGACCAGTATGTTAGTAGGCTATGAAGTGTATTCTGTTTTAGCACTTAAACAGATGGGATTGAGAGCTATGGGTATCTTCAACTTTGAGGTATGCGAGGAGAATCCAGCTATGACCACAGAAATGGCTGACTGAGGCTGAAAGGGTCACTGGAGCACTAACTGATGTGGGCTGATGTGGTCTTTTCGCCCTGTAATTCTTCCCCATATAAATTCTGGTCGTTTCAGGACTTTGCATAGGAAGACATTTTCTGAGCCCTTTACCATGTTTGTTTTTTTTTTTTTTTTTTGTGTGAGTGGGGTCAGTCTGCTAAAGCATGTCTGTAAACCTTTGATATACCCAGATGGATGGAAGACAGGTCGCTCAGGTTAAGAAGCAGAAAAAGTTAGACAGCCTCAGAAAACTGCAATGTGCTGATCCCCCATTTGGATGAACTGTACCCAGCTGCATGATATACAATAAGGTTGCTCATTTAGCTTTTCTTCCAAGACTGTAAAGCACTGGTGTGAATACTGAGAGGTGTTTGTGTGCAATTTTAACGTAACAAACCCCACAGCTTTATGGGGGTCCCTCATCAGCTCTTTGCTGGCCACAGTATAAGCTGGTATAGAAATGGAAACCGTGCTGTCTGAAGTTTATCAATGTTTCTTCTGATACTTGTCTAGGGAGGACCATCTCCATAGCAATTCAGTTAAGGTGAGACATGCTCTTTTATTTTGTATGAGTAACTGAAACCCTATTCTATAAGCTCATAAAACGAGATTGCATACAAGATGTTGATGGCCTAGGGGAAGTTTTGAACAACTGGGAGTCATTATGAGGATTTTGCTGAAAAAACGATCTATGATCTGATGTATTTTCCAACAGTCTTTGCAGAAAGACCAAAGGAGTTGCAAGCTTCAGAGGCAATACCCAGGAAATCCATGTCTACGCTTATAACTGTGGACAAATGAAAATACCCAAGAATTTTTCCCAGATGTATACAAACTGTTTCTCGGGAGCTGCATGCCTGTGTAAATTCTCATCAAAATGGCTATATATAACAGTCTGTACAAAGAACTACTTGCAGAAAGCAGCATTTGAGAACAAATTAATAAGTTAATACCTCCCTTGACCTGTATCTGGTCAAGCTACATTTTAGAAACCATCATTACTAATATGAAGAAGAAGTTAATCTAGTAATGTGCAGTTTTAGAATGATGGATGAGTCCAGGCACATGAGCTATTTAACACAGTACCTAGGAGCACCTTCTTATCGTAAGTCTCCAGACTGACAAGAAGCCCAAGGAGGAGTGGAAGGTGGCTGCAAACCTCTCGATGCTTTGTTTGAGTAATGGGACCAAAGTTGGAGGTGAATATAAACAGCCTTAACTCCGGTCACTCATGCCTTGCTCCAGTATTTTGACTGTGCTATTTCAACTTGGCTTAAAAGGTATTAGCCTCATGGCTTCTTACTAGCATCCACTTTAAATCTTTTACATACCCTCTCTGATACTGGCCTGTCAATTTATAGACTAATATTGTCAAAGCTGAGTTGTGTGACTGATTCCCTTAGCTGCTTTTGGAAGATCTCAGCATGCAGGGTTATCTATTTGTTATTTGTATATCGAGACGGCCAGAATGATGTTCCTGTGCTGTCACACGCAGCTGTACATCCCTCTTTAGAAGTGGCAGCGCTGGTTATCCCAAGCTGCCTGGCACTCACCACTCTTCTGGGAAGGCTTCGCAAAAACCTTAACCTGTGAAAGGTCTAGCTCTTCAACTGTATTTAATTAAAATGTGATTAAAAATATTTCTAAATGACACTCAAACTGTTCCACAATATTCCAGGCTATTTCAACTCTTGAAGCACATCTTTGCCTGAATGTCTCCCTGCTCTGCTGATGGGAACAAACATAATTTAGAAGCCAGTGCAGAAAGCGATAGAGGGAAACTGCCTATTTTACTAATGCCTGATACTGACAGCCTGCACACAAAATCTTAAGAGCACTCAGGCACTTCTTTTGTGCCCACTTTTAAAGGGTTTAATGAAACATATAGAAACTGACATTTTAAACCTGTAGCTCTGGATATTCTTTTGCTGTGTTGGTTTGTTTGTGGATTTTTTTTGTTTGTTTTGTTTTGGGTTCCCCCCCCTCCTCCAAATCACATAGCAATAGTTTTCTGCATTTCTGCCTCAAACTTCAGTCAAGAAATAATGAAGGTTATTTTCACATAATATAACATTTTTGTTCTTTGGTCTGTTGCCTGTTATAACAGGTGGGCAGCCAAATAACGCCACAGTAAATATGTGGGAACACTAGTTACAGAGCAAAATCTTTGTCCTCTGAGGATATGCACAAATAACAAGTATGTTGGTATACTTATCATTAAGAATAGTTAAGATTACAAGACTGTGCTGCAAGATAAAAATAAAGGCTCAATTTCCTCCAGGGAGAGCAGGCCTGTGCATAATCCCTATATAGGAATATATAAGGAAATATATAAGGACACTGGTTAAACTCCTTATAAACTGGCATTCCTTAGACTTAAACTGGTTTGAGTGTCAGTAAATGATCATTCGTATTCTGCAACAGCGTGCAAAGTCAGTTAACATTTCTAGAAGACGTAGTAGATTCAGGGAAAACAGAGATCAGGCATTCCTTTGGGAGGTAAAATAGCTAATATATCACATTTCATGAAACCCTGCAGATTTGCTTTGCTTATGCAAGAAGTGTAGGACTTGGTTTTTTTTCCCCCTTCTTTTTTCTTCACTATGGAAAATAAGGCCCTTATTCTGCAAATTGTTATGTACGCATTTAACTTGACGTACAGCGTATATTCCCATAGATTCTACGGGACTGAATGACATGGATAAACACATCTGTAACTGCTTAAAAGATTGGAGCTAAAGAACTTCAAAAAAGAAAATGAACGGTGATAGTTTTTGAAGTATGCAAGCAAAGTAAGGGGAACAGGGATGCTTCCAGACATTGATCTAGATCCTCGCTGTGCACATTAATTCTGTGTTTCTGCAGTCCTTATGTACAAAGCTTTGGGGGCAGCTGGAAGAAGCGGGTTCCCATTCTGTAATTCGGTTTCCCAGACCGGGGTTCACTCCTGGGGCTACTGAAGCCACGTGCTGGCGCATGACCCCGGGCAGCATGGAACAGATCCTTAAATCCCTCCAGCTGAGAAGCGGGGTCCAGCGCGGGCAGGAGGGAGAGCAGAGGCGAGTGGCGGCAGGGGGATTTCGGAGAAGTCCTAGCCAACACTTGGAGAGTGAATTTTTCTCTGCGTATTAATCCTATCGATTTAAGCAGGAGTGTTTATCCCGTTTTCTGCTCCATCCCCGCGTTAGTATGACAGCGCTATCGTCCAAACGCGTAGTCGGCGGCTCTATTAAGTCCGTATCAATGTGACACAGTGCCGGCGTTCGCTGTCTGTGTGGCGAGCACACTCACACGCGTATAATCCCGGGGAGTCCTGCGACCCGGAGGCTTTGCAGCCGGGCAGCCGCTCCGTCCCCGTCCCCGGCGCGGCCGGCTCCCGCCCTCCGCTCGCCCCGGCCGGGGCTCCCGCCGCCGCCACGCCGGCCTCCCCGCCGGAGCCGCCGCGGGTGACACCCCGGAGAAGAGCCTCCCTCGTCCCCGCGTCGCCCCCGCCTCCCGCCCCCGCCCGCTCCCCCGGGGCGCCGCCGTCACCGCCGGCAGCCGGAGCAGCCGCCGAAGCCGAGGGGCGGCGGGGCTTGCCCGCCTCTCCCCCCTTCCCATCCCATCCCTTCCCTTCCCTCGCCTCTCCCCGGTGCCTATATATAGCCGGCTCTGCCCGAGCCAGCCGGGAGATTGCTGTCGTACCTGCAGGAGCAGAAGAGGCAAAGCACGAGAGCCGCGAGGAGTGACTCTCCGGAGCCAGCCCCGCCAGGCGGAGGAGAAGGACGGGCCCGGCCCGGCGCCGCTGTCCGGTGCCGCCGCCCCCGGTGCCCGGCGAGCCCCGCGGGGGGGCCGACCTGCGCGGCGGCGCGGGGCGCGCATGGCTCGGGCGCTGCCGGGGCCGGGCACGGAGCCCGACCCCGGCCCGGGCGGCTCGGGGCGCGGGGGGAGGAGAGCTCCCTGCGGGCGGCGGCGCTAGCGGGGGGGCCGGGGCGGCAGAGCCCTCCCCCTTGGCGCCGAGGTGCGCTCGGCGGCATGTGCTGAAGTGCCCCGCAGAAGCCGCACAAGTTGCCTGCGCGGCGCGGCCCCGGCGGCCGGACGGCGGGGAGCGCCCGCCGCCGCCGGCTCCTGCCCGATCCCGTCCCGTCCTGCTCGGCCAGGGGCCGCTCCCCGGTGGGGCTGCCGGCAGCCAGGGTGATGCGGCTCGTCGGGAAGTGAGAGGCGCGGCGGCGCGACCCCCCCCCCCCGGCCCGAGCCCCCCTCCCCCCCGCCTCGGAGCCTCCCATGCTCTCGGGGCCCCCTCGGGTGGCGGCGGCCCCGCGGGAGGCGGGGGCGGCGCTGCCGTGATGGCCCTGGAGGAGAAGCGGGAGAAGCGCCCGCCCGTCACCCCCATGATGATCGAGGAGGAGGCCGCCCTGCGGAACGGCAGCCGGGGGCTGCCGCCGGGACCCTGGGCCGAGGCGGCGGGGCCGAGACCCCGCACCACGGAGCGGCACATCGCCGTGCACAAGCGCCTGGTGCTGGGCTTCGCCGTCTCCATCCTGGCGCTGCTGGCGGTGACCATGATCGCCGTGCTGCTCAGCGTCCGCTTCGAGGAGTGCGGCGCCGCCGCCGACGGCCCGCCGCGGGCCGGCGGCAACGGGAGCCTCCCGGGGGCGGCCCGGCAGCCACCCGGCGCGGGGCAGCCCCCCGGCCGGCCGGAGGAGGAGGTGCGGGGCGGGGAAGCGGCGGAGGAAGAGGAGGAGGAGGAGGAGGAGTGGCAGCGGCGGCGGGAGCTGCCGCCCTGGGCCCGGCCGCGGCTGCCGCGGCACCTGCGGCCGCTGCACTACAACCTGATGCTGAGCGCCTTCATGGAGAACTTCACCTTCAGCGGGGAGGTGAACGTGCAGCTGGAGGTGCGCAACGCCAGCCGCTACATCGTGCTGCACGCCCACCGCATGCACATCGAGGCGGTCCGCGTGGCCGAGGACAAGCTGGCCGGCGGGGTGCGGGTGGCCCGCTCCTTCCTCTACCCCCAGACCCAGGTCTTCGTCGTCGTCCTCAACCGCAGCTTGGAGGTGCAGAGGAGTTACAACCTCAAGATCATCTACAACGCTCTCATCGAGAACGAGCTGCTGGGCTTCTTCCGCAGCTCCTACGTCCTCCACGGCGAGAGAAGGTAGCGGAGCGGCCGCGTCGCCTCAGCTCAACTCGGGCCGAAGTTGGCGGCCCCCGCCCCTCCGCGGCAGCCCGCGCTGAACTTCGGGCGGGGTGGCGCTAGGACCCGGCGGGCCGCGGCGCCGCCAGGCGGGGGAGGCCGCGAGCTTCGCGGCGCGCTGAGGGGCGAGGGGCCCGGCCGGCTCCCGGGGGGGGGCGGGCTGGCTGTGGGGTGCGGAGTGGCCCCCGCCCCAACGGCCGCCAGCGCGGCTGGACGCCCGGCCGGTGCGGGAGCGCAGGCCTGGCCTCGGCTCCAGCCGCCGCCTTGTCGCGCCGTGCGTCCCTTCCACCGGCCGGCCGCTCCCGAGAGCCGGCGCTGGGAAGACGGGGCTGCCGAGGCGCTCGGCGCCGCGAGCCCTGATCCGCTCCGCGCCGCCGGCCGGTGTCGGGAGAGCGGCTGCCGGGCGGCCGGCGGCGGCGGCCGAGGCTGAAGGGGTGTGTGGCAGCGAGCGGGGGCAGGCCCGGCGTCGCCGGCGGCGGGCGGAGCTGCCTCGGGCGGGCGGCTGCGGGGCGACTGCGGGCCGGGCCGGGCCGTGCGGGGGTTGGCCGGGGCCGGGGCCGGGTGAGCGGAGCGCTGCGCCGGGCCGCCCCGCCTCGGGCGGGGAAGGCTGCAGGCTGTAGCCGGCGGGTCAGGAGATGCCCCAGCGCGGGTGGGAGACGGGCGGCGGTAAGGGGCGAAGTTCCAGGGGTGGCACGAGTAAAGCACCCCGCCCGGCACGGAGGCTGCGGGTCTGCTTGATAAACACGCTCTGTGTGCGGCTCCCCGTGCCCTCCTGTGACACAGCCGTGCCAGGTTACAGGCAGCAGCGTGCAGGGGAGCGGAACTTCTCTGCTGCCCTGGTTTTATTTTATTATTTGCAAAGAAAGGTGCTGGGATGTAACTTCCCGTAAGGTGAAAACGTTTACGCCACCTGCTGCAACTGAGTCGCTGCAGATTTACACCCTGTGAAAGGGCAGACCTGGTCAGCTTCCACTGCCTTACTGCGGAGTGGGGCTCGATCTTCGTCTCTATGTGCTGCTGTTACTGTAGCCCCTGGGTCCCTGTCGAGGCCCTTGTTAGGTAGGCAGGCCCGCTGTGGAGACCCCCATTTAGGCAGGTACAGAGGCATTTTTTTATTTTTTTTAAGTAGTTTTCTAGCTGTAGTCAGGCTTTGTAACAGAAAAGAAGGATGGGATGGGCTTCCTGATAGTTCTGGTGCAGTTTATCATTTTAGAATTAGTTTGGTTTTAAGCTGTCCTTTCTTGAAATGTCTGTGCAGTAGGCAGGTTTTCTCTTACTGTTTGATACTGTGAAGCGAAAAGTTTACAGTTGGAAGAACTGGGCAAACAGTAAGTCAGACAGAAAAAGAGCGCTCACCAATTCAACTAAGTCAACAGCCCTTGTATTAAAACATACTTTCCTTACTATGATTACTGACACTTTTAAACAGCCCAATGTTAGAACTGCTAGCAGAATTGAAATTCCGTTTGTGCGATTTGTCCTCACAGTGAAATAAACTGGAAATCTGATAATGGCATGGTTGTAGGAAAAGATGCAGATAAAATACCTTTTATCACAGAGGAGTGAATGACTAGGGTTATTAGGAGTTCTTACAGACCTGTATGGAAACGGGCAAATCAAAAAACAAAATACTGTTAGCAGCAGGGGGTATAATTCACTTTACAAACCCAACAAATTATTCAAGCAGTTATTATTCTTGTGTATTTAGACTTTGTATAGGGATAATTGAGCTGTCAGGTGTGGCAGTGACATTTCTCCAGAGTTACTGTACTACACTTACATACCAATGCCTCAGTTATGATTTAAAAAACAAAAGGCCTACTCACTTTTTGAATAATCAAGGTAGCTTAAGACACAGGGTGGAAGGTGCTGTTTCCCAGTACTCGTCGTGTAACTTTTCAGATACAAGTTGCTTTGTTTTGATACACTTGAATATAGCCATATTGGACAAGATCCTTACCTTGGGTAAGGTAGCATTGTTCTATTGAAATCAGTGGCATTTTTTTTTCCTCATACCAGCTCACTTATATTTCTTTCAGTAAAAAGTTGTTTTTAAGACTGTAATCAATGCATGGTTACAGTTACAGGTGTTTAATAGAAGTACTATTTTTTTTTCTCAACTGTCACAGGCTTAACGACTCACTATAGTATAAGGAAATAATACATGTTCTAAACCAGAGAACTTCTTTGTTCAGAGCATGCTCTTGCAGTGTAGCAATTTGCATTTTGATTAATAACCCATTTTTAAGGTAATACCTATAACCATTTGTAGTCCTTAAACATGGACGGCTTCTACTATGTTAGACAGACAGGCTTCTCTCATGCTCTGAGAGACTTTGATGTTCCAGCAGGGCTTTAGCTTCTTGACATCTTTATATTCAATTAAAATACAGCAACCTCGCTGGAGTACCAGTTGCTATAAAAGGGTCTAAACCATCATTTTTCACTTTTGTTGTACATGAGGAGTGAATAACTGGCTAACTGTGAGGCTTCAAAAACATAGTAATGCCTTCACTTTATATTCTTTTTTCCTAAAGTTAGTTAATTTTCTCTGGTCTTCACAGGTGAAAGTCGTAAATCTGCCTGAAATGTTGATAGCTGCATAAAAGTACTTATTTTCTTACTGAAATCTTTGCTACTTTAATTGAAATGTAAAGTGCAAGTGATATGCTACAAATTTGCTTTGCATTATGTGCCAGAATTTACTGGCAGTAATCAACAGGCATTTAATACAGAGCTACTGTGGAGTACCATAAGAATATGCACGCATAATTTAAATGAACATCAAACTTTGGCATAAAGGAAAAGGAAAAAAAAGATCTTACATCACATAGACAAAACAAACAGACATATTCTTCCATCTTATCACAACTAAGATGTCAAAATAGATAGGCTGTTGAGGAAACACATGTCTTCCTTTAATAGATAAAGTGGAATTAAAACACCGGCAAATTACTGCCGTGGGTACGCTGAGAAGACAGGCTGCAAGCCTGTCATTCCCAGAAGTACAACTTTTTTATAGTGATATTTTGGGGAATTGGAGATAAAAATGTCAGTGCCCAGGGAGTTGTGTAGAGAGATGGATGAAATACTCAGCCTGCTCTTCACTTTTGGCATGCTTTAGACGTTTTGCTTGTTTCTTCCTCCTAACATAGAGAGAAATAGATAAACATAGACAATGTTTCGGTTTTGGTTGGTTTGTTTGTTTTTTAAAGATGTGTGTAAGTGTTTAGTCTTTGGGAAGCAATTTATAACTTTGTTTTGCTTTTGTTTGGCACAACAAGCAAATTGATGTTTGATGGTAATGCACATGTTATAAATACCACTGCTATTGGTAGCTGATGTATTTTTAGTATGAAATATTGACCATCCAGTGTTTGCCCCGATATGTGTGTGTGGACATATCTATCTATCTGTGAGAATACAGAAGATGCAGCATTTACCAGGTTTTATTAGCCTGCTGAAGGGATTGTTTTGATAACATAACACATAACAAATATTAAAAGACTACTGATAAGACCTCTGAGAAGTAGGAAAAAAAAAGCTTCCTTATTTAGAGAGTGTCAGAATATATACTGTATTCCCTAAGTATGCATTTACATGTGTGTCGGAGCTCATTGAAATTGTTAATTGCAGAGGAAAGTTCATTGTTCTTGCTTTATTAATAGCAGGACAGTACAGTTTTCCATGCTCACTTGAAGCTTCTGTTGATGTCTGTAAGCTGTTTGGAGTGTGCCTAGAATGCAGAATCAGGTCCACTTGAAATACTTTGCATATAAATTAAGTTGCTTTGCTTCATTTAATTGGCTGATTTGGCTTAGTTGCACTAGTGCAAATCCACTGATAATATGGAATTTTGTTGGATTAACATTGGAATACCTGGCACCAACTTTTTACTTTATATTTAGCAACCTTATGCAGAATTATGATTTTAGTAATCCACGTTTTATAATGAGACAAGAAAAATGCGCTATGATGAATTTCTTCAATAAATACTAGCCAAATAAGACTTTTTATTTTAGGCAAAAGGCCAATGTTAACTGCTTCAGTGGTGGAAACATTTTTCAGGTCTTTAAAAAACTAGCCTTATTTGAAAGAGGTGATAATTTCACTGGAGAATATCTATCTAGGTCTATCAGGTGTGGATGCACTATAGCAAGATAAAAGTGTAACATATCAAGAAGTTTTTCTTCTTTTTTTTTTTTTTTTTTTTTTTTTTTTTTTTTTTTTTATAAAATGAGGCTCCAGAATTTGTATAAAACCCAAGATGTTTTAGAAAAAAAATAATTAGATACTTTATTTTCTTATTATGGGCTACCTATTTTTTCTCCCTTGGCATTAAGAGAGTATCATATTGCAGAATAATGATTATAGACTGATTAATATAGGTGCCACCATTTTCATTATATCAAATCTATCCTCCCACCTTCTTCCCTCAGAGGAATAACAGGTGATTAGTCAACCGCTAAAATTCTGATAAATTTTTACCTGGTATCTGAAATCACATAGTTATTTCCACTGACGGAACCTTGGAAAGTGAGACATGAATCAATACCACTCAAAAAGCCTACATATGCGCTACCTCTACAGTTACCTAGTTGGCTTATAGTAATTTTCTCATCCTGCATACCTCCAGAAAATATCCTTATCAAGCTCCATAATTCAGCCTTTTAAGTGTGGCTTCTTGTTTTGCATAGAGATCGTTGCCACATGGGTTTTCTCCAGATGTGTAAATACAAGTCTTACCCAGAAAGCTTCCTATTCTCTATCTGGATTAAAATCTCTTTAGTTCCAAAGAAAACAGTTACAGATTTTATTGTTGAACTAAAGCCTTCCCATTCTGTACAGTGGCATAATAAATATCTTTTCTTCCTTCAGATATCTTTTCATAATTTGAGCCATTAACTGAGAACATCGATTTGTTGTTTATAAAATACGCCAGAAAAAAGCACATGTAGAAGACGGGTGAACTACTCGGTGCTTGTTTAATCATTCGCTTGTATTTGGAGTCCTTCTCTGGAGATATTAAAAACCCGCCTGGATGCGATCCTTTACAGTCTGCTATATGTGAATGTGCTTTAACAGGGCAGTTGGGCTAGATGGTCTCCAGAGGTCACTTCCAACCCCAAACATTCTATGATCCTGTAATTCTGCAAAGCTCACAGGACGGTTTTTTGGACTTGTATGGTCACAGCAGTTTTGTGTAATACTGTGTCTCAGACCTACATGCAGCTGGTAGGGAAGTAATCAGCAGTGGAAAACAGTGACCCTCCTGAGTGTACTATGTGACCGTAAGTTGTCATACCCAAAGGAAGGCAAAGTGCCCTGTCGAGGTCTCAGGGCAGAGTGAACTCCCTGAAGGCTGTTGAAATCCTGTTTTGAACAGAGGACTGTGATTGTTTTACACTGTGTAACCGATATTGGCTAACTTGTTTCACATACTGATGAACAAAAGTGCTAGAACCTGGAGTTTGATTCAAGGCCAGGGATTATTTATTTAACGTCAATTAAATGTTAAACGGTTGTGTCTGCAAATTTGTAGGAAATTTGTAGACTATTACTTTGTATCAATTGCATAGTCATACAGGTAGCAAGAGTGATAAAGCAGTGTTCCCACACTGCATGCTTTGTACAGTTTGCGTTTTTTTTAACCTTTAAACCACAGTAGTCAAGCAATGTCTTACTTGGTACATCTGTGAATCAAGTGCTGTGCGCAGTCAGTAATTGCTTTCTTTTTTTTTTTGTTTGCTTCTTTTCTAGGTTTCTTGGTGTTACGCAGTTTTCTCCTACTCATGCCAGAAAAGCCTTTCCTTGCTTTGATGAGCCCATCTACAAGGCCACTTTCAAAATCAGCATCAGGCATCAAGCGACTTACTTATCTTTGTCCAACATGCCAGTTGAAACTTCTGTTTTTGAAGAAGATGGATGGGTTACCGATCATTTTTCACAGACCCCTCTCATGTCCACATATTACCTAGCTTGGGCAGTATGCAATTTTACATACCGGGAAACTGTCACCAAGAGTGGAGTAGTTGTAAGTATTTCTTATGTTGTATGAAATACATTTCATTATTTTGAAAACCCTCACTTTTTGTAATGGAGCATAGCATCAAGTACTTAAAGTATTTCCTTGATGAGCATTCCTAAAATTTGCCAGTTTATTCAATGATAGTGTGCATTGTTTGGGACCTTTTCTGAAGGTTTGTCTAAAATTTTTGGGTTTTTCTGATTTTTGTAACTGGTTAGCTTAGTAAGTGTGGTTATCTGATGAAATTTTAAGCTTTTAAATATGCTATTTCATTTCAGTTCAATTTTCTTGGGAAGTTTTCTCTTGTTTTTCCTGTAGCCTTTTTAATACCAGTGTTCGTGAGACTATTTATTAAAAGAAAGCAGTAATACTGGCAGGGTTTCCAGTCTCCTTTCAGTACTGGCATGCCCCTTGGCATGCTGTGTGCTAGCTCAGGAGGCTGATAAAGTAATTTCTATCTTAGATCTCTTTCTCAGGAGCAGGACTTTACAACTTGTCAGCTTCCTGTTGTTGATGGAAGCACTAACTTTCTGGAGCTGTCGTTTCCAAATATGGCATGGTTCCAGGAGTTATGCCATGAAAAAAACAGAGAAAATCCTTTATTTATGTCAGTTTTGGTTTTGTTTACAAACATCAAGCTCAGAACTATATAACAAGCCAAACATACATGAGAAATGCTGTCAGCTTAACAGGATATTTCATGGCGTCATCATCTTAATTTTTCAGGTGAACATACAGAGAACCCCTTCCTTCATAGTTACTGTGAGTAACAAAACAGAGCTAGTTCTGGAAGCAGAGGGCTAGGTGGCAGCTTAAGCTGGGTGCCTAAGCAAAGTGGGTGTTTACCTTATACTTCTGCAAATGTTGTATGATTTTGTGCTGTAGCCTGGGGGCATGGGAAGGACTGCATCCCTGCCTTCCATGGCTGATCAGGTCAGGAAACGTCTCCATAACCGCTTTTAGCTAGCCTGAGCGTTGATCTGCTGTGGAGGTAGCTGATCCCACTTTCTCTGAGCCAAAGGTATTCTTTGCCTTCCTTGTGCCAGCTTTCAGCTCTGTATAGCCGTATGATCTGACTGAAAACTGATCTGAACAAATAAATGAGAGTGTGGTAAGATTTCAACTAGATCAGTTCTGATCCAGCACTTCATGTGACTGCCAGAGCCCTGGTATGAATTCAAGGCTGTGCTGATGGAAGGTGGAACCAGGATGTCCCTCTGCACTGGCATCCCTCGTTTAGGCCGTGCTGAAGTGATCAGGAAATAAGTCTTGGTTTTATCACTCCAACAGCTGGGTAAGGGTCTGACACTGGGGGCCCTTCACTCCTCTCCAGCCCTTCGGTACCATGGCCAGCAGACTATGACGTTACCCTCTGGCCCCATGAAGGAGAGGAGGAGGAAGCGTGGCTAGGAAGTGATTCTCTGAGGTGCTTTAACCTGAGTGTGAGGATGTGGGAACTGCTGAGGCCATGCTTGCAGTCTTCGTGGTTACTTGTGATGGCAGAAAGCCTTTGGGTTTGTGGGGTTCTTGTTTTTTTTTCTGTTGTTTTTTTTTTTTTTTTGCTGTTAGTTCAGTGAGTTCACTTAGAAAAGGATCTCACAAGTGCCAAGGCAAAGAAGTAAGGAGGGAGAAGCTGATGCCTGGTTCTTAGTGTTGATACCAGCAGATTAATTATCTGTACAAGAGGGATTGCTGTTGGGGTAAGGAATTGGTTTCCTCTGGCTGTTGTAATAGTCATAGAGTTATATAGATGGTTGGGGTTGGAAGGGATCTTAAAGATCATCTAGTTCCACCCCCCCTGCTATGGGCAGGGATGCCCTCCACTAGACCTGGTTGCTCAAAGCCCCATCCAACCCTGCCTTGAACACTTCCAGGGATGAGGCATCTGTGACTTCTCTGGGCATCCTGTTCCCAGTTCCCGTGTCTCACCACCCACACTGTGAAGAATGTTTAATGTAAATCTACCCTCTTTCAGTTTAATACTGTTACCACTTGTCCTATCACTACACTGTCTGATAAAAAGGAGTGTTCACTGGCCCAGTAGAACAGGATGAGGTATCAGGCCATCTCTTACTCCCTATCAACCAGTACTGAAACAGACTTTTGTCTGTGTAGGAGTTGAGGATTTTTTGTAATATACTCCACCTGCTGAAGGATTTAATCTTAAGGTAAGAATGGCCTGGTATTTTTCAGCTTTAGAAAACACTGGTTACTTGAGATTCTCCTGTAAGTGTAATAAGACTGAAGTTTTTGGTGTATGCTGTAGTAGAGAGGTCTTGTGTTCCATGTGCTCTAATACAGTGTAATGTGTGCAGGTTTGTTCTGTTATCTCACTTTGAAATGTCCTAGACTCGTCTGAGAAACAGCTGCAAGCAGTTCAGCTTCCAACATCAGTGTAAGCAAGTACATGAAACGGGCAGGATGGACCTTCAGGACCATTAATTTGAAAGATACAGCCCACTCAACTAATTTTCTTGTAGAGCTTGTATCCTGCAGTCTTTTGCTGCTTGAGTATGTTTGATACCCTGAAGACAGAGGCACACTCGTGTCTTATAGGCAATATTTGATAACTTTCTGCTGTTCTTGTGTTTGGAAAAACTGTTCTAAAGGTTTAACAGGAATCCGAAGAGAAAATACAAGTATTAATGTGTTAAGAATTTGTGGCTACTAGAGCCTGACAGTTACCTTGAGTCTGTTGGTTCAGCATATGTAGGACATACATACGTATACTGCACTAGCTTGACAGTGCCACTGTACAGAACTTTGCCAACAGTTATGCAAATTACTACATAGTCTTCATAAAGATTTGAAGACCAAAAGCCTGCATAGATTGAGATAGTCTCTTATCCCATAAAATTGGTTAGTGTAGAGTTTTAGCTCTTTTTTTATAATGCCTCTATCACAAAAATATATTAATGCCCAGGAATACCAAAATAGTTTACACCGAGTTACTGGTTAAATACATCTTGCTGTTTTTCAGTCCATTTGTGATCTGATCTTCTTTAATTGTTGTGCAGTTTTTGTTGAAAGATAATCATTTAAGGCATGAACTCACAGCAAAGACTTCAGTTCAGAGCTATTTTCATTCAGATGAATTGCTGAGGTGTTCCAGCTTTTTGAGTTTTTTTATTTTATTTTTTTATTGCCATGCCAGGAGTTCATGGACACTACTGGGTGAATTTGAAATTATCCAAATTCTGGCACATGCAATTTTAAACTTCTTTGTTTCCTGCAAAGCCACTTTTTCACTAAAATTGAGTTGCTTCCATATCCATGGCAGTGAACATAAATGTATGGTAGAACCAAGTTTGCTTCTAAAAATCAATCAACATTCAGGAAAATTAACAAACCTCCATATTGAAGCATCTTGATCGGCCATTTCTTGCATGGGGGAATCTTTCTTCAGTTAATGCGATGTATATTTTATTTATTTTGTAGACATGTAGAGAAACACCTAAAAGACTTCAGGTAGCATATACTTTTGCTTTTGTTTTGGCACTTTCATGAACCTGATTTTGGTTCACAAAACATTTTGGGATGAGAGGGCTGTCCTTTCAAATTTTGACAGCATACTAATGATAAAATCTCACCTCTCTTCCAGCTGACCGGTCTTAGTGCTATGGCCGAGGGTAGGTAAACTCCCCAAGCAACAGAAGAAACCGTGAGATTAAAAAACTTAAAAATGGTTAAGTGTTAGCTGTTCAGTTTTTCTTTATCATTAACCTCAAAATTAATTTTAACCTAAGTGTAAGATTCAAATACAAATCAAGTTATAAATAGAAACTGACTTTTGGAAAGCCTAAGTAGACAATCAAAATTGTAATTTTGATATATCCTGTATAATTCTTGCAGACATGAAGATGTTCTATATTTCATATACTAAAATTAATTTTGGAAAGGGGAATTAAGACAAGCAGTGCTTTTCTATCAGCACAGCCCAGTTGATGTGAATCATTAGCAGAGTTCTTCAGTCCATGTGGTTTTCATCAGAATCCCTTCCAGAACAGGTAATTTGAAAGCAAAGTTGACATTTTATATGCATTACAGGTACATAATGTGTTGTTCAGATCCATCTGGGATTACAGGAAATCACTGCCAACGGCCTTTGCCTTTGGGCAGGGCTTGATTCCTGCAGCAAGAGCTGTGGTGCAGTCATCTACGCTGCTGTGGACTAGGGAGCATCATAGGTCTACCATGGTGCTGCCTGAGGTAATGCTGTATTGAGGGAGCAGGGGATGCCCTTACAAGCAGGCTTAGCTGATCTTTGTATGGCTCTAGCAGTTGTACCAGCTGTAGTTGGTGAAAATCACGGGATCTGTGTACTGTCATCTTTGCACAGTACAATAATGCAGAAAACTCCACTTACCTTCACATGCTTGCTTGCTTCAACTTGTATGTTGTGTTTCCTCATCATACCTCTTAGGTATGTTCTTTGTCAGTAATTCTTAAAAGCAAAATATATTTGGCTGGATTGTAATGTCTGTCGCATCATTATCTGTGCTTTCAATCCACCAGGCCTTTTTCTACTATTGTTACTTTATTTTTGCCCTGTCTGGATTCATTTTTACTGTACTTCTATTCCCCAAATCCTCTGTTTCTCATTGCTTTGTCAGGTTGACATGAAAACTCACTATATCCTGCATGCCTTCTCACTGTCTCATATGTTATTTTCATTCCTTTTTTTCCCTGCTAGTTGTTTCTCTTTTCCGCTAGTGGAAGGAGTGAGCACTCGGCGACAAAGCACAGTGTATCAGCGGAGATGAATGCATTGCTGGAAAGAGATGTTTCAGGGAGATTCATCTTCTACCATTCTTGTCTTTTGCTGTGGATGGATTGTGGAGATAGGTATGGAAATAAAGTGCCAACTGGCAGCTTTAAAGTGTTTGGCTCTTATCAGGGGAGTATCTGCTAAAAAGAAAGTGCATGGAAGTGACAGGAGTCAGGCGGAATTGCGAGAGCAGGGCTCAGAAGAGCAAGTGCAGTCAGCACCAGAGCAGATGGGAGTGAGCAGCAGTGAAAGGAAGTGGCTATCTGGCTGGATGGTGGTGAGTGGGAGGAGGAATGCTGATGGAAGGCAGTGCTGAAAGAAGAATTTTGCATAGTCTCACTTATGCTACTGCTGTTCCTGTTCCAGAATGGTTGCAGCATATGTTGCAGGGCTGGCAGCATGGAGGCCTGACCACAGCTTGGTCAGCTGCTCAGGGTAGGACTTCTCTGGCTGGTTGAATCTGTGCATGTTACACTTTTGAAGAGACCTCTACAACTGGGTATGTTACTGTAGAGTCATCAGTGCCAAGTGGTTTGTCATGATGCAGAGAAAGACCTTGAGGCTAAGAAAGATCTTACGAGAAGAGTCATACCACAATAAGGCCAACTTTTATTGCACTGCTGTTTTGTTTTTACTTTATCTAAGATGTAATTAGAGATCACAAGCTCCTGGTTTCTAAAGATCTTAATTCAATACTTTACAGTACAGTTAAGTCTTATCCTGAACAATGAGGAGGAGCTGTAATTATTGTTTTCATAGCGCTCTCTGGCTTGCAGAGAGCCTGCATGAGTGTTCCAGCACTGAATTCTCTTAGGCTCACTCAGTTTGGCTCAGCATCACAAGAAAAGATAGAGTGGTTTCAAAAATGGGATCTGTATGTGCAGTATAGACAGTGCAGTATATGTGCAGTAATAGTGGCTTGATTCTGCACAAGTGAAAAATCTTTTTTGCCCAGGAAGGGCTAGTGGACAGTTGCATAAAGCAGACTGTCAGCAGTATCAGCCTGTGTCCAACAGCTCATGTTAGTTTAGGTCCAGCACTATGGAACTATGTTTTTAAACTTGTCCTTAGGACAAGATGACTGGAGGTGTAGTGTAGTGCTTTTAGGAATCCATGAGATGCTGGAGAGCTGGGCTGGGCATTCCCTCATCTGCAGTGCAGTGATCAGTCTGAGAAGACTGAAGAGCTGACTTGAATATTCCGAGTAACTTTTTCCCCAGTGGGTTCTGCCATTTTTTCCTTGTGAGAAAAAAACAAAACCATCAGTTCTCTCTAAAATAAGTCTGCACTTATTGTGCAGTTCCACCTGTAGCTTTTAGAAAATTATTCTGTATTTGACAAATGTATTAATATCTTTATGTAGTAGCAGTTATGACCTCAAGACCAGACATTTTATGTCAGTTAATGACTACCTGGGTTAAAGGCCTGAGGCTCTTCCTTGGGCCCTCTCTTCAGCTGCTGGTTATTAACTGCCAGCAAAGTCTCTCCATCAGTTATTATTTATTAATCAGTATTGAAGCAATTATACACCAGATGATTCTTTGTGGGTGAGCAAATTAGTTACAGCAGAACGATTTAGCTATCAAAAGTAGAATTAGTCCTCAATTAAAATGTGGTTTTCTTCCTCTGCAACCTGAATTTAGTCCAGCTCCAGAGCTGAGCTCTACTTTCTAAGTGCCCCTATACTTGAAATGTAACTTTTGTTAGCCCATCAGTTACCACTGGGAGGCCACGTGTGTATCTGATAAACAGATAGCAGCTAATGCAGGAAGCACCAGGTGTATTTCTGAAGTCTGGTGCGATGCAGACTTACAACATTTAATTTTAAGATGTCCTGGATTGCTGCTCTCATAGTGATACAATGATATCCATTCATTTTTGATCTTCATTACAAATTTCCCACTCTTGCCTTCTCCAAAATGGCTTTCATCAAACAAAACACAATGCATGTTACAAAGAATGTGTTGAGAGGTATGCAGTTACATTGAGCTAGAAAAGCACATACACTTATGAATGTAGATAGGTGTGTTTGTGCTTTCTTTTGCTTGTATGAAATCTTCTCTGTAGTAGCAGTAGAAAGGCTGGTTCTACAAGTACCTTTTACTCAGTTCAGTGCTTACTGCTGTGAATGGTTTTAGTTAAGTGGGAAACTGTAATTTAATGTAAATCATTAATAATCCAAAGAAATCACAGCTTTTTCAGATTCACCACATCAATATTTGTTTAGCCATTCTGTTTCAGGTTTGTATATTGAAAATGACTTCTAGTTTATTAATTTTTAAATACTATAGCTATAAACTATGCCACAAACAAACAAAACCCTATGTGATCAGCATGCATGCTAAACTGAATATGCCAGGGAATCTGTTAAAAAAATAAATTGCAAACTTGCAATCCCTTGTTATTGATTTCTGGTTGAATTTGCAAGTTGAATGCACTAGGAAAACACTGTACATGTGTTGTGCTTACTCTTCTAAAAAATGCTTTCCATCAGCACTTGTAGTACATGCAGTATTCAAATGTGGTATTTGTTTTATTAACGTAAACTCCCAGCTGCGCTCTGCAAATAACATTATTGAATTGAAAGACACGTTTTGGGGAACATTGTTTTGTTTCAGTTTTGGTTAGGAAGATCACCTGTAGGTATCTGGTGGCAGTGGTGTACTTAAGTTTGTATGTAGTAGCAAGAAGACTGTTGAAAAGCACGATACAGTTTATTAGTTTGTGGGTTTATGGCTTGCCTGCTATAACAGAGAACAGAGAGAGAGGCAGCATGTGTGATTCCTGGTCTGATGGTTGTCAGAACAGCATTCTAATTGCAATTCTGTACTTTCAAGAGCAGTTCAGCCTTTAGTTGCTTCATCTGGGGTCTCTTCTGGCTAATGAGAAGAAAGGTCTGAGACTCTTAGTACTTTCCATTACTTCCTGCCATTTGCTCAGTGGAGAATAGTGTGAAGTCCTTGTAGTTCCTCCCATTTCCTACATTACAGGCAGGGGAAGGAGGGAGATGGAATAGGCAAGACTCTTACATCCTTATCCCTTCATGTGCTAATGAGCATATGCTTAGTAATACGTGCTATGACAATATAACTCATAGTGAAGGCTGAACACTTGAGCTGTGCTCTGCTTTCTGTACGACATTCTTTCATGTCTCCTTATGCCTTATGTTCTGCTGTCACATTTGACTTCATTAAGTTATTTGTTAAGTCTCCGTCCTTGGCATCAACATGAATTCTGCTTTCTGACATCCAAGGAAGTAGCAAGACTCCATTAACATGTTTCCATAAGAGCTCTTGCTATAAAAAAAAATAAAAATAAATGAAGTGCCGAATAATCTGTAGGAGGTATCTCATTCCAGGACAATATAAAGGTGAACATTCCTGCACCAGCCTGAACATCTGTCAGTCAAACCAGTGTTACACTGTATACCTACCATAGTAACTGTGCTCTGTGCAGTGAAAATGGATTACTGAGGCAGGTGGCTTAGTTGACATCTAGTTGAGTGACAGATACTGTATTCGTGCGGGAGGAGAGTGATGTGTAATTTTATTATTTATAGACCAGTCTCTCCTCCAGGGTTCAGGTAAGTTTTAATCATATTTTTCATACAGAACCAGAGAATTTAGCTTATTTTTTCCCACTTTTTATAGCCAGTGGTGGGAAAGTAACCACTCATTTCAGAGGTTCGTAACTGTTGCCAGTCCAACCCCTCCTTTTCAGACAGTCAGGTGTCTGTGACATTCACCCTTTTAGGCTTGCCTTTACCTGATCTTTTTTTTTGTGTTGGAAAACCTGCACAAATGCCATCTTATTTTTGCCTTTGTCCCAGTATTTTGTTCCATGGAGTAGATGAAAGGCTCTATGGTTTGTGGTGTTATCCCCATTTGTACTAGTAAAGGAACTAGTCTTTTTGATTTCTCTATGAAGGTGTCTGTAGGGTTACCAAGACTATTTCATTCTTCCAGTGGGATGCTTTCACACTTCAGGTACCTCTTCTGAAGACTTTTTTTTTTTTTATTGGATGCCAGAATGGCACAGCTTCATGGTGTAAATGTGCTTTTCCAGGGTACAGACTGGCTTCACATGTCCTTCCCTGCTACTCTCCGAGGGTGTCATTTGCACAGGGAAAACTGCAGCTGTGGGAATAGCCAGGGTGGCTCTCAACCATCTTGCAGATGGTGGTCTCATTCTTGAGTTTATTCCATCTTGTAGCAGGCTGCTGCAACTGCTCAGCTGCTTTAGCCTGGCATGCGGCTCCATTGCCTGGCACCCCCCTTGGGCAGTGGTGTGGGGACAGGTGGCAGAGAACCAGCTGCATTGGCCTGGTTCCACTAAAACGGTACCCCTAGGAGATTCTCTGCGGTTCCTGTCTGGCAGCTTTCTGGCTGATGCGTGCTGTTGAGACATAGCAAGAGCAGCCAGAGATGAGAACCGAGCCTGTTATCTTCTTATTTGGAACAGCATAATTTGAAAGCAGATTATGTTTCTCTTTGAAGGATAAATGACCTAAAGTGTATTAACAAAAGTTATCCTGCAGTGGATTATCCTGAAAAATATTTAGTGATGCGTTTTGTTTCACAGCATGCAGTGGAGCTGTGTGGCAGTGAGGAACAGAACAAGAAGACTTAATACTTCATTTATTTGAAATGCCTGCAGTGGGGGAGGGGATAAGAAGCTAAAGGTGGCTATTAACATTCACTGGGGGCACCTCTGGGGATATCCACACTTTCTTCCCTCTCACCCTTCCTTCCCCTAGAGCAGTGGATAGTTTGGTAGTCACAGCAGCTTGGAACCTCAATTAAGAGTTCATATCCTCAGCGCAGCAAGCAGTACCTTAGTTAATAAAGATAAAAGAAGAAGGGAATAAAAGGTGGAGGAGGAAGAAGGGAAGTGGATTCCTATGGATTAATTTCAAAGAAAGAAGTGTACCTACCAAATCTTTTGCATACCACATATGTGTTTCTTGTAATTCTTCAGTCCTCTGACTAAATAAATCACACTCTGTGGTTGAACAACAGTACATAATGCTATGCTTTGCTTTACTGAAAAGTGTTCCTATATGTATAAAAAATTATAATGCTGTTCTGGAATAAGTTCATTGTTACCTTTTAAATACCATGGGGAAAAAAGTTGTGTGGTTTTTTTTTTTTTTTTTTTATTTATACCTGGTGAGAAAGTTTGATAGTTTTTAGTCTGACCCAGGTAATTCAAAGAGAAGCCCAAATCTGTATGTGGCAATGTCAATGAGTGATAAAATGTATTGCTTCATTTAAAGTCATAAACATATTTTTGGCTACTGCTGTGTCAGAGAAGACATAAGCTTGCTTCCTCCCCTACCCCAGAGTAAAGGAATAACTATCCTGGTTTTACTGAAGTTTTGCTAACTGGATTCAGGTGATGAAAAATGAGTGCTGCCCAAACTTGGCTTCTCTTCATTATCCTTAGCAACTCCGTATGTTTAAAGTATGTTAAATATGCAGTGCCTAGAGTAAGAGAGGAGTGATCACAGAGAATATCTGATACATTTCAGTCCACGGTACTTCTATTATATCATCTTTCTGTGATAAGCACCAGTAAAGGTAGTAGTAGCATTCTGCCCTTGTTTGGAAGCCTCCTATCGTCCCAAGCTCAAGTTGTATTCATGCAAATATTTGTCCATCTGCCTGCACAAAGAGTATGCATCTGTGATGCACGTAATGTGTATGTTTGCCTTTGTGCCTGAATTTCAAAACTCTTGATTTTAGTTCCTGTTGGGAAAGAAATATGTATTATTTCCTCTCTATTCCTTTTGTTTCATATGGAGTAAATAGCAGGGGTTTCTTCTGGAACCTGGGACCTTCCTCAGTTTGAGGTTTAGTTGGGGTTCTCTGTGTGGCTGTGATTCTTAGTATGGTTTATTGTTATCTACTGTTTTACTCACAAAATGTGGAGTGGTGTTGCCTTTCAATGTTCAAAAAAACCCAAACAAGGAAGATTATACTTTTAATTTCCTTGGAGCTGTTTATTGTTTATTCTTGAGCCAAACCCATTTGGTTTGAACTGGAAATTTAGGCAGTTAATGTGAGCAATTCTAAAATCCCATTGCAGTCACCCTTTGACCCTGACTTTAAAAAAGTTTTAATATGCAGAGGATTAAGAAATAGAGTAAAATCTAGTAAGTTTTCTACTTAAAAATATTACATCTGTTGTGGAAAGGGCTAACAATGAATATGTGAAGTTAATAGGCCCCAAGATAGCAGAAAGGTGAATGCAGTGGGAATATGATATCTTGGTGTAGAAAAAGAAAGTTTGAAACTTTTCCTTGGTCTCTGTATTACTTGGCTTGTGATGATCCACAGAGAACCGATCATTCAGAGTTGCCATGGGAAGTATTGTAGAATTTGTCTCCCAAGTCAAGTTACATTAGCTTCTGGCCATAGGAAATGTGAGGCATACAGAGGAGATACGCTGGTAGCTTAGAGTTAAGAACCTAGTGCAAACCTTTTCATAACACTGTTGTGGAACGCATGAAGAGGCTTGAGAAAGTGGAAGGGGATGAAGACAGCCACCTCTCAGAAAGCTTGGGTCTCCTTGCTGTGAAACAACTTTGAAATGCCTAACTAGGTTGTATGTGAGAGCTGCTTGATCAGCGGAAAAAGTTCGGTGAAAGCATAATTTAGGTATGGAAATGAAGATTTGTAATTTGCATGGTTACAATAGGGCACATTATAACATTTGATTTTACTACAAAATACTTTGATGAACCACACATGACTAGGAATGATTATACCACCATGAAGTATTGTAAGGATAAAAAGGATCAGTGAATCATAGTGCAGCTGGTGGTGTAGAGTTGCCTGGTTTCATAGTTCCTGTTAATCAGAGGTTGATGGCTAAGGAGAAGTATCCTGAGTACTGTTTTTTACGTACATATGTGCTTTAGCAGCATTTAAATTATTTAAATGGATTTAATTATACAGTCTGTTCCCTAATTGAACTCGCCGGTACAATGATACCTTGCAGTACCTATGTCAGGAAGTCCAGAAGAGAACAAAACTGATTTCCTTGCAGAATCTATCTGCTCTGGAAGATGCTTACTTTCAAATGCAGAGATTTACGGATGCTGGGGTGCTTTAATGAAGTTAAACTGCTGTAACAATCACAATAAACACAAATGGAAGTGCTTTTCTGTATTTACTGAGCTCTGTCACCTGTACTTGGACAAGCTCCCCCCTACCTACCAACTTTTAACAGCAGATTTTCATATCTTTTTCTTCTTCAGTGGCTGCTTTGTGGCATCTAGTCACTTCAGACTTGCTGTCTTTCAGGTCCAAGGACTTCTGTGGTGTTTGTTCAGCAGACCAAGTTCAAATAATGTTGCTGAACTGCAGGGTGCAGTTTAGCATTGTATGTAATGCAGTGTAGCTGAGAGTTGCTACTGAACAGAGTTGTTCCCTCCCTGCCCTCACCTGCACATTTTTACTGTATCATTTCGGTTCGATCTAGTGATCTCTGGCTAAACAGTGAGCCTGTTCACTGCAATAATCCAAAGGAAAACTAACAACAACATTTAATAACCTTTTGACCGAACCATCTCAACTAATGTGTGGATAGTCCATGGACCTAACCTGAGAGGAGGATGAAATGCATGACCGTACCTTTTAAAGATAATGCTGTCATAACTGTGGAGTAAGAACAAAATAAAACTGTCTACAAAAGTATTTCACCACTGTGACTTGTGGAGGTGTTACTCATTCACATCCAAGCTGCAGTCAATATTACTGAGGTGAAGAAGTTGACGCCAGGTGTTTGATATGTGTGAATTACAAGTGAGACCCTTCAGAGGGGTGAGATGTTTTTACCATTTCTATATCTGTACCTCACCTTCCTGTTTATTAAGAACCCATTATGAGTTATTTCCTGGAGTCTAGCTGTGACAGTCACTGTAGCTTGAGAAAACCCCCCAACATATTATCCACAAGGAAGAGGCACTGTGCAAGGGACCCACAGCCAGAGCTGGTCTTCAAGTTATGTGTTAGATCACACTGAAGTATTTTTTTCCAGTCTTTAAAAAAACCCCAACATGCTTATTGTAAGAACAGCCACAGAGGGAAATATATTTCTGTATCCTATATGGAGACCACTTTAGAGATGACAGAAAGTGGAGGATTACTCCTAGATTCCAGCTATCAGTAACTCTGACCTGGAGTTATACATGGACCACTGGTTTTAATAGCTGCTGAAGGACCTGCTCTCTATGAATGTGCATTGTCTGTGTTGGAAGCCTTTGCTCTCTGTGACATTTGGTGGCAACAAGATTTGTATTTTACTTATGTGTGTTGTTTACTTCAGTGCATTTTTTCCACATTTGCATTGGGTGCCCTCTTCTGCTGTGACGATCAATGACTGGTTTTCTTCATTCACTTCTTGTGTGCCAGTCCTGAATTTATAGATGGTTTAGCTGTCCTTTTTCAGAACTCAAAAGTACTTAATCTCCCCTTGTGTGGGATTCACTTCCCATCTCTTTCTTGTTCTTACCACCTTTCTCGGTGCCTTTTAAGTTCTACAGTGCCTGTTTGAAACACTGAGTGAAAGAGAGGGGTGGTGCCACAACTGCCTGCAGTACTCAAAGTTTATATGCTTGAGTTTGTTCTGTGGCATAATAATGTTTTGGGTTTTATTCTTTCCTTAATCAGTTGTAACATTTTGTTTGCCTACTGAATATCTGCTGAGCCCTGAGCTGATGTTTTCAGAGAGCTGTCCACAGTGACTGCAAGAATTCTTCCCTGAGCAACAGCTAATTTATATACATTACCGTGTATGTGTAGTTATGGTTATTTTTTCCTATTTATGTTTCTTTGCACTTACTGGTGTTAAATTTCATCTGCCGTTTTACCAACCAGTCACTCGGCGTCATGAGATTCACCTGCAGCATCTTGTACATATGACTATTCTGAGTAATTCTGTACAGACTGCACACTTTTCTGCTTATATGTCCATGTCAGTTCTGGACACATTCCTTATTGCTTGTCTCTGCTGGTGTGGCAGAAGAGTTCATGTCTAGCAAGAAAACAGCAGCTGCATGTTCTGTTTTGTGGCAAGAAAATTTAGTGGAACTTTACGGAAAAGTCTTGATGAAAAAGATTCTGACAATGTGATAATATACACATGTAAACAAGTGAACAGAGAATGAGGTTGTTGCTAGAAGTCATGGGTAGTTATGGCTCAGTTCACTGCTGTGTGAGAACTCTAGCGACATCAGCAATGGCAATTGCTGTCCTGAAGGTTGACCAACATCTTCAACACTTTGAGTGTATTTTAGTCACTGTCAGCTGACCTGAGTAGGTTTATCTGTTCTGGAATATTCTGAATCACTCTTTAGGTTCTGTTAACTTTATTGAACAGACCTCCATTGACAGACGGTGGAGGTACAAACGCCATCTTGTAGGCAGACATGTACATCACAGAGACCTTTAGGACCTGAGGGACATCTGTGCTTTATGAAGCATCACTCTAACCATAAGCTGTAGTGTTTTGACTGTAATTCTGTTACATTTGTGTTTGGAGCAAATCTTAGGAAGTTAAACATTCAGCTTTATTTCAAGGGGAGTGTATTGTCTCTCATGAGGTGAAATACTTTGGTTTTGTTTTAGTGGGAAAGAGGGTTAAGGCAATATTGATTCAATACTAACAAACTAAGAATGGCAAGTTCAGCTGGTGAACTGAAAAAATCGGTTATTTGCACATCCCTGGTGAGATGCTAACACACTTAAAGGCTAAGTACTAGAACACTGGGAAGATTTTTTCTTCTTGTTTATATTTCCACTTTTCCTGATTTTTATGGAATGCTAGTAACCTACAAATGTAACAAGTTGAAGGCAAAAAAAAAAAAAGTAATTGTAAAAATTGTGGTTCTGATATATGGAAAACTGTTTTTGCATTGGTCGCTTTATTTTTTTATTAAAAGATCCAAGGGTGTAGTGACAGGAAGATAATTCTTTTCTTAACAGAGCACATTAGGACCATGACAGAAACATCATGTCACTGAAAGTCTGTCTATTCTAGAGAGGGACAGGTAGTGAAGTATTTAACCGATCTTTATATAGCTGGACAATGCCAAATACACAGCTTCTTTAGGAAGTCCAAAATGGAAAAAGTTGGAGCTTCCATACCTGAACTTTTAATCTGAAAGAGTCTGTCTTGTGGTTTTGTACCATTTTCTGCTCATCAGCATTCAGCAACACTGCAGGATAGAGGAAAAATACAGAAGCATAAGAAAAAGATAAAAGGAGACTGGGAGCTGAAAAAAGATAAATGACTTTGCCGTCAGTGCAGTATAATGAAAATCAAATCAGTGCTTGGCAATGCACAATTGCCTGGTATGGCTAACCCCAGACAGTGTTTTAAGTAAAATGCATGCCTTTTGTATTTTGTTCTTGTATTCATATAAAGATAAATTACTTTTTTGTTAGTTGATTGCAGGGAAAATAGATATCCTGATTTTGTAAAGTCATAAGGATGAGTGTGACATGTGTTTAGTGTTTGTTTGGTTATTGGCTTTGCCAATAATGGAGTTTTGTTGTCAAGGTAAGGCCTGTTACAACCCCTTTTTGTTTTGTTTGACCTGGGTATAAAAAGAATTTACAAGCAAGATACAGTCACCCTAAAAGTGTAAAACAATTATTTGTTTGATACCTGGGAGTTAACAAGCTACTAGGCTCTATGTTAGTGTGCTCTCTATTGCTCACAATCTTTGCTGGCCTGGCAGGCATTGCCTGGGGAGGAAAGAATGTCCTGTGTGGCTGCTTTCAATAGACCCTCAGCGTTGCTGAGCTGCCATGTATCACCAGCTCTGATAATACTGATGGCTGGAGATGATGGTTCCCAGTGGGGCCAGCTAACTTCTGCATGGTTTGGTACCATTGTATTGGTATTTTCTTCTTGAATCCCTGAGCTAGCAATGATGTTGTCTGGATAATATTAACCTTTGCAACTTTCATATTTTTTTCTGTCTCCAGACTTTCTCATAGCCCTTCTTCACGAGTTACACAGCTAGGCAATACTAGAGCTGGATGTTGGCATGTGGGTAGCTGAACCCCTGGGTGGTGAAAGCAGAGTTACCAGGGAGGATTATAGGCTGTAGTGCTAGTATTTACATGACCAAGTTACACTGTAATTGAAAGTAGTATAAAAAATAATTTTAGCAAACTTATCAATTTCTTTTTATCAAAATAAATAATAAAAGTACCTTTTCTGTGTTATTTTCAAATAATATTAATGTTTCAAATTATTATGCATTGGCACAGTGCTGCACTGTTTGTGGGAAATGCACAATGGAAACATAATTCATTTTAGAATGTGCCTACACTGGCATCAAGACACAAAAAGGAATCCACAATAACTTTGAAAGACTTTTGCAAACTTGCATTTTGTTCCCGATTGGATCTGACAATGTATTTTTAATGAATGTAGTCTGGAACATCTGCAAACTGTTTGCAAGCTGGAATTTTCTTTTCGAATAGCTGACTGTGGAATCACAAACTCTGTAATCATGAATGCTGTGTTTCCACATTACCTATTTGCAATATAATATAATAATAGCAATAATGAAATCCCGTCCCTCCCAGTTAAAATTCAATATTCTGGATAGCATTTCATACCAGTATAATGTGTTATTGGCTGTTTGTCATGGCTCACAGATGACTGCAAATGGCCTCCAAACACCTTGTACAGCTGAAAATACACTTGTTTTCTGGGTTGTTCCTTTCCAGCTTCTTCATTTTAGTAAGTGAATCCCAGAATCCACCAGTGTACAGGAAACTTGTGAACCAGAGCTCTTCTTTCTTTCCAGGTTAGATTACAATGTATAAACCTGTTGGGAGCCCTATTTTTGTGTCCACAGAATGAACTCAGGTTGCTTCTAACTCTCTCATCATGGGAGTTAAATGAGACAGAATTGTTCTCAGGTTCATATTGTTCCATGCATTCCTGTACTTGATAAATATTTGATTCTTGTGGATTTTAAGGCCTTGACTACATCCATATGAATGCAGTGCAGTGTACAGCTAGGAGAGCTACTGGTATATAAACTAGCAGGGATAGGTAACATAGCCGCTAAGGTCAGGTGTAGACACACCACTAATTTAAATGGAGATACTGTATAGTTGTGATCATGCTGTGTAACGCGGGAGTAAATGCACCGCAGATCAACTCTTCAAACATTGCAGCATTCAGTGTAGACAAACCCTTAATCTTGTATTTACTTTCTTGGCTCAGTTTTTCTTTTTTTAAGCTGCAGGACCAAAAGGGGATGAAGCTATCAGATCTTTTCCTTGCTGTGCTTACTACTGGCTTGCTTATGTGATCGACCTGGTAACTTGGTCTATTTCTATTCTTGACCCCCCAGTGACCTAGGATTTGGAGTTTGTTCCAAAATACCCTCTCTTTTTAGCATGTGATGAAGAGGCTTCAGCTTTCATGAGCTCAAAGGCCACCACCTATTAAACTGTTCCCTCCCACCCCCCACCCCCCACCCCCCTCAGTACTACCATACCGGTTTCAGAATGCCTGTTGCTTGAGTCTGAAAACCCCTTGCCCATCTCAGCAGTAATGACAAAGTAAAAATCAGCATTTAAAGAAGAGTAATTTCTCAGGGTCTTCCATGAAAGTGCTTTGCAGAGTGTGCAAGTGCACCGGTGAAATTTGGGTCAGAGAAGATCAATGAAGTGTCCTTTGCTGCAGCTTAAGGGTCTGTGGTGTGGTGTTGAAATGATGGAGAAGAATGTGGAGAACGATGGCTGTTAGCTGACTTACAGCTATTGCACAGCTCATACTTGACCCCATTCCTGCGTTGGCATAAAATGAATGAAGCACGTCTGTCCTTTTTAGGGAGAGAGTAATCCTCAGTGGAGTACAGTGCAAGTACAGCATGGTGATCCCTTAATGGACACTGATTTAGCTGCCTCTGGAATAGAGTGAGATAGCAATGTCAGCATAGTGTTGTGTCTCAGGTCATTTACTGTGCTGCAAGTCAAGGCTTATTAGCTTAGACACAGCTCTTCCTCTGCTGTACACGTGTCTCTGAGCGATGCTGGATTGTAACACGCAGCGATGCCAGTGTGCCTGCTAGCTCTTCTGTGCCATGCTCTGCTGCCTAGGGGAGCTTTCTCCTCACAGGCACAGTCCAGGCTTCTCCTGAGGTTGCATATGTCTCTATGCGCCCTCTCCTCTAAAAGTTTACCATTTTTTTGAGACTGAGCTCACCATCTACAAGGCTGCCCTGATCTTGTGGTTAGTTTGATGGGGGGTGGGGGTGTGAGTAATGAAGCCTTTTCATCTTATTGGAAAGAAAAACAGAAATGAAATACTCTTTAATTGTTTAACATAACCTGTGACTACTAACCTTGTTAATTTTTTTTTCATGAGCAAGCAGGGCAATGATCGAATGCAGCTGCAAATGTCACAAGATCTGTTTGGATCTGTAAGTGTAATGCACGGAGGCACTTGGGAACAGCAGCTGGCTGGGTAGTGTTTGGGAGTCCATGAAGTGAGCAGCTGGAGGCTGTCTCTCAAAGGCTTAATCCTCTGGGGTGCTGATGATGAGATTGACTCCTCAAATGAAAGGCCAAAGCTTAAAATGTTTGCTAGTTCAAGGACCAGTCAATCAGCACTGTGAACATGCGGTTCAGCAGCAATGCTTCTCCCGGGGATTTCTTTCTTGTTCCCTCATCGCTTCCCCCCCACCCCTTTTTTCTCTGCCTAATAGGAAATGAGACAGCTTTGAAGATCCTCATGAGAAAAGTGTAGTAGGTATTTTAGAGGTGGTAGCCACAAGTTGCTTGAGAGCTTTAGGCGAAACTGGCAGCAGATTATTAGGCAGTGATACTTATACAAATGTTTTTCTTAAAAGCTTCTGGTAGCAGTTTCCTTTACTTCATAGGCTGATCTGAAGACTCTCAACTTGTTATTAGTTTATACTTTCATAGCCTAGCTCCTTCAGTCCCCTCTGTTTTTAATAATCTTCCTGCATCCCTATGATGTTAGTGACTGTTTGCCTCCTACAGAAGTCAAATTTTCAAGCACAGGGATCCCACTCCTCACTGATACTTTCTTGGAGATAATTAGAGTACACAAACTGGGACAGCATGAGACCATTTATCCTTCTCTTCCATGGTCCTGCCAATGACAGAGTCAAGCACCAGAAACTTGGGGAAAAAGCATACTTGAGGTCCTATTCTGATATGCCAAACCCTAGAGAAAGCTTCCGTGCAAAGTCACTGCTTGATCCTTTCCAGTGTTCGTATCCCATGGAAGCTTCCAAAAGATTTTGCATTTGTTCATCAGTTACTTACTAAAGTGCACAAGGGCACTTGCTGCCCACACACTGTTGATATTGCCTCTAGTAATTGTTCTTAATGTTTGCTAATCTGCAGATGCGTCAGTTGCAGACACAGTTTATGCTGTGGGTACAGGTACCATGAGAGCAAATAAAGCCTGCCTTTTTAAAGGTTTACTTTGCACTGTGAAGTCAGGGTATGCCTCATGAGAGGGAGTGCTATCTTAGGCGCTTAAAGTGTTAAAAAGAGAGAGACTAATGAAGCTGTTAAATTGATGTGAATGTCAGCTGGAAGCTAAGCAGGGGAATAGCTTTCTTCATCAACTAGGAAAAAAAGAAGGAAGGTCTGTTCATATAACGGTGATCTGCTCCACTGTCAGCAAAGGAACATATCTGCACAGTCTGTTTTATTGTGCTAGGAACTGAAGAAATGATTGTGGTAAAAATGCCTTTGTCTTCCTATTTCCCTAATTGGCAGGCTGTTTAAGACATTGTGTGAGTTTTAGTTTTTCGTGCGAGTTCAGTATTGCCTGCAGTATGATCGCCATGCTTGCAGCATCTAGAAGTTTGGAAACCAGGTCTCAGAAATATTTCCTTTCTTTCCATCTTCCCATAATCCATCAGACCATGTTGTTGCTTTGTGCTAGTTAGCTTCCTGGGGAAGGAATTATCTTGACTTTTTTATAAGGGAGGGTTTTAATCCTGTTTCTTCTTGATATGATCCTATTCTAAACAAACTATTTTAATTTAGTGCTAACCAGCATACGTGTATGAATGAAGAGGTTAGCTTTCACCAAATCGTTATTTTGGGAAACCTGTGTGATAGTCATCTAGACCTAGTTTAATCTCAGCTGGTTAGCTGACTGGCTAGCTGTCCAGATGTAAACCAGATGTGTTGTTTGAACTGTGGCTGATCAGAAAGTGTTAGTAAATTGGCCTTTTCCGTAGGCACGCAGAGACTATCACTGATTAACTCGCATCTTCCTAATAGGAAATATGTCTTGAGTAGTGAAAGTTTTAAGATGAGGAATGTAATGTGAATGATAAAATGTGCAAAAATAATTTTTTATAATCATAAACACCTGAACATTTCATATATTGAAAGGGATTAGATTAATAACCTTGCAGTTAAACATTACATAGTTTTTTATTTTAATTTAAACAATTCACATGCCATATTAATGTGTTCTGTAGATTAAACCCAGCATGCCTCAGAGTATTATTCATCACATTTGTCTAAGTTTGTTATATCAGAGTACTTGAATTTTGCAACTTTTTCTGTCTTAAGGTGCAAAAACCCCTCTGTTTGCCAGTTCTGATTCTTCGTGTACATGTGATCTGCCACTTCTCATCTGTGTCTCTGCTGGTTAGGCGGTTAATCACTTTGATCCCTGGTTGTGGCCTTGATCTTTCTAAGATGGGAGTCCTGAGATAGGAATAATGTTCTAATTGATTCAAACCTTCTATTTTGCTTTCTGTATTTATAACTCAATTTGCCTTTGGAATTTTTTTTTCTCCCTCTTCTAATTCGTGTGTTTTACACTGAGATTGGTGTGCTCAGAAGGGATCTGGAATCTGTCCAGCCATGGGTTGGAGAAGTTATTGATAGGTAACTACTGCTTACCTGATTTATTTTCTCTGGCTGAAGTGCTCATTCTGCCCATGGTTTTGTCAGAGGCTAGTTGCGCAAAAGTGTTTGGATACCATTAACACATTTAGCTTTTTTTGCTTCATCTTTATATTGTTCTGTGGATTTGGAAGGTTTATAAAAAACCTTTAAAATATTAGTTGAGAGTCAGAAATGGAGCCTTTAATGAAGCTTTTTTAGTGGGTTTTAAAGTGTGTCCATACAAAAAATTTGATTTCTTGTTTCCCTATTTCGTGGCTTATGGATTTTGCTTTTATTGGCCAAATTGTTTGTCTCTCTGCCCTGACAAGTTTTTAGCCTGCAGGAACTCTCACTGTTAATATGGTTGCTGCTTTTATTGATGCAACCCGTTTTTGTTATGGATTTTATACCAGTCAGAGCACAAAATTTCCCATGTGCATATTTTCCTCCATCCTAAGGGCTAGCTATAGTTTTTCAAAAACTATTGTGGGCTCAGTCTAGCGCAATGCAGACTTGTCTACAAAATGCTGAGTTTCCTCAGTGCCAACAAGTTTTAAAGGGTACTTTAAAATTCAGCACCTTACAGTACTGATCTGTTTACCTTGCAAATAGTTTTTCTGTTAAGTTTACATATAGCTCGCAAGATACTTTCTTGTGTTCCTTTTGCTTATTGCTGCTGTTATAAGCTGTGTATTGAGTAAATGCATTTGAGCTAGGCGATGAGCTGTGCTCCTGCTTTGCTTTTCTTAGGACTATATTTTGTCATCGGTTCTCTTTATTTACCACAGTTTGGGGTTTTTTTTTTCTGGTTTGTTTTTTTTTTTTCCCCCTAATATGAACTGAGATTACTGCAGACATAAAATGAGTAAGGTGAAATGTGTATCTGCCAGACTATGGTTTCCTCTAAGATTGTGCTGAATTTGATGTGAAACATGAAAGTACTGACGTGCGCTTGCAAACATCTTGGTTGGATTGTCATGTACAGTATACCTCCTCCCAGTTTTTTTGTTACACTGTGGACAGCCACATCAGTAGTGGCTATTTTGTAGGGGACCCCTTTGCTGAAATCTCTTACTTTTAAGTGAATTAAAGTAATTACTTTTAAGCGATCGATAAAATAGCCTTTCCCTTTAAACAAAGATACCTACTTTCAGCATGGTATCCACTTGATGAAAGATGTTATTATGTGAATGGGATTGTTACTGTTAGACATGAGTGAACATGGGGAGTTTCAGTTTTCAGAATGCCTTCTGAAGTTGAGCAGTTTCAGAGGTACAGGTCTACAGTTTGACATAGAGTTTAGGTCTGGCTTTTGAAAAACATATTGTGACTGAGGAAACTGAAACCAGGATATTTTATTTTTTTAAAATTTGTAATAGAAAAGATGTTGTTTTCCAGGAAATGTATTTTAGGAATTGTAATTTTATGATTTATGATGAAAAGATGATTTATCAGTTTGGGGCAGTAAGGAAATTCAAGTTCTATTTCCAGCTGTTTTTCAGATTTTCTTTCTGATACTAAGCACAGTTTTCTTCATCCTTCATGTATAAAATGGAGATAACAAGAGTTAATTTTCCCTATGTTTTGCCTGTCTCTCTTCAGACAGAATGATTTGAGAATAAGTCAACTCTCACTCCTATTTATGTATCTGGCTGAGCACAGGGGAACCTCATTGTCAGCCTCTAGACAATGCCAAAATATAAATCAGCAGTTAGAGTGGCTGCAGATTATAATTTCAAATGGAATTACTCTAAGGTAACATCTGTGTGCTTGTGACAGAGCAGTCTCTAGCCAGATGAAATCGGTCATGCTGTAGGGCTGCTGAACATTGTAGGTCACTAGTTAGCACTTTCTTTAAACTTGCACACTTCTATAACTCTGTTTTTTATTAGAGTATAGGTGAAATATTATTTATTAATGATATGCGATGTGAATGCTTTGACTATAAAATAGCCAATGGAAAATACTGTGAATAAGAGAATTCTATTAAATGTCAATCCAATCCCAGTCCAACCAAAGGAAATGGAAACTATCATTAACCCTTGGAATACATCTGCTGCAGATTTTTCCTGGAGGAAAAAGCCATTCTTACATCATTTTACCACTACTGTTACGATACAGAGTTTTTATGTGTAAAAGGTAAATAATGTAAATCTTTGTGCTCTGTTTCTTAAAGCTATGCTGATTTTTCACCTTCTACAAAGAACTGGAAGGGTCTTTAACCACTGGGAATCTCAACAATTTAGACACTGAATTCCCCATAGTAGTGAAGTTTTTCCTCCTAGCTTGAAGGTCTGTGATAACTCAAATTTATCTGTATCCAGTCTATCATGGTCCTCTCATCTCTCCACAAATGTTTTCTCATTCTGTCTCTAGCACTGACCTGATGGGTGACCAAGTGAGGAAGCTGGGCTGCCTGGACACTATCCACCTGGTTGGCATAGTTGGATAGATCATGTGGCTGACAGCTTGCTGTGAGATGAGATGAACTCTAGCCTGATGTAACGGAAGAGTCAAGGCTGAATGACTGAGTATGTGATGCTGGGATCGTGGCAGTCTTAGGTGGCTGAAATGGCTATGAAATGGTGTCTGTAATTACATTTGCTATACATTAGTTGTTAACATGCTCACTTTCTGTCCCTGAGCCATTTCAACAAGATGATACAGATTCTGAGTGCTCTAAATTAATCTTAATGGCACTGTGGTCAGTGACATAGCCACTATTTTATTTTATGCCAGCTGAACATTGGTTGGATTTATGTGAGAGTGCAGCTCATTAACTTTCCAAAGTATTTTATGATCTCTTCTCAAGTTAGAAATTGTAGCGTATCTTCATGACAGTGTTGCCTCCTGGTGGAATGTATTTTGGTACCTTTGGCTGGAGCTGTCAGCATTTGTTTTTCTTCAGATGAGAAACCGATACGACAACTAGATGCTTCTCCCATACAGTCATGTTTGTTTAGAAAGGAGATGCAGAAAACTATCCTCCTGCCCCCCCCCCCCCCCCCCCCATCTCCTTCACAACTCTGAAAATACATAGCAATCTCTTTACTTAATATTCCTTATTTCTCCACTGTCAGTTGGAACTGCAGAAGGTTCTTTCACTACTTTCCCCTTCAGGATTGTGCTGTGAGTTTTTTTTTTTTTATCCAGGAACATCTGCTATGTCTGTTTGAAGCCTCTTTCCCCTTGCACTGCAACAACGTTCAGGCACCTCTGTGCTTGCATTTTGTTCCCTGAGACTCCCCTCTACCAGTAGAACTCCCTCCATGTCCATTTCTTTCATATAAACTTTATTTGTAGTGGTGACTTCTCTTAATTTGACTGGTTTATTAAACCAGTTAAACCTGTCTTGAATGAGGATGGAAAGATGATATTTGTTTACTTCAAAAAAAGTTCCACCCAATCTCCAGCAAAACTGTTTTCTCAGAAAGTATCAGGTCATTGAACTCTTGACTGTTTCCAGCTTGCTTTAAAAAATACTTCCTAAATTTATTAAATTTTTTTGGTTATAATTACATCCAAAAAATGCTTAGTGCAGTGCTGTGTGTGACTGCTTAGTTTGGAGAAAAGACATCTCCGTGAGCTGTCCCTTTGGTATTCAGTAAGCACATTTCATTACCATACAGTCTCTTTTGGGTTTTGTCCGTGATGAATAATGAATAGGAGATTGAAACAAGGCATTCTTCTGTGATTTGTTCCCATTATCAAGTTTAACTATGTTCACTACAGCAGAATTGATATTTCACTACAGCTACCTCTCTCTTTCTCTCCTTCACTCATCAATGTAAAATTTATTGCATTTGAACGCACAAAACTTGTGAAGTTATGCATGCACGTGAAACAATTCATACCCGTTCTTAGTGCAACTTGGCTTGTAGCTTGTTCGCTTATGTAGTGAAGTGTTACTTCTTTTGAATTTATCCCATTTAAAAACTCATTTGAGAGGTAATGCCTTGTTTGCAGAAGGGAGGTTTGTAACCAGGGAGGCTGCAGCCAAGACTGTTGCATCCAGACATCTGTCTGCTGTATTAAATGTGTGATGTGAGCATATATTTATCTATGTAACAATAATAAAAGCAGTACCTGTCCTTAAAATAGTCAGTGAGCAAAATAATGATAAAAGAGATTTCAGATTATCAAGTAAATTGAAGCTTTTAAGTACAGAGGCAATGCATGTGTTTTTCGTTTGAAAGTGTCACTTGCTGCAGAACTATTATGGATCTTGAAGCAAAGAGCATGATTCTTCTCCCCCTTTATAAAATTTTTCTCCCCCTTTATAAAATTTTTAAGTGGCTGCTCTGCTGAAATGTTAGGGTGTTCTGAAACATATAGATGCATGTTTGAGGTTAAACACGTATTTAAAATTAAACATATGCATAAGTGCTTTCTGAACTGAGATTTTTTAGATCATTGTGAGTTCGGTCCCAGATGTACCAGCGCTGGGCTGAGCCTGTGGGTACAGTCACACAGAGGGCTGGAGCTAGTTTGGAGGGGCCTCCCAAGGACTGTGCTTTATGTGGAGTCTGCTGCTTTTGAGGAAGGGATTGAAGAACAAGTGTTATTCCCAGGGTGGCATTTCTGACACCAGTTGATGTGCAGAAACATCTGTAAACATGTTAAACATGTAAAGGGAAACATGTAAAGTAAACGTGGTAAAGGGAAAGCCCTACGAGTTGCTTTAAAACACCTGAAAAAGTTAGTTTTAATTCTGCTTGAAGTAGGTGGGAGGGGAAACTTGGTTTTAATTGTGTATTCCTGTGTTGATACAAGGTTACCTAATCCATGCTTGTCTGACAAAACAAAAAGATTTAAAGTTGTCAGACTTTTGCTCAATTTCTGTACCCCCCATTTGCTCCCAATCTGTTCAAACTTAACTGCAGGTAGCAAACTGGACCAAAAAGGCACAAAAGGGGGAGGGAAAATCAGGACAGTAGCAACATGGGTAGATGCCATCCTTGGAACATTTCCACATTTGCTTGGAAAGATGCAGTGCCAAGCTGAAAGAGAGAGATATTCAGGTCTCTTGTGGTCCCACAGGCCTGTGTGATGTGACAGCATTCAGGGCTAGGTAAAGGGGCTCTGTGGATGGGGGTACTTTTGGGAGTGGTTTTGTGTAGTTATGTGTGCGGCAATGTACGTGGTATCAGACGGTGCGAACCAAGGGCTGGGCTTACAGATGCATCTTCTCCCCTTGTCTGAAACAAAGGTGGCCTTGTTGTACGTGATGCTGTGGCAGATGCAGAGCAATGATTACAGCTGTGTAAATTCTGTGTCAGGACGTTTTCAAGATGCAGAGAGTTATTTTACTTACAGCACATGGGATATAAACATAAGATAAGTCAGCAGTCCTGTTCCTCATGTTCTGAATTATCTATCAGTGGTCATGAACACAGCACTGCCATTTAAAGGAATATTTTTAAAACTTATTTTTTCTTTTTTTTCCTGTGCACTGCCTAACAAAGACTATTTGAGTAGTGTTCTATAAACATGGGCTGTAGATAAGGCAAACGCTGTTGGTGAGGGTTGCCTTGACAGAATAGTCTCTAGCCCAGAGGCTGGATCAGTCATGTCTCCTCTGAAAGTCTGATTTAAAGCCCCTGTACGTATCAGGAGTCACTCAGTTGAAATCAGCGGGTGTTGTGTTAGGCCGTTAGAGCCCAATGAGCCATCTGCTCTCACAAGCTTTCCTTTGCTAAAACAGAGGTGCCCTTTATTGCCTTGGAGCAGTATTTCTCATCCAGTGAGCTGTGATCCCCCCCGGGCATCAGGGAAGGCAGTGATGGCAATTGGAGTGGTCTTAAAACATGGAAAAGATGGCTAAACATTTAAAGAAAAGATGCCTTGCAGAATGAATACAGACTGTTTTATGGGATTACTATGAGCAGCAAACTTTACTATTGCAATAAATGAAAGAATAAAAATATGTCTTGATACCAAGCAAGGTGATGCTCTGCTAAAAAGATAACACTACTCTAAGGATGAAGTTTGCAAAGGGGATGCATACATAAAATAGAAGGTGGCATAGAGAATCATGTCTTCAAAAGCAGGCTTCAAATGTAGAAGTGCATATTTGATACTAAAGTAAGAGGTGGGCTCTGGTGTATGGCATGCTTCAGGCTTGCAGGCCTCTTACTGTAACATCCTGATTTCTGCCAGGTTGTCAGCTTCCTTAGTTCTCTGGGGAAGCAGGTTGGCAGGCTTGTGGCACATCTAGCAAAGGTTATTAGTGTCTTCCTCTAGTGCCAGAGGGAGAACATTCTGTGGTTCTTTCTGGTCTTCCTTTGTCTTTGGTGAATTCCTGCAGGAAGGAGGTTGGATAACAGTCTTTTTGCAATTAGACATCTGTAAATAATGGATTTTTAATTTTTATGTCCATGGTCAAAATGCTGAATGTATTACATATTCCTCCTACCTGCAAAGCAGAACTGTACAAAGCCTTCAGTTTGACCTGAAATATTTCAAAGAATGTGAAAAAATGACTGCAGATTTTCATTTACTGTTCTTGAACCCTTTCATAATTTTCTTTTTTTCCACATACTCCAATTTTAATGAAAAAAAAATATGTATTTTTAAAATGTCAAAATAGAACAATTCTACTTCCTGTGAACCCGTCCTGTTTATTATGTGCTGAAATTATCACATGTAGGTGCAAAGGAGTCGGGACCTGCCCCCGAATTTATGTTGACTGAACTTTTTTTTATATTCATAAGTATTATGATAGTGTCATTACTAATATGTTCCTTCATAATATTTTTCTGGTATATATGTCACTTAGACGGACAGGGAGCTACACTGCATCAGGCCAAAACCAATGTGCCGTGAATATACCTGTTATCTAAACCAGTCCTACCTTACTAGTTCCCAAACATGGAAGGTGCTTGGTGCAGGCTGTCAGGTGGCTGCAAGGCTGAATGCCATCTTTGAATTCCCTCCCTACCTCTGCCACCGGAGTTGCTATGCAATATCGAGAGCAAATCACATAAACTGACACAGTCTCATTTAGTCACTAATCGTGTGTTACTAATTTTCTTAATACCCAAACTAAGGCACCTGTGACCAGACTGAAAGCTGTATAAAGTGTTCACCACTGCAATAAGATATAATGGAAGCAGTGCTTTAAATGTGTGCAATAAAACTGTTAAGTATAGTTGACAGAGAGTCTCTCTTTGTTCTGTACTTCCTTACATGAAAATAATAGCATAACCTAACTTTGCAAAGATTGTGAAAAAGAGCTTTGCGAATATTTGCAACGCAGTAGGTGCCATTGCAGTGAGTGATGAATTACACACCTAAGCTAGAAACCTATTTATCTTTTGCAGGAGAACACATACTACTTTTATTTATATTTAGGTCTGACCCTGCAGAAGATTTTTCTGTTCTTTCTCTTATTTAAATTAATGTAAAATCAAATTCACAGCCTAGTGATCAAACAGCCAGTGGGAAAGTATATAATAATTATGTGTTATTGTTCAGTCCAACATAGTTATAATGTAACACAAGATATCCGCCTTTTGAAATGAGAGCAGTAAACAAACAAACAAAACAATATGCTAAACAAATGTCATGTCTTAATCTTCATTCTGTTTTATTTACTTAAGCTCCTCTTTGGAGCAGTATCTGAAAACTTTTCAGTCTTTGTTACTTAACACTCAGAATTTCAATATAAGCTAAGGAAATAGTGTAATCCCCATTTTATGGATTTGGAGATAAAACATGGTTAAGATAAGCCCATACACATTAAGGGACATTGGTGTGTGAAAGCCTGGGGGCTTCAATTTGAAGCTTATAGGTGACAGCCTTTAGGCTGAGCTCTGGACCAAGCTCCTTGTAGTGTGAATGGCACTTGAGGAGGTGTCATCCAAAACAGCCAGCCAGGTAGGCAGAGCCCTCTGCTAACCAAGAGGGAATTTTCCGAGGCCAGGGGTAGGTCTGCAGCGGTCTCTTTAAGGTTTCTCCATACATTTCATGTTCAGTGGCTGTTGGGGTGAAAGGCAGAAGCAGACCCAGCATCTGAAGATGGTTGGCATGCCTCTGCAATGCCTGGTGCCTCAAAGCCCCTGAGAGGCCTGGGCAAAGGCACCGGTAATTTCTGAGCTGTGTTCCAGCTTAGGGGTGACCTTGGTGTGAGGCATGGAGCCCTGGCAGTTCAGAGCTGTTCTGGGCAGGCAGAGATGCACCCAGGGAAACCTAACAGGCAAAATAAAATTGTATTCAATGTCACGCAGGTGGCAAATGAAAGTTTGCAGCATTGCGGTTTTTGAGCTTTGGTACTCAAGCTCCATCTCAGACACCATTAAATGCCTTTTCTACATTTGCCAAGACACACGTTGTAATGCAGAAAGTCGAACCTTGATTTTTCTTGTATGTACCTATTTTTTTCTTCCCTTCTGTTGTCCTGTTCCTTATTATGGACACATTTGGCCACTGTCAAATTGAATGATTTTTTTGCATACTTGGTTGGCTGATGTTTTTTTTTTTTCCTAATTTGCTGATACAGTCAACTGTGCCAGTAAAGCAATTAGGCAAAATTGTGTATAAAGGTTTAATGATACGAAACAGTGTTCATCACAAATCTAATTGTGATTCTTAACATCCTTCCATAAACTAAAGGTTTTGAGATGTTTGAATTAGGATCTCCGTGGTTGATATCTATTTTGTTAAAAAAATATATTTAGTTTAGTATATAAGGGAACACTTAATGTACATGTCACTGTTAACTTTGGAAGGAAGCAATAAAAAAAAACCCAAAAAAACAACCAGTGACTTGGAGGTATTCAGATAATGAGTTTTATGCTTTCAGGTGGTGATTATGAGAAGTCTGCTTTATTACATGTCTCATTAGGTTACACTGTCACCTGTTTTACATGACAAGTGACAACTACGTGTGGTTGATTGTGCACTGAGTAATACAACAGAACTACAAAAATATAAAGGTGGACATAGTAACAACGAAGAATAATGTGCCTGCATGCTGAAAACAAAGAGATAGTGGATTAAAACAGAATTGACAGGTACAGTGTGCTGAGGTTTGATATCTATTTTCCACTCGGATAACTGAACTAGTTCAGGAAAAGAGCAGTAAAGCAATATTTGGTGATGCTTTCACTGAAGATGAAAATCCCATTGGCTTTTCTTGGTCCAGAACAGAGCATTCAGCAACATTTCAAAACTGATATTTCTCCTTTATGTTTGCATTGATGTTTTCTGATTTCTGCCCTGCTGCTTTTCATGGAACCCTGACTGGGATTTAATCCGAACACAGAAGGTATTAGCAAGTCAGATATTATTATTAGGACTGACATTTAGTAGAGTCTCATTTGTATCAGGTCATTATGTACAGCAGGGAGAGACCTGCCGGAGCCACTAGAGACAAAGCACACGCTGCTTCCATCAGACAGCGTATGAGGAGGGAGAATGAGAAGTGGCTCTACTTTACATCCCTTTCTTGGTTTGCACTGAGGAAGCGTTAAAGACTGTAAGGATGGGGAATAGCGAGTAACCTGGCAGTGCTTTCCGCTACCTCCTTTAGCAGGGTCACGCTTGAGTGCTGGATTATGAAGGTGAGTTTTGTTCACTTGGCTGTTCCACGTAGTCAGGTGTGTGAGCTGTTTTATACTGAACACAGTGGTCTGTGGCTTGTGTAAACAGCTTTAATTTACTGCTTTCTGAAAACGGAGGCCTGAAGCAGTTGTGGAGGTTTCAGGAATGTTAATTGTTTGTGTACATGAATGAGCTTATAAATGGTTGTTTTTGCAGTATTCCATAGCTCATCGAGGGTAACTGTGTCACTGCTGGAGAAAAGAAAAGAGAACGATTTTTAATTTTTTTTTTTTTTCCCCCAGTCTACTAATACTTTCAGGGCTTGATATAATGCGCCTTTAACAAACCATGAACTTCTCTCCTACGGAGCCACTGCATCCTGCCTACATTCAATGTAGGCAGAGAACCATTATACTAATCCACTCTCCCATCATATCTCTAGCAAACACATGTAAGTGTTTTCTTGGAATATTTATTTTCATGCAAGGAGCATTAAGTTTTTTATTTGGCAACATAAGTAGGAGATTGTGACTTCTGAACTTTATAACCTTAATTGTGAAAGTTCTGGTTTTCAGCTATGACATGTTTTGACAAATGTATGACAGTCATATTTGGCTCTAAGAGAATAATCCTGCCACCTCACAACCACCTTGGAATATTCACCTCTGCAGGTAGGATAGCTTTAAAATGTCTTTAAAGATGCTGAAATGATCAGTCTTTCACTTTGTTTTTTAATAGGTGCGGTTATATGCAAGGCCTGATGCAATCCGAAGAGGATCGGGGGACTATGCTCTGAATATTACAAGGAGACTCATTGAATTTTATGAAGATTATTTTAAAGTGCCCTATTCCCTGCCAAAATTAGGTAAGATTTCCCCTAGTACATGAAGTTCACTCGGAAACGGAGCGTACTACATTTCAAGGTAAGGAATGTTTGGGTTAATTTAGAAGGATCAATAAGTAAGGAATTTTTCATCCCTTCCTTGCAGAGGAAGAGAGGCCAAATTGTCCCCTGTCCAGCATCACGCTGAAAGAAGCAGAAAGCAGACAGTACTTAAATTTGTTAGGCAATTGGAAGAGAACTTGAGACCTGTCACAGCTGTCACTGATAATTGGGTTAGGGTTTTTTTTTTGATGCTGTTTATTTTGGTCCTTGCTTTCCTTAGATAGCCATTGGGAGATGTTTCTTCTGTAATGTTTGTATCTTGATCCCTCAGCTTTAGGTAGGGAACAGAATTGAAAATATTTGTGGAAACTGGGAACCTGTAATAGTGCAAGGCTTTATTTTTTTTATGTTGGCATACGTGGGTTTATTGATGATGATTAGTACATATGCTTAATTGTATTGTTGCTTATTGAAAGAATTGCTGTGAACTTGTTTTGCTGCTCAAATGACCTAAATCTAAAAGCTGCCAATTTCTATTATTTTTTAAATAGTTTCTTGTCCTCCTTGCTTTCACTGCAATCAGTTGTTATCCTACACACCTGAATACTTTACACCATATTATTACACCCTCCCTCCTTTGGAGCATGCTTGATCAAGATCCAGAAAAGTGTATTGCTCAGCAGCAGGAAGAGAGCTTGTATTTAATCAAAGCGTTAAGAATTGGAACCACAGGTGATCCTCTCAGGAACTTGGGGTCTATTTCATTAATTCCCTTGCCTGCTGAGTAGCTTTTATTAGTCTTACAGCTAACGGTGTAGAAGATGAAGTAATTGATGTTGCTAGATGAGGGTGTTGCATGATATTTTTTGTAAGAAAGTTGTGGAATTTGTTTCTTGTCTTTAAATGATGGATTACAGGCATATGGGTTAAACATGGCACATGCATCAATCCTTCTGTGTATCCTTTCATACCTGGCTTCAGGTATGTAATGATAATTTCATAAAGGAAGTTACAGACTTATAGGTGCCAAAAATTTTGAAGGAAAAAAATAATCAGAAACTTTCCGTTGACTATGAAGGATGAACATCATTACTTCAGGTAGTCTACTGAGGATGCTGGGTAGCAGCAGGCAGTAGTGACTGTATCTGCGTCAGAGTATCTTTCACAATTGCAACATACAGTCTTTCAACTCAATGTGCTGTATGTGTTATTATGCTGTGATATATCTTTAAAAAATATCTTATTGGAAGCAAGTATGTTCCAGTATGGATCTCTTTGGAACAGAACAGGAGGATGTGTTTTTTCATCAAGTATTTCTAGTGAAATTGTTGAGTTAATACGAATACTTCTTGAAAACTTTAATTATTCTGTAGTGATTCTATAGGAAATAGTTTGCAAAGTTTTGTCTACTACAGTAAGGTTAAATTTATTTAATGTAAATATAATAAGGACAATTTCAGAAGTCAGTGATATAAGTATTTTCAAAAATGTTATTTGCGTATGAACATAGGTATGTTTGTTCCCAGCTCAGCTGAACACTGATTACTACATTTAAGCATGTGCTACTGCCTTTAACCCTAAGGACTGCTGAATTTATATGTATATATATTTTTTTACTGGAAAATGGAAATTTAGGGACAGTAGTTTGGTGGGTGAGTAGAAGGACTAAAAGTCTTTCTGTGATAGTGATTTTGCAGTAGTATTAAAGAATTTTCTGAAGGAGAAGACAAACCAGCATTAGCTACAGCAGTGGAAGGCGTGTGCATCAGGAGGATGCATTTATACCAAAAATGTGCCTGTGCTCTCTGAAGCCTTGGAGCTGTCTTGATACACTGCTGTCACTGCTGCAAAGGTTTGTGTACTTCATTAAAGTTTTAGGACAAATCAGAATGGTTTTTGTGGGACATTTTAGGAGTTTTTAATTTGATTTATAAATTAAATGTGAAATGCCATCAAATGGGAGTGAAAACTGAAGAATGTGGTTTAAAAAGCCTTTTAAACCTGTCAGTTTTGTACAAAAGCATTCTATTTCAAATGTAGATGTTTTAAGACATGAAAAATTTTGTTTCATACATTGTCCAACTCTAACAAGAGTGAACATAAAGAAATGTAATTATTTTTATTGAAAACACAATTTATGTTTTCAAAATAATTCTATTGTTGAAATACTGACTAGTTTACTATGCAAGTGCTGAATCAGCTACTGAGCAATGTGTTGTTAGTGTCGGTCCTGTATGCTGGGAGGGGGGTGTATGTGGGGACAAGGGACCTGTAACCCTTGGTGAAGCACTTCCATCATGTATGTGGGCATCCACTTGAAGTCTGTATGTTAGGAGTATCTGAGAACATGTAGGCTTTTGGGATGTGTTGCTCTGTCAGAGGGATCTGTGTTCATTTGCTCATTTCTTATGTCATTGAGGTCCATTTCCAAGGATCCTTAGCATTTGAAACTAGTGCTTCTCATCTGAGTTTTTAATAAAACAGCTAGTGTTCTCTGTAAGAATCACTTTGTCCTGACGTTCTTGACTACTTGACTATTTTTGACCAGGCTTTTTTACTGTACTTACAGGCAGTCAGATGTCTGTGGTTGCTATTGCCAGTTGTGGGCTCCTCTGACTTCTTGGCAGCCTCTATTACTATTGGGAACTGTGGAAAATCTGAGGGAAGCTTTCTGTCACCCAATGACTAAGATTTTTTAGGTCTCCCCTGGTCTGTATGAACTTCTGAATGCACTGGAACAGTAGATCTGCTTGCCAGTTGATGTGAATTCTGGTAATGAATGTGAATTGGGGATTTTTCTAATTTGAATAACCAATTTCCACAGTTAAAAGCTTTACTTGGCTTGTAGATCTGTGCTTTTTTTCTTGCATCGTACTCTGAAATGGAAGGTGCTTGTGTAGTATTTTAAACTAATAATTTTTGTATGAATTTCATTTCTGAAAAGTAAGTCAGGTCTTTAAAAAAACAGATTTTTTTTTCAAGACTGTAATATCATTATAAATGCTAGTTAAAAGGAGAAGTGGATAAAGCATTGAGTTTTATTTAATTCTAAAAAGATAAGCAGTAGGGTTTTCAATTGTGTTTCTATGGCTGTTGAATATAAAATATTCTGTATTTGTGTCACATATTTATTTTTAATTCAGTTTGCAATACGAGAAAAATATCTTTGTATGCCTAGAGCTTTTCCTTATGAGGATTTTGGAGACTGAAATAGTTTCTCTATGGGGAATGACCGGGTGAGCAAGTACTCTTTACATGTGGACAGTTGTGAATGATTTGGGGTGGAGGGGCTGACTGCCTTTTCCAACCAAGACTCAAGGACCACCCAGTGAGGTTAGCAGGAGACAGGTGCAGAGGACACAAAGAGATTCACTGTTGCTGCGGCAGGTGGTAGGCTTGCAAGACTCCTTGTCAAAAGAGATTATAAATGCAAAAAGATTATACAGGTCCAAAGAGAGATGTGGATGAGTACTTGGAGGGGTGGTCCATGGGAGGAAATCCCATGGTTTGAAAATAGAAGCTATGAAGTACTGAAGAGAGTGCTAATTATACTTCCCTGGTCCTACTATTTCCTGTGCATCTGCCTGTGGCTGCTGTTGGAGAGGAGAATACTGAGCTAGGCAGTCTCTTTGTGTGAGCTGGCAAGGTTATCCATGTGTTTGTAGTCTTCCAGTTTTCGTAGAATCTCTTTTCCAGAATATTTCATGTACTGGAACTGGGAAACTTCATAAGGCTTCATTATGAAAGACTGCTAGAACTTGGTGTGGTGCATAAATGAGCCACTGTGAAGAAACCCAAGTGAAGATTTTTGGGTTTCTGGGCCTTGATTTTCCTCCTCTTAACAGCATTGTGGTATCATGGTGTTAGTGGGATGCATTTACTTCTTCTGTAAAAAACTCACTTTACAACTCAGTATATTTTATTCTGAGTACTTAATTTAGACACCTATGTAATTAGCATAACCATTATGGGTCCTGTAAAGGAACTTGGCTGTCTCAAGGGTTAGGCATACAGTGCCTAACTCAAAGGCACTTTGCTTGGATTCATTCAACTTTAGGCACTCCACTGGTGTGTCTAAAATAGAAAGCTGATTGCCCTAGGTTCCTTATTCATCAATGGAAAGGAGATCTTCGTGGAGGTGATTTGAATCTTATATGGGCAGAGTCCCCTACCGGAGCTGCCCAAGTAAGAGGTTTTATTAACCTCTGAGCTTAATTTGTCATCTGTATCATTAAATTTTTACAATATGCAGACCTGTGAAGGAGATGTTTGATAATGGAGAGGTGTGAACAGGGTTGGGAAGAACGTGGCCTTTTCAAAGCTTTTAATTCCCCATTGAAAGTGGCCTGAAAGGTGGAAAAATGAACAGCAGAATTTCACTTTGGGACATGGCTGCATATGTTACAGAAAGGCTGAGTAATGGTAAATCCCCTTGCTGTTTTGTCTTGAGGTCAGCAGATAGGAACCAATATTTAATTTATAAATAACTGGATTTTTTGTGAGCATTATAGTGTTAAAATATATCTTAAAAAAAAAAAAAAAAAATCCAAGACTTTAGGAAGTATCTTTTTTTGTAGATTGGCCATGCAGCAAACTTTGGAGTTTTATCTGATACAGTTTATGGTGGGTTATTTCCCCCCACCCCCTTACAGGTATGTTCAAGGTATTAATTCCCTTGATAATGCAAAAATGATATGGTCTTGTTTCATGCAGCATAAAACACTTCAAAATTGTGAATGCAAAGTCACAGAAAGCTATTTACCAAGGGATTTAGCGAATGTGCTGCACAATGCAAGACAAGATTGGACCATTAACATTTGCTCTTGAGTATTTTTGGAGAACAGGATTCAGTTTTTAAAGTATGTCATGGAAGAATTTAAACTCTGTCTTACGATGTAAAAAATAGCTCAGCCATGTAAAGAAAAAAGTTCAACAGGAACTGTTCTGATTTTTAAAGGAAACTTAATCACCTCTGCTCTGTTCCCTGACTGTTGTCAGTATTTTAGTGAGCAAGACTGCTGCTGCCTGCTGCTGTGTGAGGTATTGCAGGACCAGAATAAAAGTGTTGGATGCTGTTGTAGGATAGCCAAGTGACTTACTGTGAGCACTAGTGATTAACTGTTCGTTTTGATTTGATTGCTTTACTATCAGCTTGACTATTTGACATGTTCCTAACCTGTTCATTGCAGTATTGTCTTCTGCTCTGCGTGATCTTCCATCATCTTCCTCAGCACTCTTTCTGCTGTGCCACCGCTTTCTTACTTCCCTTTTGTTTATCCTTCCTCCTGCCTCTGATGCTCCAAGGATGAACCTCCATGTTGTTGCCTGCATTTTTTGCTTTAGTTCTGCTCAAAGTTTCACAATTCCTGCCCTCAATACTTTGCCTTTCTCCCTAGCAAGGTGAGCTCTTCTTGCCACCTGTCCAGTTCTGACCTGGAATTGCTGTATTACACCAGGCAAGATAGCTCATTTTTCCTTCTCCATCTATAAAATGAAAGCAGTAAGTAATATTTTTTGGTCTTGTTTTTGCAGTAGTTGAAAATGATTGTCAGTTTGGTTGCATCTTGATTAAGAGGTTGCCAACCTGAAAATTTAAGAAATGCTGATGTGGTCTAACCCAAAGCATGGCAAGGCTTGTAGAGTTTCTTAGCATTCTTAAGACATCATAGCTGTAGTGTCTATGTGAACTGTACACAGTCTTTCTGAAAGAGCTCTTCCACTGAGAGAGAATCCATCACAATCCTGTAGGAGAGAGGGAAAGGAACGTTAGAAACGGTTAAGTCTGAATGAGTTGTTAGTTATACAGTCTTCTGAATTGAGAAGGAAGAGGGGCAGAAGGGAGATGCTCTGGGAATGGCATAGAAAACTTGGAACGAGGGAGGGTGGGAGAGGAGACACTAAGGACCTGATTCATGTACCTAAACATAATTAACTGGTATCTTTTATAATGCCATGGAGTATCCTGAAGACCCTTAGCTGCTGCTTCTGCTGGCATCCAGGTTAGATCCTGTTGGGCCATGGCTGGTCCATACCAGACAGCTCCACATAGATTTATTTTTTTTAATGTATTTTGGCTTTTATAACTTAGCCCCATTTGAAATGGTCAATCTCCCATGTTTAGGCAGCAAAATTGACATGCTGTTTTCTTTGACCAGCTACTTGAAACAAGCATAATGCCTGTGCACAGAGAGGACTATTTGTTGGTACAGAGCAGTCGTACACAGAATAAACTATGCCACTTTTACCCTGATGTTTGAAGCCTCTGTTTGAGGTTGTTTGGTTGTTTTTGTTTGTTTTTTTTTCTTTTTAAATTTCTAAGCCGTGAGCACTTCAAAACAGCAGCTGGTCAGGGCTTCAGAGGGAAAAATTCCAGCTCCAGCCATAGTAAAAAGCTATGTTTGTTCTTAGAAATAAAATACTTTTTAGATAGCTGTGGCTAAAGTAGTTTTCATTATAGCTTCTTTCACTGTGCTTGAGCAGAGCTCTCATCCCTGATTGTCTTCTCCAGGGCTGCTAGTGATTGTCTTTTTGTTAGTTTAATCATACTGTTCTTGACCAGAAATGTTCACTTATGAATATCATATTTTTGAAGGGCAGTACTGATTTCTGCTGCAGAATAGTGTTGTTGGAACCAGAGTGCTCTTGACCATGGCCAGATTTTTAACTTCTTTTTGAAGAGGAGGCTAATGAAGATTTTTGATAACCTGTTAGACCTGACAGTTGAGAGGGTTCATCAGAGACTTTGACCAGCAGCTGAAACCTTTTACAGCAGCAACTGTAGCTTTGTCATAGGTAGAAAAAGAGTTTAGGGCTTGCCCCCACACCGAACTTCCATGTTTGTATAGGCATTGGGTGCTGTGGTTTTTATTATGGGATAGAGGCTATATGTCATTAGGATATTGGAAGAGTTACTTTCTGTGCATGGTATGGCATTGTGAAAATTAGCATGTGGAGATGAGAGCTGCATGGCAGAAAAACAAATACAGAAGGGTTTGGAAGAAAGAGGAATGATGTCACTGAGGATACTGTGATAGATTTAGATGGCGCTCACGAAGAGGGGTGTGAATCCTTGGACAGTGTGTAGGAAGATTGGATTGCAGTAGGATGTGCTAAACTAGGAAATTTTTCCTTTTAAAAATCATACCTATAATGATTACTTTGAATGAAAGTAGGTAACATGTTTGATCTATATCAATTAACTAGAGTACTGAGGAAATAATGGCCTTTTCTCTCAGAACTGAGGTAGAAACCTGGTACTGTCTGCATCTGAAGCAGTGCTCATCTGCTCAGCTGTATTGTCTTTTGATGGTAAAGGGAAATGACTGTTGGTGACCTAATGAAACATGTAGTCCACCTATACAGTCTTCTGCAGTGACTGATGGTTTAAACAGCACCTTCAAGATAACTATATCCACACACAGAGCTCACAGAGCAGTAGTAATGTGTTCATAATGGCATCATTTGAGTAAATAAGAAAGTTTACTGAGGACTTACTTGACTTGCTGTAATTTTGTGTGTTTGGTTTATATTTATAATCATATGATAAATTTTAAATTAAGATAATTTCAAATTAATTTCATTAAATTCCAGTTTTCATTTAACCCTATAGTTTCAAGTGTGGTGAAAAAAACAAGGACACTGTGGTGACTTCTGTTTTTTCATGCATGTGAAGCAGAGGCTTTCCTGCCTGAAGAGTGAAGCTTAGTGATATCAAGCTATTATGCTGATAAGGAAAAAAAAAAAAGTAACAGAGTACTGTCCACACCATCAAACACCAACATAGTTCACTCAGACTTTTTTTTTTTTTTTATATGTACAGTTTGAGTATAGGACAATTTTAATCTTTTCTAAGGGTTTCTGTTGTGACTTGATTGAAACATACTGGAGCTGCAGCAGTATGTTTCAGTAGTATTTTCTCATTCAGCATTGCGGTAAAGGTTTTTGGCCTCCTGCATTTCATCTGAAAAGTAAAGAAGACTCAGTTACAGGCTAGACTCAGAAACAAGTTCAAATGAATCTAAGAGGAGCTATAAATGATTACAATGGACTCTTTTCTCACAGTCCTGTCTATAAACATGTGTTCTGTACTAGTTTTAGCTCTGCCTAGTGTTATGCTTGCCGAACCCTGCAGTTGCTGCATTAGCTCTCCAGTCCTGGAAGAGGTAATGTCATGACAAAGCCTGTTCAGACTCTTATTTCAGAAGGACAGCTCATATAGCTTGAAACTTGCAGAGCAACACCAGTATAGCCTATTTCCTTGGTTGAGGCAGGCTAGAAAGGCTTAAAAGAATTTTCTGTTGCATCTTCCCCTCACTCCAGGCACTTAGAGCTGTTATGGTTTGCCCAGCTCCCTGTCTGCTTTCTTTTAGGATATCCTGATGTTTGAAAAGTTGTTAGTTGAAAGTTTTTTTAGGGTGCTTGGCTGTAGTTTCAGAGCTAATTTGTAACTTCTACCATGTACTCAGAGTCTGTGAATGGTTGGAATGACAACTTCTATGCAAAAAGACTAAAAGATAAGGCCAAGAGGGTATTTCAACAATACTTTCATTGCATTGTTTCTTCTTCAGAGATAGCAACTGTTTTCACAGCAATTTCGATAACATTGCCATCATTTTCATGCTGATTAGGACTTTTAAGAGTGTGTGATTTTTATTATTTTTCATATCAGCATAATTGCTAAACTTAAAGGAGAATGGAAAACAAGTTGGTTGGTTTTTTTTTTTTTTTTTTTTTTTTTTGCTACAGCACTGGAGAAGTGTTCCCGTTAACTCCTCATGTTTGCAATTTTAGAAGGACTGTGCTGCTTTGGGGTAGTTTGTTATACTCTCCAGATGTTACTGTGACAAAGTTTGTTTTCAATTAGATACTGATTTGAGGGCATCAAATATATTACTTTGAGAAACAGAAGTTTCACTAGACAAAGCTGATGAGAAAGCACTTTGTATACTGACTCACTTAAACTGACTTGCATTTGGTTTTATTTGTTTTCTTATGTTGATCTTGAAATATATATATTTTTATATGTATATATTTCAAAAATTTGACCTTATTTACACTTAATGTAGCACCAAGATCAGGAAAACTCCTTAACTGTCCCTACCAAGAACATTTTTCTTCACTGTGGATCTTTAGTGCCAGTAAGAAAATAGATGATTGAAGTACACACACATAAAAATAACTATACAGGTAATATTCTTATTAGGAAATCTGAAACATAAGAGTTATGCATTACTGATGCAGTGAGAGTTCCTAAAAAGTAACCACTTACTAATAATGTCCTGAATATCAGAAATGGCTTAAAGTCTATATGTAGATGTATAAAATGAGCTTTCATGTCTTCTGTACTGTAAAAAAAAACATAGATACAGACGTAAAGAAGATACATTTTCATGTATCATCAAAGAGCATGAGGAGTTTCTTTCAAGAGATTATGTCAGTGTCTTGAAAAAGATTATAGCACATTAAAGTGGGGCTTAAATAGGCCAGAGATTTCTGTTCATAGGAAAGATGTGAAGAAGTATGTAACTACAGAGCTGAATAAACCTATTGCTGCTGCCTAGATTCTGCTGGCTTAGTTATAAACCTTCCACCTGTACTAGCTAGCTTCTGTAAGCTACTGAAATTCAAAGGGATGTATGTGCTCCCCTTTTATTGCTTTTGCTAAGGATATTGTAACTGAAAAGATATCCTAACACAATGAATTATGCTACATTTGCAGCACTATGCCTGAAGCAACTTCATTTTTGCATTAAGGAAACCAATGACTTTCAGTGTAAAGATGAAAATATATAAGATGGCTGAACAACTTTCATCAAAATAAGTGAATTGTCACTGTATGTTCCCTCCCTCTCTGCATGCTGGCAAGCTTCTTAAGATGGTATATGGACATTAGAAGAATCACTTAATAGAAATGCTGTGGAGATCTCTGGCAGATACTGCTAAACTTGCTTTCCGTGTTCTACCTAGCTGTGTATGAATTCTCCTTTCTTTGCTTCTAATGTATTTAAATGCCATCTGCTTGTATATTTAAAATGTAACATTTCCAGATTCAGGATCACTTCTGTGAAGACTGCGTTTTCCTTTGCTCTCTCTGATTCTTATCAGTAACACTTCTAACAAAGCTGTCCTCGTGAAGATACATAATTGTCATAGCGATAACACACTTCAGGAAGTGTATTAAGCTAAACCATCTCCCACTGTTCAACTCAAAAATATGTTCCTTGTCATATGTTACTCCTCACTGAAATTAAACTCAGGCAATATTTTAGTCCTGAGAAACCAAGTCACTTTTTCTCCTGGTGTGTTCAGCTTTAGCATAGCTGAGTGTAGTTCTGCTGTTGTATGTTACTGGACAGTTGAATCCCTGAGCAGATGGGAGGGGGAGGGAAGGGGAAAAATGCACAAAGGAACTTAGAAATGTATTCTGGAGACCCTTGTCACAAGTTTCTGCAGCTATTGCTGTCTCTCTGGATGGCTTGGATAAATCTTTAGAAACTGTTTCAGAATAGCCCCCAAGTTTGTGGCTTTATAACAGAACCCTCAGATCTGCAACGCTAGAGGACTTGTCAGTGGAACTGATCATGGCAAAAGAGTTCCTATTTGTGTTTTATTCAGCAGGGGGTTTGGTCTGTCACCAACACTATGACATTAGCCATAGATAGATTTCCTTTAAAACACGTGTAAAAAGCACAGGTATTTTGACAGAACTTTTATTACACGTGGCTATGTTTATTATGCAACTCCTAAAACAGTAACAAAAACTAGTCATTGAATTCCTCGTGAAATTATGTGAGGTATTCCCATGGTTGTTATAGTACCTAAGCATTTTATAATCACTACTGGCTGTTTATGCATAATGCATTTGGCAAGTGGAGAAGCACCATGGTTCTGTTGTCCTATTTAGGCAGACAGCTGAAAGCTAAAGAGTGCTGAGAGGTGAAGGCAGGCAGATGTTTTGCTGATCGGGCCTGTATAAAATGTTCACTTGTCAAATAAAATTTGAGTATGTATTGAAACAGAAGGCAGTTGGAACTTGCATCCTTTCATAATTAAATATTGATTTAGTTTCATGTGAGGGGCATGCAAGTGGCTTCAATATTTCCAACTTCAAAATTGGTCTGGGAGTTATTCTTCCTAGTGTGCTAATTCTCAGGCATGGAAATATATAAAGCTTCACAAGACTGTCAGCTGTAACTTAGATACATAGAAAAATGCATTATGTGTCTTTTCACCGTTAATGTAAAATGGTTTCCTAGGCACCTATTCTCCGTATTCTTGAAATGTTTTAAGTTTTGGCTCTATTTTAAGGTAATCACAGACAACTGAATTTTATGAAGCAGCATGGTGGTTACTCAATAACAAACAGATTCATTAGGAACGTGGTTTTATGCTGCATGCCATCTCTCCAGGTATTTTCTGGAGAAACCATACAACGATTTCCAAGTGATTAAAAGGATCTGCACTGTACAAGCTATGATTGATAACAGAATGATATAACGTAGCTCTTAATAAAAAGTTAAGAATCTTGTCAGATGAGACCAAAGGATATTCAGGAATTGCTGTAAGTCATTCAGAGTAACAATGAACAGACTGCTTCCTGTGATGCTTATGTTGCATTTGGGGACAGCTGGATGAAAGTCCAGCCCCAGAAGAATTCACTGTGTTTTATCTTTACCAGTCTATATCTTTGGGAAAAAAAAAAAAAAAAAAAAAAAAAAAAAAGGCTTGCTCTTTGCAATCAAAATACCATCGCTGTGTGGCAGCTCTGATAGTTGTGGATATGGAATATGAAATGGTCAAATCCAAATACTCAGTGGAAGGATAATTTAATGTTGCAGTAGTGAAGTGGAGAAATAAGAGTACAAGTGAATATAATGCAATTTTAAATGATAAAAGCAGATCTTCCTACAAGTAGATCCAGCCTCCCAAAACTTTGCATATATTTTTCTGTGAATGCCTCTGTAACATTAATCTGTCTTTCAACCATACATATGTACACATAGACAATGCCAAACATATGCACATAAAATACAGCCAGAATAATATGTATGTATGACTGTGATCCTATTAATTAAGGTTATACAAATACTTATCTGTAGATCAAATCCCTGTCAGCAGGTGCCACAGTCTTTTATGGAGGATCACCCGGCCATAGTTCCTACCTTTCTGCTATCCCATGTAATGGGGCCAAGTCTGACCATAGGACCAAGAAGTGTTTGCAGCATGGCATAGAGTCTGGGAACAGGAAGACTCACTTCCAAGCCAGAGATGAGTTTGGATCTGTGGATCATAAGAGAACTGGGGCAGCGTGCTTGCTTTCAGACCATTATCTGAGGGTCCTATGGGGAAGAGGGGTCCTGTTTACTTGTTGTGGGCTGGACGTCCCTTATTCCACAAGTCTTTCTGACCTTTTTCTAGCTGCCCTGTACTTGCAGATCCTCGCTGCAGTACTCTCATCAGACTCAAGAAAGGTAGGGCAAGCAGACTCTGTCCTACATGCAGTTTCTTAAGACATTAACTTCAGTGGTGTAAAGTCATCTTCTTCCCTTTGATTTTTGGGAGATTATTTTTAATTATCTCTTTCCAGAGATCTGTTTTTCAGGCTGGTCCCACAGTTTAGCTGCACTGCTGAGAAGCAGTGAACTGTAATGTGGAGATGAGGACGGGTGTCTGCGCTGTGGGTGAAATCCAGAACTCCTTAAGACAGCTCTGCTCTCAGTATTCATGAACCCATAACCCCATGAAGATTATAGTCACAGATGGTACAGCAGGGTAAAGTTCAGAGTAATTCCAAAGTAACTATGTAAAGATTTTAATGTTTTTTGTATCTGTGGTATCAAAATCGGGGACCCCGGCATCAGGAAGCCCCCCTTTGCTGTCTGTCAGCAACATAAAGGTGGCAGAGTGTAACTCACCTAGCAAGAAAGAACTGTCTCATGACCTAACAACAATGGCTCATTTCCATTATTCAAGTAGCCTGTAAGTAAAAGTTGGCAGACACAGAAACTGTAAAATCGTTTCATGTCAATATTCATATATAGGAAGAGGCCTCCTACAGAGATAATAGGACTGGAGATAATACAGATGTCTCTCTTCATATCAAAACTTTTGACTTCACAAGCAAGTTATTTTATATTTTGGAAGGTAATTCCATGCAGAACCAGTCTTGTGACAGCATATTCTTTGATCTTTTAGACTGGTGAGCTTTGCTGAAACTCGTTTTAACACTCCTACCTAGGAATTTGCCTTCACTGCACATCCAGGATTAAGGCATTTTGACCTTATGATTCTGAACAAGTCCAGGCGGCACAGTGTTACTCTTTCTTTGTGTGAAGGTGGAACATTCCTGATAATGTTGGTATTGGTTCCTGATATTAAAACCAGAACTGCTCATGTAGGTGTATTTAAAAGATTTTTTGGATGTCTTCATCCATCTATCATCACTTATACAGGAAAATGCTTTTTTTGTCTTCGAGTTGCTAAAACCTCATCTCTGATGTAGGCCTTTATAGAACTGGATTTAGATAAACACCCACGTGTGGGTGGGTCTCCTCAGTAAGATGTCTTTTCTCTGCCCTAATACTCTAGCACAGTGTTCTTCCTCAAACTAAGCATGCTAATGAAGTGTATGTGCCATAGAAAGGCAGTGAGTTTTGATTTGTTGTTGGTGTTCCCTCAATATGCACGTTTCTAATTTTTTTTGTCAGTAGCTCTGTGTCTCCTGCTCTGATGGAGATGTTGCACTGTGCATTCACGTCCTATGAACCTCCTTCTTGTCTTGTGACTGACACTTTTCTAGAGGTGTGTGTGGAGTACCCCAAGGAAGGGGCATCTTTTTCACCCCCTCGGAAATCTATTACAGGGGATACATTCTCAAATGAATAGAGTATACTGCATTACTTTCAGGGTGAATTGGTTGTATGTTTGGTGTCATCTATTTTACAAAGTTGCACCTGTAAAGATTCTTTCTGTCTGTCTGTCTTTCCTTCCTTAGCAGGTGTTAGTAAAAATCAAATAGCAGATGCATGCATTGGGTTTTATAATAAAGAAATATTAGAATCTCAGCTTACATTTTTCTTTATGCTGATCCCTGGGTTTTACGATTTCTCCTGTTTGCTTTCCTGGGGAGGATTGACTGTATAGACTGATTGCCAAGCGTCACAGTTATAGGACTAATTGCCTCTGTTATCTTCTTCTGGTCTTTATGGGTGTGCCATTTCAGGTTGGTAACCACCTCTTAGTCAAGCTGTTTCCTATTTATATGTGATGCTTTTCTATGTTATACTGTGGTTTTCAGCTTTGCTTAACAGGAAGCTGGATCCTGTACCTTACTATTTAAAACTATCATCTGAGATTTACATCAGATTTAAAATTTTTGTGTGCTCAAATTGTAATAAAGTGTTGATGGGTTTTCTCAGCGTATTAAGATTTGTATTCCTGAAAAAGATTTTTTTTCTTTAGCCATTAAAATAGAGGCAAAAGATATTTTTTTTCCTTCATTTATCTCACCTGAAGTCTCACCTTATGACAATTGGGTTTATGGACTTGGATTTTATCTTGATGTTTGGTTTGCCAGGTAGACTGAACAGTTGACTCTGTGGATAATACTAGCTTCTCTTATGTTACTGTCTTAAGTTCTGCATCACTGCCAACATGACTGTGAAGGCAGTATAGCTGTAGAACTCAACAGCATATAAATAACCTTCTGTTTACCTTCTCTGCTCTCAACATTATTTTTACATCCACTGGAACTGTTCTATTATTGAACCCAGCTCTCCATCTTTAAACCTGAATGTGCAGCTCTTCTCTATTACGGCAATCTTTGCTTGACATCTTCCCTTCATGTTGTTATGCATTGTGATGAACAGTGAGATCAGGAATCCAGGTGCTGTTAGACTAGAAATTCAGCACATGGCTGGAGAGCTGCCAGGAGCTGGAATGAGTTGCAGATTTGAGAATCAAAACTGCCTGACTTTACTTGTGGACTACCAGCTGGTTGTCCTTGGTGCTCAGTATGAATTCTTGATTTATGCTTTAAATTTGATCTATGATTTAAATGGGATTGCACCAAAACATGTACTTTAAAAAGATGCTTTCTGACATGAAGATAACGTTCTGTCTGCTTGATCTTAAGAAGGTGATGTCCTATTTAAGCCTTTGAATTATAGTAATGTTTTCAGATTTAGAATGTTTTCAGGTAAGAGATTTTAGTCGGTTGGATCAGACTTCATTAATTTCCTTTATGTTCCTTTAAATCTTGATGTAATTAACAGATGTTAATTTATTTTCTTCTTTTATTCACTCTCCAAAGTGAAAATGTATGTTTGTAGAAGATGAGATTGGGGAGCGCTCATATTCTGTATTTATGTAGACACAGATCTTTTTAAAACAGAATTCTGAACAACTGTGTTGCTGAATGTACAGTTAAGGTATAGTGTATGATCAGTGCACATGGGTTTGTGCTTAAATTTCCCATTGCTGTGCACTAAAACTGAGAAAAAACATACCATATTGAGATCAGAGTATTTTAGATTTTTTTACACTTACCCCATTGATTAGTGTACCACGGCTACTAATAGCACATTTGTATATTGTGGGTCGCCTCAACTAGGCTGTAATCCCATCAGCTATCATAAATCAGACATGGCTAGGTGCGATCTGACTTTGCATGGAGGCTGTCTCGTTGGTAGAACAGTCTTTTAATTCAGTTGGAGATGTTCTGCTTCCGACCAACTCAATTCTTTTGCAACAGGATGAAATAAACCCAAAGAAATACTTCACCACATAGTGCCTTAAAATAGCTGTACATTTTGGGAGGTATAAATATGGATACTTACATTTGGTGAAATTCCAGCATAGAGTAAATTGTGTTTGTATATAAATGAATCTTCAACATCTAAAACCCCACTAATCCAAAATTGCTTCAAAATAATAAGTGATTAAGTCAGCATTGAAGTGCTATAAAATCTGTCATCACTCACTGTTATCCAACCTAAATTGTATACTTCACATAGAATATAATTTGTACTCTTATTTTTTCTTCAATGAAATTATATTGTTGGATGCACAGAATTTATTCTGTATATTGTCTATGGAATATATATATACATATGTAGTACAGAATATGAAATGAAAGTCTTGTGTTGTACTAAAAATGCCAGAATAAATTACATCCCATATATATTTTCATATGGTGATGGGTAAGGCTGGAAAAATACCTTTGTGACCAGAAATATTTGACATTATGAAGTATGATGACTATGAGGCTGTAGTTTTTATAAGTTTTTACAGCTTGAAAATCTGATTTATAAAAAGATTAACAGTGTTACTAAAGTGATTTCCTGGAATGGTAACATTAGAGTGTAGAGTGATATCTAAATAGGTTAAAAGCATTCCCGCTGAATAAGAATTGGAAAAATAGCCTTGTATTTTATGGTTAAAAATAATACTATTGATTTTTGTTTTTCAAATAGCAGTAGACGTTTTTGGAAGAAAGGCAGTTTTAAAATGTATCCAGTGTTTTTTTTCTAGGCCTGTTAACTGCCATACCCTCAATGGACATAGGAAATAGCTGTTTTTTTGAGTAAGAACATAATAGAAGAGAAAGAGTTGTGCAGCCCTATACATTCCAATGAATAATTTGCCAATGGAGATTTCAATTCAGTAGCTATTTCAACAAGTCATGTGTTTGAATTTAAGTACATGATTATTTTTACTGACTGAAACCTAACATGTTTAAATACCTCATTGCCCTGAACTGTTAAATACATAGTTGGGAGATGCCAACAAATGATTTCTAGCTGCAGTGGTATTAAATGTACAGAATATTTGGTAGCTAACAGATGTCAATATCAACTTGCTTACAAAAGAAATGTTTAAAATTCATGGAATAAAGTATAAATGAAGGAGAAGTTGAAATAGATTAGATGCAACACATTTATTTACTTGCAGGAGACTTCATTTTTGAACAAAATGGGTATGCTTAACTTTTTTGGCTTTGACTGTGCTGAGGTTTATGATCCGTAGGAAAGGAAAAAAACATAGGTGGTAAGTAATGGTTTGCAATTGGCCATAGTAAGCTTTCATTGCAAAATTACAACCAGTCTTTATGACAGATTTTCAGACAACTTTATCCTGATATCTGATTGCAGAATAAACCATTTTTCAAATTTCTTTCAGTAGTCTTTAGGAAAGAAGAATTTCATACAATATTTCAGTTAATGGAAGGGACTTACTTTCACCTGCGTTCAATCGAATTTTTAATAGGAATTTTCAGTCCTAGGTTTTCAGTTCTAAGTAATAGTTTCCTCTCAAATTGTTAGTGGATTCATTGTTTGCGTGTCATCACATACAAGTAAACTATAAATTGTATTAAAGTGCCATGTGCAGTTTATAAAAAGGTGATCTGCTAATTGATGTGTCATACTGTTAGAGATCCATGAGTAGTAATGTTCTTGTTGGTGCATAGTAGAACTGGATGGGGTCACCTTCTCAGCTAACACCTGCCTGAGGAATCTGTGGCTCTTTTGGACAGCACTTCAACATAGCATAGTTCTATAAAACACTCTCTCCAATAGGATTTTCCCATCCTGGAAACACAAACATTGGTAGCAAGAGTAACAGATCAGTAAACCTTTCCATCACCACTTGGGGTTTCCTTGAAATTACTGGCTTAAGGATCAAATCTTAACATTAATCATATATAGATTCAAGTTAAATAAAAATTCAGTTTGCTTTCTGGACTGAGAACTCTTCAGTTGAGCTTTTGAATCCATGGTCTCTTTTTGAGTCTACAAGTCTAGAAAATCTTCCTTGTTGGGTCCTCTCAGACTTTATTTTGGGCTGTGATTATACTAAACATTGGCTTCAGGAGAAAGCTGGCTTAGGAAGCTGTTCTGCCCATTACTGCTTCTTCCTGCTTCCCCCACATATGGCCCATTAAAACTGTTTGTTGGACGCTGCTATAAATCAGCTTGTTGAAATGACACAGGTTAAAATAGCTGCCAGAAAAGATTCCCCTGGACTTTTGGATTTTTTTAAAGATAAACATTCACTTTGTTAAAGTTACATTAACAACACCCCTCCCCAGTAAATAATTAACCTCCACAAAAACATTGCATATTAATATGAGGCAGTATTTCATGATAGAATTATTTATTCAAAATATAACAGCAATGGACTGAAGTCAGCATTTCTCTAAATCAGACTTAGAAACACCGTGTGGTTCTTTGTCAGCCCCTTTTCTAAGAGTCAGATTTTTCCTATGATTTTTTTTTCTCTCTGCCAACAAACTGATATTTTATTAGCTTTCAAATGTTTTTCTAAGCACACTTGCCATTTTGGTGCAAAAGCATAAGCAATTGAAAGTTCTGTTTCCCTTTGCAAATGAGCCTGAAATGAGTCACCACTTTTAAGTGTGTCTGTGATAACGTTAAGGTAGCTGGAGAAGTAAAGGGACAGATTGTTATTGTTGCTAGAAAGTTGTTAATCAGGTGAGAAATGTTCTTCCTCTATGTCTTTTCTTCGTTTCTATAAGATCTTACCTCAAGCTCTTGTTGACGAGATAGCAGTGAAAAAGGTTGTTGAGAAGGATATGGCTGTGGTCCCTTGAACAACTAGTATAGTCCCTTGTACGCTGTATCAAAAGATAGTATGTGCCAAGTAAATTATGTAAAAAGAGAGAATCATTTGACATTGACTTTTTACTGGTTGAGAAAGCAAATTGTCTTTTCTATCATGTTGTGGAGAATTTTCATTATTTTGCTAAATGATAAGTAAAAGCACCTGGAAGAAATAATCACAGAGAAAAGACCAAGGGATAATCTTCAGGTACAGCAAGATAATTAGAGCTTTAGCTATACAGGTTGTTTGAAGTGTGATTCCATGCCCAGTGGAGTCAATGGGAAAACTTGGAATGGTTTCCACAGACATTGATTCAAAGCTTTGAGCTGACAGAAGCAGCAAGCCAGTTTTTTGTTACTGTTCTGTGTGGGAAAAGCTATGCTCTGTGTCCATCAAGCAGTTTTATAAATTCAGAATTTCTTCACAAACTCTAATCTATCTCTTAGTGCTGGGCTGGTCTCAGGAACAAAGAATGTTGTCTTACCTTTGCTGCTTTCTTGTGTGGCTGGAACCACTCTGTTGCAGCAAAACACTACACAAATCCCTGGAAAGAAGCTGTCTCTTTATATATAATTATTGATTGTTTCTTCCTTCCCATGTCAGACCAGGGAACAAGATTCTCAAGACAGCAGGGTCTCTGTGCAATAGCTGAATATATGTCCTTTTTTGAGAGTAGATCAACCCTCTGTTAGGAGAGTCTGGTTAGGGCATCCTAAACTAGTCATGTTGTTCATGTGAAGTAGGTCTGCTGTGCCTTTGTGTTTTAGATGGGCTGCTGGGCATTGTGAAAATGAGGTGCCTGCTGGGCTGCTGAGAGAGAGACTAATACTGTGCTTCTAAGTATTGTTGGAGGCAGAATTGTGAAAAGTGGGGAGACTGTGTGGCACATGGCAAAAAGCCTCTTCAGGCTTTGCTGAATCCCAGTTCACTGCAAATCTGACTCCAGGTTTAAGTTTGTAGATGGTAGCTGTGAATTGGAATTCCCTTCTGGACTGGAGAAGTGACTTAAGGATTTCTGTATGGTCTATGGAGTATATACCTGGAAGTCTGTCTGCAGGAAGACCTTTTGCTGATTGGGTGCTGCTGCCAAGTTGTTGCGTGCCAAACAGGCAAGAGTCTTCTCACTGGTTCAAGGGAAGGGAGCTGAATTTTGTGCCTAGGTTTCTGTTGGAGACTGTCAGCAAGGTTTCCCTTGGTTTTAGATAGATCATCATCACTACCCTGTCTTTTGCAGCACCACCTGCACATTTTGCTTGTAGATTGCTCTCAGGAAATAGGGACGAGAATGACATTACTCTACAGCAGCATGATTGCTGGGTAACCGCTTGTGTTCCTTGAACGGTGGGAGACAAAGCCAATGTCATGTGTACATCGCTGCTGCTGTTGTTAAGTTATCCCACTCAGCAGTGGATTGGTATTTCTAGGAGTAGATTTTTTGGTCAAAGGTGGTGTTATCTAGGGAAATGGTGAACGAGCAAGTGCTTCCTTCCAGCTATCAATAGACTCTGAACACCAAGGAGCATGCTTCTTTCAGTGTGGTGTCCTTTTAGAAGACACCAAATAAAGGAATTGAAAAAGAGAAGAGTAGACTTGACTTTAGCTACTAATCTCATATCTTCAGTCCTTGCATAAACATCCCAAAATCTTTTTCAAGGATGTGGGACAGTGTTTTTTCTCCATGTTAATTGTGGGAAATGTCAAGTGGTGGAAACATTTTTTAGCAATATTTCTGTCTGCTTTCCATTTGTGTTTCTACAGCATACACGTGGTTTATGTATGCTGGTTGACTTATGTATCAGACTCTTGAGAATCAAAGCTAAAGGAAGCATGCAGACCTGTCTTTTTGGTGCCAGATTTCCAAAAGGGTCAAGAATGTCTTCAGTTAACTTGTCTTGGCACATGTGACAGTGGCATCCTTCAAATAAATGACCAAGAAACAAGCACAAGCAGACAGAAATACCTGTGTATCTCTTGAGTGCCGTGAATTATTTGTTGTTTTTTCTTTCCCCAAATTGAGTTTTCTTCTAAAATGCTGTTAAGCAACAGCCCCAGAAAGGTAACTTGTATACCTGCTATAAATAAAGACTTATTTTCACAGTGGTAGAAACTGACTTGCTGTGGGACCACCCTGAAGAGGAGAAAATGTAGGGTTTGTTAGGGCCGGGTTGAGAGAGTGCATCACGTAGGCTGGGGCACAGCCTAGAAAGGAGGGACCTTGTGGGTCATTGCACCCAGTGGTGTTTCTGTGTTTGACTGCAAGCTATATCAGCAACTCATCAAACTCCAGTTTAGATATGTCTAGAGCCATCTGCTTCTGATATTCCTACCAGAAAATGTTGTGGATTCAGAATTTTTTGACAGAAGTGAATCTTGTGAAGTCTGAATTCTAGTTGGAGTGACCAATAAGATGTTTCATGTCTAGTTTCTCAGAGTTCATTGTGGCCTTGAATGTTTAATTTTGCACTAATTTTTGGAAGAAAATTGAACCATTAATTTTAAAGCGTACCATATAAAACATTGCATATACTTTTTTGTTTTTTCTTCCATAGCAAATGTATCCTGACTTGGTAAAGGAATGAGAGCTGTCTATGAACAAATAGCTGTTTACAACTTGGACTCATTAGCCATCACTGGTCTGTAAGGAGTGGGCAGGAAGGAAATTGTGCAAGTAGGAAAGACTGATCCTGGGCTTCTTGTGGCAGTACATTGGTCTGGAGTAAAACCTTTTGGCTTAGGGCCATACCTTAGGCTGAAAAAAGAAACAAGTCAGAGGAAAAGGGGCTGTTGGTAATCGAGAGGAAAGTCTGACATTTCAGGCATGACATGGTAACCTATTTCCTCCTAGGGCTGCTAGCTACTTAAAAAGCATTAAAGAAAAAAATCCAGGTATCCTATTTTTGACACTTTAAATTAGATATCCCAGCTCAGGTCTAGGACTAACAGTGACTGCATCAGCCATATTGTTTCCATTTTGTTGGATACTGGAATGCTGATTTAAGTGTGTATTCTCTAGGTACTGTATTATTTCACCTTTTCAGTCAGTTCCGTATCACAGATCCACTCAGTTTCTTTCTTCTTCATGTTTTGATAGGGGCCATGGGCAGGTTTACTACAGGCAGTTCTTTCCCAGAGCTGAGTCTTAGAAAATCCATGTTGTATCTGGGGAGGCAGATTAATTTGTGAAACCTGGTGCTTCCAGCTCTCCTCAAGGCCAGAACCTTGTGGGTATTGGGAAGAGTTGGATGAATAAAAGCATTCATTTACAGTAGATTATCTGAGACTTTGTATGAGATGTAAACCCTCTTGCTTCAGCACATAATACAGCTACTGATTGACAGGGATGGAAGGGCAGAAGGGAGAGGAAGGCTAACAAGTGAAAAAAGGGAGAAGCTTGTGCTGTTTTTTTTTTACAGCTGCTCTTCCCAGTGGTGCTGCTCACTGAAGCATTTGGGTAAAGCAAGATGCAAGAGTTACATGGTCACTGGAGCAGATGAGGGATTGCATTTTCTAATTCTGGGTGGAAAGACAGTTTATGATATTCATTAGGGTATCAATGTACCCATCCAGACCGGATTAAGATCAGTTCATCCCAAATTTATTATCATCCCAAAGAGACTTGTTACCACCATAGCTGCTCTCAGTAAAGAGAGTGTTGCCTTTTGTGTGGGTCACACACATCCTCTGTGTACCTCTCTATAAAATAAGAGAGATTAACATATTTAAGTCAGTCAGGCTGTGAGTATGGAATAGTTCAGGCTCCAGTGAAAGGAGTCTTAGGCCTTCTAGGAAATCACTTGTTGAGAGTTCAGTCTTTGTCAGTCTGGGCAGCTAACACTGTTTGGGTGTCACCTTCCACATTAGCATCCCAAAGGAGTACATGGCAAGAAGATAGGTGGAGATACTAGATTTCTTCCTGCCTGGATTGAAGTACGCAAATGAGAGGTTTTCTAGCAGAAGATGGGGAAGTGAGAGAAGAGGCTGAAATGTGAAGAATTCTAATGGTAGATCTGGGTTATAGGAGAAAGAATGCATCTTTTAATTTGGGCTCTTTTCTGGTGGAGGGTGAAGGCTACCTGAAAATATAGGGCACATGAAAATCATGGTCCTCAGCCAGAAAAACTTATGGCTTACTACTTAAATCATGCAGTGTGGGAGAAACTTCTAAAGCTGGTTGAAGTGCAAAGTAGATGTATGTCTGCTTCTTTCTTCATATCATCTTTATACTATTTTTTTTAATTGTGCAAACAGATGTTTGGATTTAGAAAACGAGTATTTTGTTTCACTTTAACTTGATTTAAGGCTGATTTAAAGACAAGTAGCTAACATCAATAATACACACTATTGTTTGTAATGGCCCTTAAAAATGGGGTACTGGAGTACCTTATCTATTAAGTACCCAGCTCTCACGTTCAAGGGCATAGAGAAAGCTGCATCTCCCCTTAAATGGCATTGAATAGGTTTTGATTCAATGCTTTGGGAGAAGTGTCCCTCAGTGATAGAGGGAATGTCTGCCATGTGGTTGGTAATGTGTGTGTTAAGGGAACATCTGCACACTGGAACATACAGAATGATTCTTGGTGGTTTCTGTGAGATACATGCCAAGCGTAAAGTGAAATACAGTAGAAATGTGTATGTGTAGGAGAGGGAAACAGAGCCAAAGAAAGATCTGCAGTGCTGGAACAGAAGCAGAACTCTTTACGTTCTCACAGGCCCTAGGGACCTGATTACATCAGTTTGCTCTTTGTAGGCCTGTTTTGCAGAGAAAACAACTTTTTTTTTTTTTTTTTTTTTTTTAAAACAACCTATAGATGGAAGTCTTTTTTCTTTGGGTTACACATTAGCATTGTTGACAAAGTACTCATGAATTGCCTCCAGGTTGTTGCTGTAAGTTGAAAGGCACAGGCAATTTCATTTGTTAGGGGATGAAACTGTTTAAGAAAAAAGAAAGAGGAAGGAAGAGGGGGAAAAATGGAGGGTTTCCTAGGGGATTTTTTAAAATGCTATCTCCATGCTTTGCACCTGCTGAGAAATTAGGACTTAAGCTATCCTCAGTTCCCTATGGCTACTTGCTGTCAGTGCCTGTTTTAGCAACCTCTGCGCAAACAGCGTGGAACAGCTTTGATTCTGTTTCCTCTCCCCTCCTTCCCGTCTGTTGCTTCACTGTGGATCATGAGGTGTGCCAGTCTCCTTGTGCCGAGAGTGAGCTCAAGCAGAGGCTCCTCTGCAAACACTGCCAGAGTCTGAGGCCCCTATAATTGGCATTATTTGCAATGTCCCACGTAGGGGCCGAGGATCGATGGAAACAGAGCAGGGAGTGACACTCAGAGCCTTTGAAGTGGTGGGAGCTGATTACTGAGAAAAGAAGCCCAGTTCTGCAAGTTTCTTGCAGTCTCCTTGTAAGGCAGTGAGAGCATTAGTGTTTTTGAGGCTGATACCTCCCAAAAATCAGTTTTAGCGTCAGAGTTATGCAGCCAGCACTATGTAACTTTTCCAGCACACGGCATACTAGGACTAATGTCAACTAAAGGCAAAAATGTATAGAAAAGGCTGGTGTGTGTACACTTCAAACTGAAGGCAGAGAGAATATTTTGGGTTTTTTTTAATAATTAACCCATTTTCTATCAAAGCTGAGAGCAGAACAGCAGTCATCTCAGCTCTGAGCCAAATCAAGGATTCTGCCTTTCCCAGGAACAGTGTCAGGTATGGGTGACCAGAGAATACAGGTGATGTGACAATTCCTTCATTAGCTGCCTACTTGTGATTATGAAGTGTGATTGTAAAGGTCTTGTAACACCTGAATTAAAAGGTTTTATTTAATTCTGACTGCCATTTTTGCAGGAATGAAGGTTCCTGTCCTGCTCACAGGAGTTTAGAAAGCTAGTTGGTGTGCTATTAAGAGTTTATAAAGCTATGTTACATAAACACAGCTCTCTAGATTTGGCGGTACCTTTCAGCAGTGAAGTCTGATTTCTTTCCTCTGTTGTAGTATTTCATCCTGAAAATTTTTTGTCCTGAACTGGACAAAACCAGTAACATCTGTCCTGGTTTTGGCTGGGATAGAGTTAATTTTCTTCTTAGTAGCTCGTACAAAGCTGTGTTTTGGATTTAGTATGAGAATAAGGTTAATAACACACGGATGTTTTTAGTTGTTGCTAAGTCTGCTAACTAATGTTTATACTAAATCAGGGACTTTTCAGTTTCTTGGGCCCTGCCAGGGAGGGGGCTGGAGGGGCACAAGATATTGGGAGGGGGCACAAGAATTTGGGAGGGGACACAGCCACAACACTGCCATTACACACTATAGAATGAATATATAAACTGGGGGGAATTGGCTGGGGGCTGCCAACCAATGCCCGGGGACTGGTTCGGCATTGGTCAGCAGGTGCTGAGCAACTGTATTGTGCATCATGGTTTGGTTTTTTTTGTTTTGTTTTGTTTTTTTTTTTTTTTTGTTTGGTTGGTTGTTTTTTTTTTAATTTTATTTCTTTCTCCCTCTCTCTCTCCTTTCATTACAGTTGTTGTTGCTGTTATTATTGTTACATCTTAATTTATTTTAATAATTAAATTGCTCTTCTCTCAGCCCATGAGTTTTACCTTTTTCCCGATTCTCCTCCCCATCCTGCTGGGAAGTGTCAGGCTGGAGTGAGTGCTGCATGGTGCTTAGTTGCTAGCTGGGGTTTCAATCATGACAATGTCTCTTCTTATTCCCTTGTTTTCAGGAGAAAAGGAGGGTAGCAATGAAGAAAAATGTATTTTGCAACATTTAAATGACTCAGATAAGAATTATTCTGAGAGATTGAATTTAAAATTAAAAATTACTTGTAACAATCTTTCTCCCTTTTTCCTAGTCTCCCCTGGTTTTATCCAAAACTGGTTTGATTCTGCGAGTACAAATTATGTTGTTGTGGGGATTCTTCACAGAGAGTTTATTAAAGGGAAAAATAAAACGTAATGAATGATGATCAACTACAGTTCATCAAATCCTGCAAGGGACACTGCTACATGTGGCGCTCATTGAAAGTGGTAGGAGATTGGTTTAGGACAGATAACAGAAAATATGTTTTTACAGAGTGTCAAGTGAAGTATAGAAGAGAATTTTTGATCACTTTAATAAGAGATCAGAAGGACATTGCCAGCTTTTTACCAGTTTGCAAAACTGCTACTGTGGTTACTACAAATTTAATTTTTAATATTTTCTGGATACACTGGTGTCTTCTGACACTGGCTTTGCTGGCTCCTGGGGGTTCAATTGGCACTTTTTCTGTGTGTGTTTATCTCTGATCGTACCCGTGCTTGATATACTTGTGAAATAAAAAAGAAATTAACAGGTCTTGTAGTTTCCCAAACTGTCATGCTAAAAATAAATCATAAGCATGATTTGGGAAGCTTGTCAAACTGTAATTGGGATTAGCTTTATTGGAGACTCTGTTGTGGTGGCTACTAAGCAAAAGATAGAACATAATTAATGACAGCCACTTCAAATCACCTCGTATTATGTGCCTTTTAACTGTTGATTTATTGATGCAAAATTACAGTGAGGTGGCAGCGCCTGCCACTTCAGCATATTTGGGTGAGCCATTCAGTCATCTTCAACATACTTCCTATGTGGGCTGGCAGACACAGCTCTGCATCAGGTGGCTTCGCTGCCAAGGGAAGACAATGTACCCTGGAACTGTTCAGGCAAGTGCTGCTTCAAGTATGTGCTTAGTGTTTTTCCTGATCCCTCTTCTACTTCAGCAGCACTAGCTTTGCTCGTGTACCTATACAGGACCTTGACTTGAGTCAAGAAAAAGCGCATTATAGCAGGACCACCCTTCTAGACACACTGTATTGCAAGGAAGGAACAATCGGTGGTTGTGCTTCAACCAAAATAACACACAGACTCCTGCAAATTCAATAGCCCACTGAAAAAAAAAGTAGATCTCAAAAGAGTATGAAGTCTAGGAAGTGGCAGGTAATTAAGTTTTATGTCAATATCAGTGTGTAACATTCAACTGAAATCTGATCACAGTTATAATATATCTGTAGTTTTCTGATATCCTGTGCTGGAGGAAGAGGGAGGGATAGAAAATTATCAGACCTGCAAGAAACCAATCGAAGAAACTTATCTAGTCACCTTCAATTGCAGATGGCTACTTAATAGTCCTTTAGTTCAGAAGAAACCACAAAATACTTCCTAGCTGCTTGTAGCATACTTAAAATCTTGAGTACAAAAGGTAAAAGCCTCAAAAGTTGCAAAGAAAGCAGGAGGGACCAAGAGGTCTAAATCTTCATTGTACCTGGAAATGTGTTAAACAATTTCCCATATGAGCCTGGTAAGCTGATCATAGGTCATTACATAGACTAGATTCGAAAAAATACTATTGACCTGTGCCAGTGTGACTTAAGGAAGGGTTCCTGGCATGTCAATGTGATACATTAACAGGGTGGCAAAATGATGCAGTTGATGATGCTGCCTAATAAAGGCTTGATAACACTGTTACATAGGTGATGCCTTTGGGTCGATGACTACCTACACACAAAGGATTTTTGGGGATTGATGACACCAATACTTTTCTTTCGCATGGAGTTGCACAAGGTTCAGTTCTTCAGTTTTCTCTTTAGTCCCTTCCAGCATCCAAACATGGTAAGTTGCAAATACACCTAAGCATGTGAAATGCAGTAGTCTGTTATAGGCAAAAAGGGAATAAAGGGTTTTGATCAAGAGGGAAGCATCTTAAAGTAGTAGAAGAGGAGAGGAGTTAACAAATAACATGACCTGGAACAGATCTGCTGGAATTGACAAATGAGAGTTATGGGGAGGCCAGAAGGTCTGTAGAAGTTTGGATTTTTGGTAGGCCAAGTGAAGAGGTCATTACAGGGTTTCACGTGCCTGGGGGCATGCTCTCTTAACTCTGATTTCAGCAGGATTATTGCGATCAGATTGCATCCTGATACAGATCAAGACATTTCTCTGACTGAAAAAACACTTCAAGAGGAATCTCTAGGAATGACAGCCTTTGCCACTGTCAGAGGACTTCTACTGTATAAACTAAGTGGCAAAATTCTGTGATAACTTCTGTTATCGTGAGGGGTTTTTGCCTTTCTTCATTGGTTGCTAGAATGTATTTCTGTAATCCGTGCATTTCTGTGTATTATAGATTGCATACAATTCATTCATTGTGTTTGGACATTTGTTTTCAGATGAAGGTAATCCATAAGTTTATTATGTAAAATAACTTATATGAGAGAATGTCTGTGGAAGAAGATATCTAGGATATTAAATGACAAATGGATGAATGTGTTCTGGATCTTAAAGTAATGGCTGGGACTATTCATCTTTTGTCTGATGCTTCTGGAGTTTTCCATTGGTTACTTCAAGTGCAGAAGTTTGAAAAGGCAGGTTATAATCTTGTTCTTCAGCACTCTGTCATGCATATTCCTCCATTCACTGAAATTTGTGTTGTTGCTACAACACTGAATATTCAATTGTAAATTAAATAGCACTTCCTTGCATAGCATATAGCTGTGGCAAGAGACAAAAGCGCCTTTTGATAAATAAGTATGTCATTTTTTCTTGCTGGCAGGGTAGCTGGTATTCTTGAAGCCCTTAGTAGTTCGTCTCTGTGAATGACTGTGTTTGGTCATTGCTGTAAGATCTGCAAGCTGATCTCCCAGGCGGAGTAGACAGCAAGGAATGTACTGAGATCACCTATAGTAATGCAAAGTGCAGTACCTTTCCTGTCATCTTTGAAGAAGGATGTACTGTACTACTTTTAAACAGTTATTAAAGCTTTGAAGAAGAAGAGATTGGGATTGGAATATCCGTAAACAGCTAGTCACATCTGTGGATTTTTATTCCAGATAGCCAGAGGAGGTTCAGCACCTTTGAAGGTATTAAACAAAACCAGCCTTGCTTGTTTTAGCTCTACTTGAAATGCAGGTGGGGGTGTGAGGTGTGGGGTGGAAGTGTTTGCTAAATGAGAGAGAACAAAATTGGCTTTAAGAGTAAAATATCTTCTTGAGTGAGTATCAAAATAATAGCATGAAAAACCAAAATAAACTGTCCTCTTACAGAAATACTATAATGTGTCTTTCATCAAGTAAAGCCATGAGATAAGGACAGGGTTCCTGCATTGATACAGTTGTTATTGTTCAATGTAAACCAGTAGATTATTAATGCTTGCACCAAGAATCTCCCCTGTTCTCCTTTGTTTTTCTTCATCCTCTTCTGCATCTCTCATTTGCATTCTTAGATGTCAGTGAAGTGCTAGGCTTTGATCTTCCACGTACTTAATCATTTGCTTTAAGCAAGTCCTTAGTCCTTTTGAATCTGATTTACATTTGAACCAACACTATTTACACATTGTTCCAGCACTGAAAAGGAGCCAGGAATCACATGAAAATACTGTTTAATTAAGGTTCTTTTATAGTCTGTCTTTTGGAAGAAGGTGATGTCTTCAGCATAAAGGAGAACTTGGTTTGTAGGCTTCAGTGTGAATCTTGCATACTTTCAGTGCAGATGATTTGATGATTTGGGGTGCTGGTTTACTAAGTTCACTACAGGACTGCAATGGCCCACTGCCATTATTATTAAGATTTTTAAGAACAATTCTCTGGTGCATACTGAATTATCTGTGTAGTCTGAACTGTGTTGATAGGAGGCAAAAAAATTTTCTATGTTCAAGGACTGTTAGGTCCAGATCCCATACCAGTTGTTCTTTTATACCTTTTATTATTTTGAAGATCTAGCAGGTTATTCTCTTGGTTCTAATAGACATTGCAATACTTAATTTGTGCAAATTACTCTTGTATTTTCTGGAAAGAAAATCCTGTATGCTCTTTCATGGTCTTCGTCCACCATTACTGATGCAACAAAGTCTTTAATTGGATTATTTTTCTTTTAAGTGGAATGATCAGAAATTGTTTTTTCTGTAAATAATAATGAAGCAAGATGATATGGAAAAATTATGATTCTAAATGAGAAAAATAATCTTAATAGAAACACTTTAAAATGAAAACTATATTATTTTATTGTAAATTATTCATAGGTTATCAAGTTTAGACGAGGATTGTGAACCTAACTTTGTTATGGTTCTTTAATATATCTTTAATATAACTTTAATGTTTAAATCTATGATGCAGGGAATGAAATTCTACTCAGGGAAACCATTTTGATTTCTGTATAATTGGAAAAGTTTATGTATTCAGTGGGCTAATAGTACTTAGAGCAGACATTTATCTCCATGACTTTGTAATGCCACAGTATAACGTCGAACACAGACAAGATTGTACTTGGACAAATAGTGCTTTTTTAGGAAAAGAATGGGCTACATCTGTTGTGCTCTCTTATTGCCAATAAAAGGGATGATCAGGAAAGTTCTCAGCTTCTGTTACCTGGTAGGTGCAATTGGTCGTACTGAATTTCTGTCGACTTTACGTTAACTTTACTCAGATTACTTTTTAAGGCTTCTTTTGCTATTTCAGCTTATTTAACTGCTGTTTTTTCCTTCAGCATCTTTGGTGCTCATGTGGTCATTGAATTCTCTTTGTCACTGCCATAAAAACTATAGCTTGCTTTCAAATATGACTCCAACATGTAAAGCTGTTCCTTCAGTAATCGTCAAGCTCCAGTTCTCCCAAGGTTTTATTAATTTCCAGAGTTCCTGAGAACTTTTCTGCAGCCCTTCTGGCCATGTAAAGTTCTCCAGAAAGACAGAGTGCATGAACATCTAAAGTGTTGACATCTCTAGTTAACCACCAGACAGTTGTTGAAGTGAGTTATTTCAATGTCATGAACCTTCAACTCTATACTTGAGCAGTGGAGAAGGTGGGCTTTTCCACAGCTTTTTTTTTTTTTTGTTTTCTTTTGTTCTATGCACTGAAGATATGCAAAACCTTATTGGAAGGCATCTGAGAAATTACAAATGTGCCCTTGCAAGGTGTATTCAAATAGGTGTAATTAAATTGTGTACTCAAGATTAAACCTGTATTCTCTTTCTACATTCAGTTGTTCCCTCTTTTCTTCATCCCCTCAAATGTTTCTTCTGTTTGTATTTATAGTCCCTTTAGCAATATTTCCTCAGCCTCTAGGCTTTTACTGGCTGTCTCAGATTTTTCATGTCATTGACTTGTTTCTCAGTTTGTCAGTGTTTCTCAGCTATTTCAACTGTGTGTCTCAAGCTTTCCGGCAACACTTTTCAACTTTTTCCACTGCATTTTTTGGTACTCTGAGGCAGGACCTTTCTGTTCCATTAGCAGTTAATCTCCTTTTCTTTGGAAGTAATCTAGTAATTTTTTTTTTTAGCACAAGCTAGTGCTTTGCTGGTGTTTGAAGCTACCTACTTGGCTCTTTGGTCATCAACCTGAAATTTGCAAAACACAGAATACGCACAGAAGAGGTAGCAGTAGCCTCTTTGTTTGTCTGCAGTTCTTATGGTTGTTGAGTGCAGAAAAATATGACTTCATTTGGACATGAAGAGTTCCATGTTTACTCCAGAGTAGCGTTCTGAGTAAAACATGCACACTGACAGAAAGACACTTTATAGCGAGTGTATTAGTAAAAATTTACAAAATTCTGTCATTTAAAATGTAATTTAAAGCAGATTTTTCAAAGTTTAAATTAGATTTTAAGCATGAAATATTCTCTTTTGAACTCAGGTTGTCAGTTGTAGTGGATTTTTGGTGGTCTGACTGATCTGTGTTCTTTTGTGCAAATTTAAATTTGAGGTAATATTCAAATAGTTTCCTGTTCTGCTGAACTCTTGAAAAATGACACACTTCTAGATTTGGAAAGGTAGTTTTCTAAACCCCATGAAAAAAGAATGTTGAAGTGTTGCATCAGTTTTGGGTAGTTTTAGCTTCTTGTGCTATTAGAAGAATAAAGTTTTATTTACGTTGATTTATTCTGTTTAGTTTCGTGGCTCGTTCAACACAGTGTTGAAATACCAGAAAAACTGACTCCCGTTTTTCAATTTATGTTGAAGAACTAAATTTGAGGGGGTGAGTTTTATTAGTTCAGAAGTCAAAAGACACTGACTGAAGAAACTGGCTTAATTCATACCCTATAGATATAGATGTTGATGCTATTGCTTTATTTGTTCTAATAGTCTTGCACCTGGGTCTTTTTTATCCTGCCTGGCTTGACCTCCCTCCAAGCCTGTTTCTTTGTCATGAGCTGAGCAATACTGTCTTCATGCGCCTGGAGTCAGTTCCCCAAATGGGAATGGGGGCTGGGGGACTGTGGTAGAAGAGAGAGGTCATGAGAGAAGGAGCGTGCTCACAGACTACAGCGACAGCTTGCAGTGAGGTCTCTAGCATGGGGTAGAGTTCCTGTGGATAAGGTCTTAGCCCTGGTAAAATGAGGTTGATAAGGAGCATAGGGTAAGAGTGAAGAACAGAGACCTTGGCTGTATCCGTAGCTTTCAGCTGGGAGGCACATAGCCTCCAGCATTCATTCACCAAAAATGCCTCAGAAGCAGTATCTTGCCTATAGGTTTAAATGTAGAAGTATCTGGTATGTGCATCATGTAAAATTCAGGATGGCCTGTCTGCACAGGTGTGCCTGGGTCTTCCTTTTCTGACCAGAACATGGACTTAGCCTGAGTCCTACTTATAATAATTTTGTCTGGGAAGCAGAACCACTTACAACTAAAATTCTCACTGTCTGGTTTTTCTTCAATAATAACGTAACAGGGGTATTCAGATGACATAAATTCACCAATCACTTAGCAATTTTTTAACCATACGCATGAACCAAGTTTAGGAAAAGTGTGCTGTTAATCTCTGATCTGCTCAAATTAATAACTTTACTATAAAATACTGGTATTTTGCCGGTGTGGAGATAGTTAATTCATTGTGGTGTCTTGGGATTGATTGCTTAGGTTTTTTGATTACCAAATTTCTTATTTCTTCATTCTTTTAGGGAACTGTAGAAAGTGTGCCTCTTTGTCCTCAGTAAATAAGTGTCTGGAGTCACAGCAATATGTTGCCTCGGCTATTCTATCCTAAAAGCGTTGATTACTTTCTGAAAGGCTTCAGTTCTCTGGCAGTCTCAGGCCATATTTTCTCTGATAACAACCTTTTTGTTGTTGGTATAGACAGCATAGCTCTGGATTTTGTTCCCTGACTATCAGTCCATTAATCCAGAGCATTTGTCTCATTTGCTGAAACTACAAAGATTTGAATTAGGATTCATACATTTGTAGCACAGACAAAAAAAATCTCAGTTGCATCTTCTGGAAAAAAGGGGAGACAACTTTTTTCTAAGAAAACCCGAGATCAAGTACAGTACTTCTGTTGTATGCCCTTTATGCCTTTTTTTAAGTTTTTGGCATTTTTAAAATTTTTTTCAAAGATGACCAAAGCCTCTTGCCACTCTCCCTTCCTGTTTTTTTCCCTTATCAAGTGCTACTGTGTAAAACTGGATACTCTGCCTGTGCCATCGCAAGATGAATGCATAACCTTTTCAAATGGCATCTGCTAGAGTTTTGTGTATTCATCTAAACCAGAAATATTTGACATCCATGGTCTCTCAAAACATCTCCCCTTGTAGGCAATTAAAAAAAAAAGTTCCAATTTTGCATGAGTTTTGCCTTGTGCAAAAGCAAGGGAGGACGTACCTTCTTTATGTTTCCTTATTTGTTATATCCTGCAGTTGTCTTACTCTGCTCTCTGACTTCAAGAGCGGTGAGGCTGCAATGGGGATCGATCAGTCACTGCAAGCCCTCTGCTATCCCAAAGTGGTTCATTACTGGTGTGTTAGCATTACTGGTCTCAGTTAGCAGTCAGTAATGAGCTGCATACATTTTATTCTATTTAGGTCTTTGTATAATGCAGGTAATGTAAGCTCCAGTGGAGGTCACGTTAGACATTGAAAAATGCAAATGAATTACCAAAGGGAGGGGAAAATGTTTTTATCCCCTCATTGAAGTCATTGAAGTAAGAAGCTGCTTACCAGCCAGTTTAGTATGGAAGATAATTTCTAGTCCAACAAACAGATATTTGCATATCTAAGGAAGTGAACAAGCACTATTAAGAAAAATGGACAGACCGTGTCTTGAAGATGGGGGAAACAAAATGAGTCAGGATGAAAGATCAAGTCTGTTTAGATCGCAGGAACATTTCAAGGGTGAGATTGGTAAAAGGCTGTTGTAGTTTAACCAAGGGACATGCAGGAATATGAAGATCTAAGAGGGAGTGGAGGAGTGCACCTGAAAGTGTTCTGTGGGAAGTTCATCTCTTGCAGATGTATTCTCAGACCAGAACTTCTGATTAATTTTTTGATGATAAGGAAAACATGAAACAAGGTGTGCACAAGGACTGGAGTTGTGATTGCCTGCTTGTCAGTGGCAGCTGAATATGGATGTGAGTATGGATCAGTGTAAATACGTTAAGCATAGATTTTGTCTATTTGGTGGTAAATTTCATAAGCATTTGTTACAACGTGTCTGTTTTGAAAGTTACTGATAAAATATGTTTCTGATTTTTGACCTTAATTTGGCTTAAATGTGATTTAAGGGAACAAACAAAGCGTATTTCATACAACAGGGGAGCAGTACCATACCCTAGGGCATTTGTGTATTGTAAAGGTACCCAGGAAATACTAATAGGAGTTGGTGTTGCTGTCATCAGCCCCCTTGTCAAGTATAGTCACTCCATCAGCGGAGGGAAGAGATTTAATCCATCACTTTTCCAGTATTTCTTCCACAACAGTGAAGAGGACTGTCACTTGTCCAGGCTGTCATCGTGTGTGCAGCTCTGCGTGTTCTCAGAGCTCTGCATGATTTTCTGTCAGGTTTCTTTTCTGGTGGGATATTGGATTATCAATCTTACTCACTGTGTCAGAGATCTGACTGATCTCTATAAACTTTGTTCTGGACGGGATGACTCCTGTTGTTTGTCAGGCTCTGCTTTTCCTTCTTTCTGTGTCTCCCAGTAGTCTGTTGTTGAGGTACTTGTCCCAGGTCTGTCACAGCCTCTTCTGTTCTCAGCTCTTGTTAGCTCCTTGCCAAACTTCAATAGTACAGTTCAGTTTGTGTCAGTCACCCGCCTTTCTTTAGTGTGTCACTTTTATTTTGTAATTTCAGATTAAAAGCATTTCTTTCTAGAGCTTTGTTTTTACACGGTTTGCAGTATTCTTCCATTTCTGTATCACACTTTCACATTTGGGTTCCACTCTCCGAGTTAATTGAAACTAGTAAACCCTTCAAATATGTCTGAAACCACAACTGTCAGGAATAAGGCTACTTTCTAATTCTTTTCTTTCTTTTTACTAGTACCTATTGCTTCCAGATGCAGAATGAAGCACCATTTCCATCTTTTCCCATTGTTTTCCATGCTTAGAGATTTTCGGCTCTGGTGGAGGTTTCAACTGCTCTACTTTTCCATCCTGTTTGTTTATTTTAATTCCTTCCCCCACCCCCCCCACCCCCTGCTGATAAGCATGTGGGGTTTAGGAGTAACTCTTGGCCCAAGATGCTTAAAAAAGACTCTTTATTCAGAGACATACTACTGCTTGTCTCTGCGTACCAGGACGTGGGCTGAGTAGAATCTGTAGCTCAGCTTTCCTGTGCCAGGAAAGCAAAGCTTCCTTAGAAGTTCAGGCCCTGGTGCTGCATCTTATTGTGGGAGATTTGGGGTAACTGTGTAGGGAAGGATAACTTTTTTCCGTCACAATCTTGCAAGCCTGCTTTTTAACTGTGGTTTTTAACCTGTGATGGGTAACTGTACAGCACATTGCTGGCAGCCTGTGCCCGTGCTGACCTGGAACAGAATGAAGGTGTAAATTCTCTTGGTTAAATCTCTCCGGGATGTCTAAATGGACTAAGAAGTTCAGCTTTAACTTTTTGGTCCCACTGATCCATTGGGGTGTTCCTGTGAGCCTTGTGTAAGGGTCAGTACGGACTCTGTGACAAGACTTAGGGGTTACATCCTTGGGCATGAGTGGGGAGGAGAAAGCATAGGGTTGCATGAGAACGGAGTGAGTCCTCTGTTATCCGTGTTTCTCTAGAATTCAGGATTGTGGGGTTTTTTTTGTATTGAGTCACAGAAAGATACTGGTTCTTGGTGTATAAAATAATGAATAGATTACTATTTTTACTATTAAGATAGTAAAAAATTATCCTGATGTAATATTATTTAAAGAATTTGCATAAGAATGTGATATAAAATTTATTTTAGGGCTTAGTATAAACAGCAAGACATAAAAACAGTATCTCAGGAGCTATCCAGGACAGTGCATCTGTATTTCTTTCATCTTGCTCTGGACAAGAGGAGAAGATAAATAGATACAGTCTGCACAAAAACATTGACTTCAGATGGAGCACATATGACTAGTTATATTGTAATTTTATCTCCAACTGGAACACTGTGATACATATTTTTGAGACAATGGTAATGTGAAATACCTGCCTGTTTTCCCAAAATTACTATTTCTACTTCTTCTGCTTAACTGTGCCCGTCGCCTGTGAATACGATCTCACTTTAAAGCAAACATAAAAGAGGTAAATCTGGGTATATGGAGTGTTGTGCTAATGGAAACATTCATATCTTTATTACTGTGATGCAAATCAGTGTTCTGTATACCAGATGAAAAGAATTATTTACCTCATTATAATCCTTAAGTAGTATTGATTTCTGGAGCTTTCTGTATACCTGCACCTCAGCTTTGCAGTGAAGGGAAGGAGTATGGCAGTGGCACTTGATCGTTTTCTTTGCAGCAGTATTCATACTGGAAGTGCTTGGTAATCAGTGGTGTGTTGTTTTCAGCTGTAGAATCCTCATGCTCTATTAACTGTGGTGGTAGGAAAATGGCTGTTGGCAATTTTCCATCATGTCAATGCTCTTATATATATTGGAGACAGTATTTATGAAGGCAACAAAAGTCTTTCTTGTTTTTTCTTCTCTCCAGATCTTTCGGTGTTGAGAGTTGGGATATATTTTCTCTGTTCATGTGTTGTGTATATACTGTAAGGGATGCACATACAGTACTACCCCTGTAGCTTAGAGTAACAGAAACCTGAATTTCACTCTCTGCTGGCTTGTTCTAACTATGTTATGCTGACTAAGTGTGTAACTCTATGTTCTAATGTATGTCTGAGTCTAGAATACCCACATTAGATGGGAAAAAAGGTTTATATTTCTAAAGAAACCTTGTGAAAGATTTTTTTTTCCCCCTGCCTTGTTTGTTACTGTACAGCAATTACTAATGATCTGACCAGGTATTACTTAAAAGGAAGGCATTGTTCATGTAGAGACTGATACAACCCAGGTGATATATAATCTAGCCTCAATGGGCGATTGCATTCATTTTTCATTTTAACATTGAATCATTTGATATACTTTGAAATAACAAAGCAGTGATCTGTAGATTTGGGTTATGAAAATTGAAAGCAATTTCATAATATGCATGTCAAATAAAATCAACTGGTTTCTATTTTATTTTATTAAACTGAAAACTAGCCATCACCCACTGTCAAGGCTCAGTTGCTTGAAAAAATTGCAAAATTTTTCTTTCTATATTACTGCTTGTTCTCCCCCCTTATGCTCCCCAGCTTTCTCTCCCACATTTTTTTTTTTCTTCCCTTTTGGATTCTTTAGTATTCACATTGCATTAAACATCTGCTATTTGTATCAAACACTCTGGAAATCCATCCATTGTTTATGTCAGTTAATGTTAAGTAATACTTTGTACAGCAATAAGAAGCAATAAAAACCCCAGCAATAAACTGCTGTGTGTCAGTGATTTCTCCTCAGGGTCTGCAACAAGCCATTTGATTTGACTGAAATAATGGCAAACAGTTTTAGACCTTTGCATTAACTCTGCAGGATAACGTCCGTGTGGGTTAGTAAGTGTCATGCTCACAGAAGGGTATTGGTGGTGTAGTCCCAGAGATAACAACTGATGTGTGCCAGAATAACCGTTTGGATAAACAGAACTGCTAGCTGAAGATTTCCCATGGGGCTGTCATCCAGGTTTTTGTGACTTTTGTGTATTTGAATACTTTGCATCTAGTGAGAGAAGACAGAAGAATACTATTAAGCTTAAATACATACTATTAAGTTTAAATAAAAATAATAGCTAAAAGACAGCTAATTTATAGTAGCTAAGTCCTAAGTGCCAAAAGTGAGATAGTGAAATAGTTTAATTTTCAGGAAACGTGCACTCAGTATTTTCTGAAAATCAGGCGTTTCAAAGTGAGCATTCAAATCTATTAGTTGTGTTTCGTTCTGCTGTTGCAGTCAGTTGGGGACCTCTCTGTTGGCTTCAGAGAGCTTTCAGCAGGTCCTGGGATGCTTGGGTTTTGGGTTTTTTTTTCCTTCCCAAATAATTCTTTAAGGGGATGAAATATATACAAGGAAAACTTGGTTTCCAGCATAAACTTCTCTGCCACATACTAAGCACACAGTGCAGAAAAGAAAGTTTTTCAGTAGCCAGTTTAGGTATTTCTTATAAATATGTTAGCAGAAAATACAGATATTTTTTTTTTTTTATAGTAACTACTGTTTGATTAATGGTTTTGAACCAGAGCTGTCACTTTTTGTAGTTGCTTTGTTCCTTGAAATCTGCATAAATCATTAAATGGTATTCTGTTACTGAAAAGCACCTTCTACTTAGTAAAAGAAATGGCTTTGATTAAGGAATTTGAGTGGCAGAAATATAAACCCTTTTAGTAAATAGTTCTTTTTTTTGTACAACAACATTCATTTAGGAAATTGCACACGACCTTTAAAGAGATTTAATAAAGCTATTCATTGCATTGTACAGCATTAGGAAAGAGCAAACCCATACTTTGGGTTTTCATTTGTCAAGACTAAAATAAACTGATGTTAGTCCACGCTTTCTCTTAATTTATTGAAATTGTCAAAAAAGTGAAATACCTGGTAGCAAAAATCTACATCTGAAACCTTGAAGAAACCCTCTGTGAAGAAATGAATGTAAATAATATTGTCAGAAGCACACAGGTAAATTCAAATTATTTTCGTAGTGCCACTTTTATAATGAAACCAGGGATTTTAAGGGACAATGGAGTGAACAGTTTATCGCTGTGTGCCTCCTCATTTTATTAAGGAAAATGTGTGTCTAAAATGCTTGATAGAAAATTCTTGTTTCTCACTGTGTGTTCTCATTCACAAGTTGCAGTGTGTCAGGATGCAGATTTATTTGGGTGACTTATCATGTATGATAACAGAAAATTTGCAGAAATTGTTTACACATTTAGGTAGGTACTCTTCCCCAGCCCCCGCCCCCCCCCCCCCCCCCCCCCCCCCCCAGTCGGTGCTTTTTATCTTTCATCTTGAGCATTAGAAATTTAATAGCCATATGTTCTGCAGGATCTAGCCCTCGGTTGCATTTTAACCAGCAGCTAAACCAAATAAAACTGCAGTACGTAGTATTAGTAAATGCTAGTAAATGTGTTAATGCATGCGGATGTCCATCTGTCTTTCTGTGTTTATCCATACAGTCATATTTACATGTATAGTAAGGATGTGTGTCTGTTATACCAGTGGAATCACAGTGGTAGAAAAGGTGCTTAGATATTTGTGAAAGAGTAGGATGATAAAGGGAGGGAGGACCCCCAGATTCAGGATACTCTGCATGGGAGAGTTGTATCTTGTTTTGTGTTTGATCCTATTCAGTTCTGACCCCTCTCTTAACACAAGAGTGATGTTCCCAGTTGCATGGTTTAGGGAATTCAGTGGTTTTTAAGGGTGCCTAGAAAATACCGTAACTGAGTGGGGGGGGAAAGAAAAAAAAATCATTTGTTTGAATTGAACAGATACCAAGTTCTGTGGGATAAAGGTGGGATAAAGTTAAAAAAACATCAAATGTTGATTTGCTTTGTGACCAGCTTAGGTGTTAAATTGCTGACTTCTATTATGCGCTATGATGATACTTGCTAAATAATGTCAGACAATTATATTTTGATGTAAGCTCACATAATTGTGATGTCTTAATTAAATGTTTGGAAATAAGCTGTTGAGCTATGTACAGGTTTTGTAACTTGAAATGTTTTTCATGAGATTCGTACAGAAATAGATTTAAAAACCGTCCAAATATTCTGCTTGTGTTCGAGTAATTGTACCAGTGTAGTAAGTTAGTGTGAAGTTCCAACACGTTTTTGTCCTGATGGCTTTTCTGGCAATTTTATTTTAGCTGTATAGTTTTTACTTCTTGGTCATGAATTTAGTCTCTGTGAAGGCCAAGAGGTGGAAACCCTCTATTATTCCAGCAGTACACAGAACTCTCTGCACTGCTGTATCAGGAAATCTCAAGTAACAGTTTTATGATATATGAGGATATTATTCTCTGCAAGCAATAACATGCATTTCTATTTCCCCAGCAATATCCACATAATCAAACATTCACAAGTGCTTTACAAAGAATTTAATTAAATAGTGTGCAAAGTAACTGGATGCAGCATGCACACAAGCTGTTATATATTCAGTAGTTCATGTTTTGCAGTTGGTGCAGAACACTTTGAACAGTAATATGTGTGAATGGTATTTCTATCAAAATGTGCATCATCACCCCTCCTTTTGTACTTTGCTCCTTAAAAATTACACTAAAACCTTAACAGATGTCACCTCCAGGAGCACAGGATACTTTCCTCAGTGCTCTAATGGCATGATAAAAGTGAGGAAATATAAATTCTCATGTTGAGACTTGAACATCAAACATTGTCCCTCTGATATCAAACATTTATGACTCCCTGGAGAAAGATATAGATCATTGTGTCTTTTACCACAAAACTAGGCATGTTTGGAATTTTATTTAAAGATAGTGGAGCAATCAAGACCAACTGCTGAAGAATTTAATTTCTAAATTAACACCAGGAAGTGGTCATTCCGAGTTTAGACAGAGACAATGAGAAGCAAAAGATTTCTCATTTTGTGATAATGAATATGTTCAGAGTCTGTTCTGTCAGTCACTGGAGATTAAGAAAGTCTCTTCTTTGGTATTAAAGTGCAGTGCATCAGACTGTGCAATAGGAAAAGGTGGGAGTGTGTCCCTATGTTGTAGTATGCTTCTTGATTCGTTCGGAGCTATTGGCATGCTCATGTCACCTGCAAGGATTAGCATTCTGGAAACCACCAGGGTTATCTATGACGTTTTGTTTTGTCTGTTCAGAAAAGCCCTTTAAGCGTTAGCTGATGCATGAGAGGAGTTTCCAGCCTTGCAGAGCAACAGGGCTGTGTTGGATTAGAGTGATTTAGAATATCCCTCTGCAGTTGTCTACCTGCAAGGCAGTTAGCCGTCCATCAGATTGGAAGGTTTTATTGGTATGTCAGTGCTATAAAGTATCGGTCTAAACCAGCACCAATACCAATGACACAAATAGCCAAAGACAGTCTATAATTAGCCTGTAAAGGTGTTTACTATAGGACCTCACCCTAGTTTCGCAGTTCCACAGAGTTGTTCCAGTTTATAACTGGCTGACATTGACAAAAATCTGTCTTTTATGACTGGGAAGAAAGACCAAAAGCCACAAATGAACCCAAAGGAGAGAAAGGAAACAAAAGGACCAGTTAAAAGTAGGGAACTGGTTTTACTTTCACACTAGTTGGATTTCAGTGTTGCCTTGCCTATTTGAGGGGAGTTGCTGAAAATTTAGTTAGTGTAAGTAAGAAGAGGGTATTTCTGCATTCTTCTGAAGATGCCTTTTGGAGGAACGTTTCATCACTGTAGGAGGAGTTACGGCTTTCTTTACAGAGTTGGGAATGGGAGAGAGCCTGTTTAATGTTAAAGAAGATTTGCTATTAATTTCAGTGATTTCACCCAGTAGCCTTTGTGTCTTTTTTTTTTTTTTTCTGTCCTTACTCCTTCTTTGTATAGCAGACAGAAGTTTTTCATTTTGCATGTGATTTATAAAAAATTGCAGTTATTCTAAAAAATAAGTACAGCAAGTTATTTTGAAGTTACTAGCATGTCTAACCTTGAACACCATGTTTCAGATTTTTACTGTATTTTCTTTAATTGGGCTCTTGTTCTAGTGTCTGCTTTTATATAAAATATTTATTCTTTACCATTTGTAGTATGTCTCTGTTTGCAATTTGGATATTTTCAGTTTGCTTTTGTTTGGAAGTAGTTGCTAGACTCTCTCTGTGCTTCCACTAGAAGGCTGATATTTTTCTGCTTCTTGGAGCAGGCCCTTTTTGGGAGTGCTGGAAAATACCCAATTTTTCCATTCCTGGTATTTCAGTGGCAACTTCCTGTGAATCCTGAAGTAAAGCTCCTGCTGTCAGGTTGTTCTCCAAGCCAATTCCACCACATGTATCGGCAAGCCAAGATTGACAAACCTGGGAGATGTGTCAGTGCTGTGATATAATTTAGAGTGTTATTTAGAATAAGCAGGTCAGAATTTTTTCTTCAGGTTAGGAAGTCAACCCAGAGACCTTTCATCCCACCCAGTGCAGTACCACTGAGAGATACTTGTGTTAACTGTGAATGAACTACCTTTGGAACCAGAAGTAATACAGCCAAATGAGAGGAGTGTGGCAGCCAGGCTAATTAATTAAGAAGCCAGGCTAATTAGTTTGACTGGAGGGAGCACCATGCTGATGTGACAGTGTAGCTTCCAAAATTCTGGCTGATTTGTACACAGGTTATACTGGGCTTCTGGTACGCATACATGCTGTTTCTGGGCTCTTTCAGATGGTTTTGCCAGGTTGTGTTTTGGTTTATTGCCTGTGTCAATTTACTGTAATTTTAAATTTCTTTCCAGTCAATATAAAATAGCCAATTTTAGTTTCTTCTCAATCTTCTGCAGTAAGATTTTTCTAACACATGGGTAGACATTGTAATATTGTCTTGTTCAACCTCATTCCACTGCTTTTTTTTTTTTTTTTTTTTTTTACCTGATGAAGGACCTTCCCATCTTCTTCCTAATACTTTGTCACTCGCTGAATATAAAACGAAACACCCCTGACGTTGTGTAGAGCACCGTTGTTCCAGCCTGCAGGGCTGAGAGGTGACTGTCAGCAGTTCTGTTCTCAGAGGACGCATGCTAGCACTAGTGCACACTGAAGGATACCTTGTTTTGTAAGAACTGGTGATTCTGAACCATTCACCATCTTTCTGGTTGTTATGAAACAGTATTTCTTCAGTGCTACCCTTAATGTCAGTCCTTATGGTCTGATGTGCAAGATGTTCATAAAAGAGTCACTTTAATGAAAAGATAAAAAATACTTGTGGTAAAAGTCTGTTTTACTGCATTGTTATTGTACAGTAAACAATGAGAAGCAGTATCAAACCCAGAAGTAAATCAACAAAGTATTAAAAATAAGCTAGATTCTGTATAGAAAACTACAATTAGAAATATTAAGTACTGTGTTACAGCAATAACATGGTAATCGTGTGTGAATAGGTAGTGGCATAAGATAAAAAAATGAATATTTTATGAATGTTTCCTAAATAACATTACAAGAGAGCTGAAATTAAGTTTTGTTTTTTACATATATGTTATTTAAAATGCTTTTTGCGATCATTTATGGCCTTACTTCAAACAGCTCTTCAGCATAGTAGCTCCCACAAGGAGTTAATGTATTTTTTCTATTTCTAGATCTGTTAGCTGTGCCTAAGCATCCGTACGCTGCTATGGAGAACTGGGGACTGAGTGTTTTTGTGGAGCAAAGGATACTGCTAGATCCAAGCATTTCTTCTATATCATACCTACTGGATGTCACGATGGTCATTGTACATGAGCTATGTCATCAGGTATTAAAGGTGTTCAGATATTTGATATTAATATCAGAAACCATGCATTCCTTTTCGAAACTGAAAATGATTTTTTGTTGTGCATATAGACAATAGCAACTTTCATTGTAACTAGAGTCCAAATAATATGGAGATATGTAAGACACATCACTGCAACCCTGAAACTGGGAAGACTCAAAATGGGGATAGAAGAGAAAGTTAGTAGCAATGAACAACTTCCCTATCTTCTGTATGATTATATTTTGTATGTTTGTGTGTGTGTTGTTGATATGTAGACTAAACATGTTAATAACTGTAGAAAATGATTTATTACAGAACAACAGCAGAGTAATGCCGAGTTCTGTGTTCATGTAAATAACGTTTTGGCTGAAAGCAGTTTGGTAGTTGTCCTCTTCTGTCACATATACACATACTTCCATTTTATTTTTCTTTTCATTTTGTTTTTAAATTTATTACTGGCCCTATGTTCACTAACAGTGGAAAATTGAGTCTTTATGTATACAGAAACTTTTGTATCAATAAGAAAACTTGACAATAAACCCATATTACAATTTATTTTATATTTCTTCCATCTTCTTATCTCAAACTAAACACATTATGAGTGTTTAATAATACTGAGTTGAATGCAAATGTTATTGAAGAAATGTGCTGTAGGGGCAGGAAACCCTTTCTTGCACTCGAAAGAGGCATAATCATAGCTTTCAGGTTAAAATGAATGAAATCCTACTGTGTAATCAGCATGGCTTACATCTGTGACTTTACACAGTATTCTTTAAAAGGCAATGCAAATTCTTAACACTTTCTGCAAATAAAAAGTACCATATAAGAGGGAGCTTTTGTAGTGGAGTTCTGATAGATGAACCTGGAAATAATGTTTGGTTCATATTCATGTTTCGCATTGGGATATGAAGTCTTCAACTACAACATGAAATTCTTATTGAAAGTTATTGCTGGTTTGTTCTCAATATGATCATCTGATTTTGTTATATGCTCTTTATTGTGCAGTACAATAAGAGTTGCACACTGTTCTGCTAGAAAAATTACAGGCCCTTTGGAATCAGGTGTAGAAAACACATATTAGGTCATCAAATTCTGGCTCCTGTTAGTATTAGTTTTTTCCATGTGGTGCATTTTGTAGTGCTGGGTTCAGTGCTCCTGATTACAGGGTTACACCGCTTCCCTTAAAACCTTTTGATTAAATCTGATGGTCAATAACTTTTTCCTAGTGTTCAGCTTGTCTCCCTTTTTGTGAAGTCATTCCATTACTCCCAGTCATTCTTTGCACGGCTTTAATAATTTCCTCTGCTTCCAAAGCAATTTATACTTCAAATGTGGGCAATTATCACATCAGTAACTTGCCAAGTTTGTTTATTTGGTTCTCATTGAAACTGAAGCCTTTTTTCATTGCTGTGGGAATATCAGAGGATCATGAAGTAGGTGAAAACTGTATCTGAATTTATTTTAGGGTAACAAAGGACTCTATGACTACATTTAAGTGACCTTAAAATCGCAAATGAGAAGGTTTACTTGGTGTCTGTGTTGATATTACTTCCAGTGCTGTTAGCTTAATTAGAAGTATCTTCTTCCATTAATGTTGCTGCTGTTTCTGTTTTAGTGCCGTGCAGATCAGGTCCTTGCTCAGCTGCTTCACCGGGTAACTAGACAAGATAGAAAATATTCAGGTGGAAGAAATATTATTTCTACCTTTTAGATGCAGAATTGAGTCACAGAGAACATGGTTTGTTCATCTGTAAATAATGTTTAAAGGCAGAAACCTTCCAAAAACACAAGCCACAGAACACTGTATAGCACCTCCATCACAGTGTTGTCTTTGTTTAGCCATTTTTTTCTGCTTTTATCTTAACATACTATAGAAGCCCGTCAAGGCAACTGTAGCTGTGGATAGCATAGAGCAGGAACTGTAAACAATACTAGTTTAGCTGAAAATGTATTGAACTGAGACCAGATTGGGTCCAGCATCTCCTCCCTCTGCTGTTTAATTGTTAATTATTCACTGCATTTTTCATTGTCTTTTGCTGTGCATCATCTTGCCTTCTAACCTGGGGTGGCACATGAATATTCCTTCCCTTCACTCATTTTTTACACACAGAATAATAGAGATTAACTAAGATCACTTCTGTTGCAGCCAAAAGTAGAATCCATATCTCCAGTCTTGATTTCTATTTACTGATTTCTTTACAATTTCAGGTGAAAGGAAAGGGAACTCTCCTAAAATACGTTTTTCTAAAATATTTTTTTTAAGGTTTCTATCATTGTCCTATTTCCCTTGATTTTAAACCCATGACTTTAAGACTTACAGAACATAACTGGGCATGTAGCAACCTGACCTGTGTGAAACCCTTGATAGAGTAATACAGCAGTTGCTTTGCTAATGTTGTTCCCGAGATCAGAAAAATCAGAAGAATATTAAGAATTGGGGTTGTTACTTATAGATATGACTGTTTAAAATCAGAATTCCCCAACATGCTGGGTATTAATGCTTGAGCACAGAGAAAAGGAGAGACAGCGTTGCAGAAGGACAAATAAATTTTGTGCATGTCAAAATACAGGTAAAAGGCCTGTAAGAAAGAATTTTATGCCTGATTTCTTCACAGGTGACTTTGTTGCTTGACTAGATATTTATTTTAGGTACGTGTTTTAGGAGGGACACTTTAACATGGGTAGCTTTAGTTTAGTGATTTTGTAGGTGCTAGAGCTTAATACTGCAGCTTGATTGTTCTTTTAGAACATTTTATATTTAATTTAAAAACCTAGTAATTGGAAGAAAGAGTGTTTTGGCATAAAACCTTCTTTCGCAAGCCCCAAAACACAAATGAGATACTGATCAAAACACACATACTTCTAGGAGCTTAAGTTGGTAGCTTCAAATAATTACCCTAATTTATTAAAATAATCCTGTTAAGGTAGTAATCAGTTTTATTTGTGTATCACAGCTCAGTCCCACCTACAGCCTTTGAAGAAGGAGTCATTTGAATTTATGCACCATGATTTTTTGTGATAATTTTCCCACCTGAGTACAAAACTTGGTGTGACAGATTGAGTTAAAGAGGCATCAAAGCAGAAGGAAAATTAAAAATTTCTAAATCAATGTTTTATTAATAATCTGTAAAGAAGGCATATAGGAAAGTGTCCTTTCAGTGTGTCTGTAAAATAAGTGCCTTCTGCATGTCAGGTTGAATATAATACCTGAAGGAGATGAGAAATTTATGTAGTCAATACATTTAAATTCATTTTTCTTTTCCAAAATAAAAAGAAGTAATGATCTTCACTCCAGGCAAATAGTGTCTAGAGTCAGACACAAATAAATACATAAATAAATAAATAAAAAATTACTTAAACAAATGAAGTTGTTAATGTTTTCCTTTCAGACACATAACACCTAGGAAGATAATAACACCTTTCTGCTGGAAAATTTGGCTTCATTAATTGCAGACTCTGGAGCTGCTCTATTTCTGATATTCATAACTATCTCTGATACTATTCAAGACTAGTTAAGGAAATTCTCTGTGTTTTAATATTGGTATCACATGCTGTTTTAATACTTGTAAAACACTTCTTCCTTTAGGAGGATAATTAAAAGTATTTGTTTAATTGTATCGATAATAAATCAACCTGGAAAACTCAAAAAGGAGTATAAGAAATTCTCTTTTGTGACAGAATAAATTACTGTTATTAATGCTTTTGAGTTACAAAAGGATGTATTATGAGCTTTACAACCTTTAGTTTTTGAAAACTCTCTCTGAATAGTCATAGCATACCACCACTGTAACTGGTTTCATACTTGTTAAGCAGTTCTCTTGTAATTCAAGAAATAAACTTTCTGCTATCATCTGTAGTCTGTTTTCATCAGAAATCATTTAATCAGCCTATTCTATTATAATTTTCATACTCCTCTGTGATATGCTACTCTAATATTTCAGATTGTGAAAAGTGCATTAACTATATGAACGCATTTCCAGTGTTTCTTTGTGTTGTCAGTTAAGTGTGCATGAGATCAGGGTTGATCTACATTGGTCTCTCTGAGCTAATTTATCAATGTGATCACTGAGTCTCCATTAAGTTTGGTTTCACGTAGTGTGTGAATATGACTTTTGTCAACCTCATCTTTTCTCTCTAAATTCTTAAGTTGTTATCAGTGACATTCATTGTCATGTTTCGCTTTGGTTTTTTGTTCACATCCTGTTTACTGAACATTGTGTGGCAGTCTGGTAGTCTCAGTTCTTGTAGTCTGTTCTTTGGAGCCCTTGTATTTGCTTCACTAAGGGTCCTCGTTACAGCATTGATCCTTCCTTGGCACTATTCTCACTCCACAAACACAGGCACAGAAGTGAGACCTTTCATTTTCAGGTCCCAGACAAAGCCTTCGAATAAGCCAACTGTCATGATAGCAACCGCTTACCGGTCAACTCAGTTTCATTCGTTCCCCACTCTCGTTACCGTATCAGCAGCAGTTCCTCTGCTCTGACATGAGTCTTTCCCTCTGGAATACTTTAATTGCTGCTCCCCTTCTGTGTATTTTCAGAGCTTACGACTCCATGGAAGCTCAGAATCTCTTGATTATGAATTAATCTCATTTCTATTCACATTAAGAAAAAAACTGGCAGAGAATTTTATTGAAACAAAGTTTCAGTGTTTGTTTGGCAAAGAAGATGCTGCAGGTTGTGTCAAATATGTTTTCATAATAGCATATGTGTTTCTGCCCATACCACTGGTGTTACAATGATCCTGGTTGCACAGGGCTGCGGCCATCATTTAAAAAGCTTTGTCCATAGGCTGAAAAATTGATCATGCCTGATTTCCTTTGAATTTTTGTCCTCATTCTTCTTCCAGTGATCATCCCAGCTCTGTCTGAAATCCCTCTGACACCCACGTGTCCTGCACTGTGACAAGTTCTTGGCTGTTGGCAGTTACCGAGCAGAGCATCTAATAGCTGTCATCTTGCCTTGCCCTCAGATTAGGTCCTTCTCCTCTTTTCAGCTGCTGATCTTCACGTAGCAATTTAACTATCCTTGAGATCTCTGTTCTTCTTTCTAAATTAGATTGAAGTCAGTGGGGAAATTCAAGAGTGACCTGGGGGGAGCAGGAAAGGCAGTCAGCTCGGGTAGGTTTCCTTTGCATAGACATAGGCGGCCCATGCCATTTTAGATACCCTCTGCCTCTGACTGTTGTTTGGGAAGGCTGCAGGTCTCCTGTAAGTCTCGTATGAAATTTTCTACGCCTGTGGTATCTCAGATGCCCTAAGATGTTCTTTAAGTGACATCAACTACCTGCCTTTAGGCATCTGAATCCTACCCACAAAGAGGCGGCATGTTTGTATAAAACTGCATTCCTTAGGAAACCAGCCAATGACTGGAGCATCCGTAGGACTGTAAATTGTGGTGGGCAGACATCATGGAGAAAGAAATGCTAAAATTTAGGTCTGGGGTGTGGAGATTGTCTTCCCAGTTTTTCAAGATTTGCACTATACATATGTAATGAATCAGATTACTCAAGGTAGAAGCCTTTCTCTGTCCATTGTGTATGTTAGTCCCTTAAACCTAGGGGAGCATCTGCTTTGGGTAACTGAATACGCTCCTTAATGCTTCTTTTCTCCTGCTTGTTGTTTTCTAATGTTTTACTTCAGTAACTTGTGCATCCTGTAAAGGCTTAATTCATTATTACATGAAAGAAACAGTTAATGAGTTTCAGTGGGTGGTATATATTACTGTTTTTATTAAAACTTGTGAAGAATATGTTCTGCGTAATGGGAGATGTATACAAACATGGTTTCCCAATGGTTGTTAATTTGGAATTTCTTTGCAGTGGTTTGGTGACCTTGTGACTCCAGTTTGGTGGGAGGATGTGTGGTTGAAAGAAGGTTTTGCTCACTATTTTGAATTTGTTGGGACAGACTACCTCTACCCAGGGTGGCACATGGTAAGTCAGTTTTTTATTCTGTTAATTTGGAGACTCCACAGAAAAGTTGCTCTGCTGCTATACTCCTGCTTTTGTTACAGACAGGGACTGCTGAAAAACATCAAATGATGCATGCAAGTATCAGATGTCCAATGAAGCAAAATCACTAGGTGTGAAATAATTTGACAGCCTTCCAAAAGTGTAACCTCTAATTTATTACAAGAGAAATAAGGTCGTGTCTATCATAACCCAACATTAAAATAACTGCTGTCTCTCTGCTCAGAAACATTATGGATTAAAGCAGTTATGATTTAACGTGGGCTATTTCTGAAAATATTCAAATATTGAATTTTACCCACAAACACAAGGTAAATTGGAAAGAAGTTTTTGTCTAAACCATACTGTAAAACTGACCATATTTTTTCCTACAGTATTCTGTGCTCTTCTCCCTAAGTTTACTCTTTTTATCTTCCTGCTTTATTTGGCCGTCTAGCAGTATGTACTAAGTTAACATGGGGTAAATGAGTTGATAATCTAGGTTCCAGTATGATTTCCAGCTGGACATGCTTTGTCAGCTGGTGTGCAAGTGCTGTAGCTCTCTGAGAGCAGACTGGGAAGGCCATGCTGGGGCGTTCTTTTGGAGTCCTTCTCTTATATCGTACCTAGTCAGGTCTCAGTTTATACCAACTGCTGTAGTCTAGAAGTGTTGTAAGAAAAAGAAGAGACATGAGACCTCAGGACAAGGAAATTGTGTGTGAGACTATGTTCAGGGTTGCTGTATAGATTTTATTATCCTTTGGAGAAATTTTTCTGTTTGCTACCCTTTTGTGTTTACGCATCTTCTAATTATGTAGCAAAATATGTTAGAAATACAGATTGCCTGATAGAGATTTGTTGTAGCTTCAATATTTTGCTTAAACTCTTGCATACTAGCTTCTGAAATGTTTTTTCCCATTTCTAGGTGATTTGTTGAGTATTCTTATGCCATTAACTTTTGCTTGTCATGAGGTGAAGATGCTATAATTATGAGTTAAAGCTAATTTTTAAAAATAGTTGTATACTTAGGTATGTGTCCTGTGAAGTTTGAATTCTTTGTAGTATTTTAATTTTTTCTTTCAGATGTTAATTTTGGTTTATAATTGCATTTTGAAAAGAAAAATAAATCTTTATCTGAACTGACATCTGTCTTGCATAGGTAGGCTTGTCGGGTTTACCTGGCTTTGGCTGTATTAAAACTCACTCCCTTCCATCTTTATGAAAAACATATCCTGAATTACAATGTAATGATTCTAATTATGAATGCGATTAAATCTGGCAGTCCTTTATGATTTTAGCACAGTGAAATGTCGTAGATGACAACATTTATACACTGAATTTTATCTTCAAATCATCAGTCATTTGTTCATCACATAATCAGTTTAACAAACCCAGAATAACTTTGCTTTAAAAGTCATTTGGAACATAGAATATTTGCTTGAGATTTCTGTGGAATGAATGTAATGTTCACTGTTATGCAAATGACATGCCCATCACGTGAAATCCTGGCGTCTTAGCAGAATACAGGCAAAACGAATGGGTTGAGCAAGGTATGACAGTTAAACTGGGAAATCAGACACATGCTGCATAAATTAGAATTAACTACAGTAACACTGCGGTGCCTGGAAAAATACTCATCTGTCAAGTTTTTCCTTAAATTAGAAAGAAGGTAGACATACACTTTTCATAAGGCTTTGGATATCATTGGCCGTTTATATAAAAATAACCATACTGAAATGTTTAAACAATTAGAAAATCAGTGGCAAGATGGAACACTTGGTAAGTTAAACATTTAAACATGCTACATTTTTTTGCAGACTAGAGTAGAAATCAATACTGTGATGCTTAAGCCTTATTACAGAGATTGTTGGAAGAGGAAGCAAAAGTTACATTTACCTGAATTTGGCTTGCTGGATATTTTTGTTATCGGTATAAAGTGCATTTGCTGTTTAGATCATACTGACATTTGTGATCTTGAAAAAATAAAAAGTGAGCATTCATAAAAATAAAACCTGTTCCAAACAACTTTTTTTTTTTTCTCCAAAAGTGAAGGATACAGTATAAGTGTCATAAATCAGCTGCAAAACCAATAACTACAAACCTTACTTTCTGTAATGATGGTTAAACAGACCAATATTCCAGCATTCTGAGTGGTGTTTTGTCAGCAGTAATTCATACTTGTGAATAAAAATACAGAGGTGTTATGGTGTATGATACCACAGCTGTTTGCATCAGGAAAACAGAATAATATGCCAAAATTATCTTTCTGTCTGAATGAAGTTCTTTCTCTTGTAGTTCTGAAATGTTACCCTTGAAAGTTTCATCAAGAAGCCCATGGGCTATAAGGTCAAAGTCATCTTATTTTTAGCTTATTAAAGATTTTTTGTCACATTTTATTTTGGATAAATGTAGAAGCAGAAGACTGGTAGTCAATTCCAGAAAAAGGACTTTTGTCTGGAAATGCAGCTTGGGCGATATGGATACATCTGAACCAAACAGATCTATCCACAGTTTCCTACCTAACTTGTTGGATGCTTATAGGCTACAGGCAAATAAGCGTTCACCATTAAAGCTCTGTAAGCCCCTAAAGTTTTGCTACTACTTGTCTGAAGATGTGTCTTTTTTGGCAGAGCCGAGTGTGTTTCACTGTCCATCTTATCTGGCATTCACAAACTTGGTATGTCTGAACCTGAGATTCTTAAGGACAGATATCCATTAGGCATGTTCACACCGTTATAGGTTAGACCGGCAGCACTGAGTTCTGCACAAAGCGGAGTGCCATGGGTTTTGTCTGAAACCTGTTTTCTGCCCTTTTTCTTCTTCTCTAAGTTCTTTAGCTTGCTTAAACATTTCTTCCTCCTCTGAGGATTTTGATTTTATCAGTTTTTCTTCTATTTTTTTAAGGCTTTTCTTTTACTGCAGGAAAGATGGAGGGATAATAATATAGACTGAACTGCCACGGAGCTGTAACACTTTATTGTGGCTTCCAGCAGGTCTAGAATTTCTTGTCTTGTGGAGAAGGTGTTTACATACTTCATCAGGGTTGCATAATCTTAGTGAGAAAGGAAATCCAGTCCTTATTAAAACTTTACCATCCTTATTCCCTTGATCCTTTTATTAAAATTTTGGGTGCAGAACAGAATGAAGAGTCGTTCTGATGGAGGTGTCCATTATCCTCTGCAGTTAATATAAGATACATCATAACTCTCCTGAGGAAGTGGCTGAACTTTTGCTGGTTTTAAAACAGGAAGGTGAGCTTCCTGTGCTGAGATCCTTCATGGTTCCATCACTGGTGTTAATATACTTTTTAAAATGTAAGTTACTTCAAGTTCAAAGCTAAAAATTCTCATTTCCTTCCCTCGCCTAAAAAATAAGTCCCTATATGTTACCTTTTACCTCTTGAAGGTGAAGCTACCTCTGATTTTGCAGGAAATATGTCCCTACTATATAGTCATTAGGCATTTGCCATGGAAATTAATTCACCATTCTTCCCACTCCAGCCTCTTGCCTTGCCTATCCCCCAGATTAGGAGTTTTTTTAGAATTCTTATTCTGAAATGTCTAAAATTCTTATTTTTAAATCTCATTCTTCAACAACTGGGAAGTTTAAGTAATTTTTTTAATGTTGTCAGGATGGTTTCAAAAAGAAAGCTGGCTCTGCAGACTGTTCCCTAGAGAGATCAGAGAATTTCACTTGATCACGTGTACTCAAAGTAGTCGTCTGCATGTGAATTCCCTGGCTGTTGCTATTTTGTGACTTAAGAGATGAGGTTTCTGTATCAGAGGCTGACCATGTAACTATTTGGTTGTCTCTCCAAGCCATCAAAAAGCAACAGCAATTGGATGTGAGTTTGTGAGCTGTAAGATCTTAACGGCTGATACAAAGTAATCTTACCTCTGTGGACGGTGGCCTCTGCTAGTTTTAGGATCAGAGAAAAGAGAAAATTACAGCAGAAAACTACATGCTGGTAATTTCCACTTCATAGCTCTGTCTTTTCTCATCTACCCTGCTCACCTTCCTCCTTCCAGATGCCTGTTTGCTACCGTGTGTTCTGTCTTCCTCTGTGCTTGTTTCTCTTGTTATCCTGAAGTCCTTTGTATGTGGCTTTGTAAAGGAAGGAATTCAACTGAGGCTTACAGATCCAGGAATTTATTGACAGATCTTTTGCCTCCTTATTTTCTGGTAGAAGGAACCATCACGTTTGTCCTTGAATGTCTCTGGTATTGGGGTAGGTTTTGAGGGCTATGACAGCAGGAATTACTGGCATGTAATTTTCCCTTTCATCCATCAAATGAGCGTCAAATACTTCAGCAGTCAGTACCTGGCTTGATGCTGAGAAAGCATTTCACAGAGCCCAGCTGCCTTCTCCCTTTTCTTTATTATATAAAAGTTAGCTTTGCTGACAACTTTATTGCCTGAATGAAGGTGTGGTACATCAGTGATAGCTTTGAATCCTCTGCTTTCTCTATCCGTTGAAGCTCTGGGAGAAGATCTCCCACTTTCTTGTGTGATTACTACTTTTATAATGAAGGGTGGTTGTATTTGCCAGACATTTTCTTAGTATTAAGCAATTGTGATTACAGTGTTTGGAGTAAACCCTTGTGTCTATGTGAAATGGCATCTTTAATCTTTCTTAAAGTGAACCGTGCTTCCTTCATTCTGTTAGGTTCCACAGCCTGGATGATCCTGCTGTTACTGCAGACAGCTGAAAATAATAATGAGGCTGCATGTCAACATTTCTGTTTTAAAAATACATGCTGCAAGAAATTACCCGTGCCTAAAGAAGTTAAAAGAAAACCATTTAACTGAACTTCATTATATTAAGTACATTGAACATTATGCAACATGCTGCCCGTGTTCTTGATAAATGATCTTAATTGCCTGTCTGTCTCATTGAAAGTGAAGATGGCCATTAGACACATGCATGTCTTTAATGTGCTTTGACTCAGATTGCCTCCCAAAGTGTTTGTTTCCACCTATAAAGTTTTTCTGGGCATTGCTTAACTCATAGAAACCCCAGAAAATCATTATAAGTTTTGAAGTAGACTTAAGACATAGGCTTTTTTGATTTATTTCATTATTATTTTGGCATTTCAGACCTGAGCTGTAGCCTGCTTGATCCTTCTAACCCAACATAAATATCACGCTGGCTCAGCATTGAGAGAGATTCAACCTCTCATTTTTTAAAACTACTTTCATCTCTTCTTTTATGGTTAAAGGGTCCCCATGCCAGTAAAAAGTAAGCCTTTAATTAATACCACATGGAGTGTTTTTTCCCCCAGTAACTGCTCAGTGAAGTCAGTCCTTGTATGATTTTCTGTTTTAACTTAACTATGGGGGAAGTGTTCAACGTAAAATTAACTAGAATCTCATGTATAATTGACTTTGGCAGGAAAAAAGAGATATGTAAAGGTAAGCTGCAAGATCTTGTGGTCGCTAATTACTAGTCCTTTTAAAGTGCACCAGTTTAGAAATCCTTATACTAAATTTAGCTTATAACTAAGAAATTAAATTTCCATCTCCACATGGTCTTCCTTAACACAGTTTCTTTTTTTATGCTCTGGCAAGGTGGATTAATATATAGAATTCTTAAATTTAAGTAGTTACCTCTTAACATTTAGAGATCAGACATAAATGAATACCAACATTTAGATGAAACATTTATTCAAGAGAATAAGTACAGTTTTGGAGAATGTCAGTGTCTCAACTTTCTTCATGTCATTATCTGCTCATCTTGAGAGAGCAGTTAAAATGACATTATGAGGAGAGTTTTTGGGTCATGTGAGTTCAAATCTCCTGAGTTCAGAGTTTAGATGAAGCTTTGGTTTAGAAGAAACTTCAGTGAACTGGCTGAATTTCACATAATTTTGAGTTAGTAACCACTTTGTCTTCAGTAAAAATGAGAAAGAAACTTTATGACAACTTTTGCCTCAAGGTGAGGACTCACTGCAGAGTAGCCCTACTGAAACAAGAATACGCATTTCATAAGGAAGTAAAGTTGATATTGGAAGTTTGGTGGCAAAGCTGTAGCTGTGTATTTGAGGGCATCCTTACTGAAGGGCTCTGTTTCTCAAATTTTCAGCTGTACTGAATGTGCTGCTACTGTTTATTTGAAAGTTGGGGCAACGTGTAGTTACTTGGAGCACAAGCTGATAAGTGACTTTTGATGTGCCTGCAAAGCATCTTTGGTTCCTTCAGGACTTAGCTCACTGAATCTCATCACCTTCAGGTGGAAACAGAGTCGAGGTGTGCAAGATCTATCCAGCAAATGTCAGAGCACCCAAAAAGTATTCTCATTGATGGTGACCTCTGGCAGTTGTTGCTGGAAGTTGACTGAGTATACCAACCACATCTCAAAGCCACTTGTCATTTAAATATTATTTACTGTTTCTTGAATTGAGGTGAATTTCTGCTACAGATTCCCCCTGTGGAGTTTGAGTTAGAGGATAAACTTCATACTTTGTTGCCTAATATTTTAAAATGCTCTGGAGACAAACACATGAAGAGAGAGTGGATCTGTGTTCATGTGTTTGCTTAATGACTATTTCTGTGAAGACAGCTACATACAAGGTGACAAAACATGATCTTGGAGAGTGAAACTGGCCTTTTTTTTTAAGTGCTGATGGTCAGTATGTGGTGTTTCCTTTTCTAATGCTCCCTTTTATATACTGCATCCTCCCGTTCTGTAGGCCTCCATTTAGCGTAATGGATGCGATGGACAACCAAGTCAAAGCTATACCTGAAAAACAGAGTGGTGAGAGGAAACAGTAGTTGAAATAGGTGGTGAAAGTGCTTAAAAACTCTGAATCAACTAACTACCCATCTGCTCGGTAACTTAAGCAGATGGTCATGAATATCTTGTTTGGCACTTCATTGAAAAGAAAATACGTACCCACTTCTCTTTCCTGATACTCAAAGCTATTGGTCTTCCTCAGCTGTGCACTCCTAGAACATCTATGTTGCTTTGTAACAACAAAAAAATTGTCAGTCAATGTGAACATTTCTCAAGCACGGGGGATGGGTATTTTGCAAGAACTTTGACTGAAAATGCGGAAAAGTGGTTTATGAAGGTAGACATGGAACTGTGACATATTCACAGCTGACAAATGTAGACTATGTTGCAGACCTTCAACGAACGATGCACATAACTGAAGCACACATGCAGAGTTATACGTTAAAAAAAAACACAAAAACAATCTATAAGCTGCTTAAGCTACTATAAAAAATTATTGTTAGGGAGAGAGAAAGAGAAAGAAACATTGCTTTCATTTGCAAGTATTCAGGAGACTTCCTATGCTGTGACAACTTAGGATTTATAAGCATGCAGACAGAAAGAACTTGCTTTTGGCCCCCAGTGGATCTTTGCTGGCCTTAAGGTATTTTATGGAACCTTAGGCTTCCTCATAGATGATATACATAGATGATATACAATCTATCGTATTGTAACTGAACTGCTGGTAGTCTATATACTGGTGTTCTTCGATTGCTTTAAAAATTTGCCCCTTTTTCTTTTTCCTGAGGGTGCACTTTCCCTATAAACCCAACTGTTGTGTCTTGCAAATGCTTGTTTTGTCAGGCATGAGAGATCACTTATCTCCTTTGTATGCCTGATGACTAGTAAAGCTTTATATTTTGGAGAAGATATTTCCAGCAAATTTGTCAGGAAAATCATTTGCAGATTTGCACATATATTATTAAGCTTTATTCATGCAGATTTCTCAGTCCATAAACTGTTTGAATGGCTGTCCCAGAACAAAGGCAATGCCTTTAATATTGAGGCCCTTGATCTCTGTTGTGTACTGATTTTCAGTTTTGGCTTTCATTATGCTGTTCCTTTTATTCTTCTGTTAGATGTTTTCAATTATTTTTTTTTCATTTTAATTATTTTCCCTGGTATTTCATATTAATTTTTAGAAATTATTTTTATTTGACTACAAGTATTACATTATTGTCATGCTAACTTGTTCTCTTACATTATGCCTCAATATGATATTTTAAAATCACCAGCAGCAACCCCCTTCCATTGCATCATTGTTATCCTGTTATGCACAATAAATTTTTAATGGGTCTTGAAGGTACAGTCTTTTCTGACAAAAAATGTTATTTCATGATTTCTTTCTTTCCATTTTGAGGTAAACTAGTTGGAAGATGGGTATGCTGTTGGAGGTAAATACACAGAGTGACCACTACCTTTCCATGAACCTTCCTCCCTAGAACAAGGCGAAAATAAGCCAGTACCAGAAAGCTTTCTTGTGGTTAGTCAGTTTCTTAGTCCTGATTCTTTTTGCTATGGAATGATTAACACTACAGATCCACATTTGAAAATCTCCAGATTATTTCCATAATGTGGAAGAATTGCAATAGGTGGAAAATTTCTGACCCTGTGTCGTGGTTTAACTTGTAGCATTTGTGCTGCTTTTACCCAAAGCAGTGAAATTTGAATTTTCACGATGGTTACATATTGAATAAGGAGGGGAGAACACAGAGAAGGGGTAAGTCTTTCAGGACAACCTTGTACCAGACAGAGAAGATCTTATTTGTGAGGGTTAAAATAAGTCATTCCTATGAAGAGACAAGTACATGAATCTAGTGACCACAGGTGTTTGGGAAATAATCTGAAAATGTAAATCTTTGAGACATGTTTGTCCAATAACAGCACTTCAGTCCCTGCACCTGGAAGCATTCTGAAGAGTAAGAGGGAAAGAAACCAGAAATAATTGGCATGTCCTTTCTTCTGAACACTGGTCTGATCACCCAGGCTTTGACTATCCACAGTTTGAGGAAGGCTCTGGGGAGAGAAGATGAGGAGACAGGACTCCAAGTGGGCAGTAGGAAGGTAAGGAGCAGGGGAGCTTCCTGCTTGCCTTTAAAGAAAGGCAGAAATCTGAGTGGAAAGCACCTCTGTCCTTATTTCAGACTAGGCTTCTGCTGCTGTCATACCAGCTCCTGCTCAGAGCCCTGGCCCTGTGTTAGCGCTGCACAGCACTGCACTTACATGCAGCTACTTACACTTTCCAAGCAGAGCCTCAAGACTCACCTGAAGCCCTCTTTTCCTTACAGGCAGATCGGAGTCTTTGCCTTTTCTTTTGCAGTTGAACTCCCTCCAAGGAGGGTCATCTTGAACAGCATTTTGTCATTGTTTCATGTCTAGCTGCAAACCTGTCACCTACCATGTTGACAGCTCGCTGGCCTCATTAAATGCATTCCAAGATTGATTTTCTTCACAATTTCTGTGCTAGGTGTCTCTTTAGTCCTGTAGGTATCATGTTAAAACAGATCGATTCCACTGTACTGTGTAGGATAAAATAACCAGGGAATAGAAAGCCCCTCTTCCATCACTGTAAGCAGTTTGGTCACATGTGTTGGCCTTTCCCCCTTAATGTTCTGATAGGACTTTAATAGCTGAGGTAGTGTTTCTTCAACATAATTTAAGGCAGTTTTAGTTTTGTTCTGCATTTCTGTTTCCTGTTTCCTCCTCAAGCTGCAGGCCCCCCGTCACCCAGCAAACTCCTCTCTCTTGTTCTCTCTGTGTCTCCCTGAAGTTGTGTTTGAGTCTCCTTTTGAAATCTGGTGTCAGAGGCTTTGTACTAAAGGGAAAAGGTGGGAATGTTTTGGAAATCCTTTTGGATCAATAAATTTAGCTTTATAGGTCAAAAGTCTTCTTAATTCTCACTAAAATGCAGGTTTCCATGTTTGGAGGCATACTAGGTAATCCCGTTGCGTCGCAGTGTGATGGTCTGCCATAAATGTCAAGGAAGACTTCAGCTATGGTAACTTGAATGAGCGATCATGAATGTAAAATGCTCCTTTTCACCTCTTCAGGAGATAACCAAAGAAACAAAAACCAAAATGTAGCCTGTCCTTTTTATATCTTTTGCATTATTATAGCCTCACTTTGTTTCCTACATGCTGATTTTCTTGATTCCAGGTGCTGTATTTAAAGTATTAATCTGTGATGAATGAGGGCCCTTTTAATAACTCAATTCCAGGCAGTAACCATCCACTCCCACAGCTGTTTGCCAATTGTGATATCCAAACTTGAATCTGGGGACAGGTCCATACCTCTGTGGGTTCTTACCTATATATATTATTTACCATACATCCGATGAAACTGTGGCTGTGTTACTGACTAATAGAGAATGTGGGTGAGGTATAACCAAACCATCTACAATCCTTTACACCTCAGGAGTTTTCCCCTGAGTAGGACTGTCATAATAATTGTTTCCCTACACCATTTTTTTCCCCATAAAAAAAGGGCAGTTACTATCTACGTATGCCTGAGAAAATTTGGAAATGAACAATAATGTGAACAAGACATTACTTTTCCCTTCACAAACCTTACCTCATGCAGCCAGCTGAGAACACTAAGAGTGTGTTGGGTAATTGGCTTTCCTGCATCCCGTGTTTTTAATTGCCTGAATATACAATTGGCTCAAGGTGCATTTCTTGTGCTCTAATGAATTTTAACATAAAGGTTTATTTCTAGATGGATCAGCACTGGAAGAGCTTTTCAACTGTCTTAAAGTATAATTTAAATCAGCACATTGATACCAAAACCTTGCCACCCAAGAAATTAAACATGGAATATATTATGTAATTGTGTGGTTATTTTATCTGAGGTCATCAGGGTGGCTTTTGAAAAAAATGCAGCATTCCCTAGAGTTTCTGTGTATTGTGGCACTAGGTTGACATTAATTCGGGAACAGTGGTGATTTAGATAAAGTTTGAGATATGTCATTTTGGGGTGAAAAAAGCTTGTTTAAGCCTTCCATGATTTTTAACTCACTCTTTACATTTATTTCTGATTTGAAAACACAAGTAAATGAAGCTCTTCTTTCCTGACACAGTCTTTTGGATTAGAGACATCTATATCAATGCAATATGAGGAGCTTTTAAGGCATGTAATTTCTCAGCTGAAAAAGTCCCATCTAGTCGCACTGTAGAAGTGATTGCAGCCCAGTTCATAGTGTATATGTAAACATTTAATTAATGTTGCTGCCAGAGTAAATATTCGGCAGTTTTGACATAAGTCTGCAGTCCGTATTTATAGAAGGAATAGAAACAAATCAGTATGTTGGACATTATTTGGGTTTGCCTCTGAGGTAGCTGTGACTTTGACTATGTCATTTAACTTCTACATGCAGCTATTGTCCTGCTTGTAAAGAGGAATAATTCCACCCTTCAGGTGGAAGTTACAAAGTTTGTAAAGCATACAAGTTCTTGAGGAGAAAGGATTTCTATACCAGAGCTATGAAAGGCAGCGTGGCATCTGCTGTGACACTTCTATGGGCTCTGTTTATTTTCCAGTCCCACACTGACCTGCTGTGTGAACTTGGCACTGAGGGCCAAGTGACTTAAACTTCACTAAATAAAGCAGTAGTAATTGTGTTTACCCATCTCTGTCAAAAGTTTTGTCCCTCCATATGCAATGAACTCGACAACTTGTAGCATGCATGTGTTTTTGTTATTGAAGACTATGCCATTTTGCCTCTTTTCCCACCCCTTGTAACTGAACAAATAGTCATAATCAGAATCGCAGTCTGCACCTACAGATACATTTTCATTCATTTAGTATTCCTTAATTTCAGTCAGTTTCATTGCAGCAAAAAACCTCAGGTCAGAATCTCTTCCCTGTACCAGTTCAAGATTGTAGGAGGTCATGGTGGCTTACATTCAGACCAGAGGGTCTGATTTTAGTCAACTGTCATATTTATTAGTCAGCTGCCTCTGATAACTGTGCATCATTTCTGTATTGTTGTTAATGTGTATTTGTCTGCGACACTACTGCATATGCTGTATTTCAGGAAAAGCAGAGATTTCTGACAGATGTCCTACATGAAGTGATGCTGCTGGATGGTTTGGCCAGTTCACATCCAGTATCCCAGGAGGTGCAGCAAGCCACAGACATTGACAGGGTGTTTGACTGGATTGCCTATAAAAAGGTGAGATGAATTAAACCTATGTATATATATGTATATAGAGATATGTCAGTAACTATTAGAAGGTTGTCTGTAAACCAAATACCATTGTAAAAATATGTACACTTGCAATGCCTTTCCCACTTACTAGTTGGAAAACTTGTAATTTTTGTGGAATATATTTAGAATATACTATAGTGATTTTAGCCAATTACATTCATCATTATCCAGTGTTATTAAATGTTATAAATAAACTTGGGAGGCTGTCAGAATCCAGCCAAGAAGATTTGGGGTTTTTTATTACTGTTTATTGTGTGGCAGTGTCTGAATTGTGTTAGATGCTTTAAAAAGCAGAAGGATGTGTAGTCTTTGCCCTATTGAAACTCTCTGGAAAACTTGTCAAGTGCTGAAGTTAAATATAAAGTGTTTTCTGTTTTTATTGTGCCTGAGATTTTTTCTGTCAGCTAATTAAAACTCTGAAGTCATTGCTGATCAGTGAGAGTGGAGGAACTGCCTTCTGGGCTGGTGAAGGAATATGTATCAAATTCAGGGAATTTCAAATTGCATTTCAATGCATAGAGAGCCTTTTGGCCAGCTTTGATGCTGAATAGCATCTGTGCCAGAGTGAGAAGGCTGCGCACTTCCACCTTCTCCATCATATGACTAGTCTTGCTGTTAGCATATGACCCAAAAGCTAGTGGTTTCCATTGTACCACATGATTATTCTCTGCTACGTGGTATGACATGTAATATTGTGCCTTACTGTCATGACCCAATGCTCTTGATATGTGATGCAGCAGCCTTCTGCTGTGAAGACTGTACTGGAGCTCTCTGCTGACCATGCAGTTTTTGACTATCACCTTTGCATTTGATATTTTTTTCTTCTGGATCATTAGCTGCCTAACATCAGGCTGTAACAAGACAGCAGCAGCATAGCACTGACTGGCCTACCAAGCCTCCAGTTTATCCAGTGCTCATTCTGGGCTAAAAAAGATGTGTGTCCTCTCTTACAGTCATCAGCAGTAACTTCGACTTCATCCTCTTCCATGAAAGAATCTTACGCCTTTAAGGATGGGCAAATGAGAGGGTGTGTGTGTATGTCCATGTAATAGGTATAGGATGTAATATGCAAACACAAAATACTTAGGAAATTATTTTAAAATGCTGGAGTTGCTCAAGAGCCCAAGGAACGTTTTCAGAAATCCCTTAGCTGGCTTTGAAAACATCACTCTTGGTCAATTAAGCTGTATTAGCCAGCAGCTTTGAGCATACTGAAATATTCTCGTTGTTTAAGTGTTTCAGTCATGTTTACTGGTGATAGCTGAACCTTGGTATGTTCAGAGGCTTATCTCACATCAGTATCTTAATATTTCAAGCTAATCATTTTTTCTAATTAATACGATAATAATAATAATTACATCACACAGGAAACTGTAATCCTTAACACTTTTTGTTTTATGTACACTTAGCAAACATTTGATTTGTAATTGAAAAATAATTTTCATTTACATTGAAATGACAGATAGGACAGTAGTATGCCCCTATATTCTGTTAGCTATTTTATGCAGGCTAATAGGATCACTCTGTTTTCTGTGCAGATTAGAGTACAATCTCTGTCTTGGATCTGTCCATTTAAAGGTTGCTTTTTCAGTATAACAGTGGCCACGCTCAGTGGATAGGGCAGCATCTCCACTCAGCTTCTGTGCTGGCCACCTCTCCTGAACCCTAGGCGACGCTGAGTGTGCTCATACCAGGGCCTGATCCTGTAAATTTTGAAGCCAGTTACCAGATCTAGCAAACTATTTCGAGGAATGGCAATGGAAGAACTTACACACCTTCATAGATGAGGAGATTAAAAGACCCACTGTTTCACCCATGAAGTCTTTACTTTCCTGCCTGTTTGTCTGCTACTCTCTGTAGCCATTCATCCTTTTGTTTTAGATACAAGCAATATCTAATAAGAAGAAACTTTTCCCACTGACTTTGTAGCTGCTTTTTTCACTGTTTCTGTACCTTTGTCCAGACACCTGACACTGCTTCCTTCTGAGGATAAATTAGAGCAAATTTAACATGTTGTAGATCTTATGCTGTTTCATTCCTATGTAACCTTGTATGCATGGACAGCTTGCACTTAAAATCAACTAGGGAAACAAGCTCGTTTATTAGATAGCTAGAACATTTGTCTATCCTTCTAGCCTCCTAGTGTCTGCCTATATAAATACTGTGATGAGTGGTATGTCAATAAAATCCAAACTGTAAAATTATACTGAAGGCTTTTAGCTGGTCAGCTGTGTGCTCAAGTATTTTCAGGTGCTTCAAAGCCCTCACACAATGAGCCCTGCTGGAGGGATATTGTTGCTGGTGTTTCTGGGATGACTTTTTAGTTTTTTGCTGACTGATTTTTTAAATTACAGTTAAGTAATTTAAAATTAAATTTAAAATTACAATTAAGTAATTACTCGGATTTTTTTCTGTTGACTCTAATAAACATTGGATCAGGACCATTAGTGAGGACTTTTCTACTGTCTTAAATAAGATGTTCATTTCTAAACAGTCTAACACTATTCCCAGTATCTTTTCCTTACGTGTTGGTATGGTTTGGTTTTTTTCCATTCTCTTTTAATTATTTTTTTAAATGTCCATTTTGTATCTCTGGGACCTTGGATTGTCTATGTATTCTCTTTTCTCCTTTCATGATTTTCTACATGATATTGAAATGATGAAACTTTGTACCATCTAATTTTTGTTCAATGAAATGACAGTCATAGAATGTCATTGTCATTTCATTGTCTTTACTGTCATCAATATGACATAAATCCATTAGACACCATTAAAGTGCCCATCTCTGCTAGACACTCAGGTGTCATTTTAGAGATGTGCCTCTTTCTCTTGCTCTGCACTTTAGAGATGACCATTGAAACTGTGCTGTTTAAATGCCTTGGAGCTGAATATATTTTTTATTTCCATTTTCTTGTCCTGGGTGATTGTACATGTTAAAAAATCTCATGACATTAAACCCCTGAAGAATGGCATTCAGGTAATCCCACAAGCAGAGTGAAAGAGGCGCTACAGCCTGGCAGCACACAATTTTTTTCCAGTTACGCTCTTGAGGGTAATGTTTGCCTCTTTCAAAAGCCTCATACTAGTCATTCTTCAGACAGAAGCATGTCATCCTCCACTAGGGCCACAAATATGTAGAGAAAATTAAGAAGTCATGATAGTTCATTAATAAACCAAACTGGTAGATGATTCAAGGCTCTCAAGTTGCATCAGGGTGGATATGTCTTCCTAGTGCAGCTGGAAGTGAGATAGTGTCGTCCCACAATGATGGGAAAAGCGGTTATATCCCAAGTGCAGTAGGAAGTATAAGCTGTTGAACACAAGAGTGGATCTGAGAATGGTTAAATCAAAGTAAAAAGTGTGGCAGCCTTTCCACACCAGAAATCACTGACAGCAGGAATCATAGCCCTGGCGAGCTGCATCAACAGAGGAGGAGAGAGCGCAGCAAGAATAACATGAGGAGCAACAGTCAGCAAGGAATGTCTGACTGTAATAAAATGGAGAAACAAGACAGCTGCATTTCAGAGGGAGCAGCCAGACCCAGAGCGGTGGCATGAGGGAGAGAGATCCCAGACAGAACTAAAGGAGTCACTGCCCTAGGTGAGCAGTCACAGCCAGATATGAGAAAGGATGAAAAGGCACCAAGGGCACTGTAGAGAGCCAGATAATATCTGAAGTAATTTCAGTCACCCTGCTGCATGCTTTGAAGCATGCTGGTTGAAGATTCTGGCAGCAAACAGAGCAGGCAAGACCAGTATGACGGAGCGTAGCTATAAAAGTACCCTCAGTAGGATATGTTTTGGCAAGTGACAAACACTGATCAGGATGAGGAAGAAGATGGCTGGAATATGGAAGAATATTCCTTTTTTTGTTCTGCCTGTAAGCAAAATTAACCTCAGCAATGAGATCAGTTACTGAGCCTGGCTTTGTAATGCAAACAATTCATTATTCCCTAAACCTTTGTATGTATGATTTCCTGTTCCTTTTTATCTTTTTGCCACTTCTTTAAAAATGCTTTTTCCTGCTTTCTGTGTCAAGTGATGGAAGAAAGATGTATTTCTAATAGTAATAAAAGGAGACCGTGCTTCCTGCCTCCCCTCAAAGGCAGTGTTCTATGTTAGGAAATCTGTTCAGCTAAAGATTTGCACAAAGAGAACTGCTCAGCTTCATGTATGTTGCAATAACAGTTCTGGCAAAGAAAAAATTAAGAAATTGAAAGCAGTGGCTTGCTCTCCCTTTTAGGTGTAATTGTCTTTGAAAATTTACAGCACAACATGTTCTGCAAGAATATGGAAGAACAGGAGAGCTAACTGCAGTCACTGGAAAGGCTCTCTGAAAACTTTGTGCTTCTTACTTCTGTTTCTTTAGGCACTGAGAAGGATATTGACGCTATCATATAAAAACCAAACCAAACCCCAAAACATGTATTCTGCCTAGTAAACCCAGGATGAATATCAGTGCGACGTCCACTCAGTTCATGAGTGCAATGAAATTGTGACAATGTGCGTCTGTGAAATGACCAAAGGAAAGTGTGAGCAGCTCATTAAAAGTGAAAGACATACTAGAGAAATACTTATAAATGGTAAAATATAGTAAAATAGGTTTTATTTTTAACTATTCACTGAACTAAATCAATAAGATAAGATGGTATCCAGCTAGTTAAAAGTCTTACAATATAATACAGTTTGCTTTACAACCCACTCCCTTACTGCAGTGTAAAGGGAGAGCTTTTTGTTCTCCCTGACTCGATTAGCTGTGATGTTGCCTGTGCATACCATTAAGTCCTGGGTGCCCTTTTGCGTGATGCTGGTTTCTGTTCCATGATTTACGAGTGCAGCAGGTCAGTGCCCATATTGCAGAAGATGCTTTCAGGAGCCATTTGTTTGTAATGCATTTTAACAGAGGAAGTATCTTGTAATGAAAAGAATTGCTTTCTGTATAGATAAAAAGGTTGTAGGTTGATACTGCTTCCAATGTGAAAGCTGTTGAAACTCAAAGTCTGTGTGAATCCTTTAAGTCCAAGTTCAGAGCAGCCCCAAGAACGCCTGACTTAAAGTATGGAGGCTGTTCCACTTCAGCCCCTGCGTACTAGTGCATAAAACTAGGCAGGTGCTTCAGGATGCTTAAAACACCTCCCTTAAGGCATCTGAGCACCTTCCTGACTCAAAAAACTCCTGTCATTAACCTCTTAATCTGTTTAGCGTATGCTGTGATAGTATTTTCTGAAGAAGAAACGTGGGAACCACTGTGTATGATATATAAACAGCAACACACCTACAGTGCTTCAGGAGCATTATGTTTCCCACACTGGGGAGAACTGTATGAGTTTGACTGGAAGTGATAAAAATGGAGCACAAATATTAATAAAAGCATTTGATTTTAAAATAGAGCTTGTTAGACTAGATTACTTAGTCAAGATAGAGCATTTGGGAAGATGCAACCTGTTGTGGTACGACTGTCTTCTGCCTGTTCCCTGCCAAAAGGCAGCTGCAAATGGCAGCTCACAAGGGCTGGAGGAGGCGATCAAAGAAGAAATGGCAACGGTGGCTCCAGACACGGTGTCCTGTCGGCATTTCTCCCTGACAGGAAGTAGAAGGAACGGAACACTGCATCTGTGCCTCATGTTTCCATGGCTTAAAATGAAGTGTTCATAAGTGTGTGCATGGAGTTACCAGCCGGTGCACCAGTTGCTGAAATGCACTTGCCTTTTCTGCTTCTCTGGCTATACTTTGTGATATTTTTTTTATACTTTGTCATTTTTAGCAAAGGGCAGAGCAGAAAGTAGCTTTGTAAGCCTTTACAGGTAGTTTCTGTATTCTGCCAGGAGTCCAAAAACCAGTGATGCCCGAGTAAAGGCAAGGAATGCGTTTTGCTGGCAGACATCCTCGTTCAGATCACTGAAATGAGCAATGATTTCAATTGTTAGAGCAACTCGGAACGAATTGTAAGAATCCAAAAATAAACTGGAGGTAGTGAAATAGAGCTAAAGGAAACCACCTGACATAAAAATATGATCAATGTTTTGATCAAAATGTGGTCCTGCAGGCCCTCTATGCAGGAGGGAACTGTCTGGAACAACCTCTGCCATACTGTTTTCTTGTTGTTGGCTTTTTTTTAAAGGTATGTTTAAGTACTGGATAATTTCTGAAGCTTAATAGAGGTATTAAAAGAGAGAAAGTAGAGTAGTGTGTTTAATTAAAGTTACTTGCAAATCCATCTTAGGCAAATGGTTTGAGATTCTTATGTGGTATTTAGTGAACTAAAAGTAATCTTAATTTGCATGCTTCATGGAAACAAACTTGGTCAATGGAGAATCACCATGAATTCTGAGTTTTATTTTACTTAATTTGCTTTTGGATTCTCTGTGGAGCTGGTTGGTAAAATGGTGATGCATCTCCTCTTTGAAGTGAAGTAACTGTGACCATGTAAACACTTCAGCAAATGTTCATCATAAAAAGGATAATCTTTGTTTGTTACTCCTAATGGAAAACAGATTTGTGGAGCCCATTTTGTTATTGCAAGAGATTCTTAATACAGTGGTTTTAAAGATGCACTAGTTTATTTGCTACTTAAATTCTGATGATGGCCTGTCTGTGTAAATAATGCCATCAACCTCTCGTGTTTGTCCATCCTTGAAGATTTCCTCGTACGAGTAGTTAATGAAAACGTATAATGTGCTTTTGTCCTTGTCAGTGGTGTCAGAACATGTAAGAGAGATTTTGGTGGTAAGGCTAAATAAAACTCCTGTTGTAAATGGAGTCCCAATAGCATTTTGTGTAGGTGACATAGTGTTTTATTGTTCAAGGAAAATAATGTGGCAGTATTCACCTGAAGAACATGATTACTTATGGTCATTTACCCCTGAATTTTGTTCTTTGTGTCATGTTCCTAAAATTTGCAACAGAATTTATGTCTAAGATAAACATTTCACCAAAGCTTATCTTACCATCTCACCATTTTGGTATTATCCAGCCCTAGAACAGCTGTGTGTGTTAGAATAGAAAATGATTATGATTTCCCAGTGAAAAGCTCTCCTTGAATGTAATGTTGCTTTTTCAGTGATGTTTTAGCATCAGATAAATGGCCTTTCCATCTATAAGAACAACATAAGATGCCTTTATGCATCTTTGATGATTTAACACACTACATTACATGTTTATAGGTATATTTGCTGATTTTAAAAAATATTGGCTCATCCACACTGTAAATAAAATTTTTAACATCTTGTAAGTTTAATTTATTTATTAAAATATATCCTGGTTTTATTGCGGAGTATCAACAGCACATTAACTTGTGGGTGTGCAGTGCTTGATAAGCAAATATCAATTGGAAATTCTGTACTATTTAAAAAGTAAAGAAGATAAATTAAACGTGGGGGTTTTTCCTAGTCTGTACTGTTAAAATCAAGTAGGGATAGTTTTTCTGGGTCTTTGTAATGAATGTAGTCCCTTACTTTTTAACAATTTATTACTGGGTGCAGGGAAGCCAATCAGACTCAAATTCAGCTGAGTACATAGTTACTTGCTTAATTTTATGTGTGTAAGCTGTGGAATTAAAGTGGGCTGCTTACATGCTTAAGGTACTTAAGTGTGTCACTAAATGATGGCCTGAACGAAGACCTTCAGGATTAGGCTGATACTGTCACGTTTTGTACTAGTGCACTGCGTAGTCTGCATATATCTATCTCCTTACTTACTTCTTACAGCTTTTACATGGGTTTTCCAAAGGGAAAGCCTCTAGGAATGATTTGAACATCTTACATTTCTGCCACAGGGAGGAAATCATAGCCACATGTTTACTCATTTAAACAAATACGTTCTGTTATCCTAATCAAATAAGGAAGTATTCACAGTCATCAAATTCCCATGCATTAAGCTTCATTTTTCTTATAGTATTTGGAGGTGCCATTGGAGAATACAGAAAATAGCTAAGCTGGTGTATTACAGTGCTCAGTTTCTGAAAATGAAAGGGGGATTTAGCGCTGGGTGACTCATGATACAGTCTAATTAATTTCCTGAAAAGAATTTCTCGGTGAGTACTTCTGCAGTTCCCAGAGATGAGATATTTTGGATAGAGGCAGCTGAAGAATTCCAGAGAAGGCTTTGCAATTATCTCTGCTCTTACAGCTCGATAGAAGGACTTTAGCAGAAGTCTCTCAGGAGCCTGCCGCAGTACTGTGCTGTAACTGATGGCATGAACGAGACACTCTTGTTCCACAACTGTCAGGGTAAGGCTGCATACCTTGAAAGACGGTTCAGATGACAGAAGTAGGAAGGTAAAATACATTTCAACGTGACCTTCTGAGTAGGAGCTGAGGAATGGTTGGACTTCTCCCCTTGGGGAAAAAGGAAAAAAGCAAGAGTGTACAGTGACTGTTTGCTTAAGGAAGTGCGGTGTAAATGCAACACCTGGATTTGAAAGTGCTTACCCAGCTTTCAGTTGTTCTTACAGGGGAGCTAAGAGATGTCCATTAATTTGCATAATGCCACACCAGTCACTCGGCAGATATTACAGCCAGGCTTCCCTCATGTCTTGGTCCTCCTCTTTAATGTGCCGAGCGTTACAATTCAGTTAATTCAGCGCACTACATGTAGTGTAACACAGCAGCTCAGTTGACCAAATTTATAAGTAATTTATTTACACATTTATATGCTATTCTGTGTGTGACTTGGTCAAAACACATTTTTTGTGTTAAATTTCTCCAGGATTTGACAGATTTAATTTTGGGGTTTAATTTTATGTAAGAGTTCTTTTTAAAGAGTCACATTTTTGCTGCATGTTTGATGTACATTGTTCTTTCACGTTGATTCATGCTGTGTTTTTCCCAATAAGCTAAATTTCATGGGGCATCCAGCTGTGGTTGCTTAGTACCAACAAAGAATGATTGTTTTGGAAAACGTGACTTGGATATTACTTTTGGCTAGTGTTCACATTACAAAAATAATGTGAAAATATGCATTCTTTGTATAAGTGCCTGGTAAGATGCTCTTCTAATATTGGAAATGAACTTAGAATCACAGAATTATCTAAGATTTTGAGAAATAAATAATAATGTATGAATTCAGGAACTTTGAACTGAAATGAAAATATACTCATTTACTTAACCCATTTGATTATGGATATGCTTAGGCTTCTGTTTGACAGAGTACTGTAAAAATATGTTCAACATTTTAAAGAAAAATACCCAACCTCTTTACTGCTTTTATTACATTTGCAGCTCTGAAAATATCTTTCTTCAGCACGTTTCATGAAGAATAGGTACATTTCAGCCATTATTCAAAACATATTAGCCAAAATTTGTAAGTTTTTGTGTGATCTTAAGTGATCCTGCTAAGGTACTTCATGCCTGACTTGAATGTATATAGCAGGTATGGCTCTGGCTTTCTGGGTGAGGGGCCATGTCATGGCCAAAGCGTAAAAGGGGGACTTTTCATTTTTTTTCATTTTTTGCTATATTTTCAATAATATAGCAAAGTGCAATGGATTATTTGTATTGGACTTCCCTGCTGAAGAATGGGTTCATTCCCATGCTCAGTGTATTCTTTGTAATGGGTAGGTTGCAGGAACTACCAATTTGAGGTAGGTGTATGGAAACACTAACTAAAAAAGCTGAATTAGTTGTTAGGAAGTTTGCAGAGCTGGGTGGTATCTGTCTGCACCTTCTGAAGGTGGAGCTGCAGGACTTCTGGCAATGGGACGTGGGCCATCCTTACAGACGGCCACTGTGCCAGAGAATTGCTGGAGTAACGTACGGAAGGGGCTCCAGAGGAAGTCCTGGGAGCTGCAGGCGGGTGAGTTTGATGGACTTCCTTCTCCAGTGAGGTGGGGACTCTAGGATATAAAGAGTGAAATAACTGAGCACATGGATAAGTACATTGGCCTTGCCTGGGCATAACTGCTGCAAAGGGAGATTCTGTCTCACTAACCAGCTGGAGTTCCTGGGGGGAGTCAGTAGACACTGGATTTAAAAAAAATTTTGACAAGGCAACTCACCTATAGCTCAGGGTAAATAGTTTAAGGAGGGAACTGTTTAACGTGTGTGTAATGTGACTGATCAAAAAAAAGAATACTAGTATACATCAGGTATGTATTAGTAGCCATCAAACTTTGTATATTGATTCTTATCTTAAATTAGGAGCTCTTTATGGAAGTATGTGAGTGCCTGTATGTGGTCTGAGCCTTGTTTTAATCAAATAAGATAGTGATTATAAGAAATTATTATTGACAATAATAGCTCTAACAATAATATGAATGAAATCTAGTTATTGAGGTAATTGAGGTAGAGGACAGAGTACCTCACATCTCCCTCAGGTAGAAAGTAACCCTAATCTTGAATCGCAGGGGTACCAGCATACACAACAATAACTGTAGGCCTCCTGTCTGTGGCCTGTTGTATTTGAAAAACAAATGGTGCTATTACATATTAATCAAGACTGATTTTGAAATAACTACTGTACAATAGAAGAATGTTAATTAATCACCTGTATTCATTGTTGGGTTTGTTGTTTTTTTTTTTTAATGAGAGAAGGAGAAACAAGATGGATGGTTGGAGGTTTGTGGAAAATTGACATAATTAACGTTTTTGTTTTAGAAATTTGGTCATGTAATTTTTGTTGGTAGTCCAATGCTCCTCTTAGCACCTCACTCCCCGCTTACACCTTGGGTACTGCATTGGTGATTTTAGTTTTTATGTCATAAAAGGGATCATTCTGAACTAAATAAAAATAAACAGCTTTCATTCCTAAACAGGGGTGACCAGGTGGACATTCAGTGAAGAAGAGATATATTGAGGTCTGTGTAATTACCATTACTGATGTTTGGTGTTACATGAGATAAATGGATAGGTGAGCCTGCAAGATGCTATCTCAGGCTTTGCAAAGTCAGGGAGGTGTTTTTGCACTGTTTACTTTTTCACGTTTTCTAAGGTTGCTCCGTCAGTTGCAGGATAAAACAGCTTCAGAGGGATTCACGTCACCTCACTTGCAGGAGTCTAACACAGTGAACCTCCCAACTGACTAGTCCTCTAACCTCCCTGTGTCATCAGTGAAGATAAACAGGCACTTTTAGGGTGAAATTAATCTGTCCTATTTTAGATGCATGTCTTTGGATGAGATGAATCAGGATGAGCTGAAGTGCTTGCTTCTCTCTCCATGCTTTTAAAGAGTCTAGGCAGCTGGCTCAGCTGTATGCAACCGAGTGTGCATCACAAAGCTACAGTGTAGGCATCTGCATTCACTCTGATGAACCTCAATCCTATGGTTAAAACAAGAACAACAAAACACACAAAAGCAGAACCAAAAAGAAGTTGATGTTCTAGTAAAAAATGACAAGTTATGGTGGGAAGGAGGGTGGAAGAGCTATGCTTTTTCTGGCTCAGCCTTTTAAGGGCTCTTTTCCTCCCCCCCCCTCCAAGACATTTACAAAATGATATATTTCACCCTCACAAGAGTCAGCTGTAGTTCATGGTTTCTGTTTTGTGTTGGTGACATTTCTCTCTCATGAGCACTTTCTAGATTACTGGCATAATTTTTGGTCCTTAAAAGAACATTGCTGAATGAGTTTCTAGCTCATTTGTATCTCTTCACACACAGCCCCTTGCGCTTGCCTCCTTGCTTCTGCATAATCCTGTGTGCTGGTTTACTGACTTCTATATTGTTCCCTTCACTGCAATTGCTTCACCAGTTCATTATTTCAAAGTGCTTTTCTTCACTGTCTCCTAGGTACAGAATATCCACCTTCAGCTAGCAAGCACTCTACCCTCTCTTCAGGGCCCTCTTTCGAATACCTACCCTTGCTGGTTTTCTTATATGAAAGTATGACATGAAGAATAAAGTGAGATACAATATATGTTATTCGACTGCATATATGGAAAAGGATGGTGTCACACCAGTTTTGTATCTCCACAATTCAGAAATTCTTGGGAACAAGGTACTAGTACGGACATTTTGTAACAGAGTGGGGAATCAGAGTATGGCCTTTTTGGATAGCGCAGTTGAATTCATCTCACCTCGCTTTAGGTGCCTGCAGTGCAGATATGTGCATATGAGCTGCTCACCCCAGGCTACTTGTGGAGTGGATTATGAGAGAGGGGTGCTTTTAGGGTACAATTCTCCCAGTCTGTTTAGAGGTCTACTTTAAGATGAGATAAAGTGAACTGAACCCAGAAGTGACTGGTGCAGTCCATTGACTATAAGGGAAGCCTAAACAACTGATGTAATTTTAGACACAGATACCTGCATTGAGTCAGATGCATGTCCTCCTGCGTGGCTGTATAACCAGTACTGTGTGGTATGCAGTAGTCATATTTTTGTGGGTTCATACGTAAGACTTGCTTTATTTTCCTGTTAAAGAAAATTCCACCTGAAACTTTCTTTTGTATAAGGAATGATTACAGGATGCAAGTTGCAAGTGAAAAGATTAATTTAAGAATTCAGTTATAATAAAATTGGGTCAGAGAATTAAATTAACTTACAGTAACTGTGACTTGTAGTGATGCCACAGGATCAGAAAATGTAGGAGTGGGTCTTTAGAAATTAGTTTCATTTAATCTGAGATCAAGGTTGCAATCATATTATTTTATGTTGGCATGTAGATAATTAGACTGAATGCCTTAACTGGGACTCTGCATTTTGTAGATTTCAAAGACAAGTTCAGCTCACATGTATAGGAATTTTGCTCCTAATTTCACTTATGGATGGTCTTTACCGTGGTGTGAGTGTGCAATCAAGTTTCTTCAGGGAAAGAAAGAGCATAAACTTACAGCACTTCAGCCAGCGTTGGCTAATTGCCTATGGGCATGCCTATTCCCAAGAGCACTTTGCAGAAAAGGACTGTGTATGATTGAATGTCCAGAGCTGCTGACATGTTCTGCCTTCCTTTCCTGTAGCAGTGGAGTCGCAGCGCTGAGGCTGAGGAAGCTTTGACTGTGTCATCATAGGTTATATAAGGAGCATACTGGGTGATCTTTGGCAAATGAGTTCATCAAGATGTGCCTCAGTTTTCCTTTAATTTGCAAGATATTGGTATCAGTGTCTTATGAAGCACTTACGAGATCTGCTAATGAACAGTGCTTCACCAGAACCAGGTAGTGCCGTTAATCATTGACTGGATATCTGCTGTTTTTGTCTGAGTAGACTGTCATTAAGATGGGGTACAGTGGCTTAAGGTGAGTCAGATTTTACACTGGCAGGAACATAGGTACCTTTTTTGAATAGGAAATAATTGCTTTCCACTAGACCTGTTAAACCAATGTGTTCTACCTCTTGACAAGGTACTAAGTCATCAGTGCCTGGAGGAAAGTACTTAAATCATCAATAAATAGCCATTCTGCCCTGTCAGAGAGCCAGGTTCACTTCTCAAGACTCTATATGTCATTCCTTGGTTGGACAAATGTTGGCAGAGCAGAAGTGGCCCCGAGATTGGAGTGGGGAGCAGATCAGTTGCATGCCAGAGTGTTCAGGGAAGGATGCTGACAGGTTCCAAAGGGTGTATTCTGCAGCAGGATGAATTTGTTGTGATTTAGGATTTTTCTGTAGGCTTAGGTCTAGGTCAGAGAAGCTTTCAGAAGGTATTGAAGCATAGGTCCTCTGGACTCCATCTAGTTTACTGCTTGCCAGGCAAATAGGCAATGAAAATGCTAGCACATTGGGCCGTTCAGATGACCCCAAGGCTATGTATTCTCTTACTCCTGTAACTGAACTTACTGCACATACCTTCTTTACCTCCCAGGACCCTCTGGTTAGAGTCATCCTCCAAGCTCCTCTTTTTTTGTAAGCCCCTCTTCTTTATGCCAGTTACTCTGCATACCTCTTGCTTTTTATCCTTCTGCCCGCAAGTCTATTCCTTTTCACCTCTAGTCAGAGTGGCAGTCTTTGCTGCCTTTCCCTTTCCTTCCCAGTGCTGGGAGTATATTGATTGCTTCTGTTCTTCATACAAGTGTATCACTGTTCTCTGTTCTGCCTGCTCTCAAACTGCAAGAAAGGTAAAGTGGGTGGTTCCCTCCCTTTCCTTCCTCCCATTTCTTTTCCCTCCACACCAAGGGCTGCATTTGCCCCCATTTCTTCTCCCTTCTCCCAAGACAGTTTTTTCCTTAAGGTTCTCAGGTTTTCTGTTTTCCCCTTTTTGTTCAGAATACCTTCCATTCCTCAAATAAATTAAGAAGGCATTTGCTTTCCCTGTGTGGGGAAGGTGGCAGAACTGGGACGAGCATATTGCTCTACAAGCTGCAAGTAAGACTTCTGGGTTTCCTGAGAGTAATTAATTGGCAGAAAGTACTTCTAAAGTAGCTGTGAGAAGGGATGGATCCTAAGAGAGTAGTCCTGCCTTTGTGCCTTGGATCTGCTATTCAGTCATTGCTTGCATTTTTTGTTTTCTTTGCTGTGTAATGGCAGCTGTAGTTCCATCCAATGTGTGGCTAAATATTACCTGTGAGAGGAATTTTGTCACTTTTACGTGTTTCTGACAGTTCTTGGTTTCTGGATAGAAGATGACTCCACAGGCAAGATCAGATGAAGGTATTTGCTTGCTTACTTCTCACAGGAATCAGTAGAGTTAAGGTACCTATATAAATATATGACCGTTGCTACGATGTGAAATTTAAACTGTGAGAAATAAACAAGGGGATCCTGGAATACTAACAAAGGAGTAGGAAAAGGGATGTGTGATGAGTGGAAAAATGTCAGGGTTTAGGCTGATTACTTTTATATTGTAGACACTTTTGGTTCTGCTACAGAAGTTTTGGGTTGTCCTGCCCAAGTTACATACAGGATAATAGGATAATAGGATTTATCTATTTATTAGAATTTTTTAATCTTCTCTTTATCTACTTAGACAGATTTATCTGTTGTTTATCTGCTTAAACATCTCTGAGAACTTTACTCCTTCTGTTCCTCTAGTAAAATAAGGGTAATAATGCTTCCTGACCTATGGTCTTGTCTGTTCAGGTAATAATCTGCTTCGAGGGATTATGTTCTGTGCTGCTGTGTCTTCCAGACATGATTGGTCTCCCAGTAAAATTATGTACCACCATAAAAACATAGCAGTGTTAATAATGCGAACACCATCTTCTGGTTTATCCACTGTCCAATTTATATAAGCAACTACAAATACCTCCTCAGTTAATGATTTTTTTTCCTTTTTTTTTTCTTCAGTTACTTTACTATGTATTATTTGTTGTTGCTGCCTATGTGAAGGAACTGTGATGTTTTCTTACAATTTACTAGTAATTTACAAATCTTTTTGATTTATGCCATTATTTCAAATGTTGGTTAATACAGATATTCCCTGCAGTACTTCAAAAATAGTCTCTATACAAAAAATCAGTGGAACGTGTAAAATGGTCTAAAAATTGTACAACTGTTAAATTGCAAAATTATTCTGAACTTTAATCTAGCAGGAAAAGACATAAAATCTTGTTTTGAAAGCTGAAGCTAGAGATATTCAAATTAGTAAGAAGGTGCACATTTTTGCTGTGACAGTAAATATTAGTTGTGACAAGTTATGTAAACATTTTCCTGTTCTTGAATCTTCCTAAAATAGATGCTGTTGTGTAGGTTTTCTGCCTAAATTACTGTTTGACCTCTATTAATGCAGGAAGTCAGATTACATTGTTATAATAGTCCTTTTGGCTTTATAACCTGGGAATTTTTTGGTCTGTGAAATGTTTCTTTTTTTCTTTATTTTCTAATTGAGCATTAGCCTAATTCCTGAACCTATATCTGTAGCTGAGATTGTTGAGTTCTAGCATCATGTTTTCTTACGGCCTTTGATTTCACTGACTTTAAATCAATAGTGTCCTCCCTGTCATGCAGTGATCAGTACTAAGTATAACATTTGATTAATGGCATCGGAATGTTAGTTGTCTAGAAAATGGATTTCAAAGAGGGATATTATAGCTATATCATCAAATCAGATCTGCAAAGATACTTGTGCTTGAAACAGAGCACTTGTGCACGGGGAAAACACGCAGCAATTGTGGTTCTGAGAGGGAGTGAGATAATAGAAAAGGGATGCCTTAAAGAAATCTGTTTCTTGGTGTAAGTGCTGAGAAATAGAATCACCTGTGAAACAGAAGAAATCTTTTAGATCTCTCTGCTTTGCCTGAAGGGGCAAAGAACTAATATAAGTAGAGAAAAAGTTTTATACAGGTACTTACCTCTTTGCATGACAGTCTTGGAAATAAGCTGTTGATTAATAAGTCAAATATGTTTATATACATATTATAAAATTCCTATGCAAATGATCCACTTCCAGATCATCAGACCTTGAAGGCTTTTACAAAGGAAAGTAGTCTCACTAAATCCTGTTTTACAATAGTATAACAAGGGTAAAATTATGAATAATCACTGTAGTATGATTTAGCGTGGATGTTTTTTTCCCTCATTTAAAACTGTGCAGTACTGCTGAGTGTGTAGAAGGGCTGGGGGCAACCAGCTGGGGAGCTGCCACATCTGTGCTCCAGCAGTGGAGTGAGTGTGTTTTATGACCTGTGCCTTATTCAATCTGTGGGACACGATATTAACAAAGTCAGCCTGCTTCCTCACTTTTGCTTGTAAGTATTTGCATTGTTTTATCTTTCTCTTTTTTCCATTCCAGCACAAAAGAAGATTTTATTAATCTCCAGTCCAAAATGATAGTGTTGGATGGAAATGCCTAATTCAGGTTTTTATTGTGTAAAACTGACATGCAAAAACAGTAACACCTTTTTTCCTCTATTATTTCCCACAGGGTGCAGCTCTAATTCGAATGTTGGCTAACTTTATGGGTCACTCTGTGTTTCAAATGGGCTTACAAGTAAGTAAAGGCATTTCTGTCTTTGTGTAGGTGTACATTTCTAGCAGATTCTCTTGCTTTCTTTTTTCTTTTTAAACTATGTTTGCATCTGTGGAAGTGTTTCTTTACTTCAGGGCCATCTAAGGCACCAGTGTGTCCCTGAAACTGAATTTGATGGAAGTTGCTGAGTAGTGTAACACACATGGCGGTGCCCCCAGTTTCACCTGTATCTCTTAGTGTGTCAAGCAATTGCATACATTTGTGTCTGTTTTGTGTGGATTGCCACATGAAAGCCATTTTGTCCATATGACAACTGTATGAAGGGTTACCTGAGGAAGGAGCTACTTCAATTACATTTTCTTGCTGGGCTAACAAATAATAATAAGTGATGTCAAGCCAGCTAGAAAATCCACAGCCCTAAAACTAATACTGCTTTTCAGGTAAATACTTTTGCTTTCCCTTCCCCCAAAGCAAAATCATTGAGCTTTATTTTTACCTTTGATAAGCATGGGATGTTCTGTGCCTTAATGATTTTGTTAAAACTCACTCTGCCTTTTAAAAAAAATTTAGAGAGGTAACATTGCTGTATGAAGAGAAATTCAACATGCTGATTACAAAGGATGAACTCTTTTCAGAAATAATTCAGCACAAATGAGTGTTTTGTAAACTATTTAAAAACAAACAAGCCAAAGCATAAAAAACAATGCAACTCCCTCTATTCCATTGAAATCTGCTTGAATTAATCATGTTACAGGCAGCTGTGATTGATGAATTATGTATGATGCAGCCTGCTACTTAGAAGTGTCCTTTAAAGTAAATTGATGTTCACCTGAAATACAATTATGCTAAGATGGAAAGAGCAATCAATCTTATCTGTTCTTAGTAAGCTTTTCATTTTGAAATTTAAATAAACTATGTCTAGGATCAGGTCATTTTTTAACAGAATAATTCTACCTCTAACCAAAATAAATTGGAAGCTAAAATATAAAACAAAAGTTAAATAAACACATTGGTTATGTCAGAGGTGTGTTCTGTGCAATAGGCAATTAAAGGAAACCTGGGGAAATACAGCTTTTTGGAGAGTTTACAGGACATTCAGGGTTTGCAGCATAACTTATTCACAGGACCCAGTTGGATCATTTTTTAAGTTGTAACACCAAGTTAGATCACTTTGTTATCTTATTATCCAGATGAGAAATCTTGAAATTGAAATTTTCCTGCATAAAATCTTGTATATGTCATCTCATTTAAGCCAATATGACTTCTGTCCTTAGTCTAGCAAAATCCATGTTCTAGCTAGAAACTTTTGCCTGCACAGATCCATTCATATGGAAATTCAATCTCCCACCAAAAAGAAAAAAAATCACTCAGGGTTTTAGAAAGGAAAAGTTTTAATACGTACATCTCAAACCCTGTTTTTCTATTTTCTTCTATGTTTGCCTGAGAAAAAACAGTGTGCAAGTTGTCCTGAAACAAATTTAGAAAAAAGTTCAGATCAAAGAATAGAGCTATGCAGGGATTAAATAATCATAATTCCTATAAAGTTGTAATGGGGCTTTGGTTTTTGATTTGAGTGGTTTCCTATTATTTCTGCTTTTTACCGGTTCTGCTCTAAATAGAAACTCTTCTGTTTGCTAATGAAAGTCTCTGAAAAATCTAACTGAAAAATCTGTGTAGTGAAAGTCTTGGCGTGAGTTCAGTAAGATGATGATATTCTAGCTTCTTTTATAAAAAGGGTTTGAAGTCCATATAGAGATTTTCCATGTGTATGTCTCCAAGTTGAACAACATAAAACATAAGATTTCATAAGCTTGTTCATAAGCAAGAAGATATGCAATTGGAAATGTCTGTCAGTTATTTAATTCTTTGTATTTTGTGGATCTAACAAAATAGTGTTCCTGCACTGTAGATTTGGGAGGCCAACGTTGCTAATGATAAGCAGAACTGGAGTACTAATTTACCCTTTCTATCATGCGTCGGTTTAGGCTTTTTAGCTCTTTAGCCCCAGTACCATCACTTGGGGTTTAGCATTATGGTGTCTTGAATCCAGTTTTTTCATGGAATTCTAATGCTCAATGTAATGGCCTTTCTCAAGGATAGCTGCAAAATCAAGTATTACTACTATTTATAAATCTCTTCAAATAATGAATACTCTGAAAATGCACTCGATCCTTCATTCCTCCTGGGTTATTCTAGTGGCTTGCTGAGTAACTGAGTTCTGAAGGACCTATGCTTTGCCATATTTACTTTGTTTTTCATTAGATTCCAGTACATGGAACACATCAGTGTTATTAGAATCATAGAATCATTTAGTTTGGAAAGGACCTTTAAGGTCATCAAGCCCAACCCTTAACCTAGCATTGCCGCATCCACCACTAAACCATGTCCCTAAGTGCCACATCTACACATCTTTTAAATACCTCCAGGATAGTGACTCAGCCGCTTCCCTGGGCAGCCTGTTCCAATGCTTGACAACCCTTTCAGTGAAGAATTTTTCCCTAATACCCAATCTAAACCCCCTGGCACAACTTGAGGCCATTTCCTCTTGTCCTATCCCTTGTTACTTGGGAGAAGAGACCGACCCCCACGTGGCTACAGCCTCTTGTCAGGCAGCTGTAGAGCACTAAGATCCCTCCTGAGCCTCCTTTTCTCCAGGCTGAACAAACCCAGCTCCCTCAGCCGCTCCTCATCAGAGTTGTGCTCCAGACCTCGCTTGTCTCTGGACACGCTTCAGCACCTCAGTGTCTGTCTTGTGGTGAGGGGCCCAAACCTGAACCCAGGATTCGAGGTGCAGCCTCACCAGTGCTGAGTACAGGGGGACAATCACTGCCCTTGTGCTTCTGGCCACACTGTTTCTGATACAAGCCAGGACACTATTGGCCTTCTTGACCAGCACCCCCAGGTCCTTTTCTTCCCCAAGCCTGTAGCGTTGTGTAGGGTTGTTGTGACCCACATGCAGAACCCAGCACTTTGCCTTGTTGAACATCACAGTTGGCCTCAGCCCATTGGTCCAGCCTTTCCAGATCCCTCTGCAGAGCCTTTTTAAATGTTCCCCCACAACTTGGTATCATCTGCAAACTTACTGAGTGTGCACTTGATCCCCTTGTCCAGATTGTCAATAAAGTTATTAAATGGAACTTCCGCCAGTCCTGAGGCCTGGGAAACACCACTTGTGACCAGCCACCAGCTGGATGCAACTCCATTCACCACCACCATGTAGTCTTGGCCAGCCAGCCAGCTTTTTACCCAGTGTAAGGTACACCTGTCCAAGCCATGAGCAGCCAGTTTCTCCAGGTGAATGCTATGAGAGATGCTGTCAAAGGCTTTAATAAGGTCCAGGTAGAAAACACAACCTTTGCCTCATTCACTGAGCGGGTTGTAGAAGGAGATCAGGTTAGTCAAGCAGGACCTTATTTTCATAAACCCGTGCTGACTGGACCTGATCCCCAGGTTGTCCTGTAAGTGCCATGCGATGGCATTCAGGGTGATCTGCTCCATAACCTTTCCTGGCACTGAGGTCAGGCTGACAGACCTTTTTTCCCTGGATCCTCCTTCTGGCCCTTCTTGTAGATGGGTGTCACATTTGTTTATCTCCAGTCTTCTGGGACCTCCCCAGTTAGCCAGGACTGCTGACAAGTTCTGGCAAGTGGCTTGGTGAACACTTCTGCCAGCTCCCTTGGTACCCTTGGGTAGATACTATCTGGACCCATGGACTTGTGAGTGTTTCAGTGGTGTAGCAGGTTGCTAACTATTTCTTCTTGGATTATGGGGGCTTCATTCTGCTCCTCATCCCTGTCTTCCAGTGTCGGGGGCTGGATACCTGGAGAACAACAGGACTGAGGCAAAGAAGGCATTAAATAACTCAGCCTTTTCCTCCTCCTTTGTCACCACGCTTCTCTCTACATCCAATAAAGGAATGAGAGTCTCCTTAGCCCTCCTTTTGTTGCACATGTATTTACAGAAACTTTTTAACTGTCTTTTATGGCAGTAGCCAGATTAAGTTCAAGTTAGGCTTTGACACTTCCAATTTTCTCGCTGCACAACCTCATGGCATCCTTGTAGTCCTCCAGAGTTGACTGCCCTTTCTTCCAAAGTTCATAAACTCTCCTTTTCTTCCTGAGTTCCAGAGAAAGCTCTGTGTTCAGCCAGGCCAGTCTTCCCTGTTGGCTTGCCTTTTGGCACATGGGGACAGCCTCCTCCTGTGCCTTTAAGATTTCTGTCTTGAAGAATGTCCAGCCTTTCTAGACTCCTTTGCCCTTCAGGACCACTTCCCAAGGGACTCTGCCAACCAATCTTCTGAACAGGCCAGAGGCTGCTGTCTGGAAGTCCAAGGTAGCAGTTTTGCTGAGCGCCCTCCTTACTTCTCCAAGAATTGAAAACCCTTGTAATTTTGTGATCGCTATGCCCAAGATGGCATTCAACCATAACATCACTTGCAAGTCCTTCTCTGTTCGCAAACAACAGGTCAACAGGTCTAGTGGAGTGCCTTCCCTAGTTGACCCTCTCACCAGTTGTGTTGGGAAGTTATTTTCCACACACTCCAGGAACCTTCCGGACTATTTCTTCTCTGCTGTGTTGTACTTCTGGTATTAATATTTTCTCGGTTCTTTTTAGTGTATCAGGTATGTCCTGAAGTGTTTCACAGGTGATAAACAAGAGTATTCCTGTAGTCTCATCACACTAGCATAAACCAAAATGAGTAGGTCTTTATTTGTGTTTGCATTGAGTGTTTGTGGTTTCATCAAAATCAAGGTAAAATTCATCATCTAATTAAGAGCTACAGAGTTAGAGCTTTTGTATAAAAGAAGCTACAACAAATATGCTAACCTTTGGGCAAGAAGAGTGAAAGATAAGGTTTAGAGCAGGAACAAATGAGATGGCTACCTTTTTTGTTCGTTACCAATTTTTTCTTAATCTAATTACATGCTGTCACCTAGCAGGTGGACTTTCGGAAAAGCAGGTAGAGATAGCTTGGAGGAGAAAAATCCCTTATATGTCAAGGAAAACAATCAATTGTGTTAAAAAGAAGAAAATTAGTTGATGAAGGAGAGTGGGACTCTTTGTTAGATATTCTTCAACAATGAATATGAACTGAAGTAAATGTAAAAAGGTGCACATGATCCCTAACTGCTCAGCAAACTGTTCTGTTGAGGAATCTGCAAGGAGGTAAAATTGTAGAAGAGATGCTCAGTTTTACAGCATAGATGGCCTTGGAGAGATTCATAACTGTCAAGAATAACTGGCCTGTTCCTATCACAGTAAATGTACTGTGAAAGACTATTGGATTATATTGTGGAAGTTCCACAATAAAACTGCAGCCAAGAGACCACCTAGTGAATGTATGATTTTCTGGAAGCCCTTCAAAGACATACGATGTCTTGAATCATACGACATTTTCAAACAGAAGATTTAGTAACAAAGACAGGACTTTCTCATTGTTTTCACATAGCACACCATAGACAAAACCAAAAGAGAACATACTGATATTGGCTGTAATGAATAATAGAATAACCACAGTAGCAGCCACAGCTGGTAACACTTGCATATGAGGAAGTCATAGCTATTATTATTTTTAGAAAATGTCTAATAAACCCTTCCTTCTCAGAGTAGGCGATTTCTTTCTTTTTAAAAAGTCCTGACAACTTTCATGATGTGCAGTTTCTTTATGCTCCAGGGAAATTCAAGAGGTGCACATGACAGAATGCTAGTACTGTTCTTACAGGGTGGTGTTGCTTTTCAGTCAAAAAACCATTAATCAGCTAGGACAGCAATTAGAGTATGAAGAGGCTTGGTCAGCACCACTTGCTCTGAGTACGTTTCTGAACTGCATAGACTGGTAGAGGAAGCAGCCTTAAGTTGGCCTTATCATTCAGTCATCACTCAGGGCAGTAATATGCAATATAATATTAGATTTGTGTGAGATTTTCATCTGTAGGCTGTTGTTCCCAATCTGTGTGCTTGAAATAGATGGTTGCTTACATGACTGGTGTCACTGTATTACATTTCCTGGAAGGTTTTACTGTTTTATAGCAAGGGACCTCTTCAAGTTATCAGTAGTTTGGTTTTTTTTTTTCCATATTAAATATATAAAGAAAGTGAGTGATTTGAAAGTCTGGTACTTAGATGTGCGTAAAGAGCCACCTCAAGCTCTGTAATAAGACATTTCTGCACTTATTTGTTTAAATTTTTCTTCTATTTGGCTTGATTATTTTGGAGTCTCATCTCTGTTACTGTACGTTTGTCAACACTGCATTTCATTTCCATGTGGCAGCTCATTGATCACATAGATCTGTATCCTTTTGAACTTCACTTGCTGCTATGCATGTGTTCATAACTCACTCTGATTTAGTGCATCATCAGCAGTTTGAATTAGTTACTTTACTGTAGGAATATCTGCTTCTGTGATAAATTAACTGCTTTTGTACTTTAGGCTTCACATAGTACATTTGGAAGAAGAATTTCCATACAGTGCTTTGGATATACAGTCTTTTTTGGTGCTGTTGAGTGGCCACTGTATTGAAACAAATGGGTCAACCTTTCAGAGGAGCTGTCTGGGGAAATGTGATGTGCAGGTTGTTAAATACAGCAAGATTCATATTTCAATCACTTTTTACTATCATAAAGCTGGCTAGTTAGACTTTCTTTCATCTAGACTGCTTAGTATTTCCTGCTTTTTAGACACCTCTGTGTGTGCCTGTGTTCTGTTTGAATTGTGGCAGTGAATGTGAAACTCTATCAGAAACTTTCTAGGTGTAAAATAAAGCTCGAATGTGCTATTTTCCATATTGTTTGCCACTTCTGTCCAAGAATCTAGTAGTGCAATAAATGTATTAATCTATTCCCACAGTATTATTTTATAATCTATTTTTACCTAGTATATTAAACAATGTACCCATTTTATCATACCTGTTTATTATATCTTTATTTCTAATTCACAAGTTAGCTAGCTGTATGCTGTTAAAATGAGACATCATTAGAGACTTCTTAATAGAGTTTTCTGTGAAAAATAAATAAATCTGTAAAATGAAAAAAACCAAAAAAATTCAGGCACCTTAGGATCAAGTTCAGTGAAGGAATGAGCTGGAATACAGTCCCATGATCAACAGTATAGGCAGAACTACCTGGAGTTTTCCTTTGTTCGGTGGGAGGATGTAACTTTTGGCACCAGGCAGGAGTATCTTTAAAGCTGGAGTACCTTTGGTGTTGCAGCTGGTGCATTTAGTAGATATTGGATAAAGTACTTTTCAGCAAATTCTGCACCCATCTCCTCTGGCTTAGAAGAACACAGAATGTATGACCTTGGTGAACATCAAAGTATCACCATTAGCATATTAGCTACAATCTGTCCTTAAGTTAGTTGCTACCGATCCCTTTATTTTTTAAACCATCTCACTTCTACTGGCTGTTGTCAACAAGATAACTTTAAGCATGTTAAAAGCAGGACATAGGAAGTCATAAGAAATCTCACAGGAGCTGACATCACCGTTTTCTACACTGTGTGTCATAAGAGATTGATAACCTTTCACCTTTTCTGGCACCTCAGCATTTCTTATGCTTCTAATTTACATTACTCTGGATTTTAGGATTATATTTGTTAAATGAATTCAGTCTTATGGACTTTTTCTGTAGCTTTTTCCACTATTATTTAAGTAGGTCGTAAAAGTTTACATAAGAAACTTCTGTAAGTTGCAGTGTCACAATATTTTTTTCCTTTGAAAATGTTAAAGATGTACAGCATAGTCAAGCCCTGACTTGGATATCACTACCGCAAATGGAGGTCCTTTCTCTAGCTCCAAGCAGATTTGAGTGTACTATGTGTACAGCAAAATGCTTCTGTTTAAAGAAAAAAATGTGTTTGAAGTTGCATAATTTAAATGTACAGTTACTCAAAAATGCTAAAGTTAATTTTATTGTTGCATTCTTTTCCTTTTTTTGCATGCACCTTAACTAGGATTTTTAATTAAGCAGTTGCCCAGTGTTTTCTACATAGGAAGATGTCCACTCACAAAGTGGACCATGCTAACTGAATTGTCCTTCTATACAATAGCTTTGTATACTTTTCATTTGCTTCATACTCCCAGTTCCTATCTGCTACCTGCAGTTCTCTTAGATGCCATCCAGTTATGGTATCAGAGTGCATCACCAACAGTTAGTGAACAGAAGATGTAAACATAGGGAGGGAAGTGGTGGTGCTAGCCTCATTTTAGAAATGGACATCTAGACCCACAGAAATTTATGTTAAAATTTACACAAGTGTGGAGTATGAGATGACCAGTGCAGCACTTTTCCCTCCCATGTGTCTTAGTACTTATGGATCAGAAGAGTTTATGTGTCCAAAGCACAGCTTCCACTGGCTTGATTGTCAGCTGCAAGCGCTCAGCATGGCTGCAGCTCAGCTGCTAAGGGGCAGCAAGGTGGGCCTTCATACAATGTTGATTATACAATTAATATGGCTTTAAAGGAGTGCCTGCACATTTTGGGGGAAATTGGACCCATGTGATTAAAATAAAAAAGATCCATGAAGTTTGGATACCTATTTTGAAACCCAAGAAGATGTTCTGTCGATGTAGCATTATAAGCTATTTCGCATATTCAGGACAGACTACGCATCACATTCAGAGTCCAGCTCTGCCACACATCATGCCACAGGGCGGAACGTAATGCACCCACGATTATAGCAGCCGTGCATCATGACCGCTGCTGACTTTTGCCCAATATAACGTAGGTGCTGTTCAGAGAGAACTTTTTCCTAAAATGTTGCATTAGCAGAATATTCCTGTTTGGTTATATTAACTTCTTTCCCTCCTTTCTGCTCTGCTTTGTTCTCTGAGCATTTGGATCAGTTTTGTTTCTTGGCTGTCAGGGATTGCTGAGAGAAATGAGACATGGGCTCTTTGCTTTCTGCTTCAGGGCCCTAATCTCCCTCTAAGCTTAAGCATCTGTGAGGCATCAATGGAGGGAGAGAGAGGGACTCTCTAGCTGCTAGGTCACCTAAAGCTGATCAGTGCTGGGAAAAAGCATGTCCCTGAAACAACATCACTTCCCTTCTGACCTTTAGACCCATCCTCCAGTGCATGGGAATACCAGAGCTTTTCACAGGAAAGAGTGACAAGGTAAAATGTGCTGTTTTTCCATACTTTCTTTCTGGTGCTGGCTGAGATTTTGGAGAAGAATTCAGGCTGAAATGGACTTTTTTAAAGGTAAGATTTCACCTCAATCAGGTACATTTTGGCGACACTAGAGGTCCCAGCAGAGGGAGTTACAAAGAGTGATGAAGGGAGATACAGCTGAAGCTCAGTAGTGGGCAATAGTGCCCACGTTCAGAGCAAGGTCACAACCCGTGTCACTTTCATTACGAGGAAGTCATGCTGTCTTTCAGCCAGGATAAAATGTTGCTTTATGGCTCCATCACTAAAGCTTCTTACAAAAAGAAAAACAATTAGTATATACATGACTGACTTAACTTTTTAAGTTTATTTACTTAGAACAGGATTGTTCTTTATGACAATGTTACAGTCATATTGCAGATACTGCATATGTATTCACTTGACGTGTTTTTAGTCAGCTTCTCTTATTTTGTTGCATGTGAAATTCAGTTATGACTATATTCTCCTTCATTTTTATTATAGAAATTATTAAGAGAAAGAAGGATATGTATGAATTCTCAGGTAACATCAGCGGGCTGAGCAGCTATTTAAGAAAATGTTTTCTTTTGGAATAAAATTAAACAGCTTTCCTGATACAAGCCCAGTGGCAACCTTGCCTCTGTTGCTATGAGGCAGCACAGTGGGCTATACGGGGTGCTGGAAGTACGTGTTTTGTGTGCAATTCTGCCGTCCTCATGCAATCAAAATTTCTATTAGCCCTTTAGAAGCCAGTGGGGATATTTTCAGCACAAAGATTGCGGTACTGAACTCCTAGTTAACACTTAATACAGGTTGGAAATTAAATAAATCTACTTCTATTCAGTCCGGTGGAGGACATTCAGAAAAAAAAGCTGAATCCCTACTGGATAAAACAGGCTTTCATCAAGACTTTCTCATTCTCCTCCTCCTCTTCCTTTCTCTTTCTCTGCATATATTTAAAGTTCAGTTCCTGTAGCTAGGTAGACACAGTAGCATACAGCCAGATGTAAATTTTAGAAGGTGTTTTCATTTTGCAAAATTAAATGCAGCTCTAGTGACTGTTTTGTATGCTGGTCTTTTGCACCATGAGAAATATTTGGTCAGTAGATACAAACAACAAATAACTTATAAACAAAGTCGAAGCTTCACTTTAAAGTTACTGCTTTCCTATTTGTTATTCATTGTTACTGTACAAACGATGCAGGTCATTATGATCTAGACACAGTGGCATGCAAATCATACTTACAGCAAGTTTTCTTGAGTGATTTATGGTTAACTTTTCATAGTAAGTAGCATTAATTTCTCTCCAATTCTGGGGCTTCTATAAAAAGTGTAAAAGAAAAGTACAGCAGAGACTTTTTGCCTGGTTAGCAGTCCCTGGGCATAGTTCAAGTTAATGCAGAGAAATAAGCAGCCAGCTTGTCACAATTAGCGGGTGCTATCCAAATATCTCTGGAAAACATTCCATCGTTTTTTGTGTGCATTAAAAATATATTTATTGAGCAATATATGGGTTTAGGTTCAAATGTATTATATAACCAAACAAGGCAGAACTAAAATGAATGTACAAGTTCAATCAAATATATGCAGTTCAATTTCAAGGAGTACTTTATTTCTGTAAGATTTGTTCTTACCTCAGTAGTTTAGTACCACTACCAAATAATACATCTAATATATTTTTCTTTAAAGCCAAGCTTAATATACTAGCAGGTGTCTCACTGCACAGCAGATACCGTCAGACTCTGCTAGGCAATAACTCTGCAATCCTTCTAACTGTTCCCTTTAGACTTCCCATGTAAACTGTTTTGCCACCACTCTGCAATTGCTGTTGTTGTGTTTCAGTGGAACCTCCTTCCTGTTCATGTTAATAGTTAATAGGCGAAGCTGAGTTTTGCAAGGGAAATAAATGTCTCCATTTAATAATTCTGTTCTTTTAATAAGGATTCCCAGCAAAGCAGGATATATTTTAAAGTAGCTGGAAATTTGCCTGAGTACAAATTTTCACAAATTTTCAATCTGTTTTAGATGCCCCATTCACATTGGATTCACTGAGTTGCAATGCAGAAGAGGTATTAATTACAAAACTGTGCTTCTTACAGTGGTTTGAAGTTTGATTCTTGAAATGACGTGGGCTGTGTTGATTTCAGTTGGGTTAGTTCTGATTTACAATACTGGTCTCTTACCAACAAGAAGCAAGTAGAATGAAGAAAGCAGTCCCATTAACTTAATGATGGCTCTTGCCTCCTCGAATCTTTTACTAGTTTCTCTTGTGTCTCATATTCTCTAAATGAATGTTACACTTCCAACACTGTGGCTGAGTTACTGTCAACACTACTCTAATTGTTCTTCCACTGAAATCAATGTTAAAAATCCCATATCATATCAGAATTGTCACTTCTGCTGATCTGATTATTGTTAGAGCGCATGAAAGTATCACAAAGGAATTAGGAATTACAAAGGAAAAAGGACAAAGTAAAATACTATAATTATGTGAACTATTCAACATCATTTGCTCTAGAGAAAATTAAGACTTATTTCCATATATGGTTCCAGTATCACTCTTCCTGATTAGTAGTTATAGCTTGCTGTTTGGATATAATGATTTAATTGCAGATATGACATATTGACAGTGGATATTTTCCAGTTGCTGCTGATTGCAAGCATTGTATCGCTATTGTGTGTGAAAAAGATCTAAATATACCTTTTGAAAATAAAAGGCTGGAATTTCAGCTGGTGTACGTTGATGGGATTCCACTGATTTCCTTCCCTGGGATTTTATGCATTGATGGAGATAGTAGTCCAAAGAGTAGGCAAAACACAGCTGAAGTATACTGCACACCTTTCATTCTTTTTTTAACTTCTTTTTGCCAGTTTGTGAGTTTGAATCTAGAAGTTAGCTGAAAAGTTCCTGACAGTGGGCATGTTAAACACTGCTTTCCTGTGGTACCACAGTAGAATCACTGGGAACATTGAAAATATTACTTACTCTTAAGAATTTTTAAGTGCTTAATGTAGCTAATGGTAAAAATACAGGCTTTTAATTCTAGGCTTGTTAGCTGGTGAGTAACTATTTTTTCTTGGAGGAACACATTTTAATGCAATAGTAGATTAAAGTGTAGGAAGGGTATCAACACTTTTGATCCTCTGGTAGAAGTCACTTACAGAAGTTAAAGTATATTCCGTGACTAGTGTATTCTGTAGGTGGGTGTTTTTTGACAAGACTGCCTGGAAGCAGTTTGGGGCACTCTTATTAAAACTGATGTAGAAGGTGGAGAAGTTGCTTAGCTTACCTGACCTGGAAAAATCTGTTTCCAGGGTTTTTCTGAGCTGGCTTTGCAGTACTGCTTTGATAAGTGGTCTGAACACAGCTGCTCTTTCAGTTTGGATGTAGCTTTGCAGCTTGATTCGCTGGTACAAATTAATTCTGACACAAATAGAGTTAACCCCCATCTAATTTGCCTTATACAGTGTTTACCATGACTGATAAGGTGAATTTACCTACTCCTTATTTTGTACTCTACTGCTTGCCTGACTGCCCAGCCAGGAGGGTGATCGCTTCTCTTCCTTAAGGCTCTTTTTCAAAGGTTAGTCTGTTGTACAGGTGAAAAAGACTGCAAACCTAGTTGGTTATTTTAGCTTTCCTATTCAGTAGTCTTCCTGTCATATGGGAGTCTTCACTTCTTTGTAGCTTGCTGGTAGTGCTTTACCTCTGGTTCTCACTCCCTCTTGTTTGTCACTCACCATTGCAAACATATGCAGTACCTTCCTCCTTCTGACCCTTGCCCAAGCTTTTCTATTTGAATGTTAGGCAATGTCAAGATAATATGTGATAGCAGCTTTGATGTTAGCAGTGTGAAGGAAAGGGGGAAAAAAGGTGGCATGTTATAGTCAGCAAGTCAGCATCTGTCAGATGGTGTCTGGTGGCTTAAGATTAAGTATACAAATTTCTGGGGAAAAAGCCATGCTGGATTTGATAGCTGGAGCCTTAGAGCCTGATTTCCACCTGAACTGAATGTTTTTTATTAGTAGCTCTAAATCTTTGGTGAGATACAGCAGTTGTGTATAAAACTGTTCAACAAGAACATATTGTCGGCTGAAGGGAGGAGGATGTGCACCCAGGAGTAGGAATGAAATACAAAAGAGGGAGGTAAAGGCAAGACTGCTGTTTCCTGAGCCCTGAGAAATGAGGGCATTCAGAGTAATGTAGCCACAAGAATTTGATGCCAATTTGATGCCATATTTTGCTACTTTTCTCTCATTCATCTTATATAGTGGAATTTCCCAGTTACCTTTTTTTTTTTTTTTCCCCTAAAGATAAGTTATTCACTGTTAATCTGTTTCAGATCTCAGCACCACTCATTTAAGTCAGGAGCTGTTCCTTCAGCTAACCAACCAACTTCATACAGATAAACTGAGAAAGGAGTTTGGTCCTAGAATTGATGTTTCAGTTCCTGGTAATAGATCTGAAGTCCCCCTGAAAGTAAGATACATGTTTGGAGACTTACTTCCCCTTTACGCTTGTTCAACCTCTTTGCATTTAGCAGCGTGTATCAGTCACTACCTTGTGTTGTGAGCGTTATCATGTTTGAGTGGTAGTGTTCATTTTTTTGAAACAGAGAGGCTCAATCCCTAGCAGTACTGAGAGAACTAAGATTGCAAAGGGGTAAAAGACTTTTTCCTTTTAAGTAATCTCCTTTTCTTAAAGGAATCTAATACAATAAAAGGTGCGCAAGCTTAATTAATACAGCATTACTAAAACATTTGTCAAAATCCTTCAGCACTTTTCACTGTACTCCTACTACTGTTCAAGCTATCTGCTTCAAAAAAAAAAAGTGCTTTCAAAAGCACTGAGCCTTTTAATTTGTTGGGGGGAGGGGATTGAGATAACTATTTGACAAAATATTATAGTCTAAATCTGGGAGTATTTCAAGATTGTAAGTTTTGGTTGTACACTATTTAGACTTTGTTCTCATGGCGTGACAGATTCTGGATAATGTTTTTTTATTTGATGTTAAAAATTGCTAAAACACATGTCAGAAAACCACATTGTCTGAATAATATTTTTTATTGCTATAAGTGATCATATTCCATTATTTTTTGACAAAAGGTGGCTTCATGTTTTAACTCCAAGATGTTAAGAAGAATATTACAAGAGGATGCTTGCTGAAAATGCAAACCAAATTAATCATTTTTGTGTGCATATTTGATTAAGTTTCATGTTGAGTGACACTGCCCTAGGATCTGTGAACTCTCTTTCTCCTTTCCCCATGACAAAAAGTTTAGAGGTGGCATTAAAGTGAAGGAGGAAGGGAGAGTTGTAGAAGACCACTCTGAGTCTTGGGTGGTTAGAGGTTTTTGTACCATGTTTTCTCCTCGCACATACCGTAGGGTTATTGCCAAAAGTTAGGAAGGTGGCTGAAGCGTATCTTCATGCTCCAGCATACTCCAGCTGGTGGAGCAGCTCTTGTAGGTGATAGACTTGCAAGCTTATGATGGGAAGCAGCATTGCAGCCAGATGGCTCTGGGCATATGTGTTTATAAGAAAGTGGCTTTAAGTCACTTTACCTCCTTTGGAGCTGTGCTGAGCACAGCTTAGATTCAGGCAGCTGTGTTTTCAGTGTCATCTTCCTTTTCTGTTCCATGGCTTGCATCTGTTTGCTTTAATACTTTTCTACTCAGTGTAAAGGCGAAAGGGTGGCTGATCCTGCCCTGGAGAATTACAGTGAATGAGGACATGTCTTCTGCCCCTTTACAAGCTAGTTAAGACTTAGATATGGATCCCCAGGGGGAAGAATGGATTATATTCCTGCTTGGTCCATCCTTGGAACAGAGAAGCAGGGTATATATAGATTTTTGACTCCTGTTTTAGTACTTCCTGGGATGTATTTGATGTTGGTATGTATAAGCCTTTTCTCTTCCTTTTTAAGTTTAGTGTCCGTCCATGAAAGGGATTTCAAGGGAGGCTGATAGTTTGGTGATGAAAGTTCAGGCTGGGTCATGGTAACCCTAGCTATCTTTGAAGTCAACAGCTTGGATGATGGTAACAAAACATAAATTTGCAGGATATTTGGGAGTGATTTTGTCTGGTGGTGTTCTCAGTATAAAACCAAGCTCTGGTATGAGGACAGGTATGATACAGATCGGTAAAAGCATGAGTGGCTTGGGGAGAGTGAAGCAGGGAACAACAATGCACTGCATCTTCTAGTGCTGGAGCTAGGCAGCAGCAGAGAAACCCATCAGATGGGCAGATGTTTGAAACGGGTGTCTTCACACAACAGATCACTGAAGTGGGAAACAGTTTTTTATAAGCTGTTGCAAATGCTAAACATTTTTATGAGTTTAGAAAGCAATTGGCCAAATTCACAGAAGATAACTGTGAACTACAAAGATACTAATGTGCTCAGGATTCCTTGTGCCATGAAGTGCTGGATAATGGGAGAGCGTATAGGGGAAGTATCACTGTATTCTTGTCCCGTTTTATACCCTTTCTAGGTGTCTGCTTCCGGTTGTTGTTAAAAACAGGATACTGAGATATGAGGACTAGTTCAGTAACCTTTTGTTCTTGTGCCTGTAGAAAATGCACTACATTGGATGGCAGTTTAGATTCACTATTGGAAGCATACTTATTGCACACAGTCACTTAGGGCTGTCTTTTGTGTAGTATGCATTCGATAACACTCCTTGTTTGATGCTAAGTGTATGGTCTCAATGCAACTTTCAGGAAATAATGAAAAAATGGGTGAACAAATTGTATGGTACCAGGACTGTACTCATATGTTGTGTTTATCATTGTATTTTCTTATGTCATTGTAAATGCTAGGGTTCCTTTTGTTTTCCTTTGTGTGATAAACATGTTAGGTTGGAGGATAATAAATTTTTAACAGAGTGATGAGCCACATCTAAACCTCCCAAACTGTGTATTGGGGAAAAACCACACATACAAAAGAAAGGGCAGAAGCATTGCATCTCTTTGCAGTCTTTCTGAATGCAAAATGTAAAAGTAATATTTAATGTCTAATGGGAGAATGGTGAACAGAATTTTTGCCTGGATGGATCAAATCCTCAAGTGTTCCACCCATTTTATTTTGTTGTGTAACAATTCTGAAAGCAAATCTTAGAAGGACCAATACATGCAGCATTTTCTAGTACTGCTTAAAATGCACTGTATATTTGTTGTTATTTATTTACCTCATCCCACTTTTGTTTATTCCTATTTTAGCTTTTAAATTTGGAATTCAACTTTTTTAGCTTTGAAAGCTATTGAATATTTAACTGTGCCTTAAATGATTCTGTATTTTTAGACAAAATGGAAGCACGGTGTGCTGTAGGAGCAGCCTATATAATATTTGTCTTTTTTCCAAGGTAGTCTCATACCATTGTTAAGACTCAGCACTGCATTTACAGAGTCAGTGTTCTCATTTAGCCTTCCTAGCCTGTGATCAAATGGGAGTTGCTGCTTGTTGTACTATGAGTTGGCTGACAAAAGCTAAATCTGTCACAGGTGCTACAATTTGTCTTTCAGAAAATTTGCTTTCCAAATACTAATTATTCCCGAAGTACCTTACTTCACACAAAGCACAGATAATAGAGTCAGCAAATTTGTTCCGTTTTATCATTGTGCTGTAAATTAGGGTTTGTCTCCTACCATTATGTAAAGTGAAGATGGTAGAAATTCAAATGCAGGAGAACCCATTGATTTACAACCTCTGATGTGTTTTTTCACTTAATTCTTCCAATCAAAATTCTTGAAATGTATGTTATTGAAATAATCATTGCTGAATTTCACTTCTGTAATTGAATGAGCTGCTATCTAGGGACAGAGGACGGTAGGAAATGAACATTGCTATCTCTCCAGATGTCATTAAAAATTGGAAGAGTTTTGTGCCTGAAAAGCCCAGACCTAACCTGGTCATATGCTTAAACTGTTAATTTGGGAAGTTAATTTAATATGATGGTAGCTTATCAGGAATTATCTTTCTGGTTCCTATGGGAGAAAAATGGACCCTCAGACACTGAGACTGCAGCTGAACCAGTGAAAGCATTCAGTTTATAACCCCCTTAGACTCTGAGTTATGTATGTTGTGAAAACACACATGTAGGTACCTGTGTGCAAGCATGGAGTTGCGTTCCTGTCACCTCTCTTCCACTGCTCCCTGTCAGGGAGAGCCTTTGTGATAACCTGTTAGAGCCCCAGTTGCCAGTATGATGTATGTTGACATTGAAGCTTCAGTATCTCCCTAGATAAGAGTTTGTTGTTCAGGTTGTTCAGGCTGTTGCCCAGTTAAATCTTTTGTGAAAATCTAGCTGTCATCCAAGTGAGCAAATTTTTGATACTAGGTGCAGAATGATCTGCTAAAATAGCAACTGGAACTGTGTTCCAGGAGCTTCTCCTTTCATTGCTGAGAGTTACCTAGGAACCCCTTCTGAGATTAGACAAGTTAACTATATATTCAAAATATTTAGCCTATGGAGTGACTTACACAGAGAAGGAAAAAAATTTAATGCTGTAAATGAAATTTTTAGCAACAATTTTTGCATTGTAAAGTAGCTTAAGAAACTGTTTATTTACTCCCTTAGGATGAACATATTGTATATTTCTAGATTACTGACAAATTTAAACATTGAAGTGATTTAATTTCTAATAACAGTGATTCACAGCTATAGGTGTTTGGCATGTGTATAGTAATACTGATTTGTATTTTTATTTTATTTCTGTAGGACTATTTAACCATTCACAAGTATGGCAATGCAGCCAGAAATGATCTCTGGAACACATTTTCAAAGGTAAAATGCTTTAATCTATTGCACTGAGGGAGAAGCAGGAATTTACTGTCGTGTTTTTCTTGGTGAGGTTAGGAGTGAATAGTGCATATTGAGATTTTCAGATCCCAGAGCAAATATAAAAACTGATGCAAAGAAATTCCATTTGAGTTAACCTAGTGGCAACATCAAAATATGTTTTTTGCGGCATTTCTATTCTTTGTTATGTTAGAATATATTTCCTTGCTTGCGCTGTCACTGATGTGCAGTTAAAGATACTTCATGGAATCTGCTATCATTGACTTTAGTGGCAGCATGCTGAGGCCCATAAGCTGGAAAGCCCACGAAAGTGCTGAGCTTTGGCGTTTACATCAGGTCTGTTTGTGATTTTGTGTGGAGTTATGATGTTTGTGAAGAACAAAACTATTAAAGCTTTAAAGTTTGATGTAAGCAGGTAACTGTTTACTGTAACATTTGGCATGCTGTAGAGACTTATATTTGTGCTGTCCATGCTCCCTTTGATTGCTATGCCCAAGCTCATCTTGAGTTTCTGGAGCCTGGTTCAGGGATCTATAAGGGCAGGAGTTTAGTTTTCGTAAAGTAAGCCAAGCACACCTGAATTTCTCACCTACAGAGCTAGTCCGGGCACTCCAGAATAAGGACAGACTGCAAGGCAATGTAGAGTATAGTCAGGGAGTTCGGGCACAGGTACCGACTGAAGCTATGTGTAAACATGACATCTAGTTGTAACTATTGACACCAAAGTTAGGATTCAGCTGGAGTTCTGCATTTATCTGGATGAGCAGGTATATAGATATAAGCTTGGTGTCCAAGCTCCAGTTGTCAATGAGGACTGGGTTCAATTGCCTGTTCATAAATACCTTGTAACGACATTTACCTTAATTTATCCTACCTGGCTTCCAGCTACTGCAGGAGATAAACATGTCTGCTATAGGTCCACCAGTTCTGCGAGAATGTGTTGAATGTTTAGGACAACGCATTTGACACTTGGTGCATAGGAATAACTGGAGCCCTAGAAACCTAGTCAATATAGTCAGCAGAACATAGAGAGCAATTCAGTTGACTAGCCACTACATGATTATTTTATTATGAGCCTGAACCATTGACTGTTGACTAGGGACTTGAGATAGTTGTTCAAATACAGGCAACTAGCGCCACATTAGGTACAGTAAGATGTTCAAGACATTCTGGTGGGTCTAATCAATTTGACACAAGATCTGTGGGGAAATTGATACTCTTCTGGAGTGGCAGGGCAAGGTCAAATGACATTAGCCACCTATGTGTGGGCAACTGAACTGACTCCTATGTCTGTGCTGACTGTTGATCAGAATTGAGACATGTAACATACAGTCAGGCTCTTAAATTTATGTCTTAATTTGAAGTTGAATGCTACTGCAAAAGTCTTGCTTGCTTGTCACCTGTCTCTGTTAAAGCTTCTGGGACGGTTCTGGGTGACGGGAGGTCTGAGGGATGAATGTAATCTTGAAAGAACAGCAGAACCCACAGCTAATAAAATGGAACAAAAATGAGACTGTATTCTGGTCCCTAACCACTATGGCTGTACCGTGTGCTCAAATCTATTGTTAAGACTAATAATTCCATTTTCCTTACCTGCAAGCACATTTGTTGCCAGCTGCTTTGTTCCTAATGCATTGCAATTGCAGCTTCAGTTCTGAAGACTTCTTGCTGGGTTCTGCTTGTAATCATCAGAGGTTGCTCAGTCTGTGATCTAGGACTGTTAGGCAGCTAGGGAGATTTCAGTTGCTGAAGAACAAATGATGCCTGCCGTCCTTCTCATACCCAGTCTCATCCCCCATGTTGCCATAGTATCTCTTTTTTGTTTCAGATGAAAATCCACTTGTAAAACAGCATTTTTATTGACATATGGCATCAAATATGAACACATTAATCCTCCTTGTGTTATAACAGGTGCAGTTTATGGAGGAGCTGGGGATATCTTGGTGTATATAGCCTCACATTGAACGTGAGGGACAGTATTTTCAAATAACTAGTCATTTGATTTTCAGAACAGAGAAGCTCTGTACTTTTAGAAATCAGGCCCTTTGAATATGCCTTACTGTAGGTACCCTAGATCAACTAACACTGAGATTTTTTTAACCTTATATGGTCAAGAATATCTTTTGGAAATAGTCACCCAGTATTTCTGTGGCTCTTGTTAAAACCCTGTAAAGCAGACTTTTCTTCTGTTACAGCAAAAGTGCCTGGATGATGTAGGAAATGGGACTTGCTGACTCCTCCTCTCTGGGAAGATTGCTCAATGTTTATTTTTAAGATATACAGAGACTGTTGATTAAATCATGTAGTGTGTATGTACTGGGTGTAAATGTGTGTGTGTGCATGTGTGATGGTTATTTAAACCTCTAAAACTAATTTAAGGTCTCTGGGACAAAAAAAAAAAAATAAAAAATTAATGTTTGGTGATGATACTGCTTCAACATACTGAAACTTTTATTTTTTCTTGAAGGCTTTAAAAAGGGTTGGAAAAACTGTAAATATCCAAGAAGTAATGGATCAGTGGACACTACAGATGGGTTACCCTGTTATCACTGTCTTGGGAAATGAAACTACAGGCAATGTTGTTGTTATCTCCCAAGAGCGTTTTGTTTATGATAGGGATGCTAAACCCAAGGATCCTGCCCTTGGAGACCACAGGTACTTACATTTCTCAATTAATATCACTCAAGAGGCTGTAGTTGTTTATGTAAGTGCTTCATGTGTCTGTTTTTATGAAGATGGCTCTTTGGAAATCTCTGAGCTTTCCTTGGTATCAATAGCATGTGGTGACCCTTTCATTTGAACTGTAGTAAAGGCTAGTTAAAAGAATTGAAGAAAATCATTGGAGTAATAGAACAAGTTAAAGCTTTTATGTGCCCATTTGCATCCTGACAGTTCTCTCTGTGACTGTCTTCTGTGTTACATCACACATCCGTTTCCTGTCCTTTTCTTTTGATTTTATCACATACCATGAAGTAATTTGGAATGTGGTTGGAAGGTCTGATAATTCCTTTTAAGTAACTCTTTGGAGTGGTCCACTCCATGCTCATACATTGAGCAGGCAGACGTAACCGTGTGTTAGATACATAGCTCACTTGACTTGGGAAGCAGTCAAGAGCTGAACTGGACCTCTGTACAAGGCAGGGGGTTCCAGCTGTTCCATTTTTAAAGCCAGCTGAACTGGCCCTATGGGAACTGTTACACTGGCTGAAACCAGGTCACTTATGCATGTCTGCCCCTACCCTTTTTCCACTTCTTGGATCGTTTTGTTCCTGCTCCCAGCTGACTCCACACACCGCACACTTCCTTCATCCCACAGACAATCTGACATTCCCAGCTGATGCAGGGGAATCCTCATCTTATTGTTTAAAGCAGTTTTGGCATCATATTTTAAAGCCAAGAATATAGAGCTGATAATAGAGAATTGCATGATAGCCTTAGAACCTTCTGTGTTTACCTATTCATGCTCAGTGGGAAAGAGGGCGTGCTGTCAACCTTGAGTACTCTGTGTTTGTCCAGTAGATTTAAATCATTAAAAGGTAAAAAATTATTACCAAATTTTCATTGACACACCTGGAGCTTATAGAATATTCCTGTTGAGGAAGGCCTAAATATAATTACGTTTATTGGGTGGGGCTCAGAAGTTTGTTAACTTTTTAGAACATGAATATTACGGAACTCCAACATGATACATCTGTATATAGTTGTTTTTGTGGCTGTATTTGAACAACCTAGAGGGGTATTAAGCATCTGTTTAAGTTCTGGGCTGAAAATAGTTCCTTTGTGAAAAAGAGATGAAACAAGTGAATGTGGACTGTCAGAAGCGTTCATGACTCACAGTTCAGTGCAGTGTGAGAGAGATTCTCCCTCACTCGCTTGAAAATTTCTTTTGTGCAATTGTATATATGTGTAATGTAATGTGAGTGGATTTCACTACTCAGAAAAAAAAAGAGTTTATTAGCTTTTTGATTGATTAATACAGAGATGTTAAACCTTTTAAGTATTGTAGAGACTTTCTTAAATAGATTTGCTATGTACTCAGTATTGATTGTAATAACTGCTGCTGTAGAGACTACTGGGTGTGTAAATGTATTGAAGGTGGAATATCAGGGGTGATGTGGTGGGTTGAACCGGAATGCCAGGTGCCCACCAAAGCCACTTTATCACTCTCTTTCTCAGCCGGCCAGGAGAGAGAAAATATAACAAAAGGCTCATGGGTTGAGATAAAGACAGAGATCACTCTGCAGTTACGGTCATGGGCAAAACAGAATCAACTTGGGGAAATTAGTTTAATTTTATTATGAATCAAAATCAGAGTAGGATAATGAGAAATAAAAAACAAATCTTAAAAAACCATCCTCCCCCACCCCTCCCTTCTCCCCGGCTTCAGTTTTACTCCCCATCTCTCTCCCCGCTCCCCGCAGCGGTGCAGAGGCCGGGCAGTGGGGGCTGCGGTGGGTCCATCCCACGCTGTCTCTGCTGCTCCTTCCTCCGCAGGGGGAGGCTCCTCACACTCTGCCCCTGCCCCAGCCTGGGCTCCCTCCCACGGGGCGCAGCCCTTCAGGCACAGGCTGCTCCAGCCTGGGTCCCCCGTGGGGTCACCAGCCCGGCCAGCAAACCTGCCCCAGCCCGGGCTCCTCTGCCCACGGGGCCACAGGTCCTGCCAGGAGCCGGCTCCAGCCTGGGCTTCCCACGGGTCACAGCCCCCTCTGGGCATCCACCTGCTCTGGTGTGGGGTCCTCCGTGGGCTGCAGGTGGGTATCTGCTGCACCGTGGAGCTCCATGGCTGAGGGGCACAGCCTGCCCCACCATGGTCGTCACCACAGGCTGCAGGTGAATCTGCTCCGGTGCCTGGAGCCCCTCCTGCCCCTTCTGCACTGACCTGGGTGTCTGCAGGGCTGTTGCTCTCACATGTTCTCACTCCTCTCTCTGGCTGCTGTTGTACAGCATTTTTTTCCCCTCTCTTAAATACATTATCCCAGAGGCACTACCGCCACCACTGATGGGCTTAGTCTTGGCCAGCAGCAGGTCCATCTTGGAGCTGGCTGGCATGGGCTCCATCAGACATGGGGGAAGCTTTATAGCAGCTTCTCACAGAAACCACCCCTATAGTCCCCTGCTACCAAAACCTGGCCACACAAACCCAATACAGGTGAGAATTAGTTTTATCTTTGTATGTGACATTAATTCAGAATTCAAACTGTATCTTGTGATATGCACAAGGGTAGTGTTCTACACGAGCAGTGTTTGGTCAGGAAGTTGGCAAATGTTTACTGATGTTCCATGAGCCCTGATAGCCCCAGTAGATGTTGTGGGATGCACAGAGGTGTATATATATACATATATAACATCAACCTGCAGGCTTTGCAGGGGTTATGTATCAGTGGTCTAATTCACAGTCCAATAAAGCTGGTGCTCATCTCCCCTGTGTGACCCATGAATTAGGTGTTGGACGCATGGCTCCCTGGGGAACCGTAATAGGCACTGTAAATAACGGGGAGCAAATGGTATTTATGCTACATTTGAGGCCATGCTCTTGCAGGGCAGGCAACGTTGGCTTCCTTAGGGTAGTTTGTCTATGGATTAATTGTGGTGATCATTTTAAACACCACAAAGAGTAGAGCTGCACAAAACACAGAAAAATGTACAGGTTCAGTCCTTTCCAGGAGTTTATCGTCTAAACAGACAACATGATATGCACTGGAAGGCTCCAGGGAAGGCTCTTAAAGCATCCATCTGCCATATAGTCTTTAGTTATCCAGAGGTGGGGCTGTAGTTCGTCATGGCACAGCAATAAACATCATTTCTATTACCTTCAGGGTGATGAGCAGTTTAAACTTGTGGTTCAGACCCTCTTTAGGCAAATTTAACTTTGCCTTACTGTAGAAAGAGTCACTTCAGAGTAGATCTTTCAGATGTATCTGCTGCATAAGAAGTATAAATAGAGAGACAACTGAGTATTTCAGAACAATTCTAGTTTTATAAAATGTCTGTGCTTTTCTTTATGCTATGTATTTATGCAGCAATTAACTGTTGAGAATGAAATATAGAGCAGCATATTTAATTTTTTTTCTGAAATCGTATAGAGGAATATAGAACCAGCTAGCAGATTTTTCTAAATGATAAATAATATACGTGAAAATTGTTGATACCTTTGGCAGTGGTTTACTCCTCATTCTGCCTAGTCTATTACCATAAGTGTCTTTAATTGTACTGCAGAAGAGAATGATTACATATAGTTGATTTTCCCATCTCATGTACAATTGGACTCCTTGTCTCTATAACTGCAGAAAAATGTGTTTCAAGGGCCATACATACATAAACTGTGATTTATTTGAGTGCATAGAATTGGCTGTATGGCACGCTAACATTTGGCCTGAAATTATAGAAGGCATACAGTTTCACTTCTTTGGAAACTGAACATAGATTTTACTTGACACTTATGCCTTTGCATGATCCATAGTCCTCATTTTATGAGAGAATAAAACTAACAATGACAGACACCGTTTCAAAGGAATGCCATTCCTCAGAAGCGCCAAAATGACTGGCTTTGATTTGAATGTTGAAGCCTGTGGTTGGTACAATGTTTCAGTAACAATTTCAGCTTATCCAAGCAAAAGTTTAAAAATCCTGTAATAACTGTATAATTCATATTCTTCCCCTGAATAACAGTCCTTTAGTTATGTGTAGGTTCAGTGCAGTATACCCCTGTGAGCATGGATTATGCCCTTACATTATGAGGGTACAGGGGAGGAGGTGATACTCCATCTGACAGGGTTCAGTGGGTTTCCCTGCTGACAGAGAAAACGATGATTTTAAGGCAGTGTCTCATCCATCATGACAAAAATAGTTCACAGATATGACAAGAGATCTTACGAAAAATAATCTGTGGTCTAGACAACAAACTAACCAGTTTTAATGAAATCCATAAACCTTTTATATACTGTATTGAAGAGCGGACCAAAGCTTTCTAGTTATGGGTGTAAGTTTTACCTTTTAAAAATATACAGAGCTTGTCTCTTCAGAAGTGGAGAAAAAACCTTTCCAGTGTTATCAAAATAATTAAGTAGATGTTACTGAGGCAGTATTCACTTGTATAGTGCTTTTATCATGCACGCAGATTCCATAGCTAATCTTTGCTTGTTCATGGTAATATCTGAAATTATGAGGTGTCTTGTGAGGTGCTGAACACAGCTGGCTGTGAGGAAAGAGAAAAAAGGAAGAGGTAAATACTGGGATACAGACAGGGTACTCAGGCATACTGTAGCGTGGTAATCCTCTGTGCCTTTCTCAGTGTGCCTGGACTAGGGATAATTCAGTTAAACAGTGCAAGCCAGGGACTTGCCCAGCAAAACTAGAGCTGTACAGACTCATAGGTCCAACACCATGTAGTAATTACAACTGAAAGGCTTTACAACAGGCAGCAGAGCTGCTCAGCAGTCACTCCACTCCAAGATGAATGATGCACTGAAAAATTTATTTCCCTTCAAGTCTCTTCTGAATTTCCTACACAAAGCTCATTTATTCAGGCTTTGTGGAAAAAGGACTGTGCTTGTCCCTTTACTGGTAATTATTTGAGTAGTAAAAACATAGCTGTGTTTGGATATTGCCATGTGTATTCTTGCTTGTATGGCATTATCACTTGAGCAGCGATGAGGAACTTACTGTGTCCACTTATCAGCTGAGGGGCTAGGTAAACACAAAACAAAATGTTAGGAGCACAAGGGGAATGCTGGTAAGTATCTTTGAGATCTTCCTAGAGCAATTGTGGAGTAGTGTAGCATATGTAGTATTAATTATGTAATAAAAAGGACCATAATATGGACAAATATTGTTCCATAAGCTGAGGAAAAAGGGATAACAAAATATAAATAGAAAAAGGAGTGCTCATTTACATCCCTGTCTCTGGGAAATACCATCTAATATTCCATTTTCTCATGTCCTTTGTGTGTTTTCTTGTTACACCTTTTCATCTTTACTATACCTGAAGGATTACACTTATATCAGTGTTTCTACTAGAAACAACTTCTGTGTTGCTACCTAGGGAGTAGATGGGGTACCTTGGTTCATCTTGGCAGACCCGAGTGCCTCTATATCAGCTTATAATGATGAAGAGAATGGGCGCCAGGTGAGGAAGGTACTGGTGTATGAGGCACAGAGGAAATGGAATTATCAGGAGTGAGATTAAAAAAATCAAGAATCCTTAGTGGCGCACAGAACTGTGCGTGAACACAACCAGATATTGATTTAACCAGGTTTTTTTGCTGGTCAAGCAGGGACTTGAAAATACTTGTTCTTGCAGAAGAGTGTGAAAGTGTAAGGAGGTCCTTCTCTTTACACGTACACTGGTGTTTAGTAGACGACAGCTCTGTAACACCAATAGATTTTGTGTGTGTAGAGACAGTCCTTAACCCCAGCAGCTGCAGAGAGGACCGTGCTGAGCAGAGTGTTGCTTCTCCAAAGGAGCAGGCAGAAGAACTGCTTTTGTGAGTGACCTGGAGGAAGCCTGCTGGCCTCGAGCACTGGCGGGAGGAGTGTCTTTGCTGTTGGATGCCAGTTTTTGCCAGACTAATACTTGTGCTGCATGCTGCCTGCTGAAATAGGATCTTTTTTTGTTGTAGAAGCCACTAGAAAGTCCCTAGTCTTTTGTCTTGCCTTTTTATTTTTACAGGCTCTTCTGATTGTTGCATTATTAAATCAGAATAGGAAATGCTCTTAAAATTTGTTCCTGCACACATTTGTGCTGGTATCTCTTCAGCAAGATTTTGCTGCTAGCAAAGATCTCAGAAATGCCGATTGTAATTTAACACTTTATTTCCAAAACCATTTCACAGCTTCTATTTGCGAGAAATGCTTCTCACTAGGCAAACTTCCAGGATGCTCTGGTATGCAGGATATGGGCAACTTTCAGTGTCAGAATTTGCAGAATGTTAAAGAAGAAAAAATCGGTGTATTGTGTCATTGCTTCATGTGTGGTGACAGCGCTCGTATCCTGACAGAAGTTAGGCTGATGGGGAAAAGCTGCTGCTGTATTTTATTATCACTGCAGACTGTGTCACTTTCCTCATCTTATTTGCTAATGCTAACTCTCAGAATTTGCTAGATACCCAAACTAGTTAATTAACTCACATTAATTAAATCAATTTCATGGCAGGGGAAGGAGCATGTACTTGAGGGCAGCACTATGTTTTAATTCAGAGTGAGACGGGGAGACACAGAAGAGAATCAGGGCAGCAGTGCTGGTGGGGAGCTGCCTGACATACAGGGGGAGGGAAAGGGAGTGACGTGTGGCAGGATGCAGACACGAGCTGGGGTTTGGGAGCATTAAAGCTGTGTAACTGGAACAGGCAAATACAGAGAACCAAGGAAATGGAGAAGGTGGATAAGGTGGGGGCTTTGGTGAGTTTAGCAGGTTGGGAAAAGGCCAAACAGAATTTGGCAGAGGCAAGAGTAAAGGGAGGGATGGAGGTGGCTTTGTTGGCTTTGTAGAAAGCAGAGATATGGATTCACCATTGTAGATCAGAGAATGAAACTGCTAATGTGCTTCCTTTTTTACCTCTTCTTCCTTTTGCTTTCTTAAGTTGCTGATAATGAATTTTTTCCTCTTGTTTCTGTATGTGAGCCTTCATGCTCAATAGTAGAATCTCAGATTTTATGGCAGAGATACTTTGGTGGGGGACTTCTAGGGAAGGTTACGGAGGAAAGAGAAGCTATCATAGGAATTGTATTTTGATCTTGCTTAAATTCACCATATTCTGAGGAAAAATCAGAACTGTTTAGTTGGAATATGCTGAAAAAAGCTTGGCACTAAGTCTGTGAGAACACATTAGGAGGATTGTAGGCATAGCTAAATGCTACTCTTGTTCCTGCTAGGGGAGGGTCTTTCCTCAGCCCATAGTGCATCCTTCCACTCTGTTCAGAGAAACCTCAGATCTGCACTCTGTAGTGAAGGGACTATGCTGATGGCTAAAGGACAACGTAGAGACAGGGTTTGCATGATCAGCACCACGTGCAATTCTGCAAGAACATTTTGCACTGGTGCAAGATGGAGTAGAAGGTGCTGTATTTAAGAGACTGTATTCAAGGACAAAGAGGCAACTTTTAGAATAGACAACACTGCTTAAACCCAGCTTCTTTCGATCCATCTCTGACTCAGTACCCACAATTGCTTGTCACTTTTGAAAATGAAGCCTTTTGTGTTTTAGTGTAAAAAGGTAATGCTAGGCAGGGAGGAGAAAGCATGTGCTGACAAAAAACTTGTAGTATTTGTTCTTTACCCACAATATTTTTCTAAATTTAGTCAGATACTTTGCGAGCACTGAAACTGAAATGAGTCAGTTTTAGAGAGCCCCATAATATTTATAACCATCTGATTTATATTTTATTTTGGTATGAAAAGTTAAGGTAAAATGTATAGAAGGTTTAGTAATCAGATAGTTATAAATAGATAATATTATATTATTCAGACGATGCAATTTTTTTTTTCTTTTCAAATGGGGTAATTTAATTAACTCGTCTACACTATCTTGTGTCCACCCTTAAAAAAGCAATCAGACCAAAGGAGAATGGGGTTTATATAGGATGAGCAAAGGCATACAGCTGTTTTCTAACAGAATATACATGCTGTCATCTTAAGGCAGTTCCACAGGGCAGAGCCGCACATGGGTTCTTTCATGCTACTGCAGCTGTTACAGCACTGAAGCCTTTTCTTATGTCTGGGACTTTGTTGTTTTGTTGCATCGATAAGGGCATTGTATTTGGCATAAGACTCCAAAGAATGTACATTGTTTCCCTTATTTCAACTCTAGGACTTACTCATTATTGAAAATTATTCCAAAGATTCTTGTAAAATCCAGAAAGAGTTAGGACTATGGTAAAGGAAAAGCACAAAATCTCCGTCTTTAATACATTGCTGTTAAACTTGTTAATCACTGTTCTGACTACATATGAATTATAGTGTCAATGACTGTATACATGCCTCTAAAATATATTCCAGCAATACCGTATTGGCATTGAACATATTTTCCCCTCCATATCCCTGTATTTTGATCCTTATATGGAAAAACCCTAAATGGTCCACTATCTAGCGTAGAAATAGTTCCACTTAGAAGCAATTATCAATCCTTAGTTTAGAATATGCCAATATAATTGTCTTTTTTGACATGTTTCTAAATGAAAGCATACATAATAGACTATATAAAATTAGCAGCTGTATTGAGGCAGAACTGCAAATAAAGAGGCTTACCATCAGAAGCAAGTCATCTCAGAAGTGCTAGCATCTTTCAAGACTAGAATATAAGCTTCCTAGTCACCCTCTCATGCAATTCTAAATATTTCTCCAAACTATAAAGATTATCCATAGGTTCCTCCATGTATGCAGCTAAGTATTTGTATTCAAAGTTATAATAGACCCACAATTCCAAATACTTTCCAAATCCCCAAGTTTTGTTTCCCTCTGAAATATGTATTAAGTGGATCCAACTACACATCTGACCAGAGCCTTTGAAAACCTCCAAGTAGATAAATCTTAGTAGCTGAAAGGCAAGACTGCTCTAGAAGTTGATTTCTGTTCATCTGCGAGGCATCTATTAAGTTCTTTTCTATTAAAAACTTGCAATGTTCTTCAAAAACTGGCATCACAGGGGTGGAGCCCTTTCAGATCCACCAGGCAGTCAAAACCGTTCTCTGCCTGGCAGCATCTCTCAAAAGCTGACTCCGTTGGGTTGTTTTGGTTGGTGGGTTGCTCTGATTAAAAAGTTGAATTCCACCATAAGTGAGGCATTAGCGATAGAGAAGAAACTGATTAAAAAAGCTCATTTAGCTTTTGACACTGTTGGGTATAGATGCTAACATGAAGACTTGATTTATGAGTAACGTCTGTCTCAATTGCAGTTTTGTTACCTGCTTTGACAATACTGCACATGTATTATGTGGCACCCTAACTGCATTATGGCTGGACTCATGGGTGAAAAAAAATACAGCCTGTATTACAGTCAGATAGAATACCCTAAAGACTATGCTGGAACACTGTCTTTAATTCACAGAGTTCACCAAACTCCAGATTCTTACCTTGCTTTTGTAAAGGGACTGGAAATGCATCTGTCCAGCATGGTCTGGAATGGTTTTGGAGTAAATACTTCCACAATCTTTTTCTTTCGATCTTTTTCTAGTTGGTCCTGTAATCACTATTACTAACTTCTCAGTCCTGCCTTAGCTTACCTTTTTCCTGTTGGCCAGTCTCTTGTTCACCAGATAGTCTTGGGTGAGGGCAGAACCCGTGGAACCCCAGGATCCCAACCTTAGCACCATTTTCTTTCCTCATTTTGCTCAAGTGCCCCAAACTCTTGATGTACATCCTACAATTAATGTGGTATGGCACACTTACCATGTCCTCCTCTCCATATTGCTGCAGTCAGCAATTGTCTGTCTGCAGGACTTGTGAAAGTCCTGTCCAATTCAAACACCAACAGGCCTTCTCAGGTTAATAAAACCTAAGTGCTATCCTTTCTGAATTCACGCTGGCTAATTGCAACTTCTTATTTGATTAAAAAGTCTACTATTGTCTGCTTTTTCATTCCACTTGTAGGAGAATCCAAAATATTCAGTTACTTTTACTAACGTAATCAGTTACCTTTGCCAGTATTTTTCACCTATTTCTTAATGGTTTTTGCACTAAACTTCTTGTTCTTATTCTAAACATAGGAATTAAAATCATACTGGGCATATGCAGATGACCAGCGAATACTTCCAGGCTGTGCTCGGTTGATCTCAGTTACTTCAAATTGTTCTCCTTTATCCATTTTACATCTTGTATTTGTCTGTGCTACAAAGTTAGTCAGATCTTCCCTTCCTATCTGCCATCTTCTGTGCTGACAAGGTACAAGGAATCCCTTGACACCCTGGCTCAGTGTGGGAGGTGTAATACTTGTGAGAGTGGGAATAGTGTCGTCTTCTGTTGTATTATGCCTCTGGGCACAGCCTATAATCATGTTACTGACACATATTAAATCTAATGAAATCTCTGTGTTCTTCAGTCTTGTGAGAATGATATTCACAACATGAATATATTGTCAGGTCCTTACCCATTAAACAGAACTAACACTCTATAGAATCACACTTAAAAGTATGTGATTTCCTGTGATATTCACATGAGCTTCTCCTGGATCCTGAAATACTCTTTACCGAATGAGATGCTATACTGTATAATAACCTGGGAGAATCTGCATGTAGCTTTTAAATTATCTTTCCCAACACAATCTCTCTGGAAACTGTGGCTTACGAAATTTTACCTGGTACTGCTGAGTTCTGCTTCACATATAATTCTCCTTCTGTAGTAAGAAGCTCTAAAGCTGTTGGGCTGCTCAACAACTTTCATTTGTTTCCCACTGACCACTTATGTCTACTTGTGCTCTCAGCCTAGGAATAAATACTTCCAGGTATCATAGCAACAAGGCTGGTAATTTCATAGATCAGTTGACTACACTTTCAGGTTTTCTGTTAACAATTTATCTTTGAACCTTCCACTATCTTAATATTCCAAATTCACTGAAAACAGAGGCCTTCTTTTGCCTTGTGTTGTGGTTTAACTCCAGCTGGCAGCTAAGCACGGCACAGCTGCTTGCTCACTCCCCCCCGGTGGGATGGGGGAAAGAACCAGAAGAGTGAAAGTGAGAAAACTCACAGGTTGAGATAAAAACAGTTTAATAGGTAACGCAAAAGCCACATGCACAAGCAAAGCAAAACAAAACAAAGCATTCGTTCACTGCTTCCCATGGGCAGGCAGATGTTCAGCCATCCCCAGGAGAGCAGGGCTCCATCACGCGTAACGGTTACTTGGGAAGACAAACGTGATCGCTCCAAATGTCTCCCTCTTCCTTCTTCTTCCACCGGCTTTGTAGGATGAGCATCATATGGTATAGAATACCTCTTTGGGCAGTTGGGGTCAGCTGTCCCAGCTGTGTCCCATCCCAACTGCTTGTGCCCCCCCAGCCTGCTCGCTGCTGGGGTGGGGTGAGAGGCAGAAAAGGCCTGGGCTCTGTGTAAGTGCTGCTCAGCAGTAACTAAAACATCACTGTGTTATCAGCACTGTTTCCAGCACAAATCCAAAATATAGTCCCATACTAGCTAATATAAAGAAAAATAACTCTCTCCCAGCCAAAATGAGCATACCTTGCTAACACAAACTGCAGTTGTCTTGAAAAAGAAATTGGAGATCCCTGTTCTCTTCCTCCTATACTGATTTAATGTCCAAACGTCACACTATCCTTTTACTAGTTCATGTTATCAACTCTCTGTGCCCTTTATTTTATAATAGGCTTTAAGGTTATTAGCCAGAAACTTTTGCAGCCATGCAGCTAAATGCTTCTTTTACTGGCCACTATTTGTATATGTATATGCAAAGCGTGCAACTGAAGTAAAAGTACAGATCTCTAATTCATTCTATAAGACTTGCTTTCCGAAAGGTCCCATTTTCTCATTACTTTGCTTTCACATTCTTTTGTGTCTGAAACCCCAACAACATGAATTTGTACGGAGGGCTCATAGCAAGGTATTCCCTTGGTAGGAAATGCCCCTGTCAGCATCTTCACCTCATCAAGAAATTGCCACTGTTCACAAAGGCTGCACTGGGAAGGTGTCTCCTCCTCAGACTCAGGGCTGCTCACCCAAGCATATGTCTCTGTGTATATGAAATTTAAGCATTCTCCATCTGGTGAACTGAGAATGGGAAACTAATGCCAAGGAGTCCTTGCTCCCTGTTGCTCAGCTTCAGCCACTTTGGATGTACCAGGCTTTTATCTTTAACTGAAGAGACAGAGTTGGCATTTTGGTTATCAAGTTCTGGTGGTTAAAACAAGGAGGCAGGTGTCTTAACCAGTCAGTTTTTCTCTTGGATAGTCTTTTTATCCTTTTTACTCTTAAATTATTTTTATGCCTCACTTTATCTCTGTGTTAAATAGCTTTAATCATATCCTTCAGTGATATGAAGTCTTAGATTATTATGTTCTCCAAATACTTTACAAAGATTAGTCAGTGTTACAGATGAGCAAGAAATGGATTCCCATCCCACAGAAATTTCCAACATATCAAAACATTTCACTGTACTGAATCAGGACAGAAATCAAAGCAAAAATTGGGGAAGAATTGGTTTAGAACATTCATTTCAATTCTGTAATTTCAGTACCTTATATTTCAGTTTTACTCATTTTAATCTCTGCCTTCAATTAACTTGTATTTCCAGCTGAAATTCATTTTTAACCAGCAAAGTGAAAGTTTTTATTTAAAACAGTAGTTATAAAATATTTTCAGCAGTTAAGTGCTTTATTTGAAAATCCGTGCTGAAACCTTCTTTTTCTTGTAAGTAGCTTTGTTTTGAAAAGTTGCATTTTTCAGTTAGAAATGCAGAAATGAAAAAGCTTCCTTGGGAAACTTGTGTTTAATTCTGGAAGTTATCATTGTCAACATCGAGTGGATGGAGAGGCCCATTCAGTTACTTGCAGAGGTGACTGGTGCCATTGGAGGTGCCCTCAGGTATCTTACTTGACCTTGTGCTGCCACTACATGGGCAGGAGCATTGGTAGGTGCCCTACCAGATCTTCCAGCCCATGGCAGATGTTTCAAGTACCCCATGGCAGCTTATTTGACACTATTTTGCATAACCAAACTTGCAACACAGAAGAATGATGGTTGAGATTTCACTAGTGCCAACTGATGGGTACATTATTTCTGTTTTTCCAGCCTGGGATAATTTAGACAATTTAATTTCTCATCCTAGTAAGCTGTTTGAAGGTACGCACAGCTTTTGGTGTTCAGCTTTTCTGAAAGTAGTTCTGTAGATGCTTTGCAGTGGGAGAGATTAGGAAAAAAAGCAGGTGGCAACTCATTTGCCACATTTGACTTGACTGACTTCATGTGATGACACTGTGTGATGCCACTGAATGTGCAGCCTGTGTATCCTCCTCTGATCTCATGTTCTACCTACAATGAAACTGTTTTCCTGTTGCTGTTGGTGCATTTGAGCAGAGGCCTGTATCTCCTAAGGTCTCTTCCCACCTAAATCATTCTATGATTGAAGTTAATGATTGCTACTACACTTTAAAATAATTATGCTCATTATATCCTGCTAAGAGGCAGATCACTTAATTTGCTTTTTGTACATAGCATTTTAATTTTGCCCCTTATTCTTCTGTTGTTAGAAGTACTAAAAAATAGTATTTTTTTTCTCAAGTCTGTACATTGTTCTATTCTTTTACCTTGTCTTGGTTCTCCCCCTTTGATTTTCTAGATAAGAATATAATCAAAGTCTATTAATAGATGTCTTCTATATCTAGATGTATCTAGCCTTTTGTAATTTTAACTATTCTTTATGTATTTTTTGATGTTCAGCTTCCTCATTAAAGATTCCTAAAGAAAATAATGTGTACTTGGATGAGAGGGAAGATCTCAGTTAAGGAATACAAGCAAAAAGTGAGAAATTAAATGGTTGAATTTCTCAGTGGAGAGCGGTAACCTGTGAAATTCTTGAGAAACCTGTGATGAAGTTTTTCCTATTCAGTCATGTGATAAAAGGCATGGAAGAGTGAGATGACAGTTTTCTGATAATAGGAGGACTGTGAAGGTAGTAAATCCAAATGTTAATTGCCAACATTATAGAAGTATTCCTCAGTGCTGGTTGACATGGTCATAAAATGGCCAATGAAGCTTAATGCTGATAATGAGTTGATGCATATGGGGAAAACAGTCCTAACTTAGATGCTCAGTGGTGGGTTCAGAAGAAACTGTTCTCTCTTGGGAAAGACATTTTGGAGTTGTGGTAGGTAATTTTCTGTAAACACCAGCTCAGTGTGCAGACACAGTCAAGCAAATAAATATAACAGTAGGGATTAGTAGGAATGGAGAATTAAAAAAAGTATAAAAAGTGTAGAAGAGACAAGAATTATGCCACTCTTAATCCATGGCAGGCATGCCTTCAAAGCAGTGAGGGCAGGCCTGGCTTTCTAACCCGGAAAAGAGTATAATAGATAGAAAATATACAGAGGTGGAAAATAAGAAGGATTAAGTATAATTTCTGTATAAAGAACAGCAGGATGGATTAGGAGACTTTAACTCAGAGGTCTGTAAAAGCAGAAGGATGTAGAGAGGGATGTGGTTGTTCACTTCTCTCATTCAAAAAAAAGGTAAGCTAAGTCCTGCTGTGGTATTTTAGGTACAGATGTTCTGTCACTTTGTATGAAGCAATCATATTACTTGTATACTCTTCACAATGGAGCCAGGGGTAATAAGCTTCTGAATATTGAGCAGATACCTTCATTGTTCTGTGAGTAATGACTAGGAATAGCTGAACTTTGTTTAGTTTTGAATCCAGGGGAGAAAGGAGAAATGCCACTGGAAGAACATGGTATTCACTGCTGGCAGTGGGTAGAAGCTTGGCACGTTATGGTTACTGGGAAGATGAATCTTGGAAATGGTTTACATCTCAGCAAAAAAGTTCATTGATGTGAAAAAGTAGAAGTGTGCAAAATCTGACACTCCAAGAACCTTCCCTTTTCTTTTTTAATGATCTGAGATCTTTGTTTTGTCAGTAGAGGAAATAAACGACTGCCCTTTTTTGGCTTTGCATAGCTCTTTATGAAGCAGCCAGCTAATTGTTCCACTGACAGTCCAGTGTTACTAGAACATTACTGTTCATCAGAGACAGAACTGTGAGGCATCATGTTTGCTTAACACCATATGGTCTCAGAATTTGCCCACAAAGGGATCTCAATTCCTATTAATTGGAAGTCAAGGAATATGCAAGTACTCATCACAAATGTGATCATTTTCTGAATGAGGTAAAGTACAGTAATACTGGCTACGTAGTCATTATGTAATGGTCAAGAAAAAAAATCTATATAATCCAAGCAGCATAATTAGCTAGCTTCTAGTATTGCATGTACCTTGGCAGATGCAAGATTGTATTACTTTATCAAACAAGACACTCTGATAATTCTTTAAGCTTAATGGAGATGCTAACATGCTTTGCTTTTATGTATGCATTGAGGTGGTGCTACAAAAAAAAAAAAAAAAGAAAAAAAAAAGCACCAATGCATTCACTTTAATTGTGCATGTTATCCTGTCAAATGTAACTATTTCACATTAACAGTTTCTCACATGTAAATCAACAGTAGAAGGCTTATTTATGCTACCTTTTAACAAGATCCCTCTTTCCTACATCTCTTTAAGACAGTTATGACTGAACAGTGTTATGCTCGTCACAGTTCGTATTTACCATGTCTGTTCCAGTTTTAGATTTCTCCCCTCCTTGTCCTCAGAGTTGGTTTTTTAAATTCCTGAAATAGCCCTTACTTTCCCCCTGATTAAGTGGTCTGCCTTTAGCTCACTCTTAAGGTGACAAAGTTTGTACCCAGAGGGTATTATGTGCAGATCCCTCTGAAGCTCAGCAGCACCTCGGGCAGATTGGACACTTGGTTCGTTAGCTCCATTTCACCCAGGGACTGAGTGTGCTACCTGAACCGGCATCTGATTCCTGCAGACATATTCTTGAGGGCAGGAGGTCCAAACAGATTGTTTCAAGTCCTGCTGCCCTTGCCACTGGGCTCTCAAGGCTAGATACTTGTTTTCACTGGCACTGGTTCGTCACAGCAGGCAGTGGATAGCCAGGTGGAACAGGATGCTTTTTTCCCTGGTCAAATACATAGGTAGACCAAACTGGTGGTGCTCCCAATGTATAAAGAATAAATAAAAGATATATAATACATTCAGACAAAGCAGGAGGAAAACAGGTGAGTGGGCCCCTTTTTTCCTTTTATCTCTGTAAAGTAGAAAAGTGTGATAGAAAAGTGCAAAAAAAAAAATTGCTTCTTCCTAGTCACACCTGGACAACAGAGTCTATACAGGTCACTCAAACATGGTGAGTACGAGAAATCTTAATGAAAATTCCTGAAAGGAGAGCCAAATACATCTCCTTCACATACGTATGAAAAAGTTAGCCACAGCTGCTTCTGCAACAGCGTCGGAAGTTTCATTGAGAATGAGGAGGACTGGAAGGAGAAAGCAGATAAAAGAGAACAGCAGCAATAAAGTAGGAAAAATGAGTTTCTGGAGATGTCTATTGAAAGGAGATCTGTGATTCACCTGGTAAACCAATAACCAAGAGGATGAGATTTGCAGGTTCTGGAGGGTTCCAATAACATCAGGAGGTCTCTCATCTTGGGGAGAAAAAAGTTCAATCTACCAGTACTAATCTTCCCAACTAAATCCACATCTGCTTTCTGAGGATGTGTAGCTTGTCTGACTCCTGTTCCACATCTAGATCACCTTTCAGCAGAAGATCTGTCCTTATTTCAATAGGATTTACGTTGACTGGAGGTAACATAAAATAGTATAAGGTAATACAAAATTCTTGTCTGTATAGATATTGCAAGGTACAGACTATCTTTCTATGAAGTTCCTTCTCAAAATCACAGGTGTCCATGTATATGTTCATACATTAATGTTTGTGTATGTGTATATATCTGTTTAAAGCAGCTACACGGGCAGTTCTTAGTATCTTTTATTGTGCAGTTTAACTTTTTCGGTAGGAGTTGATCTCAAGAGTCATAAAAATACCATTCAAATGTAGTTTTTCATTTTTATTTTTCATATACCAGAGTTCCTGTTCTTTCAGATGATGTACAAGCTTTATGCTTAATTTTGCCTCATTTTTCTCAATCACAGTTTGACAGCATCTTTTTCATTCTGGAAAAGTATTTAGAACTGGCTGTGTTTTTAAAGAGGATATATTTCCTAAAGTTTTTTTGGACAGACTCTAAAACCTTGGTGGGTGTCTAGTAAGGCATAAGGTATTTAAGAGAGTAGTGAATGTTCTCCAGTGCATCACTTCGCAGAATCTCCTGACTACCCTCACCTGTCAAACCCAGAAGTTACTGCCGCTGTAGCAGAAGCAGCAGGATACAATACATGTTTTCACCGAATTTCTCCAGTTCAGTCCAGATTATTAATTAAGCCAACAATGAAGGTAACTGTGTGAAGACCCCAGACTGAGAACTGGAGAAGCTAATGCACTAGCTGACATCTTTTTCTGCTGGCTGTGCTATGGAGCATGGTAACGTCCAGTACAAGGAGTGGGCAGACTGATAAAGGCAGTAACATCTTCAAATGTCACAGCTTAATGATCTAAAAAGTGTCTGCCAGAGTATGTGCTTATGTGGACCATGTCTTCAGTGCATGAGTAGATCTAATAATTTTCCTAGTGTGTTATGATACCAACATTCAGAGAACCCAAAATCACATGGGACCATTTTTCTTCTCCCATATTGCAATAAACGCCATGCTTTCTTTCTAGTGTCACTCATAGCTCTTTCAGCTGTACAGTTTCCCAAGTATCTCCCCCTCTTCGCTGAATCCCTGCTGTACGGACAAGTGTTTCCCAGCACATGTCGTTCTGTTCTGAGCGCTGCAGAGCCCCATGCATGCAGGCTCTTTGTGAATTGGTGGGGAGCTGGGAGCCATGCGTGGCAGCAGGGCCAGCAGGGCAGGGGTCTCTCCCTCCCCCAGCCCCCGGGTGAGGCCAGCAAGGCAGGCCTTGCAAGCCAGCATGTGTTGGCTGCAGTTGTGGCACATTTGGGTGGTGTTTGTAGTTCAGTGGAGCAGGCTTCTGGGAAAGGAGCAAACAAATTTTTTTTTAGTACCATAGCCTAGTTTTGCAATGCTGTGTACTGACAGGAGAGGAGCTGATGTACACATTGAGAACTTGACCACACTGATCATTGCACCATTTTAATGCAATCAGTCTAAAATTATATACTACTTTGACACCAAAGTGGTAGCGTGTGGTGACATCTGAATTGGGGTCATTCTTTTGCCATCCTTAGACACACACATACTCCCTAGGTAGAGGTACCACCTATACCATTACTGAGTGCTTCCCCTTGAAGTGGTGTACAGAATGACTTGGCAGGCCTGTGAGGGAAACGTCTGTTCTTTCACTCGCTGGTGAAATGATAGTTTTGAGAGTTCAGGAAGAGACGTGATAATGAAAACACACAGGAATTCATCCTTTCCATCTCTCCCCGAAAAGATTGACCTCATACAGTCAATTTCAGTTTACTGAGATAAAGATATAAAAGTCTTAGGTATATTATAAGATTTATTCCATATAAGAAATGCTTTGTGATACCTTGTAAGGAAGTTGGGGTCTGATTATGCCAGCATGTCTCCAAATCCACATATAGCATGTTGTGTCCGGTTTGCATACATGTAAGTGATAATAAATGGTGCAAAGAAGTGGATATCCATCCCATTCATTTTGTTTTTATAAACCAGCAGCTATGAAAGCCCATCATAGCATTTTGAGGAGTTGCTAGAAGAGTATGTTGTTTTTAAACTTTGGAATACCTATAAATCAAAGCATGTTTTACCTGAACGTTCTCTTTTTCTAAGTAAATGTAAAAAAGTATTTTTCTTTCTGTGGGAAATCGTTATTTCCTCTTTTGTGAATCGTTTTGCTAAATTAGGAAAGCTTTGCAAAAAGCCCTCATGTGATGATAGTGTGTGAAAAATGTAAAATATAATTTAGGATTTTTTAAAGATGAATGATTTTTTCATTGTTTTATTGCTAATAGCAAATGCATTTCAAAATCAAGGTAACTTGTTAGAATCCACATCTTTACACTGCTGCTGAAATTGTGTTTTGATTTCTTTGACATGATCCCTGATTGCTGTGAGAAGAATCAGTTCAGTATTTTTGTTCTTAGATTCCCCCTCCTTTGTCTTGCAGCTACTTGTGGCAGATTCCATTAACAATTGCAGTAGGAAATACGAGCCACATCTCATCAGAGGCAATTATATGGGTGTCTAACAAATCAGGTAAAAATAAACTTTCCTCCCAGTGGAATCTCATAAAGCATACTTGTGTTTTCCTCAACTGTTTCTTTGGAATTGATCCTAGATAATTGTTTAGTTACTCTGTGCGCAGTTTTAGCTACTTGAAATGAATTACAAAAGAAGGAGAGTTGGGAAGGGAGGGAGGAGGAGTTAAGGATGAGCAACAAGCAAGATCTATAATAATCGCAGAAATTAGACAGTATAATGAAAAGCTTTTACATAGGATGTGTACCTAAGTGCTAAGTGTTTTATATTTAGCAACACATATCAAATAATTGATGAATGCTATTCACTTTATTGATTGGTGAAAGTTAAATGTAATATCTTTACAGCAAAACATCTGATAAGTATTACTTAGTAAATGCAAAGTATTTAGAATTCTAGCATTTTGTACTCTGATCCGTAGTCTGAACCAGGGCTAAGAAATGTTTACTGTCATTTAAGTCTCCTTATTGATCTATCAAAGTATTTCTTCTCTCTATTAGATAACTAGATGCTGGGCCTCAAAAGTGCATTTTTCTGCATACTCTTATTTTCTTCCTTCTCCGTTCCTACATGATCGTAATAGCTATAGTCCTGAGGACAGCTAGGGCTAGACACAAGTGTTTTTTTATCATCTAGAACAAGAATTCCATGGTAGAAATTTAATGAAATATTTGTCTATTTCCTTAGCAGTTCATGCGACAGTTTTGGACTGGAATTGAAGAGAGTGAGGGAAGAAATATGGAGACTTGAGTGGAGTGATTATATAGAAGGGGAAAGAAGGATCCAAACATCCCTTTGATACATGGGCTGTAGAGGGAGAACCGACGACTCCTTGTAAAATTAGAAGGGTATAGAGACCTCCCTCTGACAGAAATTTAATTGGAGGGAGGAAAGAGTCAGACCTGCGTGAGCCTGTGTTTTTTGCTTTTTTTCCCTTTTATAAGTCACGGAAAGATAATAGTAACTTTGAGCTTAGCAGCCAGCAGGACTAAAAATGAATGGTGCATGATCAGTGGAAATCTGAGTATCCCAACTTTCTAGTGGTATAAGGTCTGCGTTTCTTTTCCTGATTGTTTGCAGCCTGTCAGAATGTAATATGTTTGATGCTGTCCCCATGACATAAGCATCCAGAAATGTGCCAGGACCAGGGCACTTTTTATACCCGGGAAACATACTCTAGTCAGGGCATACAGATGCTGCCTCACTTTACAGAAATATATCATATTGGCCATACTTTTTAATATTAACACTTCCAAAATACTTCAAAACCTGTTTGCACTTTCACAGTCTGCCGTAATGACCTGCTCTACTTTTGTCCTTCAGGGCTTGATTGAACTCTCATTTAAGTTAATAGAAAGATTCCCACTGCCTTCAGAGAGAGTTGATCATCTCATCTCATCTCATCTCTTCTCATCTCATCTCATCTCTTCTCATCTCATCTCATCTCATTAGGTTGTACATGCATGCCTCCTTCCCTTCACTCCTGCCTTGAAAGTTCAGTATATTACTATTATCTGCACAGTTGCTTCTTCATTGCCTTTTACTTGCAGAGTGCTGTGGAGGAACAAGTCTATAAAACCTCTACCCACTCTTTTAAGATCTACTGCTCCTATCGGAATGCCTTCAAGAAATCAACAAATTAATGATGGCCGGTGTGAGCAATGATTTTGGGGTGGCTGCTATATAGAAATTAAAGAGGAACCTTTCTGAGTCATCAGTTTTCTATGTAGCGAATCAATGCCACTGTGATCTATTGTCATTATCCTTGTCCTTCCTCATTACTTTCTCACTCACTCACTTGCTGTGCCTCACTGAAAATGAGACTGTAAACTTATGACTACAGCAAAGAAGTCCTCTTGCTTCTACGTATTGTTGTCTAGCTCAGCTGAAGAACTCCTCAATGTAAAAAATGTTAGTAAGAACATCTCTGGATGTGCTGAATGTATGATTCATTGTATGTGCTGTTATGTATTGGGGCTGGTATAGATGTTTTTGTGATACTTCTGGAGATTTTCTGCAGCTGGTATGTTTGTTTCATGGGGATGTGGCATGATTGTTGTGGATAGGAAGAATCCTGAAGACTTTCTGTTGTACAGAGGACACAGTTTCAGTGTTGTCCCAGCAAGTAGCCTAGGAACAACTCTGCAAGCTGGAGGTGAAACAAACTACTCCAGAGGATATCTGAAATATTGAGAGGGTCACATTGTTCTTCAAGAGATTGTAATTGAATGTAGATACTCAAGTTTGGAGGAAATTCTGATCATGAGGATGATTTCCATGCCCTCTTTAGGAAGGAGCAGGTGTTTCCTTCTTGTTGACTAAACTGCTGTGCTAAAGAAGCTTCCAGTGTAACCTGAAGAGTGGATAGGAGATGATGAACATCTGTCTGTTGTCTGTCAAGTAATACTGGCCACATACTTCATTTCAGCTGCCAGTAATGAAGAGGGTCCAAGTTAATGACTACCATTATGATATCTTGGCATATCACTTAATTTTTTCAAAAAAATTAACCTTGTCTGTGTGTTACCTGAAAGAAATGAAACCACAGCAGTTTTCAAATAGTTACATATATTAACATCAATAAATATTCCTTTATTGTGGTAGTTTCCCAGGGGAGTACACCCCCTGCCTTGCACTAGGGTTCACCAGGGATAGTTATTTACTGATGGAAGAGTCTCTTCCTTCATGTATATCCAAAAGGGCAAGAGAGAGGATTACTGATTTTTGTATCCTCTTTGCTACCGTGTCCATCATCTCATCAAGATCTTGTAGGATGCCAATTGACATTTTTATGAGCAAGGGATAAGAGGCTGCTGTCCAGTCTTGTGAAAGTCACTGAATGTAGGATGCTTGGGTTGCTGCTGTCTACTCACCCTGGCCGTGTCTGGTTACATACTAGAGATGGTGAGGCATGCAGATCTGTTAAACCATCACAAGATCACTGGTTGTTCAATATGCTGAGCAGGGTTAATTCAGATAATTGCACGTCATCCCAGCTGCTGTCAACAGAGCTCATTCTGTCCACTTTTCACCACACCATGGTGAAGGGACACACTGGAAATTACAACTATGCAGTGTCTTTTTGAGGTGTAATCCATCGTCCTTTGCAACAAATCCTGTAGAGAGGACAGTGCTAGGCCTTGGCAACATGTCTGACAAAGTGCATAATCTCCAAGATGTTTCATATTTAGTGTAGCTTGTCACACATGTTTGTGGACAGTATGTAGTCATAGTTTTGGAAGGTTCTCATTTTGCAAGTGCTACTGCCAGTCTCTCTTCTCCTTACTCAGTGAACCACAGCATTTATGTAACCATTTTTCTACTCATCAGTTCACATACCAGTCATCAGATGACCTTTTTACTGGCTCAGTTTGTCTGGGCATGTGAAACGGAGCTGTCTCTTTTGCTTTCAGAGTGCTACACAGATACGTCACCACCAGCTTTTTCCCTCTTCGCTCCCCATAACCACGGATGAGGCTGTTCTGCTTCAGGCCAGTGACAGCTATTAGACCTCTGAAAACTAAATTAGTCACAAAGGAGACATCTCATGATTAGCCTTCCTAGCCATGCTGAGGTCAGAGACATCACGCTAAGCTGGCTGCAATGCTCTTTGGGCTACAGTCTTGCAGGTCTGCTGAATGATATATTTCACTGGCACTGTGGAAATCACTGGTGTTAGAAACTTCTGCTCTGTCGTAGATCCGGAGCTTGTTTCTGTTTCTCCTATGTAAGTTACCTCTTTTATGATTGCTGAACATTATGTCCACACTGTTTTGGGATCAGCCCAAAATCGGTAGTGGGTAGCAAGTCAAGGACCAGCTTTGAATTCAGCCCATCCCCACAAAATCACTGCTTAGTGGTGCTGGCGGGAAGGTGTTGGCGATTGCTGCCAAAGGCATACTAAGTGTGGAAGCACAGGGTCACCTATCCTGTGGATCTGGGAGAAGTGACCTTAACCTCAAACCTCAGGTTTAGCTAGCATCCGTTTCAAACAGATGAGCAAGGCTTTGGATAAAGGCATACCTGCCATTCCCTGGGCATGATTTTTCTGGCGCTTAGGCTCCAGGTAGGAAACATCTCCACGTGACTCAGCAAGTGCTGCTGAAGTGACGGACGCAGCTTTACAGTCTGCCTCCCTGCCCTTTCTGTCCGCGCCTCCTGTAACTTGGCTGATTTGTTAAGTCCCAGGGAAATACTCCTCTCATGGATATCTCTGCCTCTGGTAAAGTGACTGTCATTCAGACTCTTCTTAGTATCTCCAGAGGGTTGCTATGAGATGGGGGAAGGAGAGTTTAACAGGGCAATTGTCTTCCAAACAGCAAGTCCCAACTTACTACATTATGCCACCTCCTACTAGATAATAAGCCCCCTGACAGTCTGATTCTTCTCCATTAAGTGTCTTGTAGAAGACAGCTGCTTCTGAGCTGAGGTTTGCTGGCTGCCTACTAGGGAATGAAGCATTAGTGCAGCATTAGGAAAATACCCTTTTTTTTTCCTTTCTGAGACTCAGCTGTTGAACTTGACCTGTGTTGATTCCAGACTCTGCTCTTTTGTCTTTCAAAAGCAGGAGGAAGGGAAACACTGTGAAGTAAAATAAATATGCAGGTCCAGCTTTACAACTTTCACCAGCCATAGTAAGGACAAGGAATATATGACCTGCAATCCTGGCATGGTTTTAACAGTGATACGGAATCACTCCCCTTATCCCAACAACTGAGCAAAGATCCTATCAGAAGACTGCTGCTTACATTGTGTACCACTTCAGGCATTAGCAGTTCCATCATACAGGAATGTTAATGGATGGAAGAGTAGTCTGAGGAAAGAGTATGTGAGCCAGAACATGATCATATTTACTGATGTGTGCTCCATTTGTTCTGTTATTTATTATACCAAAACTTGGGGTTTTTTTCAACATGGAACTATGGCATCATGGCAAGTGAGATGGAAAGAACTTTTCCTTCTGGTTTGCCTTCTCCCTGTATGAAAAGTTCTTGCAAAAAGATTTGCAGAATTTAGTGGAAGCCAGTATATTTTCACAAAATATTGTGATGAAATTCCTCGTGGAATATTTTCATCAGAAAAATTTCACTTGCTGTTGTTGGCATGAAATTGTGCTACTCTTGTGCAGTTATTTTTGCAGGAAAATGGAGTCAGTTCTCCCAGTAGGGATCCTACCAGCATAAACCAATTTCCTAGTACGCTAGGGGTTGTATAAAATGAAAAGTTAAAATACCAACTGTGAGTCCAAACACTTGAAACAGTGGTAGAAATGTGTTTAGCCCACACTCTTGTCACGTTGGAGTAGTGTCTTGCAGAGGGGTGCCCTTTGCCCAGAGCTGCTTCGCAAGGCACTCATGTTGCCATGTGGAGGAGCAGGCTTCCATCATTCCTGCTGGTTTTGATGGAGCTGAAGTTGCTCCAGAGCTGGGAGAGCTCAGAGCTTCAAACCACGCGCAGTTAGCACCAGCTGGAGGAGTGTCTCACACTTTCAGAGCAGACAAAATAAGAATCAGACCCTAACTGTTTTTCTTACTTCAAAACAAATGCCATAAAATTTAACTATTTCCTCCTATATGTCTCCTATATCTATGTGGCAGAACTGTGAGTTTCAAAGCAGTGTTATTTCCTGAGGCATCCAGGCAAAACATGACCATGGAGAAACACTTTCTGATGGAAGAAGATTAAAAAAAGTTCCCTTTAATCTCAAATACAACTGTATATATATTTTAGATTGAATTTTAAGAGGTGAACTAAACCCACCAGAGAGAGATTTCTTCCCAAATGAAATCTTTATTGTGGTTTAGAAAGTCATGAATGGTTTAATATAGGGTTTAACACTGAAAGACTATGTTTTCCCTAACTATAATACTTTTAATGGGAAACTAATACATGTCTTTGTGGTAAGTGGAGAAGTTACCCAGGTGTATAGAAATTATCGGTGCTGTAATCATCAAAAGAAAAAAAATTATAAGGAGGCGTGAGAATCGATAGACTCAAACACCAAATTCCACTAAATTACATAGAACTATGTGAAGCACATGCATCAGGCAGTCCCTTAAAATAACCACCTCCTTGTATGAGCTGGAAAGGCATGAAAGATTCCTGTCTTGTATTTCAGGAGGTCAACACATGAGTGGTCTTACTGAAAAATAATGATGAGAGGTTATGGTTTGATTTAAATGGACCAAGACAGCAATAATGCCATGGAGCTTTGAAAAGTTACTGTTCTCCATTAAAGCAATATGTGTTGGAGGTGTTAGTTGTGAAATAGGTTATTTTGACCTGGTTGCATTTGGCTGGCAACTATCATTCAGTACTCTATTAAAGCATAACTATTTTCCTGACTTTGGAGATCAAAATTTAGTAAAAATGCTCAGACAAGAAAAAACGACTGTAGGTTTTTTTATTGCATCTGATTTTGAAAATTTCCATTGAATATATTTATTTACCCAGATATTGATTAATTTGTGCTTATAGCCCATTTGGTATGCTTTTAGGTATCTGAGGTGTAGGCATTAACCAGTTAGAAGTAGATGGTGCCAGGGATGGTGGCATTTAATAGTTTGCAACAGGAAAACATGAGCAGAAAACTACTACATCAAGGTGGTAGGATTTTCTGCCCGGTGTGAACAGCGTGCTCCTGACCCCACACGGCAATATGCCTCTGAAGACCCAGAGAAACTCTAAAAGTCATTGTTTCCCTCAACAGTCTCTCCTAGATATAGAATTGGGTATTTTTGCTATTACTCTTCAGAGGCTTACTAGCTTCATAAGGAACATAGCTGAGGTTTAGGCGCTGATAGACTGTATCCACAGCATTGAACTGGGCAAACTAAATAGACCGGGGTAGATCTACATTCAAATTCCTTCTCTCCCTGTTTTACAGCAGATTCAAACCTGTTCTAAGAAGGTGCCTTTATCACTATGCTGTAAATTGTTAATGATCTTTTAAAGTATTACTACAGTAATACTTGTCTTTATAGAAGATTCAGTGATTTACACAGGAACCAGGATTCAAGTCTTCCCTAAGTAGGCTGGAGCAACTGGGTGATTCTAACTTCAGGTTCAGTGAAGAATAGATTTAAACAGAAGAGCAACTTCGCTATAGCAGCCTTAAGAGAGTTTGCTTAGGACTGAACTGTATAGTCCAGTGTTTTACAGACCCTTGTGGAAGGAAGGACACCCGGTGTTAAATCTTGCTCCAAATCAGATTGCGTGGCAAAAGCAGCTTAGATGTTTTGTCAGTAGGAATGCCTAGAAAGCCCTCAGAGTTCTAGCATTTAATTCTTGTTTTCTCATTCAGTTCCATTTCTGCAGGATATATTGGCTCCTAAAGAATGTGCCTGCTTGGCTCTTTATCACAGATAACTAAATGGATGTAATCGATATTTTAACTAAAACCAGGGATCTGTATTTTTTTTTTCTCATTTGTTTATATAAAATAATTAAATTGAACTGGTGTGAGTCAGACAAACCCTAAAAGAGCAGTAACAGTTGAATTGAATAGCAATAACTGAGTTATTCTGGGCTTAATATTTCTAAGAAGCATATTTTTAAGAGATTTTAATGATGTCAGAACTACCTAGGTAAGAAGAGGACTTCCTTTTTTAATCCTGCAGCTTTTTATCTAAATTTGTGTGCATAATTCAACTCCATGAGTTTAAAGTTAAACATATAATTAGGTGGTTTTAGGATCGGGGTCTTGCTCTTCTTTGTATTTTTTGCACCTTAAAATGATAGTTAATTGTGTGTTTGCTAGAGTCTAGTGTGTTTGCTAGAGATATTTAGTCCAGGCAGGAGCATAACTTTTATTTGTAGTCATAGTCATCTATTATTTCCTCAGAAATCACTTTTTTTATAGGAAAGGCTGAAACAAATCAATTTTTTGAAGAAGTCTAGTTACTAGATAGTACGTGTGAATTGTTAAGGCCATATTGTTTAGGTTTTTTCCTATTTGTTACTTTCAGGGAATTCAAGCACACTAAACAATTCCCTGATGGAATTCTGTTTAAAACAAATTTTATGTATTTCTTTTTTATTTTAAAAAATGCATAAGAAGATCGTTCCTTTTGTCAACAGTGTACAAACTAATTTTATTATAGTAGAAAAAAGTGTTGAATTTCTAGCGTTCTGTTTCATGATCAGTTTTGTTGGAATAGTTTATACATTGAAGGCTTCTTCAAGAGACATAGAAACCTGAGGCTTCATTCCATGATGATTATTTCTGTAGTGAAAGAAGTGTGCCATGTGAGTTCAGGGCTTTTTTGTTGTTGAAATCTCTAATCCTGCAAATAGTTGTGGACTGCCTGACTGTACAAATACTGGACTAAATTTAGACTTTTAGCCCTGAACTGATTACTTAAAAAGAGGGAAAAGAGGAAGAACAGGTTAGTTGATAGAAGGTTAATTGGTCTAGCTCTAAAGGGGAGCTTCTCAGTGGTTAGCAGCTGGAAGCTCTACACTTGGAAATACTTTAATTTAAAATCAAATATAAAAGCTACATTGACTACATGCAGCACAGCTTAAGATTTTTTTTGTTTTAATCACAGACTTAGTCGTCTTCCTATAGCACATCCATTGAATTAATTGAGTTACAGTTGTAGAAAGCTATTTTAGCATAGCCAGCATCAGGGTACCAGACTTAAAATAGGCAGCTCTCATATAAATACTATTTGCCAGGAAAAAAACACCCTTGGATTCTGTGTGGGTAAAAGGTCCCCATAGGAATGTCAGCTGCTGTCTCTCTGCATAGAACAGATAAAGGAAATTATTAATCAGTCATAATTATTTTGTTAGTTTTTAAATTAATTTTACTGCTTTCATGGATATTTAAATAAGGAATGAATTTAACAGATACACCTTCAGAATTTTTAAATGTAAAACCAAGTCCCCTTCCCATCTTGTTCTTTGTTTCCAGAACACCACAGAATTCCTGCTTTGGAAGAGGCAAATTGGTTGCTGGGGAACATCAACCAGACTGGCTACTTTAGAGTTAATTATGATATTAGGAATTGGAGGCTGCTCATTAATCAGCTAACAAGGAACCATGAGGTAAGCTCATCTTCTCATCCCTAAAATCCGCTTTGGTAGGTGAACCTTCACAGTTTCATCACCCTAAATGATTCAATTTTTGTACTTGCCCCTCACAGGTTATCTCTGTCAGTAATCGAGCAGGCTTGATCGATGATGCATTCAATCTAGCCAGGTATGTTTCCTGAAAATAATCTATCCTCATACACATTGCTGCAATAAGTCATGCAGTCATTAACTCAGCAGTTGAGTGTGTTTCAACTTAGATATATTTTAAACACGCTTCGGTTCTTTTCCGCTCCCTTTTATTTTTTTTTGTATGGCACATAAACATGGTCTGTAGCCCATTCACTACTCTTGATCAATAATTGCCGTAGGGTATTTCCGAGTCTGGAAAGGTCTGATCAATTTTGCAGCAAGTTCAATTTAACACTTTGGAGATAAATAATCTCTTTCCTCTTTCTCTAATGAATGAGGGTTTTTTCTTCTGTTTCTCCCTAATGCCTCACCTCTCTTTTTTTATAACTGACCCTTATGCTGTATTTAATTTGTGATGCAAGGCATCTTCAAGCTTCAGTAATTTTTTTTGCCCTGACTTGTACTTTTATATCATTTCTCCAATATCTTTCTTTCCTTGTAATCTGCTAGAACAGACTCTTTTTCTGTGTGATGCTTTTCATGCAGAATGAAAAATCAGAGTTCCATTAAGCATTTCTGGAATTTATGCAACATTTTTTGTTTTATTATGATTAGAGAGAGAATTAACACATACAGTGCTGGTTAGGTAGCACCTTCTTTATGAACTGAGGCGATGGAATTGTACCCATTTTGAAAACAGGACATCTAACATGTTGATAATGAAAGTGTAAAATGAGAGGAAAGTAGTGGAACATTTCAAACTTTTTTGATTCTTGAGGTACCTGGGAACACTGCCTCAATAAAACACTGTGATGTCAAAGGCAGTGTGAAAAGAATTCCTGATACTACTGGCTTTCCTGTTTGCTGGTGTATTTATAGCCATATTTGAGCAGGGGCTTGCAAGAATCGGCAGTACTGAGGTACATTTCACTACAAACGGTCACCGGAGATCTTTGAGATTCAAGCATAGTGTCACACAGAAATTATCACTCAGTGATGTTCCAGCATCGCTGCAGTAAAACACAGTTGTGTGCCCTACCACGCTGTTCCTGCTGCCAGTGCTAGACTGAATATATGGCCTTTACTTAACAGTCCAGAGACATAGTAGGGAGAGACATCATGGGAAGAGATGGAGGTTCCATTTGCTTTTTGCACTGCCCTTCATTCTTGCCCCATAGCATCTTCCCATTGGCAACAGTGAAGGACTGTGATTTGTGTACTCTCAGACTAGTAGAATATTGCAGAATATTCTGAAGTATCTAGACAGTTAGAAGAACACTAAATATTCAGTGATGTAAGAGTCTGTTCTGATTTTATTTGGTTTTGGCACCTCAGAAAAGCAGTGTGCAGTTAGACAGAGTCAGTATGGTGCTTTCTTCTTTCCCCATGCACTAAACACAGTCAGAAGTGGCTAGACTTCCCTGAAAAGCCAGACACCAAAAAAAGCTGTTTCTTAAACCTGTACTTGTAGGTGAGTGTTTTTCTTCTGAGTCAGTACCAAGCCAGTGTTCTAGGATGTCTTGTTCATGAAGCATAAAGGCAAGCCCATCCTACACTGTCTGGCCAAGTTTTGTGTATCTAAAATCCACCCACAGATTAAATGAGTAATGCATTCCCCACTTGCTTTCCAAAGCAGTTTTATGGTGATACTGGATCCTGCTGCTTTTCCAGAGGTAACTACACCAAAGAGCTGTGAAATCTTTCACAAGATTTCACATTGTCAAAACTTGACTTTCTTTTGATAACAATGAGCTGCAGCAGACTGCTGCTGCATTTGTTACTCATGCACCATGGAAAAAAGTAGTTGAGCTAAATATTTGCAGTGTATACACATGTGCGTGCATAGATATTACTTAAGAGGAAATATTCTTCCAACAGGGATACATAGCTAGATTCCTGTTTCTTTAAAATCTCTGCACAGACTCCTATCAGTAGTGTCACCTTGAGTAAATGCCTTACAAGCTAATCTGGGTGGAGGAAAGATCTGTATATTTACAAACAGTAGATTTATGTTCCGTATTTCAAGAGTAACAGTAAGATATGTGGACTTGACTAAATGTGCCATGTAGGGTATACTTTTTTTAGTTTATTCATCTATTATCTTTCCTATTAAAAAAACCCAGACCATTATAGTGATGCTGAAGTAAGTTTAATTAGCTAGCTGACTATTTGGTACCTTTTTATGAAGATATTGGTATTTTTTGTTTCATTTCCCCTCTCCCAGACAAAGAAAGATGAGGAATGGGCCTAATACTTGCTCTGTTCCCTTATCACAAGTAGGACTAGAGAGTCATCAAGAGACTGTTAGAAGAGGAGTGTGCTGGGGGCAGGCCTTGATGGCAGAGTGCCCGAACTTCTGCTATTATGAAAGCAGATGGAGAAGCTCTTGGTGGGACAGGCAATGGGGAATCGCATGCCAACACAGTAGTGTGGCACGGCTGCCTCTGCTGTGTCGGGTGCTCCCACGTGACACAGCGGTGTTCCTAAAACAAGCTTCAAGGGCTGTCAAAATCACACAGACCCTTTCGGTTTCCTCAAAAAGTCAGTGTTCAGAAGGCCACCATCGGCCTAAAAGCAGCTTATCTAAACACAGCATGTGTTTCTCCCTGCCCGTATAATGTTACGTGATGGGGAGATTAAATGCATACGATTGTCTCTGACTGTGACATGAGAAGAGGTGAGTAGCCTTGTTGACCAGGCATAGAGGTAGTAATTGGTAGTTTAGACCTGGCTTCGGAGAAGACTGGCTGGTTTTAAGAGTAATTTAGTCCTAAGATGTGGTCCCTAGCTGCACTCATGTTATCTCCTTGTCTACAACTATAAAGATACACATTTTCAGAGAGAGTACTGTGGAATACATACTTTGGTTTTAATCCCTAGCTGTTATTTTCAGTGATAAAATAATACAAAAATGACAACATAACTTCTTAAATTCGTGCTGGTCCTTTCTAAAAGAATTTCTAACATGAATAGTTCTTTTTAATGTACTTAAGAGACTGTTTCTTCAAAATACCCTGTCCTTCTTAGAAACTTCTGAAATACTCCCTAGTGTGTTGTTGAACTTGATACAGATATAATGTGCAGTCCCCACCAGAAAGGTTTGACTCAGTCTTTCCACTGTCCTAATATGGTGTGTCCTAACATGATATTGCTGTGTAGTTTTACTGCTGACTGATTTTGTTTGTGGAACAAGTACAGGTCTTACCTTCAGTGAAATCTAATAATATTTAACTCCGGAGAAAGATGAAAAAAATTGCTCATATATTTTGGAGCACCACTTTTTAAAAAAAAAAAAAAAAGAAAAAAAAAAAGTGTGTTTGATTTCATTCCTCCAGAATGTTTATTAGCCTTTTAGTGTCCAGCATAATGACTTCTCAAAAATAAATAACATAAACGAATTGATAGCTTCAAGGAGTATTTTAAGCTTTATAACTTTAATTTCATAAGGTTTTGCCCATTTTGTATGGAAATATATTCCTGCTTCTTCCTTCGTGGTGTTTTTTTTGGTTCCATAAAATTAATCAAGCAGAGTTTTACTGAATAACAACAATAAAGAAAGCTGGAGCTTGCTCACTGTGTTTGAGTCTTGCAAGCTTGTTTGTTTTTCAGATTTTTAGGTGTAATTCTGTTCTCAGCTGTAGTACTGCACACACCCTGAGGATCTGGGGAACTATAGCCTTGGAAGTAACGTAGCTTATGAAAATAAATGCCCCAAATTCTTGAGCAAGAACAGCACCTTGGTGCTATATCTTCCCTTCTTCTTGAAGATCCTTTATCTTTTGCTTTGTATGTTTTCCGTGGAATTTCAGTACAATTTGAAAATGTTTATTATAGTAAATGGGATGTGTTCATTGTGAAAGCTGCGTTCTCTCCTAAGCTTAAGCTGAGAAGAGGGCAGTTCAGATAGCTCCAATAAGTAGTATTACAGGAAATAACAAAGATCCTACTGTTTCTTGAGAGTGTAATGTTGTCAGCTTCTCCTTTCTCTTTCCTTAGGATAAGGGGTCAGTTAGTGAGTATGTGAGGTGGGATGCCTCCCACTTTAAGCATCCCAAAGGTAGATCTGTAAATCTGAGCTTGTCACCTTGCAGTAGACTGACAGTTAATGGAGAGAAACGTGCACCTGACCTGTCAAAGCCACTTAACCACATAGGATAAGATAAATTACCCTCCTAATGTCAGGAGTATTGTGGCACCCCTAGTTCTTCCTTGCTGGCCTCTAAATCTTTATATTCTCTTCCCCTCATTAAACGGTTGACTTAATCCAATATTATGTCAAAGAAATAGATCTGGTTTGTATTCAGTGTTAATCAGTGTTGGATCACATGTGACTGTGGATACCTATTTTACTGTCATATAAAATAGTTATTGTTCTTTCCAGTTCTGGAAGAATCCATCAGTTTTGTCTCTTGAAACCTAACGTGTTTCTCATCACCCTTTGACCATGCCTGCACCATCGTCAGCTCGCCGTATTAAGGCGGCAGGTGCTTGGTTTGTGTGCTAGTTGCTCAGGAAACCTTTTTTGATGCTGACAATATGTCTTGCTGTCAATTAGTACCTTGTCTTCTGTTCCATGGTTGAAGAGATAGTGGTGGCATTCTGTGGGCATTTTCCTGACTTCCTTTTCAGGTGGGTCGTAGGCCTGGGGACAGTACAGTGCATGTCAAGACTTCACTCTGGTTACACATTAGCAAAGGCCAATGATAAAGCTTGGCAGCAGTTCTTGCATATTCTTAGCAGCATTTCTTTGATGTTTATTGGAAGCTTTTTCTTAACTGGATTAATGAGAAAACATAAAGCAGTGTCGTTAAATAATTTTTCTTCTGCTCCAGTCCCGGATGGCCATGTTGGAGTGCTGTCCATTTCCCTTCACAGATAAGGGGGAGAGTGAGCTATACTCTCTTCAGATGTTTTTTTTTAGGCCAGAAAAGCCTGCCCCTGTAGACTTCAGAAATATAGGGAGCTGTGTCAGAAACAAGCAGCTACAAAAAACCCACGCTTTCAGAATTGTCTGTGACCTAAGCGGCTTCCCTGCTGGAGATGACCTTCATGAGAGTTCTCACCTCTCAGGATTCCATTCACCAGGCCACAGCCAGGAACCTGGTGCAGATACATGATGTTATGAAGGTTGTTTTCCTGCTGTTAATCACATCTTCTTGGCTTGCTTCTTTCTAAGCTGTGAGTTCTGCTGACTCTAGGAAACAAAAGTCTGAGGGTAAGGGAAAAGGCAGTGCCAAGCTACTTTTCAATATATAAATCCAGATTCTCTCCCTTGACACAAATTTATCTTTAACAGCAGGTGCTTTTGACTCCAAGGTTGGTTCCAGAAGTAAAATACTGAAGTAATCTAATGCTCACTCTAGATCACCTTCTCACCAACTTGAACAGAGAAATTAATTTTAAAAGTAAGTCTCAGTTAACGTTAAAGTATAGCCTTTGGAACCTGGAAAACCATATCGTTGTTTTATTTTTTTTCTAAAAGATTAAAAAAAACCCCAACACACATACACATACAACACACACACCAACAAATCAAAGCCAAGCCTCTGCTTGTTCCTTAAGTTAATTCCTAGATGTGAAGTATTGTGACTCTGACAACAACATATTATCCATTCAGCTACCTGAAGCAACACCACCTCCCAGAATCACAGAATCACAGAATCACAGAATGGTTTGGGTTGGAAGGGACCTTAAAGATCATCTAGTTCCAACTCCCCTGCCATGGGCAGGGACAGACACCTTCCGCTGGACCAGGTTGCTCAAAATCCCATCCAACCTGGCCTTGAACATTTCTGTAAACTGAGAGTTATCTTGTAACTAGTCCTCTAGTTTATACTTTCCATACCATACAATGTCATGCTCATGGGGGGGGGTTGGCTAGGAGGGGCCGATCACTGCTCAGGGGCCGGCTGGGCATGGGTCGGCACGTGGTGAGCAATTGTGTTGTAAATCACTTGTTTTTTCCTTTGGGTTTTATTACTCTCTCTCCCTCCCTCCTTTTCATTACAGTTGTCATTGTTGTTGATACTATTATAATGTTTTATTTTAATTATTAAATTGTGCTTATCTCAACCCACCAGTTTTACTTTTTTCCCCAATTCTCCTTCCCATCCTGCTGCGGGATGGCAGGGAGCGAGTGAGTGGCTCCGTGGTGCTTAGTTGCTGGCTGGGGTTAAACCACAGCAATAACAAACTGAACAGTGGAGTTCAACCGATCATCACTGTTCTTTTCCTTCTCCAGAGATTGTTTCATTTATTGTAACATTTGAAGTCTTCCAATATATGTGAGCTAATTGGTTTCATGTTACACTTGTTTGTGTTACTTAAAGTCCTGTTCTGTGTAATGTCAGGGAAAGTCAAGGCATTTGAGGACCCTTTAAAATTCTGGGACTGGATGATAAGTAGGTGACAAAGGTAGAAGTTCTCATCTAACCCAATTAATGTACTTCAAAATGTTTCAAATTTTCAGCAGCCAGATCCAGGGTTGTTGACCTTGTTTTGCTTGGGTATTTATAAACAGTCATATAGGATCTATTTAAATGAATAAACTACAGTTTAACTCCAGCCTTCATTATTACTCCTGATCACATTTGCTGATAGTTCAACACAGAGGCAAACAGGTATGTTAAGCAGCTCCCTTAATTACTGCCTCTGACTACCAGCTAAGAGAGCGAGTATGAGATCGATAGATTGTGTTACACTTGATTAATAGTAATATAGGTTTACTATTTTAATAAATGAGGCCTCATCTAAATTATTTCAGCAGATGCTATAGTTACCCTCTTCCACTGTCAGGCAAATGTTGATGATGGTTCACCAGCAATTTATTTAGATATGGCTTCCTACAGAATTTGTTGGATTTCCTTTGACGTAAATACTCTCTGAATGGGCCAGAGCAGCTGTGCGTTTTTTAGAAAAAATGGAAAGCTACAAATGTTTTAAGGTAGCCATCATTCATTCCATATGCTGCATGTCAGTCCATATGTTTTGTGACATATCACAGCCTTGATATCTGCTTTACATGGAGCTACACATTAAAGCTAACATTTGCATATGTTTGTACCAGAAGAATCAAAGCAATTCTGGAGAGTAAGCACACTTAAAGTCAATTCTGCCTTTGCAGTAAGTATCATATGTGCATCTGATCCTGTTGCATAGATAAGAGCAGTAAAGCAAGTTGTACAGTACATTCCAGGAAAGTGCCAGTGCTGCCTGGATGATAGAAAAACATGCCAAGAGCTGGGGAAGAAGTTGGAGAATACTCTTCAGCACATACAAAAGAGACACTGTGGATCTGAGTTCTCTGCAGTGTTTAGTGCAGGGGGTAGGTCTTGGTCTAGTATACATCTATCCTGTAGAAGTGGGTGATGTTATTCCACATCCCCACAAAATTTGCCTATGCTTCAATTATTTCTGGTACTTCTGAGTTATTATAGCAGCAATTGTTTAATCCTGTAAACTGCATTAACTCTATTCTTAGCTGAACCCAGAATAAACTGACAGGAAAACATGACTCTGGTTTCAAGGGAGTGAAAGAATTATTTTTAGATAATGGTTGTTAGCCCATTGTCTTTTCACTCCGTTGTCTTGGTCTGTTACTGGTCTCTGAAGTCCGCTTGGTATGGATGTATCCATGTTGCAGCTCAGGTGCCAGGGACTGCTGTCTAGTGACAGGGCAGGGGAACAATCTGTGAAATTATTTTTGGGAACATTAATTAAACCAGGTGTGAATTACATGTCAAGAGAACACCTAACTTGGAGATTGAGGTTAAACAAGAGGAGGAGAGTGACATGAGTGGACCTTGCTGAGCAACTTAGCAAGTGAGTATTGGAAAGGGGGCTGAGAGGTGCAATTATGGCTTCACGAATGTGTATGTTGGTGGGGCACGGGGAAGTCTTCACCCAGCACCTACACCATTCTGTGGGGGCCCTATACTTTCCTACCTAGCATACACCTGTTCCCTGTGCTTTCCTCTCATCTACAGGCTGCTTTTTCTTTCCCACAGCTGCCTGGTCAGCCCTCCTCCCCACCTCCCTTACCTGTCCTCACACAATAAGAAGCTTTTTTTCCTCCTTATCCTTACCCCAGAACCCCATTACTTTTCTTTCTGAGGTTCTGGCAGGGCTAGTATGGAGAGCAAAAGACCCTGCTGCTACCTGGGCCAAGGTAGCAGCAATGAGCCACCCTGAGAGGCTGGAGGTGCTGCTTTAAACAACCTGTCCTTTTCCAACACTGACAAAGAATAGATGAATGAATGGCAAGAGCCAACTTTTCTAGCTAGAAAAGACAATGCCGATGCCTCATCAGCATAAACAAAATAGTCTGCTGCCTTAGGCTACTGACTGCTTTGCCTGCTGTTTTGACCTGACTGCACCATTGCTTCTCAGACACGATCCTGCTTTTTGGGCTCATCCAATTGCTCTTGGCCAGGATCGTTGTCTAGAGCTCTGGTCTTTGTTGGTGTATGCTCTGTCCGCTTGGCAGAACACACTGCTAGGGTGAACTTTTGAATTCAAAGTGCAGATTATGCTTTCAAGTCTTTTGGTCTTCATTTCATGTACACTAAAGTCCCTTTGCTTGATAAAATTTAGAGAAGTCTTGGGGATCAGTGTTGTCTTAGCTCAGCTCCTTCCTATTTAGTTAGAAATGTGGCTTTCTCTACCCAGAAATCAAGCAATAAATGACAGGAAGGACCATACTATGACTAAGACAGTGCACGGGGACTAGAGAAACTTGGGATGCTGTTTCTACTATAGACTTCCTGGGTGATCTTGGTAAAATCACTTAAACTGTGTCTGTTTTCTGTCTGTAGAATGGAGATAAGAGCATAGGTGAGGGGTTATGAGAATTTCAGAGAGTCTTTTACTATGAATATCTTTATAGGGAATTGCTTTTGTAGAAACACTATCCAATTCTGTATATATTCTGGAAAACAAAATTCAGATTATATATGTATTTTCAAGATCAGGCTTCTGTACTTTCCATATGAAGTTTCTAGCTTTTAAACACGTATTTCACTTGGCTGACTGATATGCAAATTATAAACATTATAACAGGAAAAAAGAGAGATATGAAAAAGTATTGTGCATAATAATAAACAAACTGAATTTTGAATTTGCTCAAACATGTTGTCATAGATAACATTGCCTATTGAGAACTTAAGAAATAGAAAAGGCTGTTTCATTCTGCTCTTCCCAACAAAATCATCAAGAAAGAAAACAGGTAACACTTTAAATAATTGAGTCATCTGAAACTGACATCTGTTAGCCCCTGAAATACATTCAAATTTCTTTAGTTAATTTAGGTGTGTGAATTACATACTTCTCAAAAATCAAGGTTTCATGATGATGAAAAACATTACATACCTAACTTACTGCTTAATTTTCAGCAGTGAGATTATTCCTTTTCATCTTGCACTGCTTTGTTTTTATATATATATATATTTTATATGGGGAAGTAGAGGAAAGAAGAGATACTGAACTCCAATTTGAAGGCATTTTTGTTGCATTTTTACAAATGGGGTTTTAAGTGTGGGTGGTTTTTTTTTCTGTTTTAAACAAAGGTAATTAATACAAATTAATATTAGCCTTTACTTATGTGGCAACTCTAAAAACCGTGCAAGATAACTTAAGCCATATGATACTCTGATAATTACATTGAATTTGAACTATTCTTTGTAGGATGCTTCAAATGCTCTTGTGTGGAGTTGAATGTCACTTGAAGAGTCCTCAAATATTTTGCTTGTAAGAAAACATAACAATAATAATCAGGCTTCACTTAAAACCATCATACTCACTGAATCCTTTGATGTTGTAGAGGTTGAATGCTGATAAATTTAGTACTTAAAATGAGCTTGTAAGCCAAAAGTTGCTGTTGTATTTATCAAAGGGTAGGTGTGCATTCCTGTCCTATTTACGTGGAAGTCCACAGCTGGTACAAATCATAATGCCTCCATTAAGTCACTTTGGATGTCTTAGAAAAGCAGAGTCCTTATCTGGTCCTAAGGCAGCCCAGCCCTGGGAGTGGAAGATGAGGTAGATCATTCTTTGATACTGGAGATCACAGGGCCTTTTTTACAGGTTGCCCGTTAGTTTTCTATGAGAAAACATTCTATTTCCAGCTTCCCTTGTTGAACATGGATGGCAGTCATCATAAGTTTTTAATCTTTGACTTCCCAGTCATGCAGGAGTTGAAGGTGAAATCTGTGACTACAGAGTTGGTTTCCCTGTTGCGTGGGTCACCTTGCTTGAAGCCTTTTTTACCTGTCAGGGTTCAACATACCTGTTTTTACTCAGCTGCCAAAGAACTGCTCCTAAAGCAGTGTGGGAAAGAATATCCTGAATACATCAGTAGAGACACCAGTCCTTAGTCGGTCCAGAATAAATGAATAAGGTTAGAAAAAGCCAAATAAATTTAAATTGGAACCAAGTTTCTCTGTGAATTATTCTAATCCACACACTTGACTTTAAAGGTAAAAGAATGAATAAGAATCCTAAACTGTCCCTTTACGGGTTAATGAGTATAATCTAATTATTCTTATATTGCACATGCATAGAAATAGAACTGAAGTTAATCAGTTGCACATCTATGTTCTGAAGAGCTGTGTTTTCCTCCTTCAAAACTACCCAGACAAAAAGCTAGTTATGTTTTACTTATTTCATAAGAAACAGATGATGCAGAGTGAGTTTTAAACCAGCAGCAACTAAATCACCTCATTTCCATTGTTTCAACAATGAAGACCAGTTTGCTGCCAGCTTGGATTTTCTAATTTTGATTTAAACACATGACTTATAATGACTTTGTTGAGTGGTGGGACTAAGGGATTTATGGTGCCCTTGTATGTGGGACTCTCATCAGTGTATGGCAACCCTGTCGTTTTTGTGACAGAGTCTGTTTGACTGGTGCTGGATTTATGATAGAAATAATTCAGAACACAGTAATAGTTTTCCCTTGGCAATTACACTACCATTTGGTACTTTGTCCCTAAGGGGAAAATGAATGTGCTGGGATCTGTCCATAAGTTCAGCGGCTCAGTGTAAAGAACAAATCAAGGTCAGAATGCAGCTGAATACACACTGATGTTTCATAATATAATCTAGATTTCCTGCTTTCATCTGACGTATTAAAAAACCTCATGTAATTTAGAGATTTGTTTTGATTGCTATGAGATTTTTAGTGGGAATTCTCTGTGAGGGATATTTCATTACCATGTTCAGTACGTTCTTTTTCTGTTCTTTGCCTCTTTTCTTTGTAGCAATGACCACCCTAGCAATTTCTTCAGTGTAAACAGGATAGTACCTTGCTAAAGGTTGGTGCTTATGGTATTACATAATGTCATAAGACACTTTATATCTATATCTATATCTATTTGTCTTTTGAAAGGTCATTTTCCACCTTTGCCCTTGTCATAAAAATGGGATAACACCTTTTTACCACAGTTTGTCAGCAGCCTCTTTAAGCATGAAAAATCTGCTGGACCAGAACGTTTGTCTGGTGGTAATTTGTCCGATAACTAAAGGGGATCACTTTGCTACTCTGTGTTCCTGTTCTCCCGTTCTCCACTTTGGTTCAGCCGGCAGTTGTGAAATAAAGAATGTGGATGATAGGACAAACCTCGTGTGGTGCAGTGTTTCTAACACATGCTAGAGTTCTCGTGTAACAGTGGCTACAGAATGATTGATATGCTGATAAACGGATGAGTAAGGGCAACTATATAAAAAGTGATAAAACAACAAAGCATCTCAAATGTGATCATTTTGGTTAAATTTTGCTTTTGTAGTCATAGTTCTTTTAAATGACTCAGTATGGAGAAGGCTGGCTTAGAGATGGCTTGTAGAGGCTCTTTTTTAAGTCTGGGCTCCTATCCATGTGACCAGTGATGTCCCTCAAAACTCTCTAATCTAGAATACAATAAAGAGGGATGCCTGCTTTTTGTGGTTTATACTGAAGCTAAATAAACAGCAGTTCATTTTAGGACATGAAATGGATCTGTTGGTACCCTTCTGTGAATATTTACATTGCAAAAGACCTGAGTTATAATATTCTTATTATCATGCCTCTGAGAAGAGAAGCACTGAAATTCTAGTGCTCCTAGGATATCCATCACTAGAGGCCTAACTAAACAAAACTAGACAAAGTTCTGTCAGGAATGGCATTGGTATTAATCTGCTTTGGGTAGGGGAGAGAGTAGATGAGTTCTTAAGGTGGCTTCCAGCCTTTTCATTCTAGATGCTATAGGTGAAGTTTTATAAACTTTTCAACCTGCACTTGAGATGTGCTTAACCTGAGCATTGATATTCATCCAGCCAATGTTTATGAATCAACACTGTTTGATTTGACTATTTTATCTGTTAAGATACTTGCCAAGACTATCCCAGATTCCTCTGCAGAATTTTTATTGATTGTAGATAGGTGCTTGTTAAGATTCTTGGGTGGCTACTGGAGACATACCTGGAGAAACAGTGTGACTGTTCCAGACCAGAATAAGATTGGACATCGCAGTATTTCCGCAGTGTTGGTGTTTTTTACCTGGTTTCAGTATAACCCATAATCAGGTATTGCCCAAGTGGCACACAATATTTCCATTTTCCTCCAAGATGGCTAACCTGGAAAATAACCTTGTCTCTTAGCCCTGGCTCCCATGCATTTGGACTTTGGCAGGCAATATCTGATAGTAATTTTTCTGGACTTTTAAGGATAGCAGTATGATCGATGGCTAAAAAGATACATGAAAAATAAGGATTTCTGTCACTGACCTTCTAAGTCACATTGTTGGAAGAGAGTGATAAGTCAAGCTGCATGTGTAGATTATGTACTTATACTCTGTAGTGCCTTTGAGTAAATATTTCGAGAAGATTACATGGCAGGGAAATTATTTTACATTTTTCCATTTGATGGGAAAGTTGCTACTATTACTTTTCTTATTATTGTAATGATAATTGTTAAACATTTCTGTTTAACATTTCTATGGGTCTGTGTTTTTCCACCAGAGTTCACAGAGATACTCATAACAGACTCATTCTGTGTTCTGCCTTCTCTCCTCATCTTGGTTATTGTCCTGCTCTATAAATGACACAAGTGATTTCAATTAGTTGTCAGCCACCTGATGGTGTATGTATTTTACACAAAAAGGTAAAACAATGAATGTACTTATCACTACCTCTTGACAGAAACTATTTAATGGCAAATAGTCTGGAAGTGCAGTGTATTTTGAATAAGAGGTTCATAAACACGGCTTAGTGGCTGAGGGGAAAGAACAGGGCTATCGTGGTTTTCTCTAGGCCTCACAATAAAGTAGTGTAGAATATAAAGAACATCCTTCCAAGGCAAAGTTCCTGAAGCACTTCTGTTTTCACCAGGGAAGTACTCCTATCTTAACTGCCACTTGTAAGAGGATTTTGGGTATATATGTCTGTCACAGAGGTCCAGCCTCGCCAGTGTACTTGAAGCACATCTGCCCAGCATGTACTGACAGAGTTTAACATTGATCATAGCAGCCATAAACCACTTTCCCTCAAAATCATGATCTGAAGTGATGAATTTTTTGTCATTTATATAGTAATGTCATCCCCAAAGACCTCCCCTCATCCCTGTTCGTGCTTTTGGGACTGATTCTGTTGATGATACTGTGGATAAGCTCTTCAAGGGTCATACCCAGAAAGAGAAGGAAGTTCAGGAGTAAACAGGAAAAACTCAGACTGCCACAATCTGGTTTTGTGAGGAGGAGTATACCCTCAAGGAAACAATAGGAAAAGTGGGAAACAGGAGAGAGGCAGGCAGAATTGAATGGGCTGATAAATTTAGAAGTCAGAAGCAGTGAATGATGAGAGTAAAAGCTTATGATGTGAACAGGATGATTGCCATCAGTTAAGAATCATGATTTTGAAACTTAATAGGAAGGCCGAGAGAATAGGAATAAGAGATAGATCTCTCTGAGTTCACTTCTTATGTTTCTTTATGGAGAAGTTAAGTTTAAAAAGAAATAATCTGTTTATTTTGCAGTGATGATTTCCCTTTTGCACTTAGCATACAGAGATTTAATTTCGGAAGCATGATCCTAAATGTCCATTAGTGCAGCTATAATAAACATTCATCTGTTTATTCCTGAAGCAGCATGTTTCCTAGAGCTAATCCTCTTGTTCCTTACTCCACACTTTCTCATGTCAATCAAGTTATCAGTAACAATAATCACAAATCCCATTAAGAACTAATTACATATGTGCAACTTCAAGCTAGTTTACCTCTTTGCTAACATTATCTCAAAGATTTTTAACTGCAGTCAATCCAGCTTGCTTCTGGCTCCATTAATTATGGTTGCACATCTTTACAAAGTATTAAGACCTACAACTCATCTTAATGATATTCTGCTGCTTCAGAAATAAGAAAGACCTATAAAATGGAGTAACTTGCTCTTCAGATGCATTGAACTCTGTCTGCCACCCACTCTAAGAGCTCCACCATTCTCATTTCATATCTGCTCAGTTCCTGAGTGACACAGTGAGCTCACCAAGAGATCTTGGTTTTCTTGCTCGAGTATATGCTGTAACTGGAATTAAGAACGGAATCTTGCTGACAAAATGTGGACAAAGATGACAGACAGACTGGAGAGTGTATCATCGTAAGGACGTGGCACAGATCCTTTTGAAAGCTGTTACATGAAATCCTTTCTTGAGAACACAAAGGGAACAGGGTGTAACTCTTCCAGTAGAGAGTGTGAAAAACAATGGCTTGTGTGGATGTGGTAGGAAAATATGGTTTTGCATCATACCAAAAAGAACAATCTATTTCAAATATTTCAACAAAGTATTTTTATATGCTGTTACAACTGAGAAAAAAATTCATATCAACATATACGTACTGGTTCATTTCCATAATAATCTGTGTAATTTTCTTTGTTTGTTATATGCATGTATCCCTTCCCCAGACAGTGATGGAAATTAAGGGGAACATTTGCAACCAACAAGGAGAAAAACTAGTCTATGAAGATATATCATACTGTAGCCTATGTTAAATTGAAGCTTGTGGAATCCTCTAACTTTAAGTGTTTAATGAAAACAGAATCATTATCTCTGTTCTAGGCAGGTAGAGACCTCCTCTGGGATTTAAACACATGCATCAAGAGAAGACTAGAACTGTGTGTTTCTGGGAAGTTTGTGCCTACAGTGTTAAACTTCGTTTCTCTAGTCTGGATAGTTAAGAAAAGATGCTGTTCTGAAAAAGAAAATGAGAGCAAATCCTAAAGCTTGATGTTTCCTGTACTCAGTTTTAAAAAGCAGCTTTCAAATACTTGTGTCTGTATTGCACCCGTAAAGCTATTAATTTAAAAAGTTTTCCTGAACTGTGCCCCTCCCCGCCCCCCCTCCCCCCCCCAACACACACACACACACACACACACACACACACACACTTTTTCCCTTGCAGGAAGAGGTCTTTTATGATGGAAAAAGAATGGGACAAAGTTCTAGCTGATTGATTTATAAACACCTGAAAAAACCATAGTTCATGTGGAAAGTGCTGGAACATCCTTAACCAAAGTGATGTCACTGGATTAGTCATTCCAAAGTGGCTTAATGTGGGTAGAAGACAAGGCAGCTCTAAGGGAGAGGAATAAGAGTGGGGAGGATAACTGTGGAATTAAAGATGCTTCTTCACCACTAGTTCTTTCCAGTTGCCCATGGCCAGTAGAAGTGTTCTCTGAAGCAAAATGCCATGGGTTGTTGATTTCATGCAGACAGCTTTCAATCTTGCAAAGCAACACCTTCCTTTTGTTTTTTGCTTAAAGTCAATTACTTCATTGTTCATGTCTTTTATAGCCACTGGAATCCATAAAAAGTAGGCATAGCTTGTCTAGTTTCCTTTCATGTGTGTTCATCCTTCCTTCATCCAGTAAGTATGCTTGCACGTGTCGGGAGAAACTGTGAGTTGCTGATTTTTTATAAGGTTCACTTTTATGTCATTATAGTGTGATGAGTTTATCATGTTTTTCGGTCTTCTAGTTTCGTTTGGAAAAAAAAAAGTCATTTTTGCCTTGTCATGTATCTTCTGCAAAACCAATTTAATACTAACTTCTTTTATTGTACAGAGCTGGTTATTTGCCTCAGAATATTCCTTTGGAGATTATCAGATACCTTTCAGAGGAGAAGGATTTTCTGCCTTGGCATGCTGCCAGCCGAGCTCTTTATCCTCTAGATAAATTGCTGGACCGCACAGAGAACTACAACATCTTCAATGTAAGAGATACCGTCTTCCTCTGTTTTTTTCACACAGCCTGCTTCCTTTTTTCGCTTTCTTTCTTTCTCTCACTCTCCTTCCTTTCATTGCCAAGGGTTGAACTGTTCCCCAGTCAGATACTTTAAATGACCTAGGGTTATGAGCTTTCTTCCTAATCATAGCAGTTGTCAAGCTTTGGTTCATTTGCATTTGAACAGTGATAACTGTTGTTTGAGGCATATATGATTAGTAAAAGGAAAGCTAATTATCCCTCCTATTAAATATTACGGCAAATAAAGTATTTCACTTGAAGGAGCCAAATTAATCTATTTCCAGATTTCCTCTTTTGAGGAGCCCCATGGTGATATTTAGGTTGGTGCCCAAGCTCAGCAAGGACACCAAGTGCAGGCACAACTGAATAGGATGCACGCACCTGAAGTAAAGATTTTTAGTCATTATTTCATCCAAAAGTCATGGTGAATTCAATGCAGTTACCTTAATTAACAAGGATTAAATCGCCATTGAATCAAAAGCCCATTCATAATTGGGTCCGAAGGGACAGCAGTAACAGCTAGCAGTAAATAATTAAGATAGACATGACAAACATTTTAACATTTTACCTGGAAAAAAAAAAAAAAATTATAGCTACGCTGAAGCATGGTTTATGAAGTACACAGAATGTGAGGGTAGCCAGTAACAATTATGAACTCTTGGGCGTTTTTGTTTGCTATGAATTTTATGTACTCTACATATTTTAAATGGCTGATATACTGTAATTTTGTAGACCCTTCAAATGAAGGAACTCTTTACAGCCAGAAAAGTATAAAGGTGCTTTTTTTCTTCTCAAACATATATTTGCTTGTGTCTGTGTCCACAGACACACATGCTTAGACAGCAGGAAGCTAGAGGTGGCTGTATGTATGTATATATGTATAAGTACATACGTGTATATATATGCACACACATACACAAAGCTACCTGCTGACATGGACAATTATTTTTGTAGAACATATACTACAGATTAATAAAGACACAATGAAATTCTTCATGAACCTGCCATGTAGGCCTACATGGAAACTAGAGCCATAATACAAAATTACGTTGAAATAATTTGCATGTTTAGTCTATTGCTAACTGCACAGAAAAATTCCTATGAGTGTGCCATTGCTATTTCACTTTTAATCATGGCTGTGTAAAGAAAACACAATTTCAATAAATAAGGCCAGTAAAATTCACAGCTGGGTTGTGTTTTATCACTGCTGATGAGAGCTTTGAAAGCAGAGGTGATAGCAGAGGAAATAAAAAATATTTTTAGTCACAGAATAACATACGTGCTAAAGAAAGCTGCGCTATGAATCTCCTTTTGTGTTGACATCATATATACATGCCTGTGCATTCACAATAATAAAACAGATGCTCTCCTATGCAGGTCTTTATATCTCAGTTCTCTTCTTCAAATGGGTGATTTCCACTGGCAAAAGATTACATTGAATACAATGACAGTGGTTTCCCTCACGACTGGTCAGAATATGTAAATATGTCTCCTGTGTAAAAAGTAAAAGTAATTAAAATAGCTCTTGGGCTTGCTTTGTTTTTTAACCACACCAAGAACCTAAACTTAAAGCATAGTGTCACTAAATATATAAATTTATTTGTGGCCACATTTTTCTGTATTCTGAAGTCAATTGACTGTACTTACGTAACGTTTTTACCATGGCTATGGATATTAAACAATATTCTTCTAAAAGTGAACATGCCCAATGCTGTTGAGATTGGCCATAGAGTAGAAATTAAGCTGTTGCCACTCTTGCAACTTTTCAGATGTGTATTGTGAGTTCAAAATAGCATGTAAGAAGCTTTTTTAATTGATGGGGCTTATAACAATAAATTGTCATATACTAGGCATCTAATCAAATAGCTGTTCTACAGAGTCTTCTCACTTATAGCAATGAAGGAGGATTGCAAGTGGACATGTTGCTTTGCTAAATGGAGATCAAAATCTTTGGAAAGTTGGACATTATTTGAGGGTAAAAAGGCAAAAACTCAATAGTCAGTAGCGTTTGAATTCCAAATAAAAAATAAATGTTAACATTAAATATATTTTTCTTTCCCCCCTCAGGAGTATATTTTAAGACAAGTTGCCTCAATGTATCTCAAGCTTGGATGGCCAACGAATAATTTAAACAAATCGCTTGTTCAAGCATCATACCAACATGAGTACTGTTTCATTTCTTTTTTTCTGTTTGATTGTTTGTGGAATATAGTTGTAATAATGCATTCTCCTAAAATTTGGTCTCGTCTTCAGCATGCCATACTTTCCTAACTCTGTCATCCTGTTTTTCTTTTCTGGGAGAGCAGCAGATCCTGTGAGATTAATTTCTTTCCTGAGTTTGGAGAACATGATTTCCTAAGCCTTATTTTAGTATCTGACTGCACTGGATATTTAAGAACTTGGAATCATGTGACCACAGAGGTCAGGGAGAGTGCATAGTGTAAATGGGGGCTGGTTTTGGTCCACAACCCTTTATTTGTTGCAGCAGCTGTAGGCATTAAACTGACACTGGGATTTGTATAGCTAGATTATCTTTGCTATTTGCCCAACTATCAGTTGATGCCACTGTTACAAGAAACAGCTTTTTGTAAACATTCAAACACATTTATTAATGCAGCCTTATTACTTTCTTGAATTTGGACAGAGAGTTGCATCGGGAAGTCATCATGTTGGCCTGCAGCTTCGGTAACAAACACTGTCACCAGCAGGCTGCAACGTTAATCTCGGATTGGATTTCTAGCAATAGGAACCGGTAAGTGGAACTGAAATGTGTATTTCCCATTTCTCCTTCTCAGAGGCAATACAGCTGGCATGCTCTTCCTCTCCTGCCTGCCCCTATCCATGGTGCCTCGTTCTGCAGAGTGGTATGGGAGGAAGCAGAGGTCACTGGCTGTTATTTAAAAATGACTGTGGGGCTTCAGAATGAATTATTTACCTTTGCATGTATGAGTGGGTGAAGGGGACACCCATGTAGCCTCTGCCCCCTCCTGATAGATTGCTGTCAGGCAATTAACGTGCTAGAAGGTGAGAAGATGTGTTCTAAGGAAGGGTTTAAACGAAGAAAGATTAGTGATCGCCACATTGGCAGACCAACACGGAGGCTGTGTTGGGGCAAGAGAGCAGAAAGTGCTAAGTGATGAAAGAAGTGAGAGAGGTTAGAGGCAGAACGACTGAGAAGTAAGAAAGGAGACAATCTATTTTAGGGTAATATTATGAAGTACTTAAGGGTGAAGACTTGGAAATTAATGCAGGAATACATGGAAAACGTCACGTGAGGTCTCAGAGATGGGATAATATGATAGCTGATGTGTTGAGCATGAGCAGCACTGTAGGGGTTTGACAGCATGTCCGTGGTTTAACGTCAGCTGGTAATTTAAGCCCCACGCAGCTGCTCACTCCCTTGCCCCTCACCCAGAGGGATGGGGAGGAGAATCGGAAAGGAAGGTAAAACTTGAGGGTTGAGATAAGAACTGTTTAATAATTGAAATAAAATAAAAATGAAAGAACAATAATAATAATAACAGTTATAATGAAAAGGAAAGAGAGGGGAGGGGAATGAAATCCAAAGGGAAGGGATGAAAGAAAACAAGTGCACAATACAGCTGCTCACCACCTGCTGGATGATGCCCAGCCAGTCCCCGAGCAGTGAGCAGAAGGCCCCAGCAACAGACACCCCACACACCGCCCCCCCAGTTTATATACTCAGCATGATGTCCCATGGTATGGAATATCCCTTTGGCCAGTTCAGGTCAGCTGTCCTGGCTGTGTCCCCTGCCGGTTTTCTGTGCCCCTCCAGCCCTCTGGCTGGCAGGGCCTGAGAAACTGAAACGTCCTTGACTTAGTATAAACATCACCCAGCAGCAACTAAAACCATCAGTGTGCCACCAGCACTGTTCTCACACCAAAGCCAAAATGAAGCACTGCACCAGCTGCTAAGAAGAAAACTCTATCCCAGCCAAAACCAGTACACAGCAGATATGTAAGTTAGGCTGTCCAGACACAGGTTTATTCAGCTGAGGCAAGGGAACACAGGCCATGGATGGTGTATGAAATTTATCTTTTAAAGTTAAGCACCTCAGAAATGATATATTACTGAAAATACAAATATTTAAGTGTGTATTGACCTATGGACCCTGAGATAAGTACAGAGTATAGGTTAGGACTATGACTTCTTGGGAAAGCATGATGGATTTTCTGATTATATGGAATGCGGGTGTAGAAGTACTTGTGTAAGTACATCATATGATATTTTGTTTTAAAGGAAATTATTGTACTTTCAAGTAACCAAGAAAAAAAAGAAAAGAAAAAAATCTTACATTTTTAGTCCCAATCTTGTACAAGCTCTGCAAAAGGATCAGATCTCTATAGATACAGAGGCAGGTAGGATTTTTCAAAGACACCTTGAGCCAATCGGGTGGTTTTTTGCAATTAAAACATGCCCATCTGTAATCTTTGAAAATCTTTTACAGGCATACCCGTTTACATAAGTACCTGAGTGTTGCCTAAAACCAGCCATGAACAGGGCATAAATGGAAATTGCATTCCTATATGACTTTGAAACTTCTGAAAAAAAAAATATGTTGAGACTATGACTATGAGCCTTTAAACCTTTAAATAAGCCATATGAGAGGGAGCGGGTTTTCTTGTGTACGATGATACCAGCTATATTTACTATGAAATATATACACTGGGGTTTTATACGAATTCTTACTGTCAGTAGCAACAATCGGTATGAAACTATTCAAGAGTAGATTAAAGAGAAAGAATCATTGGAAACAATCTGCAAAAGTAATTTACTTAGATACTAATTTGCAAAAATAGTTAGTCAAACCTAGTGCCACCTATTAACATGCACAGCAGTAGATTATTCATTGTTAAAAAGCTGTCACCCTGCAATGCTTTCTCCCACCCTGTGTCTTCATCCTTTCCAACAAGACTGAAGAAAGAGGCATCAGGAGGAAAAAAAAACCAAAAACAAAAACACCTTATTGCTTTGCTACCAATAGCAAGAAAGGAAAGGAATAAATTTAAGGAGCCATCCGAAGATTTGTCTTAACCTTTCTATGAGGCCATTCTTGCGAGCAAAAAATTGTGGTTGCCAGCATATGACAAGTATTATGACAAAAACATCACAGCAGGGCAGAGGAAGAGAATAGCTACCAAGTTAAAGCAGTGCATTTCTCCAAAGGAACCACACAGTTTTGAAAAACAGTCGCCACAAATAATGTAATTACAGAATACAGATTGACAGTCAGATGATAAACAGGGGTACAACTTGAAAAGAAGTCAGAGACGTGTTTTTATGTATTTCTCAAGATTATAGGATTGGTTCAATTCCCCACCCCAGAATTTTCCAGTTGCTGTTCTCAGAGCAGTCTCACATACCGAATGTAACTAACATATGAGCAGACTAATTTTGTATCTACTTAACATCGAAACGAAATTGTGCAGGCTACTAGGAAATAGCAAGTGGTAGACATAAAATCCACCAGTAACAAAATTTGTAAGGGTCTGGTCAGTGTTCTCTTGGGAATGTTCAGACCCCGCTACATCAGAGGTACCCTGTATCACCTTTGCTCAGTTTAAACCAAATCAGACTGAAACCTGAAAATAAAGCAAGGGCTGTTTTCCCTGCTTTTCCACCAACAAAATTATGATGATGCTACAATCACAATTTAATTAACATGGTGTTTGAGTCATGCTTCTGCCTCTTTCAGCACTTCAGAGACTATAGCTATCTCAAGTACAGAGGGCAAGCAGGTAAGTACAAGACACATGCAGAAAGCCCACTCAACAGGTGCCATTTTCTATTCTTTCTCATCAATCAAGTGTTTTGCTTTTTGATGCCTTTAACAATTGTTTGTGAATTTGCTGCAAACAGCTACCTCAGAATCTGTAGGAACCACTCAAAGCTTATTTTCTTACAAAGAAGGGGTAAATCATGCTGGTCATCTTTCTTCAGACTTCTCTGACAACTCCTGGTGCAGAAAGCTGGTGACAGGTGCCAAAACTATATGTATCCTTGTGTGTTCCACTCCTTATCAGCAATGAATAAAGTTGTATCTGCTGAAAACTACTCTGAAAGTTCCTGTAGATGGCCTTCCCTCTTCTGAAACAGAACAAAGACATTGACTGATGTGTTGCAGAATGCCTGGTCTTGGTGGGTTTTGCATAGCCAGAGCACAAAGATAGTGTTCCAGGGAGCTCAGAGATATTTTTATATACAGATATAATTTGGATTTGACTATAAGACTAAAAATAAAGGCTAATCTGCAGCCTTTCCACCAATCCCCTCCCAAAATCCTTATTCTGGGAGATGAGATGTTTCATACGGTAAGCTAATTTACAAGCAGTGCATGCTGGAAGAAACACGAATTCTTCAAAGCAGTAGAGGCTATGATATTAGGCTTGTGTCACAAAATTCTAATCAATACAAAATTAGGGTATTATTAAGTTAATATGTGGTGTTATATACCACATAAATTCACAGGTGGTAAATCATGTAAAGAAGGTTTTTCATTGCCTGGCAGTTACTGCAGTTAAAGTTCAAATAATCATAACAGAGAATGTGCAATTAATAATACTGTAGCAATGCTAAAATTCATAACTTTTAAGCCACATTTTTAATCCGTGGCTTTTTAGAAGTTCTTTTGAAATGTTTTTTCTGTTTTACTTGTGGCGTTTAATTATGGAAAAAGTGTTGAGTAATAAACAAATACAGTAACATCTAACTGTGTTTTACCAGCATATGCCTACAGTTGCTGTGGGTTTTAGTAATTATATTTAGTTGGATAGGTCCAGAAATTAATTACCATCTACTCTTCACTGTAGGGGATTGAAATAATCATAATAATCAGTTACTGTTGGTACTTTGTAATTACATGTTCTTTACTGTGCAAATAATTTGCCAGTGTTCACCAAGTAAAATAATGGCCATTCATAGCACAAAGCCAGAGGTCCTCTTTATATTTCCAGCATTATTTGAAAAAAGACATTATATTTCTAACTGTAGCACTTCAGATTTTCTTATGGAATTAATAAAAAAACCAAAGCACATGTGATCTGCAAGTTTAGCCTCAGCGCATGGAAGTAGAAGTCAGCTGAGAGGCTTGAAGGCTTGAATTTCTAAAGTGACTTAGGTGTTGCAGCGCTTCATTTTTAGATGCCTGACTCACAGGGCAGAATCAAATGCTTGGAGTTATGCTTCCTGCAAGGGGATTTGCGAACCTCTAAATTAAGTTAGTGGCAGCCACTGTGCTGAGTGAAGAGCCTCTTAACATGAGACTGAAGAGAGAGTGGGCCCTCTTAGGGTCCATCACTACAGTGAGAAAGATACTTATATCGAATGAGTATGTAAATAGTGATCATAAGAGTTAGAGGTCCTTGCAAAAGGTGACTTTGCCTTTCAAAATTGTCACTAAAACAGGAAAAGGTCTGCTCCTTTTCTTTTCAGACACCACTGGCAGAGAAGCTGTTCCTTAACCCCCATCTAAACAGTGGTTCTGAGATTGTGGTAGAGCTTCAGCTTAGTACCTCAGCCCTGCATCTGCCACATGCAGAAGACAACCCCAATGACCTGTCTTTGAGGAGTTTTGGATAGTATTAAGACACTGCAACGCACTTTCTTGTTCTGGTTGAAGCTCAGCCACTGGGATTTACTTTGCTATCAAGAGAAATAATACAGCTCTCCAGCCTAAAGATGAAAACATTTATCTGAAAGAGGGAGCCTTGGGTACCTGAAATACCAGGATTACTTAGTATGCAAAGAGCTTTAGGTGGTATTGCTCACTGCCACTTTTGCAGGGCAAAACACATTGCTAAAGCAAGGAACATAGCTCTGAAAAAGAAGTTTGGCTCTACGAGAAGCAAACCAAACACATAACATTACACGTAGAAGAGGCTATAAGGAGACAACTGGTTGTACTCGTTTAGGAATTGATACCATATTTTAATCTTTGCAATTTTTAAAAAAGAAGTGATTATTTCTTTTAGCTGAAAATCTGGGATTAGAGTTCAGGGTATGTCTTACAGTCTTGTTAATCAATGAATTCAAGTAATTTTGCTCTTTTTAAATGACTGATGGCTCCAGCACATTTTACTTGCAAGTCTGCATTGCCTTCTGACTTGATAGTTGATATGAAGGCAAACATTTTCAATCTGTTAAGTTGGGATATATGCTACTCCTGTATTGGAGCAATGGAAGCCCTTGAAACTTCCATGCTGATGTTCAGAATACAAACGTAGCAGAAAACATACAAGCACATTGACATGTCCCTTTATAGTTTGAGAATGTAAGGTTTCTGGGATTCAGTCAACAGCAGAATGCTGTACAAGAGAAGCTACTGCTGGCTGAAAATTAAGATGTTTGCTTCTACCTTCATTTAACTGAGCTCATCCCTATGAAGCTCTTTCATGTGTGAAGAAATACATTATTCACACTCCTTAGATATAACGGCATTGTGGTTCAGCCTAAAAAATTAACAAAATTACCATACAATGACTGCCTGAGCTTGAGGATCAGCCTTGTTAACCCCTTTAACCTTCACTGCATATCTATTCTGAAAGAAAAACATGTTTCTAAGAGGATTAGCATTTTCAGACTTTCTGCCTTGGATAGTCTAAGTAAATGCGTATTTCTGAGGTTCAAGAAAGTATTTGTGGAGAGCTGCAATCTGTAAACTCCTGACAAGAGATATCCTAACAACAGGGAACATGTGAATGCACACTATGATGGCTCCAAGTATAACTTAGCCGTACACACAAGCGTGTTTTTGCAAACCTCTCTGTGGGTGCAGGCATGATTTTCTTCCAGCTGCTGCTGCCATCCATCAGCTACAGGTTGCCACGTACACATTTCTGCTGGCAAAGTGGACCGTGGATGTATGTTTGCTTGAGGCAAAGTTCGACGGGATAGCATGAATGTGTGAGTAAGTGAGAGCTGCACCGAACTCAGACAGTTGATTTTGCCTTCAGTAGAAAAAGGAATGTTTTATTGTGGTTCTGTTAGTAGGGTTGTGGTGATACTATTATTTTGCCAATATACAGCAGTGAGCAGTGGGAGATGATAGTATCGCATCAGATGCAATTATGTGGCAATGTTTCTTTAAGATGTTACTGGACCAGTTGGGAGCCTCCCCAGCTAGTCATAACCACTTCAGTTTGCTCTTTCTTTTTTCTTTAGAAGTGTAACCATGTCTATTTATTGGTTGCTGCCTTTCAAATGGAAGCAAAGTACCTTAATTAATTGCCTCAATACCCCTAGAAAACTTACTGTAAATGGATTTGATTGATCCAGACTTCATATCACTTTAGGGTCATTTTAGATTTCATGCAGTTTTTACTATTTTTACTATTATTCTTCTGTCACAAGCACTCTGATCAATTTTGTTTACTTGGAATACTGCCTTACAGATACAATATATTGAAAAAAAAAAAATAATGGAAAAACCCAATATTCCACACACCATCAAACTTGTCTAAAGTGAGAGTTGCATTCAGCTGTCTGCAAATTTGGTGTCTCTTGTCTTTGCACCTGTTATGCTGACCTTATGGTTGATGGCAATCTGCTAATCTTTGATGAACAGAGCTAAGCTGGCTATGCTATTTGGAAAGGAGAGCTAATGTTCAATACTTAGCTTCTTTCTAATACTTGTTTTTCTTTTTTTTTGCAATTCTGAGCGTATGTTCAGCCTACACTTTCTAACACAAGTGATAGGAAGGCATGGTTTTTTTCTTTTTTTCTGTCTCTTAAGGAAAGCAATGCTCAGATGAATAGATGATGTTTGCAGTGGAGTGCAGGCTGCTGCACTGAGTTAGACTGAAGTCACCACTATTCTGTAGCCCATGGGTTTATGAAGTTTGCATCTGTCTGTCTTCATGAATGAGAAGTAGAGACTGCCAGACGATCCTGCCTGTAAATCTAGATGTTTTGAATCTGGTCTGGTCTCTAATCATCCAGGTTGTTCTGAGAAGTCTTGAGCTGCTGATACGGGGCCAGAGATCTCTGAAAGTAAAATATGCCATGAATTTTCCTGTTCAGTCCGTGGGTTTCAAGTCAGAACACTTCTGTATGTCATTTTGCACTATAGAAACTACTTTTGGTTACTAAAAAATGAAATTGGGATCTTGGATGATTGCATCCTAGTACTCAATTACCTCATTTAATCTCTGTAAGTCTAATAATGTGAATATTGTCTTTTCCAGTGACTTCTGTTTGCCATTTCAAAGACTTTCATGACATTGCTGTGACCGTCACAAACACTAGTTAATTCTTTATCAGTCTTAAGAAAGGTACAAGTTATGAAATAAGATGATTTCCATCACTTAATTTGAACAAAGACAGTGATAAAAAACAAGCCTAATTTGAGAGTACTAAATCCCCGTACTTTTTTGTGCGGAATTTGTATTTCCTCTGCAAGGAACAATGGATTCATGTCCATCCAGCTGCCTGAATTGGCAGTGTGCTTATTTGGATGGACCTTTAACTACTCAATAGAAATGGCACCAGAAAAATAAATTGCACTGCAGGAGTGTAAGGAGACTGTAACGTGTCTATAAATGAAACTAACCATAGATCTGAGGGAGTGGTAATTAACAAATTACCAGTCATTAATTGAGTTCATTTCAATGAAATCTGGCTTAGGTGATAGAAAATCAAATGTTTTTCCAAACAAAGTATTTTTTCTTCTCCCTTATTTCTCTCTGTAATGACTTGATATACACAATTTTTTTGTTTTGTTTCACATGGGCACACTATTGCTACAGTCTTGCAACAACTTATAAATATACTTATGTTTAACCACCCTCATAAGTATTTGTGGGAACGTGGCCAACAGGTTAATTATGTTTGTTAGTTGCTTGGAAGAGGCACTAGCTTTTTTCACGGGTTTGATGCCCACCAGCTATTTTTGGAAATCAATAGCAGCAAACATGAAAAAATGAGAGTTATTTTCATTTTTTTCACACATGAATGTCTGATAAATGTAAAACAATAAAATAGATCCCTTATTCTGTGTTCTCAACCCCTAGAAGTTTTAATTACTGAAAAAATTCAGGCATAGCTATTCATACATTTTGAATTGTTACTGGAACTTTGCCAGCTAATGTCAGCCGGTGTTGCTGAAGTGATTTAACTAATTAATAGGTTGTTACAATGTTTGAGTAGAGTCTTGCACTCAAGTCAATAAAACTGTTTAAGAAGGAAGAAAACACTGTTGAGTGCATGAGTTAATCAAAGAGATAGTGCTCTGAAAGACCATCTGGGGACTATGTCTGAAAAGAGAGAGGATTTTGTCTTGTGAACGACAAAACTTGGCTTCATGGGGCAGATGGTTCAGGTGGCACTTCTGCCTGCTAACTTCAGTGTGTGATCACAAATAAAGTGATCACACACAAATCGCTTATGTGTAGCGATTATGGATTAGCAATAATTAATTTGCAATCCTTAGAAGTTAGATAGATTTGTCTCCAATTTTCTCATTCAGGAATGATCTCTTCACAACCCTGCAGAACCATTGAACAGAAGGGGCCATATTTTTGTTGCAAAAACTGTCCAGAAAGGACAAAACAAGGATATCTGCTGAGGGATTAGTCTCAGAAAGACTCACCACTCAGTCATTAAAATCAGTGTTGAGGAGCTTGAGCATGCTAGTCACGTGTTAGTCAGACCCATGCAATACCTGAAGCTCTGAAGCAGAGAACTGGGATTGAGGAGATGTGTCTGTGCATAGCTTTGGGACAGACACCAAGAAGCCACATCCTCAGTTAATATCCCCTGAATTCAATGCGTGATAGGCAGCTGGATGTCAAGCCTGTGACAGCTCTGTGCCTCGGTTTTCAAGGGGAAATGCTGCCCTTTCTTTTCAGACTGGGTTTGTGCCAGCAGTGTGCAGTGGTGCCAGCGGCGTGGCTCCTGGACTCTGTAATAGAGCATGGAAGTATAGGCTTTGGGACTGCCATCTTATAAACTAAACATTGCGTGGTGCTGTTCCTCATAACAGAATCTGTGTTTCAGATCTGCCAAGAAAGTACCAGTGCTTCATTGTTATTTGTTATCTGAGCCTTGTAACTTATTAAGTGAGACTATAAATATAGTCATCAAGAAAAATAGACCTAAGTTGAATGTTAAATAGTTGCAAAAATAAAAATTAATGTTTCTGATTAATTTTCTTTCTCAAATAGTACCCTAAATGGTATTGAAATTTGTCACTTAATCAAAGAACTGTCTAAACTGTGTGCTATTACATTTCGAAAAAATAGAACACAATTTGCCCAGAAGATAAATAATTATGGTCCAATTTTGTAAGTGTATCTCCAGTTGTAAGAACATACTTTAAATAGGAGCAAGTATGTACCAATTAATTATAACTTAGAAGATTATTCTTAGCTCATTGTAGAGTTTTATTATTCACTCTTGAAAAAAAATCCCTGTAAAGGCACATCACAATTTTAATTAATTTTTTTCTAACTGTTTAATTTTTAATTTTTTCCCAAAGTGTTTAATTTTTAAACATGAGCTCTGCTAGCTACATATTTCATTCTCACCATCATATCTGTTAAGCAAGAAAAATAAAGTTAAATAAATTGGATCAGTATTCAAATAAAAGCCATTTAAAATGATGCTTTCAAAAATTAATCTTTATCTTTATTCTTCTGAAGTGTCCATCAATCATATTAGCTCTTTAAATATGAGCAGCCTTGAAGGCCCAGATAAGGTTTAATATAGCATGGGGATACGTTCCGCAGTGTTACTACCTAAGTGGTACTGAAACAATGGTAATTTTATCCACTTGATCCAGTTAATACAGAGGGAAAACATTTCACATGCTGATCTAGTGCCTTGAAACTGCAATCTTGGAACATTTTACATGAAGATATAAAAATAAAAAATCTGTAGACTGGGGAGATTTCACGTTTAGGTAACAATTAAATGCAAAACCATAATGACTGGAGGAGAGAGAAAGAAAAATCCCCACAAATGGAGAAAATTCAGTTAGAGGGCTCTTTGTTGAGGCAATAGTTAAAGAGAAATTACTTTGAGGATACTCACATTTTCATAAACAATGTTCCTTTCCACAAGAAGAACCCTCCTGTCTGCAGTCCTGATTACAAGCCTCTCACAGAAGTAATCTGTAGTTTTTCGTAACCGTAGGTTTTGCAGTTTCTGAAGCTAAGCCAGTTAAAATCAGTATTTGTTTTGATGTCTTGGTTTGTAGGGACGAGTTTTTTTCACATTGTCCTAGTGACTTAGCTTATAGATAGAGACCTAAAACCTTCCCTGGAGCAACTGGTTGGACTTTATTGAGTAGATCTGCTGCAGTACTGCAAGTATGCTATTACCGATTTGGTGGCAATAGAGTTTTCTTAGCAAGGAGCATAATGACATTTACAATATGGGCATGGGATCAGTGCTATCACTTGTCTTAAGTCCTCCTTCCTTGCCAGAGCATGGAAATGACCTTGCATTCACTGACCACACCTCTGCTAAAATTGCTGGTGTTGGCCCTTAGAATGTAAAAATAGAGTAGCTGGCAAAGCCCGTTGAATTGTTACGTTTCACAGTAATTTTCAAAAATGTAAACCTCACAAGTGAGCAATGCTGACCTTTCTGGGGTTAGACATCCACTCCTAGGGTACCTCTGCTACTGACTGTACTAGCCAAACACAGAGTGACGGTCCTTCCAGCACACAGTTCTTCCCTGAATTAATGGGGCAATCAACCAAAAAAGAATTACCTTTTCCAGTGCCTTATAGTTCCTTAGAGTATCTGTTGGCTGAACTGCATCTCTTGTAGTAAACCAGAGATAATATTTCTGCCAGCAAACTCAGGAAAAACTATGTGTGTGTCTAAGAAAATGATTTAGTGTTTGTCAAGATATAAAGTCCTTCCTTCATTGAAATAAGACTTGACTGGGTTCAGTTCATCTTCATATTCAGATATCATATGATAAGACAGACTGGGGGCAAGGGGTTGGTTGGTCCCATGGTCAGGATAGCATCCCTTACTCCTTTTGGTTTAGCATGTGTTCTCATGACTGCTGTCAGTGTATGAAATGTCGAACTAAAACCAAAAAAAGTCTTAAGCTGGTAAAGAAGTTGTGCTTTAAAGACAAATAACGTAGTATATCAGAAAGTCAAGACACAATGATAATTAATATCACTTTCACATTCTATACAGTATATGTGTATATGGCCGCATATTTATGTTGCTGTAATTGCTGACCCAAAGTTTTGAGAGCTGCAGTTATTTAGAAAACTTTAAGCATCATTCTGAGTTAATAGAAGCCAACAGAAAAGCAGCACCTAAATATCTGCTCCATTAATTTTAGTGTCTTGATGTCTTGTGTTTGAATATGTATTCTTAATTTTCTGTGATAGACTCAATTTTATGCAGTTTCATTTGCGTGCACATTCTGAAACAAGGGTTGGATGCATAAAAATAAACTGTTGATATTCATTACTGTTGAAATATTGCTTCAATATTTATTATTTATTGCTTTCAATATTGAAATATTGTTGAAATATCTATATTAATGATAGACTTTGAGTAAGAAGTGCAAATTCCATTTCAGTGAAATGGAAATTCAGCACCTAGCACATATGGATAATTCTGTAAATGTCAACCAAACTCACATTTTACTAATGTTAACTCTGGATTTGAGAATCAAAATTCAGTAGTATGGAAAGGCTGGTGAAAGTTTTCATTTTTTTTCTTTACTGCCCATGTATGTTTAAACATTATTTCTTTTAATGGATCTGGTTAGCTTTAAGGATTTTCGTACTTCCTTGGTCTTGGCATAGCAGTTCTATAGGGACCACAGAAGCAGTTGCATAGAACTTACATAAGCCAATACCTACTGATCCTGGGTAAATCTGAGAAGAGTTACTAACTTTTTTCAAGATTCTAAGATGTTAACAGGAAGCATCAAGGGGAGAAACTGTGGAACGTGCATTTTTTGGAGGTCCCATCTATGTGTTGGTGACCTGTAGGATTTGCTTGAGCTATGTGGTCATAACCATAGCAGTGCTGATTGCCTGCGTGGCTTGGGATGTGCATATTCTCACATGGCAATTTGGTGATGAGAGGAGAAGAAACAGTAAGCTCTTGAATCCATGCCAGGTTCTGCACTGTAATACCAGTCTACCCTGGCCAGATGGAAGCAGTTCATGGCAGAGATCATAGAATCATAGAATCGTTTGGGTGGGAAAAGACGTTCAAGATCATCAAGTCCAACTGTAGTTGCAAGTTGATTAATTGCTCTAGGATTAAGCTTTGACCCAGCAGTACTTCTGGATGAAGACATTGCACCTCTGATTTTGCTTTAGAAGGCAATATTACTGGTGTGTGCTGCACATAGTTAAAGGTTTCTTATTCCTAGTAACATTGAAATGGATTATATTTCTCTTGCCTGCCATTTCAGTTTTGCTTTGGAGAGTTTACTCCTGAATAAATGTCTGGGTTTGTCTGCACCAAATGCAAAATACCTCAGTGCTAGTCAAGGCAGCCCTTTGTGGCTCTGTTAGTGTGGGGCTCTGCTAAAAATCTCTAAGCAGCAGCACTATCCTGAGCTATGTCAGCTCAGCAGAAGCAAAATTCATGTGACTGCATCTAAACCTGCAGATACACCCCCTGAGCTGATGACTGTAGTTGCCAGAGAACATGAATAAAACCTCAACCTCAGGATGTTTTTGCTGTTCAGAAAAAGCGTAACAAAAAAGCAGTAGGCATTAATTCCCCACAGTTCTTCGGCCAGTAGTAGGAGGAGTGCACTTTTCCCCCTGGTTTTGCCTTAATTTAGCTACATATTCCTGTTACTCTTTTTCTCAAGAAACCATCATAGCTGTTGGGACCAGCTAACGGCATAGAGGCAACAACAGTTTGTAACACTTCAAAGTCATCAATATATGGTTTCTTACCTTGCCTGCTTCCTTCTGAAGTACCGAAGAAGAACCAAAACTTTGAAGTGCTGAAAAACCACACTGGTTTCATTTTCCAGGGACTCAGACATGTCCAAAGAGATTAGCTGAAGTTTTTTAACAAAAATACTCATCACAGAGCCCAACAATAGAATATTTCAATGGACAAAAGTTTTTTTTTTCTGGAGAATGAATAGATGGAAGTAAAAGAACCTCTTTGCTTTTGACTGGGATAGCCCAGTCTATGGTATAAGACATTGGTGAAAGTCTTAAAGTATTGATGTAACCTTTTCTTTCTGTGTTGTGTCAGTTTTGATACCATATTTTACGGAGGTAATTTCATTTTTTGTCCCACTGTATTCGTGCCCAGGGACCGACAGCAGCTGTATCTACTTCCAGATTCTCTAAAGAGGCCTTGCATATGAAGTTTCAGAGTTGTTTCAGCCCGGGTATTAGCAACTGTGTTTTGGTATAAATTATCAAGAAATGGGGCATTCATTCCTTCCTGCAAATCAGAAACTTATTCCTCTGGGAAGCATCTAGCTTTGTCTGCAGGAATACCCTTTAGCTCACAAATGTTTCAGGTTCTATGCTTGTATAGGAAACAGAAGCAGGGTAGGCAATTGAAAGCCCAGCTGAGATCTTTTTAGAAGAAAATGGTACATATGCAGATCCTATTCTAGGTCTGAATTTGGCTTCAAAAAGCTTTCATTTAACCCAGTCAGAGTTTATATTACTTGAGCAGTGCTCACAGTTCACAACCATCCTGTGGCATAGCTGGTTTTCTACTGGTATTATATATATGCTGAATTAATGTACTGATCTTTCTATTGTTGTCACTCCTGAAAACAGCATTTTTAAGTAGCATTGTCTCAGTACATCCTTCCTTACTTGCATGTTCCTATATGAAGATGGAGCACTTTACAGCACAAGCAAGGGGGAGTTTCTGGCTGATCAGCTCCTGTTCTAAAACCTCAGCACTAAGGACAAGAAGAGGAGATTTGGCTTAGAGCCCAGCAACAGGGCGATAAGATCCCATGCTAATTTGGAGAGCTTATGTTACCTGTCCCGCAGGTTATGTGGCACATTATGTCCTGATGAACTGGATGACTATAATTTATACTGTCCTGACAATGTGACTGAGTTAGGAAAAGAATGGCAAACATGTGTTACCCATTAGAAAAATCCATTAGGATAGCCTGGAAGATTTTGGTGGCAGTAAAGAGGTGCAAATGTAATCTTCCAAAAAATTATTACTGTTGCACTTTAATTCTGGAGTCTCATAAGTGTAGTCACCTTTGTTCCAAATATCGGGAGGCTGCTTATTTACCACGATGGTCTTACTGATTTCTTTTATAGAATCCCGCTCAATGTGAGAGACATTGTCTACTGTACAGGAGTTTCACTGATGGATGAAGATGTATGGGAGTTCATTTGGATGAAGTTTCATTCTACCACAGCAGTGTCTGAGAAGAAAATATTATTAGAAGCCTTAACTTGCAGTGATGACAGAAACTTGCTCAACAGGTACAAAAATATATATCTGTATCTGTAACTGATTACTGGTAATCAATTCAACATTTATAGATCATTGCCTGAGCTTTGGTCTAAATGAAAGAACTTCACTTTTCAAGCACAGGCTTGCTGTCTGTTTAAACTGTCTTCTATTTTTGTATTAATGCATACAAAAATTCACATGTATTATGTCTTTTCACTTCCAAATTTTCCTGTATTCATTGGAAATGATTGAAATCCTATAATAATTGCTGTTATTTTTTTGGTATAGCATATCCTTTATTTAAATGTGTTGAGCAGTCTGTCTGATCTTAGTTTTTTCATAAAAATGCACATGTAAAGTTCCACTCTGCTTTTACTGAAATCCTTTTACATCAAGATTTTTATGACTCATAAATGTGACTGGTGTTTGAAATCACAGAAATAAACCACGGAACTCATTTGGAGATTTAAACAAACCATTTGGCAGTGGTCGTGGTTTTTTTTTTCCTGAGAGTTTTCTGATGTGCTGTTGTGAGACTATGTGTTGGTGAAATTAGACAAGATTTTTTTCCCTTGTTTCTCCCACTAGGCTTTTGAATTTGTCTCTCAACTCAGAAGTTGTCCTGGATCAGGATGCAATTGATGTGATAATCCATGTAGCTCGAAATCCACATGGGAGGGATCTTGCTTGGAAGTTTTTCAGAGAAAAATGGAAAATACTAAACACTAGGTAAAGATAAAAAGTCTAAATTTATTTTGATGTAATTTATGTAAGTATCGTATACATATGTAGTCATGTAAGTTCCTGAATCTAGTCCATGCTCTTTTAATCCAGAAATGGAGATGTCATTAAATATGAAATACATACATATGAGTCATAAATGCATTTATTCATGGATTATCACACACATGCATAGAAACATTTATCTCTTAGCTATCTTCTTTATATATCTATTACTGTATTGTGTCTGTGCTTATGATAATGAATTCTATCTATATGTCAATTGCTGCAGTTCTACTTTTACATAGATAAAAAAGCAGCACTTCCCAAAGGAATTTTGCTGACTTTAAGTCTGATAGAAAAAAAATATCTTTTCAAGAACATTATTTCAACTGTGGCAAAATCCACCAAACTCTTTTTGAAACAGTTCTGTTTTCAAAAGGATGCTAATGTAGTGTCATCCTCTTTCCTCCTCTCTGTGTTTCTGGTGAGTTTCAAGTAACAGAGGAGCAACATTTTGAATTAAAAATAGATGAACAGGAAGGAGACGGGGTTCTTCGTTACACCTACTTCTCTTTCTTTTTGAACAAGTGCTACATGCCCCTATTCAGAAGCCCAGTCAACATTTTAAATCCTTTTTGATTAAGATCTTGATATTAATTCAATGAATGACAAATTTCTTTAGTTCTTTAGGGACAGCCTGAGGGTCTGAAATATTTCACAGCCGCTCATCTGATACTGACAGGTTAGGAGAGACCACAGCTCAGATGAGGTTCAAGTTCTTAAAGGCAGGTGCCCAAGAACTTCAAACACCCCACACCAGACCACTCCCACGGTGTTGACAGAAAAACTATTGGAGATCTGTTCCATTTTGAACTTATGAGGAACCATCTAGTGTATCACAGAATATTTGAAATGGTATATTTAAGATGCTGTGTTTAAGCAACTAAATCCTAGTGCCTGATGAATACAGGTACAAATGTACTATAGATTTCACAGCTGCAAAAGAAGAGTCAAGGAAACTCAGAGACTGTGCAACTTCCTTGAAGATTCAAAAAGTTGTTCATGCTGTTTTGGATAATACTTTATAGTTTGGTGGGATTTTAGAAGAAGTTCAGCTGGAAGAATAGGTCTGAGCTGGAATTGGTTTCAGAAGTTTATATTGCAGGAGAATACTTCTTGAAAGCAATTTCCAAAAATCTTTAAGAGTGCTGAAGAGTTTAAAAATTAAGAATCCTCTGCTTCTGGCATGATTATTCTAGGAACTGGACTTTTACAGAGAAAGTGGATGGCAGGCCCATTACTATTACGCAACCCAATGCAGTTAGTTATGCTCTGGATAGCAAATAATTTTTCAGGTTCCTCCAGGACAGAGTTTAGGCATAAATCTATTAAAATCTGTATTGCTACAAACACATACTCAGTACTTGTGTCCTGCCTTAGCCAGTACATTGATCTGACAACCTGGCTAACACCTGTGATTTTAGACATGGACAAAGTTAAGCAGCGTAGACAAATGGACAAGATTTAGAAAACTGTACCACATGCCAAATTTTTTGTGTTTTAGTTTTAACAGCTTACCTTCACTTAAAATTTGGATTTTATTTATCTCACTTGCATCATTGTCTCAGTTCCTAACAATCATCAAGGCCTCATCAAAAACCTGTTTACTGTCCATCCCTAATAAGAAAATAACAGAGGCTGCCTCTTTGCCCGACACTGACTTTATGCTATCTACATTCAGCTTGATCTCCAAACACAAGTCAGAGCTGCCAAAAGGATTGCAGTGGTTGCATTATTCTGAAAGGGACGGCCAGCTGAGTTTCTGTCAATTGCCAAAACGTTCAACACAGTGGAATGAAGTAGTTCATACAAACTGTACATATGTGATATATATAGGAAATAAATTAGTTTTTGTTAATTTGTAATTATAGGTTAAAACTCTTTAAGACAGACTTTGAGAGGGTGGAATTAGTCTAACACCTTGGCCTGTAATGTTCAGTGAAGCAGTGACATGATAGGATGCAAAATTAGGCTTCTGATTTAAGCTTGCCCCACTAGTACATTTTTAAAATACAAGCTTTATTGCAAAATTATAGTTCAGGTATACTCTGTCCCAAGGCATGTTTTTTCTACAATTTTTTACTTAAATATATTAATTAAATAAATTTAAAGAAATAAGTACATTTAAATTATTATTTAATTTTATTTAAAATAAACCACTGTACAAAACATTGATTTAATAAGGTGCTATCACAATGGTATTTTCCATTGAATTTATTATAAAAAGTGTTGACATTTGAGATAGTAATATGAAGTAGCTGAGGGTGGTTAAATTATACTATAATGCTATTTCCTCTAACTTTGAAACACAGCATGTCGAAGACTTAGAATGACAACAAAATATTGTTATCCCTTTATATTTTTACAATATGCTTGTATTCACATTGTCTGGAAGATATTGATAATGTATAAAGTCTTCAAAATCATTCATATCCCATTTACAAAGGTGATTAGAAATTGAGGTGTTTAACAAGTCTTTCATAAGAAATCCATGCGACTAAGCTAAAATTCGGAAGAAGAGAATTGACAATACTGTGCTTGATTTCCTGTTACTTGAGTATGCACTGCCTTGGCTCCTAAATAATTTTGATCATGTATGCACATGCGTGTCTGTGTGTAAAAATTTAATCCAACAGAATTCCTTCATTCTCAAGTGCTGAATCATTTGTCAGCATTTGGGAATTTGACAGTATTTGGGAAGCCATTTACATCTGTCCAAAGTAAATGGACTATGCTGCCTCTCAAGTCGAGTTCACACAAGTCCAAAGCCCGTACAAATACGAGGCATTGGAGGTTCTCACCCCCAGAAGTAAAGGAGCAGATGGAGAGCCTGTAACTCCAGGATGTTTCCAGGGAGCTCAGACATGTAAGGTCCTGGTTCTGCTGTGCTGTTGTCTTTCCTGTGAAGGCTGGGAAAACTGATATTTGCAAGACCAAACACTTTTTCTGTTTATTCATATATTTCACACCTGCAAAATACTGTTTTGGGAGGTGGCATTTCTATAATTTCTGCCAGCAGAGCCTGTTTAGAAATTGCTGTTAGTGGCTGGGTTTTTACCAAGTGTATGCAATGGGCAGTAATCAGCACAGGTATTTGTGAAAGTATCATTTTCAGTGGAAGAAATTCTGCTACTTTTGTTTGCACTGTGACTACAGTACAGGCTGCAAGAAAAAATCTCTGCAGCTGTTTTTATGAGGTTGCTTCTGTAAAGTGGATTGGTAACCTTGTCAAAAGACCCCATCAAGAGGAGCTTCCAGTTTTCCAAGCAGTCAATTATGAGGCTAAGCTGAGACTGTAATAATAAAGGGCTTTGTTAGAAAGCCTAAATGTGCTTAAAGGACCATGAAATCCATACTTCCCATAGGAGGCGTTTGCCTCTGGATGTCTGTATATGTCAGTGTGACTGAAGTTTTGGAAAAAGAGATGTACTTGCTGAAATATCCATGAATAATTCAGTTATTAGTCGTCAGGGAGTAGGATTTTTGATACCTATAACTGTGTTTCCCCTCACACAAGCTCAAAGTAGCAAGCAACACAGCGTAGACCTTCCCTAAAATAGAATCTTCTTAAAGAAAACTCAGTTCTCTTCCCTCTGCCTCTTTCTATCCTCTCCCTGGGGCTATCCCTTTCCTTTTCTCTTTCTTTCTCCCTTTTGAAAGGACTGTGGCTTACGGTACCTAAACATTTAAGGGTAATTAATTTGGGATTAATAGAAGCAGAACAGAAAGCTGCGACTGCGCTAGTTCATTTCACTTTGAATTTTGAATTCCTCCTCTAAATCAGTTTTTAATAGTGGGTATAAACTGAATTGTTCCCCCAGATAACCTTAATTACAGTGAAGTCTGTTGGTATTACTTACACATGTCTGAAAGGAGAGCTGGATTCCTTATCTTAAAAACAGTCATGTTCAGATTAGCTAGATATTGCTTTGGATGTATGTGCAGATAAAGATAAGGATAAATATTTGTCAAGTGCATTTTGCTGTGCTGAATGGCATCTACCTTGAACGAATGGCATGCTTTCGGTTTCCAATGGAATTATATTCTTTCTGCTAAAGAATTTGAAAAACAAAATCTGCCACAAACTATTACCACATGAAATGCAAAACTTCAGGAGTAGTCTGGTTAAGTCTTATAAGTGCTGTAGATACTTCATTTGTGTGATTGGAAAAAACTTGTGGAAAAGCAACTGAAATAGCCGGATTTGAATGGCCAGTTTCAAAGCAACTACCTGCAGAAGGTCATTGCTGATTGCTGCTGAGTATCCTACCTTTTAAATATTCCTTGCCCAAGCTTTCAAATTTTAATTCCAGTTTGATTCTTCGAAGATGCTACATCATGGCCCGGGGGATTATTTTAGCAGTATTATTCCCTATCAGTATTATTTATTTTAATTATCAGGTACTGGAACAAGAAAATTTGATTCGGTTCACTTATCAAGAGGCTATTTGTAATGTAGATGAGGTGGATGAATACAAAATGCAGAGAAGGCTGCAGCACTTCAAAAAGTCTGTTTTAATGGTACAGCTAGAAGGGTTCCTCAGAATACTTCTCCATAGTTGCTGCTCCATTCCTTCTTTGGCACCTGTATTTTGAGCTGCTTGCTGTCATTACATAGAAAGCTGTTTTATTAAGCATGAGGTGTGGTGATTTGGGCCTCCCCTCTGGAGCTCTCATCTGAGGCTGTGGTTAAACCCATTCTGCTTAGGAGCATTTTACTGAAAGTTAACTACAAATAACTCAGACTAGAAAAATGTCTCAGTCCAGGTGTTTAACATGGAACACTGCAACAGCAGTGTCCAGTTCCAGTGCTATTCCCTTGGATCCCCAGAATTGGTCCCATGTCTTCTCCCTTGCTTATAGAAGTCTACTTTTTAACTTTCAGCTTGTCTGGGACTTGCACTAACTCTGTGCATCTTCTTTTTGCCCTTGCAGGTACGGAGAAGCATTATTTATGAATTCAAAGCTTATTAGTGGGGTCACAGAATTTCTCAATACTGAAGAAGAGCTAAGAGAGGTAATTTTTAAATTACTTTTGGCACGTGAGGCTGTATTCATTGTAAGCAGGGAGCAGTGCAGGAGCAATGAGATGTTGATTGCTGAGGAGCTCTGGTTGCTCAGCTGGGGTCGCAGGCCCATGCTGCAGCTGGGCAGCGTGAGAAGGGAAAGCAGGTTGCACAGGCACTCGGGTGGGTACGTCAGGGTGGCATCAGGATGTGGGTAGTACAGGCACTTCTCTGTGCTTGGCTGGATATGTACGTTTGGTTTTTTTCTCTGGAATGCTCATTGAGAAACTAAAGATGAGATCTTTCTAGCCACATTAGTTTATACTGCAGAGGGCAGCCCTAGAAAACCCCAGGGTTGAAATTAGAAGCTGCCTGTCCCTTTGTGGGTTTTTTGCCTACAGTATTTCCGTGATGAGAAAAGCCGAATGAAATGACAATAATTGGTTCTAAATGCTAAGTACTTCTTACTTAGATTGCAAAGGTTTCTCATTTTACCTTAATATCTGCCCTAACTGAGGTGGTTCTGTGGTTGAGTTATGCTCTGCTTAGCAGCTGCTCGACATTACCCCAAATGGATCAAAGGATTCTTATGCAGCACAATCATCATTAATTGACCTCTGAGTATGTTATGATATTTTGTGTCCAACCATTTGGCCTCAGGAAGTTAGGGCAGAGCTGCAGCTGTTTTCCTCAAAGCTGGTTTCCTCAAAACTGTCCAGGTGGAAAGGACTGGGCTGGCCAGGTTTGAGTATCTGCCCTGCCCAAGGAAGCCTCCTGTACTCTTAGCTTTCACCTCCATGATAGCATTGACAGGCTGCCTGTTTATACTTCCCCTAAAAGAAGCTGGCCTTGTAAACATTTTGCTGTAATGTTTAATGTAATATACAGAGATCAGGTAAAGTCTGATTTTGGTAGTTAGTTTCCAGCTCCCTCTCATACTTTTGACTGTGATGGGAATGAGGCAGTTGCAGGATCAGCCTTTTAAGTTTGAGCCCATGCACAAAGAGGTGTTGTTGGAAGTTAGATTTAAATAAACAAGATTAATTTTGTGTCACCAGGAAGCAAAAATTAACTAGTTATTAATAAGTGTTGCTAAAACTGTCTGATTTTATACAAGTCAGCATAACCAGCAACCTACAGTGCAGATCAGCCTTGCAGTTCTCACTTAAAAACCCCAGTAATTCAAAGCACATTGGTGCCATCAGCTACAATAACCCAGGTGATAGTGCTGTAATTTGAGTATACACAGGAACAGAGCAAGGGCCTTTTCAGTGTGCTGAAAAAAGATCAAAGTTTTCTCATAAGGGAAGGAATCTGTTTCAGGCATTCAAAGATCATCAAATGAGTTCCCAGTTGCTCTTTTGCCATTGTCTTCAGGCTGTAATCTTCCCTTCTTTTTCTAAACAACCAACCTGCATGGTATCATCAAAAGGGTTCTGCAAATCAAAGTGAAATAAACTCGTTGTGAAGCTTGATAAAACCAAAGGACATCAGGACTGCCTTCTGCTGATATTTGCATATAAACCTGAATTAGAAGCATTTCCAGTGCTCCCAGTTTGGTTTCTTAGATAGAAATAAAAGTTTAGATCAGCCCAGCTGTCTTATGTGTTGCTGCAGGAGAGAAGGAGGTAATGATATTGATGTGATCCGGCACTGACATGTCAGTATCTTCTGGTGTAATGTGAAGCAATTGCATCACATCTAATTGACAGTCTGCTGTCTTATTACATTTCCTATTAAATCTTTCTGTACGATACAGCATTTACTTCAACAGTGATCATGGAGGTTTGTCCTAAATGCCTGACTTTTTTGTATGCATTGGAAATATTTACTTTCTTTGGTTCCTGCAAATTTAACTTGTTAACTTGTATTTCCAGCTAAAGAACTTTATGAAGAGTTATGAAGGGGGAGCTGCTGCTTCTTTCTCTCGTGCCGTGGAAACAGTGGAAGCCAACGTGCGGTGGCAAAGGCTTTATAAGGAAGAACTATTCCAGTGGCTAAGAAAATCCTTGACACACTAATCTGTCTTTACAGCCAACCATTTAACAGAAAACTCTGCAAAAGGAAGAGGAGTCACGTTAGAAGTGTTCAACATTAAAATCATGAAGACAAGATCAGATTGCAGGGATAAGATTTTTTTCTTTTCTTTTTTTTTTAACTGTGGGATTTTTTTTTACACTGGGCTCTTGTGAAATTGTCAAGAAGCTTTTCAGGAGAAGATCATGAATGCTTGTGAAATCCAGTCATCAGTGTGTACAACCAAACATATTAAGTGGTGCATGTAAATGTTGAAGAGAAACAAACAGAAACCCCTTCAAAGACTATTTTCTGCATGCTTGTACCATCCCTGCCTGTATTCTAGCATGCTTATGTGTGGCAGCCACATTTTGTATGTGAGTTCCAGTTACATCAAAGATGGGCATTATACAAAGCACAAAGACTATCTACGACAATCAGTGTTGCAATGAACAAGAGGAAAGCAAGGAAAAGGAAATGCAGAAGGCTTCCAACCTGGGGCAGTATGAGATGTAAAGTCAACTTTCCTGCTAGCTGCCAATTGGTCTACCACTCATATTGTCTCTTAATCATTACAAAGATGCCAGCTCATTTTTTTTTAGTTGCCAGTTGTTGTACCAGCAGTCTCCATATTCCCATATTTAAATTAGCAGGATATATAGAGACAGGAGAGAGAAGGGGGTGAGGAGTGGGGGCGAGAGAGAAAATGAGAAGGACATCATCCATGCATTTTAATCATGTACATTATTCACTGCTGATCAGTGGAACAGTAGTTCTAGCTGTGAATGTATGCAGTGTTGGAGAGGAACTTTGCATTGATTTCACAGAATCCATGAACCACCTCTTCTCAGCTATTTTACAAGGAGTGATACTGACAACGGGTCACCCAACCTGTTCAGCTGATAGTGCACAAGTATTATAAATAAACATAAGATTCAAATGGAAATCAGCACAAAAGGATAATATCTTGCATGCAAAGACATAAAATTACCCAAGAGGGCTGTCTTGCATGTGGTAGACCAGCCTCTGCAGAGATTTAATATGATGGACAGGTCAGATTCTCTATGTGGGCAATACTTTTGCAAATATGAGATGTACCATTTATGCCTACTTAGAAAAGTGAAATATGGAGAAAAGGATGTGTGTGTGTGTGTTAATTTTTGCTGGCTAATACCAAAAGCACCGTTTTCTTTCTATTTCCTTGAATTTCACATGGACTGTTGTAGATGAGTGATACTTTTCTTAATCATATGTGTATTTCTTTCTTCTCAATCCCTAATCTGAAAGATCAAGGTCAGTGACATGGTGGAACTTCTACTTGTATAATGACTATCTGGATAAAACTGATAGGCGCTAAATGCTGTCCTATGTCTATACCAGGGAGAAAAAACCCCCACAAAACTATGGAGAGTTTTCAGGAGGTAGATTGCAGGAGCTTCAGAGGAGGAATGTAGATGTACAACAGTGGGTTTTTTTAATCTCATCCCAGCCTGTCACAATTGTCTGACCACACTATGGTCCTCAACATAGGGAACGTGGCCAGCCAAAGCAGAGAGCAGCCATTTTATCTGGTTGTTTCCTTCACAAGGCATGGAAGTTACCAACACACTTTATGATTGCAGTTGCTTATCCCCAGTAAGTTGTGAATTGATGCGCTAGTGCAAAAAGAACCAAACCCAAGCATGTTCAGATATTATCAGAGTTCTGTGGAGACAGTATTCTTTGCCGGGCTCTCATTCCCATGGTACTCTGCTCCTCAAGACTGGTAGATGCATCCCATAACTAAGCTGTTGTACCCATCTTGAGCCTGTCATTTTGTGTCTTTTGCTGTGCAGAGGGTGCTGTTTGTGGATTGGGTGCATGAAATCTTTGTGTTGGGCATTTGCTCTGCTGTTCGGTGCTGTGTGGCACCACGTTAGCTTGACCACATGTAGCCAAAAGAAGAGGGAGTCCTGTGCTCTTGTACTGTTAACTCTTTGCCTTATAAGTAAGCCCTAAACCTTTGTGCTGTGTTGCAATGCTAGTGAACCTAATGCCCAGAGACATGATCATGTCCGAGTTGAGTGAAATCCTCCTTCTCCTCCTATGTGTTTTACCTACCTCACAGGGGTGTTGTGAGGCTTGACTAATGTTAGCAAAGCACTTGAATATCCTCTGATGAGAGGCATTTAAAATTGCAAAGTATTATTTTATGTGGTTGACCAAACTCAACCTCAATGCCAGTATGTAGCGTCACATTTTTAATTTCTACTGAACAAAATCATATACAGATTTTTTATAATAAAAATAAAGCCAAATATTATTTAATATAACCTCTACCCTGTAGTGAAGGCCAAAATCATGATATCCAAAGAGTGTGCAGAAAACCAATTCCTCAAACGTGAATTGTTTTGAGGATTTCAGAGAAAAGAAGTGTGTAATGGTCTGTCCCTTTGAGATTTTTATTCAAGACTGTCTTTGATGACTTTTCTTTTTCAACACCACAGATTAAACTACGTACTTCCAGGATGTGCATAGAAGTTTCTGGTCTTTGCACTGGTAAAGGGCAGGCTAACAATATGTTCCAAAGTCATAAGTTTATTTCAGCCTGTGTATTATGCAGAGTGCACAGAATTTTCCACTATTGCTCATTTGAATTGAAGTTATTGCACATTTAGTTGGTGTTGGATGTAAATTAATATTTTAGTGGCCTTGAGCAACTGGTCTACCACAACTATCAAGCCCTAAATGTATTAAACATACCTACTGATGTATTGCTTATAATTGTTGTATTCTAGTAATGTGATATTACTGCTACAGCTAAGGTTGAACTGGCCTTTCTGTTATAATTCCCTATTCTTTTATTTTTTATATTTTGTATTTTACTGTTTCACACTGAATCAGGATTAAATTTAAATGGATTAAATCCAACAAAACTATAGGTGTTTTCTACAATATTCACCCCCCCTGCATTTAATTATATGACTTTAGAAAGTTGTTTTTAATAGGAAGTTCCACACAGCTCTGTGATAAAGAATAGTTGATACCTCATGGAAAACTCTAATACAGTCTGCTTAGAAAAATCTATTTATCTTACTGATTTTCTTTCTCCGTTACCAGTCCTTTTCTTCCTTTGTCCTTATCTAAATATGGCCCCCATTTTTATAATTTAGATTGTGATTAAGAAGCCAAAACTTTTCAGCATTTTCAAATGGATTTAATTTTGTGCTTTCTAAGGAGAGGAGATGCTGCAAAATGTGGGTCCAGGCTGGACATGGACCTCACCGAGGCCCTGGGCATCATTTTATAGAGATTTGATAAGGCCTGTATCTCTAATCAGCCTTTGTATGACTCGGGATCCTTTGCCATTATTAATTGATATGGCTGGCTAAATCATACAGGAAAGCATATGAATAGACATGATTTTATTCCAGCATAACAATGCACCTACTGTAAAGTATCTATTGTATTTTTATGGCATTTTCCACTACAAAAGCATCAACCTATTACTTTGTAGCTGGTACAATTATTCATGTATCCACTGCTAATAGCTGTTAAAATGATAGTAGCTACTAATTGTGACTAGGACAGAACAATGCGAAAACATTGTTCTAAAACAAAATGTCACCACTTCTATTACTGGGAGTACTTGGGCATTGATTTTGACTTCATGTCTCCTTAAGTACATCCAAATTTGTGACCTTTGATGATCTTTTCAGTGAACATAGCAAGAATTGCAATACTATGTTGGGAACTGAAGGTGAATTTTGCATAACTTTTGGGCTGTTGTGGATATTTCACTGAGCTTTAGAGTGTCAAAGGAAGTATCTCCACTGATGCAGAAGGGTGCTTTCACAGCAAAGATCCTGAATGACACAATTAAATCCTTAGTAGGGAGGAATAAAAAAGGAAAATTTTATACACATATATATTCATGTGGAAAATCCTCTGTAGTGATAATTTTCCCATAAAGTATCAGTAGGTCTGATTATTTAGATAGAATAAAGTGAAGCCAATATTTGCAGATGAGGGTGCCTTTGTTTAGATAGCTGCATAATAAGATTTTGGTTTTCCACATGATCATAGCCTATACTGAAGTAAATGAAAATAGATTTTGCATCAAATGTGCAGCTTTCTCTTTGAGGAAAAGGGATGTGGCTTTGAAAATTGTTCATGTGTATTATCAATTTACCACCACTCCTGTTACGAGTACTCACCATATCAGGCTGCCTGTCCTAAGCAGGGTTTATAGCCCCTGTGTCAGTACGAGCATGAAGGAGTAAAAGGACCATGCTGCTTCTGAGCAGCCTGAATAGAGATTGTTTGGCCAGCTTTGGATGGAGCAGTCTATAAACTGCTGACTGTATCACTTGCCACTGCTGCCAGCCTGAGTCAGGAGGGCAGCTGGGAACCACTGAAGTGCAGAGAGGCACCATCCAGGTTTCTCTCAGCTGGATGGGGCAGGGGGGAAGAGAAGATGCCTTTTCTAATCATGAGTTATGGGTGATCTTCAGAGATTGGTGTCGTTGCCTTGTGCTAGCAGGAAACAAAGGTCCAGCTGGCGAGCCTGCATTTCCCAGAAAAAACTGAGCTCTGGTCGCCCCAGCTGGAAAGTGTTGACCAAAGTGCTTGTAAAGGTCTAGAATATAATGTCCGTTCCTCAGAAGTAATTTCAAACAGTCAAATATTTTGAATTTATCAGGTATGCATAAGGACACAGGCAGCCTTTTCCATTATGAAAAATTACTACAAATTATTTGTGGTGGTAATACTAGTAATAGCAGCTACTGTACTAATACTAAAAAAACCCCTTCAGATGCCTGTCCAAACCTGTATGGCACTAATGACTGAGCAGTTCCCTTTTTACATACAAAACCGTAAAAGATTGGCCACATTGTTTCTCATAAGACTGCGGAAGCTTCCGCCTATCTTAAACCAAATACTGAAACCCAGTGAAGCCACTCTGACTTGAGCAAGTACTCAATGCTGACATGAGTGATTTAATTTTCAGAGAGAGGGAAGGGGAGAAAGGGACTGCTGTGTGTAAGGATTTTTCACCAAAGTAAGGCCATGTGCCCTAATCGGAGCAGAATTTAAAAACTAAGAATGTTTTGAAGAAGCCAGTTAAACTTAGCTCCATCTTGTGTCCATGCTGCCAGTGGAGGTTAGCTTGATCTCAGAATACCCCTACATGGTAAAACAGTTAGGTCGGTCGGCTCTTATCAAAGACATGTGGAGCCAGTTTCATTGGGATGTGTTTAAGGAGAATCACTGACATAAGCAAGTTCTGTGGGTCAGACCCAACGTCCTTTCTCAGAAAAAAAATACATTTATATTTGGCTGATTTGTAACCACTGAAGTTAGTGCAATGATGCCAAATAGTATTTCTGAATGCTTTGCATGTTTCATGTGCACCATTTTGTAAGGATGTCAAAGTGATGTTGGTAGAACGTAGAGGTGAGCAGCGTTGTGAGAGCAGAGGGGACTGTGCTGCAGCAAGCAGTGACGAGTTAGGAGGCTTTAGGCAGAGTGCCCCAGCGTTTCCTGGACAGCATCACTTGGATTTGCCTGATCAGGATATCCTAGGTGCAACGAGCGAGGCCAAGAGCCAAGATGCAGTCTCAACTCTCTGTGATATGTTTCAGTCCACTTAACATGTTCATTTCTGTAACTTCATAATAACCTGTAGCCAAACTGATGACACATGTGGCTGCAGATCCTCCGTGGTGCACAGTGAGGTAGATCCGTTGAAGTGACTGATGTGAATTGCAGCTGAGGATCTAACCCATTGCTCTCGAAACAGCCCCCTGAGGTGACGGCTGAGCAGGTGTACAGGAGGTTTTGCATATTTGTTTGCATATGCATTTCAGTAGCACATATTGGATGACAAATTTTTTTTGTTTTCCTTTTGCTTTTCATTAGAATAATACTTTGTGATCAGTTCCAATGTGATAAAGCTTTATAATATGTTTGGAGAACTGCAGAATACTATACTGTGAAGAGTGTGGCCACTCTTTTTTTTTTCCTGCAAACGGTAGATTTCAGCAGAGGTGGACTTCTGTGGACTTAGACACTCTGTGAAAAAAAAATTCTGACAGTTTCTAATGGAAACATCATTGTAATTACTGTATAACTACCTTGTACAAAGTCAGCTTTATTATATTTGTAAATGTAAATTTGTTATGTTGTTTTTATGTTTGAGGGACAATAGGCTTTGGTGTGGGTGAGACGTATAGCCTTATAAAAAGAGATTGTAGCTCCCTGTCTGATGTTTTACAGGAAGGTGTTTGTTTGCTCTATTTTTGCAGAAGATAAACATAAACCAGTTCCCTGAAAACTAGCAATCTATTCCACTACACACACATCAATGACATAAATGGATCATACTATTGAAAATAAAGGCTTGATAATAAATTACATTATTTTCCCAAGAGACTCCACATGTAAGAACTTTTGACACCTTAAGAAGAAGGAAGAAGTCCTGCAGCTATTAATGCTGGTTATAATGGATGAGTCCCTCTATTAATTCTGTCTCAGCCTTAGATTAATTTTGAATACTGTAATTAGAAGAACATATTTTTCCATCACTTCTCAAATCTGTACTCTTTGGAATTCAGTTCTTTGTAAAGTAAGAGGTGGAGCTCAGTTTAGATACATTTCACCAATGGTTTCATACAAATGAGTGTTTGCAATATCAGAATGCCATTTTCCTTTAAAGGAAATACAGATTGTTGCATAATGTCACAGTTTTTTCTCTATGTACCATATACACATGCATGTATAGCTTCTAGTTGTGGACAATTTGCTTTGAAAAAGCTTCCATTGGTTGTTTGTATTTATAGGTCTTACTCAAAGGTTCCAACTCAGCAAAGAAGTTGGACATAGGCATGATGTGAGGCTGTGTTGACCATGACTCAACCACGTATATAGGCATGTAGGCAGTCCCACTGATTTCTGCGGAATTAATCACATGCTTCTAATTAATGTATCAAATCATGCATATGGCTGAAACAGTCTTCCTGGAAAGTGATTTAGGTTGAAACCTGTTTCTGCACAGGTTTCAGGTGCAGGGTATGGTCATGTGTTGCTGAATTTAAAATCACAACTTTATATAGAGCCAGCTGCTCTTCTCTCTTTTCTTTTTTTATAGGAAAGCATATATTTTGCATATAGAGGGGAGATACTAACTGATTCTCAGTATATCTAAAAATGCCAAATTTAATAAGGTTTTTCATTTATTATTTGAATCATCTTAGGATTTCAGAATAAAAGCAGAATTATTCTTACAATGTTAATTACTGAATATAGAACTAATGAGCAATTTAAACCGTTGGCCAAATAAAATACATGAATTTCTGTTACGGTTTACCAAAACAGTGTTTTTCTATGATATGCCTTTAAAAATTACTCCATAAATATGGGACCGCTATGTGTTCAGCATAAAATTTTTATTCAACTCTAAGGACTGACTAAACGGATTTTTTTTTTTAATGAGAAACTTTATCTTCTGTATTTTAAGCAGAACAAATTTGAATTTTGTCTCTGATAATAAAATTTTGTATAGTAATGTGTAATTCATCACTGTCTTAATTTTCTGACGTGGAGACATGGCTAAGATAAATAATACCCAGCCTTTTGATTATGTTCCCATTTCAGTTCAGATAACAGTTTAATAATGCTGAATAGATACACTGAGGGCTTACAATGAAAAGCATGCAAGGAAACGTATTTTTTTGATATGAGGAATTTTTCAAAACATTAAAATACTGGGACTAGGAGAAAGCAGAGATCCACAGAAAATACAAAATTTGGGCTTGGAAGTACTCTTAAGCACTCGAAGACTAACAGGACTGAGACTAGAATGGAGAGCAAGGTCTGTCTTTGTGCTTTTCTAATTATGTAAATTTTGAATAAGCAAAGAGATCTTTTCATTGGTAAAAGTGATTTCAACTGGAATGCTGTTCAAATGACTTTTTAATAGAGTCCTTGAATTCAGGCTATTATTTTCCTTTTTTGAAGAACAGTTTTCAGTAACAATGAGATGTGAAATATGTGCAATTATTTACCCATTGGATATAATCATGTTCCCACTGAAGTCAATTGGAGCTTTGACATTGACATCACTGGGAGTAAAAGCCAACCCTGTATTTTTCAAAATATATCTTTCAATGCCAGAATGTCTTTTTCTTTAACAATACAGATGTTTTCCTCTGTACTGCACATCTTAGTCTGCTGAAAAGCTGAAGGGAATTTTTAAGGTCTTGATTTTGCAAAGCACAACAGGCAGCATTGGTGCTTTGAGCACAGGTGACCAGAGCTGGGGCCTAAATGAGTATGTTTATAGTATCTTACCATTAAACACTTCACTGTATTGTACTGGGACTTGAGTTTTGACCATCCTATGGGCGTATGTCAGCAGAGTATGGAGTTGTATGCCTCATACCTCTTTTTTTCCTGAGATCAGGTCTGCAGCAAGAGTTCAGGAGGCCTGAGGAGGTGGCTTGGGGGCCAGTAGAGAACTTTCACATTAAGAGGGCATACTGGTATGTAGGATGAACTATGAAAGGCTAGGACATACTGCCCCCAAAAGGAGTCTGGTCCCTCCCTTTTCTGCTACATATAGCTCTGCAGGAGTGTTGAAACAGCTGAGAAAAAGTGCAAGGCCTCCTTGAAAGCATCCTTGGGAGAGGAGGCAAAACGTGTGGAGGGAGAAATGGCACTTCCCTCCGAAATCCCAGTGGCAGCACATCTCGTAACCAAACATCAGAAAGAACATGTTTGTTTCTTCTCCAGCGTGGCCGCTGCAATCAGCAGCACTTCAGTGGGTGGCTGAGCTGCTTCCAAGTTGAACATTTTCGTACAAGACCAAATGAAGAGCTGTTTATTTGCACTCAGCTCAGCTCTTCAGTAAGAGCTGTACTTTAAAGTCACCCGTTTGCTTTGAAAGCTCCACAGCTGAGCTGGAGGGAGTAGGAGGGAGAGAAGTTACAGTCTTTGGTTTGTAAATTGACTTAGGAGTATTTGCTATCTTAATAACAGAAAGGCAGCTTGTGCTGACTAATTCCCTGCTTCCTCGTATTCCTCACAAAAAATATCTAGCTTCTTTTAAGCTGCACTTTCAGCATAGAAGCCACCACGCAGAGTCCCACTGCTGTCAGAGGCACTGGTGACTCCTGCATACTGCAAGGACCAAGGCCTTGGGAGAGGAGAGAAACAACTCAGTGAGCTGGTGATAATCCTGGCTTTTCTGAGAACCAGGTGCATAAACCCCATGTTAGAGAGACAGTATTGAGAACAACGTATTTTGGTGGCTGAGGCTGTCTTATGGATGGGATGGGAAAATGAGCACAAAGATAGTTGTCAGAAAAGTGTAGTGAAGGCAAAGCTGAAATGGTGTGAAAGAACGAGAATGTGCTTGGGAAATTAAAGCCTCATTGTGTAGAAACTTAGTCTTTGAGTCAGCAGCCACATCTACTGTGGCCAAAATCTAGTTAAACAGAAATTGGTGAATGGCGAAAAAGAGGCATCCTACCGGTGGCGATTGTTTGCATCATGGTGCTGATGTCAAACTACAGAAACTCCTCTGTACTGAATTCAGCCCATACTGTCCTGTATGTCTGTGCCAATTTCTTCTATGTCACCCTGTTAGAATGTGGACTAATGGTGCAAGGCTGAATGAGAACTGCATCAGCAGGGCCATGGTGAGACCTGATCCTCAGGTACGCTTCCCATTCTCCCCTTTCTGACGTGGTCCAGCTGCTGTTCTTCTCAGGCCACAGCAACTGTAGGAACAGCAGGTAGATCCTGGGTGTATTTTGTATGGTTTTGCCTTCCTATCACCCTGCCTCTCAGCAGTAATTATAAGGCTGCAGTGAAGAAACTGGGACAGAAAGATCTAAGTGTCCTTGATTTCCGTGGTGCTAGCCATACTGCCCCTGACCCACCAAAGTGCCTCACTACCTGAACTAGCTAAACTCCTAGGGCCTGAGGAGCAGAATTAGGACTTGATCCCTAGCACAGCACATTCATATTGCAGTATATAGAACATGATGTTAATTAATCATTGTGCTGCCAAAGCATTACTTTTAGCAAGCATCTTTTTGCTTCTTGAACTTACTCAGGAATCACTTTTGTCTGTTACACTTACCATAATTTTTGACCTGCTCATTGCAGAAGGTTAAGAAAAAGAAAGAGGAGGAAGAGGGGGAGGATAATAAGATGCTATTACATGACATGTCTATTACAGTAATTCGTTTCATGTGGCAGAGAACTGTTGCCAGTGATAAATGCATGTTCCTAGTACAATTATGAGATGTACCTTGAACTTTTCAACAATAAAACTGTCAAAAGGTTGCAATAAGCACAAGCACAAATGTGAATATGTCCCTTAAAAAGATGAAACATCTCCACAAATACGATTTTAATAAATGGTACTATTTTCAGAGATGCACTTTTAGATCCATTAACTACTATTAATAGTTAATACCAAAACTGTATATTGTTTCCACTCTACAATTGTGGATGTAACCCATTTTTTTCCCACCCTACTCAGTTGCTTAGCTGATTGACACATTTCAGATGTTTTCCATGGAGGTATGAGTAATGATGATGTAGAAATCAGCACAAAATCAGCATATATTTCCATATGTACAGATGGAAATCAGAGCAGTTCTGTACGTTTCAAAATGCCTGTAAGGTTTTGGGTGGTTTTTATCGAAAGCAGGTTAACCCAAGCAGGTCAGTAACCCCATGTCAGATGAGTTACTCCAAAAGAGCACATCAGGTTGGAAAGCAGAGGCACTTGGAAGGGGAAGGGGGAGGGAGTCTTTCTTAGTTGTTTTCAAAAGATTTGTACAGATGTAAGGGACAAGCAGAGGAAAACCTCAACCAAAGATACAAACAAGAATTGGGACTATGGCTCTGAGAAAAGCTTACAGAAAAGTCACTTTGGGCTAAATGCTGAATTCAAAGACCGAAAAAATATGTACAGAGAATTATTTCACATTGTCAGGAACGAGAGAGAGCTCAAGTTTTTATCTTAGTCTTCACTGACCAGTATCATAAGACTAATGAGGCACATGCATTTTAAAACGTACCTCCTATAGTTACCAACAACTGTAAGGCAAGTTATTTCTGCTTAAGAAAAACACTGGGTGGTGGTTACCACTAAATGCGGTGGGTTTGAGAGGCAGTAAAAGATGAAGACTTCCTTAGTGCCTCACTGCGACTGGTCTGGTCTGGTGGGCTGGGAGCCTTGGTTAGGATTTCAGCTGGTGTGCTGTGCAACTGCAGATATTTCCCTTTAGTTTTAAAACAGTGTAAGCCATAAGCTGTACCATGTATACAGAGTGCTTGTACAATTTTGAAATACATGAACTACTTAGAGGAGCTCTTGCTTGAACTGAGATTAGTTCACAGAATTCAGCAGCAGATAAATGGTTGACTCAGGATTTTTTTTTGTTCTGTTTAAATCTCCTTATCACTGAGGGTGTTTTTCAGTAACTCATAGTTCAGCCTGGGAAGAATAGTCAGTTGAATAAAAAGTAAGGACAAAATATCAGGATCACGGTCCATAAAAACTGTCTCTGCATCTGTCTTTACATAATTCATTCTTCTGTGACCTTGCCCAATACCAACATTTCATAGGCATGTGTGGGGGTTGCATTTTGCTATTTTTATGTTCACAGTATTACACTAAATTAAAATGGGCAAATATTTAATTGATATAGGTGCATGGAATTTCTATGGAGGCTAAGTACTCAAAATTACACATACGCTAAATGGGAAAATGAAGGTCACAGGTTTAAAATCACATGTGCAATTGCAATTACAATTTTAAAAACATTTCACTTGTGTTCAGCAATTGTACTTTGTAATAGGGTATAAAATGGTGATACACATTTTAACTGTCTGAAAGTGATTTGTTTAGGCTATAAAAGGAGAGAAGTCCTTCCTACATATGTTAAACTTGCAGCTTCTGCTAACCAGATACAAACCTGACAGAGCATAAAGGTACAACAAGCTAATTGTGCTGCATTTGAAAAACTAAAGTAAATAATGAGATTTGCTGACACCAAGGGATTAAGGCAAATATGTAATGAGAATTGACTACAAACTTCAGCAAGTTAAGTGCAGAAATGTATAGACGAGTGGACAAACTCAAATAAACAGAGTTGACCCACTTTCAGCTGGGCAAGATCAAGTTTGTCTTCCTAGTAAGTAAGTATACTCACTTTCTCTACATTGTGCTAGCACCTTCTAATTTCTATCAGAGTTGGTGATGGAAGAATTGTGTCCACTGGTCTGAAGGCACAGCAGGACTAGGACTTCCATGTGTCCTGGTAGTAATGATTCAATTAATGTACTATCCAGTCTTATTTTAGCAGAGCTAGAGAGATTTGAACAGCTGAGACTAAGCAGTGCAACACACTACCAGGCAAAGAGCCTGGCTCCTACAATGTGTGTCAGACTTGCTCAGTTTAGTTGTCTACTAGACAGATGTCTGCATCAGAGCTAGTTATCGAGGATCCCTTAGTCAACGTGGATAAAAAAACAACCACATCATAAAATATCCAGCTAGTGCAGTAAGGTGGATAGAAAAGGTGAGTATCATTAATTTCAGTAGCAGGATAGTGTACTCAGGAAACTTCTAAGGCACAACTTAAAGTGAATGTTGAACTTCTTGGAAAAACTGACTCCATTTATTCTATAATGAAATAAGTAATTGAAGCCTAACTCCAGGAGTTGGTCAGAACTGGAATGTAAAAAAGTAACCATAAAACCAAGGGAGTCTCAGTAGGGCTTTTGTTTTGTTTTTCATAGACCTCTCTCAGTTGTGTTAGATGGGAAGCAATATATCGTAGTCAAAATATGTTTGAGAGACACTTCTGACAGATGACAATCCTCTGATAGCAGGTAATTGCTGCAAAGTTGATAAACAGATTCTTTCTTATATCCTGATTTAAACCCAGATAATTTTTGTCCACACCACATGGGGGATATTAGCTTTTGTTCACTTAATTAGTAGTTGGGGTTTGACTGTTTCTTGATGATATTAGTCAAGAACAGACATGGAGTAGTGCGTTTGGCTAAAACTAGTGTAGCTCCTGAAGTACTCCAAGGGCAGAGAGCCCACACATTTTCTGCGCAAGACTCTTTTTTTTATTCATGAATAATATAATTTCTTCCTGACTCTTTGATGACATGGTAGGGGAGTTGTTGTCTGATACAGAAAATACTTTATATTGTCTGTGTCTTTTCAGTTTGTAATGTATTACATCATAAAACCAGAAGTAGTATCGAAGCACTACGTGTTGGCAAATGTAAGGTGGTGCAATGATTTTCTTCTCAGTGAAGGCAACCGGCAATAAGAAATGAACAAGGTGGCTGTAGAAAAAAAAAAGGTAGGTTGTAGGAATATAAAAAAATAACAAAAGTGTTCATGGCCTTGAACAAAGGCATTGGACTGAAATGAATTAACATTCCACTTTAATCTGAGACAAGAAAAGAGCACCAGGTAACGGAGTATTTAGAGAAAGAAGATATTGAGTGAGAAGTATGGAAGTGGAACAGTACAGTACAGCATCAATAATCTGGAAATTATGTATAAAGATGAACTATTTCCTTTGACCAAGCAAGAAGCAGCTTTAGGCTTCATAGCCCCTACACACATTTCAAACCATTATTAGTAACACAGTGGGCAAATGGCAGAATAGAAATGGAGATATAGATTAAAACAATTATTACCTACTGCTGGTCTTCAGAAAATTGGAGGTGGCAACACACAATGATTTGACTTAAGGCAGCCAGAGTATTACCCTTTAATAAGTCTAACTTTGATCATCAGGTTGCTAAAGAAGAAGTGTTGGGGAAAAGAGGCATTTCTGGACTTCTGGAGGATAATGAAAGCAACAGCATTATATAGTGTGAACTTACCAAGTACAGATCTTGCAAGACAAACTTGATTATTGCTTTTCTGATAGAATTGCAAAATTATTGGGATAATTCAGAGTAGTAGCTATCACTTATTTGTATTTTAATAAAGCATTTGACAGAAGCTTTCAAAATTAATTCAGATTGGCCAGGGAATAAACATGTTCACAGGGACTGAAGTTATCTGAAGAACTGTTAACAAAAGATACGAAGAAGTGGCCCTTTGTAAGATTTGCGTGAGATATCTAGTGGATGCCTGGGTTTGCTCAAGTTTTAATTGTTAATGATTGCCCAGAAAGGAAGGAAAAATCAGCCTCTTAATGAAATTTACAGTGTGAGGGACTTGTTAACAATGGTAAGGACAGGGAAAATTTACAAGACCCTACCTAAAGAATTGAATAATGGGCAGGAAATAAGATTAACTTCTAAACGCACGCTAATTCTCCTGGGAAAAATAATTCACAAACTCAGTTACTCAGTAAAATGGGGAAAATTCAATAATACCAGTGGAAAATAGTCTAAAGGATTTAGCGGAGCAAAGCAAGTACATTTTGCAATCAGTTACAGTAGCAAAATGAGCTAGTACCATTACGGGATCACACTGTAATGAATAATGTCACCTAGAAAGGAGTTATAATCTTTGTCTACCGATTTTTGTTTGACTGCAATTGGATATGGTTTTTCATTCTCAGAAAGAATTTAGGAAATGGGAAAGAATTCAAGATGAGAAACAAAACAGGGTTTAGGGAGGTAGTATTTGATTGCTCTAATTAGGTATAGGTAAGGTAGTATATTTACTCAAACTCACTTGCAGAATCACAGGATGGTCAGGGTTGCAAGGGACCTCTGGAGATCATCTAGTCCAACCCCCTGCTACAGCAGGTTCACCTACAGCAGGTTGCACAGGGTAATGTCCAGGCAGGTTTTGAATGTCTCCAGGGAAGGAGACTCCACAGCCTCTCTGGGCAGCCTGTTCCAGTGCTCCATCACCCACAAATTAAAGAAGTTTTTCCTCATATTCAGATGGAACTTTCTGTGTTGCAGTTTGTGCCCATTGCTCCTTGTTCTGTCGCTGGGCACCACTGAAAAGAGCCTGGCCCCGTCCTCTTGACAGTTGCCCTTAAGATATTTGCATACATTGATAAGATCCCCGCTCAGTATTCTCTTCTCCAGGCTAAACAGCCCCAGCTCTCTCAGCCTTTCCTCATCAGGGAGATGTTCCAGTCCCCCCATCATCTTTGCAGCCTCCACTGGACCCTCTGCAGTAGTTCCCTGTCTCTCTTGAACTGGACCCAGCACTCCAGACGCAGCCTCACCAGGGCAGAGCAGAGGGGCAGGATCACCTCCCTCCACCTGCCGGCCACGCTCCCCCTAATGCCCCCCAGGATCCCACTGGCCTTCGTGGCCACACGGGCACACTGCTGGCTCATGGGCGGCGTGCTGTCCACCAGGGCTCCCAGGTCATTCTCCCCAGAGCTGCCTCCCAGCAGGTCAGCCCCCAGCCTGCGTTACCTCAATTTGTTAATAAAATGAAGTCCTTGACAAAGAGATTATGAAAATAAAAAGTGTCTGTGTGTTTATATGCACATTGGATAGGTATAACATAATTAAGAAAATCTTAAATGAAAGACCAGTGGCAGTCTATGAGTAACCTAAACACAGTAAAGGACAGGGTGTTTCTATGATTATGTCTGAAGACAGGAGAAGTCCTAATACCTATAAGAGTATTTGCAATGCCATCTTGAATTTTTTGGATCATTTATGTGCTTAGCGTTTGGATCCTTACATCAGCTGTGGTAATATGTGCCTTCAGAGGCAATAGGAATAGAAGAGCTGCCATAGTTTAGCTGTCTCAAATTTCCTAGAATGACCAGTGTGAATCCTCCATTAAGAGTAATGGGATGAAGTTAATTACAGGAACGCCAGACCCAGGTGAGCAGACTGCAAGTACCCTCTCAGTGTTTCCATTGACTCTCCACTCTGTAAAACTTTACAAAGACTGAATCAAAATCAACAGCAGGCCAGATTTACTGCCCTGACTGCATCTTTAAAATTTTCCAGCTGCTATCAGTTTGTATCTTTAGAAGATAATATCTGAAGAACACCTTCCCTCACTAGCTAAACAGTGTGTAGATTGACTTATGCTACTGGAAATCAATTGCAGCTACCTGCCAATAACAGAGTTGCAAAGACCTTGCTGTCCTTACTGGGAGCTGCAAGAAGCACATGGAACAGAAGGGTTTGGGCTTACTGTACCCCTGCCAGGGTCTGGAAATCAGCCCATGACCAATCTTAGCATAGTGATGGTCTGAAGGGATGGCTTTGGGGTGAGTAATTATTGATAAGAAAATACAAAGCGTATAATTTAATTTTAATTTATTCCATCTGTAGCTTTTTTGTGTGATTGCGACTATACCTTGCAAAACTCTTACATGACTCTAATTTCTAATCCTCAGACTCTCCCAGAAACAAATTATAGCAGTGCTCAGAAACTCACCCCATTGGTAATTGAAAGCTCTTTGGGCATCTTAAAAATGAGATTTTGATGCATAGATAAATCTAGCGACACATTACAATATTGCCCTCTGAAAGTGTGCAAGATATTCCTGGCTTGCTGCATATTACATAACATAGCCATTAAATGCAGATTATCTTTCAAAGGAGAGGCAGAGATTAATGAGTCAAACAAAAATGATGAATTAAATGAGCCCGATCAGACACACTTACAAAATTAGCTAGCAAAGAGTTCTATAGAAACAAGAAATATTAGAGCTAGATTGCTCAAACACAATTTTAAGAAGAGTGGCAATGCATATAAACATACATTATTACATTATAGTATTCTTGTTATATTCTTCTTTTTTTTTCTTCTGTCAGACACATAATGCAAAGAAATTGCAGGCATTACTCAGCAAATAGTACCTTGGGCAAGAAGAAGGGTGCCTGCCTTCTCCTAGATTGAGAACTGAGACTCAAACTGTTGGATTCTGAGCCTGCACTGGCTCTTTCTCTAGTGGGGGCTGGAGACTTCAGTGGGGCTCCATGTGAATCCGAAAGAGTCTTCCCTTGCAGTCAGGCTAGATCAGAGCTATAAATCAAAGCGACTGATTTGCTCTGTGTCTTTAGGCAAATCATTTATCCTTAGCAGAATGCAACTCATTTAGCTTTTGCATAATAACACTCCCCCCGAGGGATATTGGGAGCTCTGAGTATTGAAAGGTGGGAAAAAGTTCAGCGAGCCTTTGGTAATAGTTGTTTTGCGAATACAAAGTTGTCTTGCTTTTACATGCTATAATGGGCAGGAAGATGATGACTTGCCATTCTTAGCACTTGTTTCCTGCTCATATCTGCCAGCAGGTTTCCTTGTGTGTTGGCAAGGCTGTCACTGATGCAGTTGTTATCGAGCTATCACTAATATTGACCCTGGAACACAAGGTTAACACCTTCCCAACCACTTTATGTCCATGCAAAGTGTTGCGCAAAAAGAACACTTCCGATTCCACAGGGACGCATCTTGCCTTCAGAGCATTTAATGAGATCCCCAGACTTTCAAGGCATGTCTGCGGAGATCCCCCCCAGCACAGCTCACAGCCTGACCTGGAGCAGTGGTCTTTCTACCTCCCTTCTGTAATCAGCTTGTCAGCTTAAGGGCTGCACTGTTCAAAGGTGGCTGCTTGCTGGTACTCCTTTTTCTTCCTCAGGTACAAAATGTTCTCTTGTCCCAGACTTACCAGTTAACACAGTTAAAGTGGCAATCTGAACTCGTCTGTAGGTTGTTCTGTTTCAAAGCTAAAGAAGGGCTCATGTGCCTGAAATCTTAGATTTCCTCCAAATCTATCAGTAGGTTGAATAAAAGATGTATTTCTGCCTACCAGCTTTGTACAGCCTTCATGTGGACCATACTGGAACAATAACTGTACCTCTGCAAAAACTCACAAACAGTATATTCAGTGGAGACTGCCAAGATGCCTTGCTGACACTACTTTAATTACCATATCATCTGATAAATGACTGCATAGCTTAGTGAGATTCCTTTGGTGAGGGAGATCAAGACACTGGCTCCACCAGACTGAATACAACCTCTTCACTTAATTTATGTAAATCTCTGAAATCAGTCATATCCCCAGCATATGTTTCTGGAACTCCATCCATCACCGTCATGATGTCTTTATCAGTTGATGCTAATACTGCTGTTTCCAACTTGAAAGCTAAAAGAAAATGTGAAAATTGATGGATAGATGAATAGCTGCTACCATGGAGATTTCTTATAGCTGATGGATTTGGGGCTGACAGGTATGTGTTGAGTGTATTCAACAACATCCTGAGTGTGTTTGTAATTACATTCTCCATCATTATTTTTATAATAATTCAGTATTTAGCATCAACGTTCCAAAATATTGTTGTTAAAGAGCTGTGATCTATAACACTCTAACCAGAGATTGAACTGAGAGTAATATATTTTCTGAAAATGGGCAATAGAAATCACTAGAGAAAATGAAATGAATTCAGATGCTTGATCACTGGCAGAGGCACTGGCCTTGGAGAATGTAATTCTAGCAAAAAAGGAACATACAAGATCTATGTGTGGCTGTGCTGATGGCAGCCCTGTTTAATTAACTCAGATAGCCGACCTTCCTGGATGCCTTCTAATGTGAGGGATTTTCGTCATACTTTACAAAGAAGATGGAGAGGATGCTGAGAAATGTCTCTGGAAGAGTCAAAGGGGTCAAGGAAGAGCAAAAGCACTGCCACTGCAGTTCACATCTGCTGGCAGAGGGCTGGAAAAGGAGGTTTCAGCTCACAAGTGGGCTGTATCAGGGAAGAGCTCAATGCCCACCATCCTCAAGAGAGGCACAGCACAACTACCAGGCTGTGACCGCAGATGAAATCAAGGAACGGCTGCTTTAGGACTGCCATCCCTGAGTCCTCTGCTCCCTCTCTTCTCCCAGCAGCTCCTGCCACTGGGCTGTGCTGGTGGCTGGTGAGCCCTTGGCTGGGTGTGCAGACAGCCAAGCCAATGTCTTGCCTTGACACAGGGCTCTGTGTTGAGGTGGGCTGGCTGCTGGCTCTGTTTGTTCCCTGGCTTCCCAGCCTCGGGGCTGGACACACCCAGAGTTTGCCAAATATCTCAGTAAAAAGGTGGCCGAGGTCTATTTCTGCTGTGGAAATAGCAGGTAACTTTTTCTTCTGGTCCAGGTTAGCTAACAGTAGGGGTTTTTTGGGGGGGTTGGGTTTGTTTTTTTTTTTGATGCTTCCATCTGTTACAGTTTTTGACATTGCTGATTCCTAGGAGTTATTTGGTCCCTACAGCAACCTGAGAGATACATCACTGTCATCTGGGGAGATCCCTACGAAATCTTCGCATGTTTTCCTTTGAGAAAGATGGAGACAAAGAAATCCAATGGCAGAGCACCTCTTCCAAAGACTTCTGGTGCTCTGCTTCAAGTCAGTGTCTTGGCAAAGCAGCAATAATTTCAGCGGTTAGTGATCTCATGAGAAGAACAGCGCTGCCTGATCAGAGAAACACTTCAAAGCACTATCAAAATTATGATAATTCCTTCATTTAAGAACTCTTTCTGGCTTCCTATCAAAGTGTATGCCTACACTGTAGCCACACAAGTGTTATTATAGATAGCTTTAAGCTAACTATGTAGCTTTCATAATAGGACAAGTAAACTGATACTTTTCTGTATGCTGCCTCTGAACCGAGAAACTTCAGACGCTGCTTACAGGCAGTTCTCATGATGTTTACAATCTTTAGCTCATATCTCTGGTCTAGCTTCATACTATGGTCATTTTCAAGTTCTTAATTGAATCTTTCTTTTTCCAGAGCCTCCAGGGAAGATGCATGGCTAGAAATTACTCTCCTTGAGGCCTCACAAGCAAATGCCATCATTTGAGTGAAGGCTGCTTCTTCTGCAGGACACGGTCAAAACTATGTTCTTCTGGGGCTAATCTTCAATGACATTCACTCACCTTTTGTGAAACGCAGTAAAGCACTGGTCCAAATTTTCCTTTTGGAAGGTGAACTGAAAGCATTGGATATTTATAGCCTGAGCCAACTAACACCTGATGAAGGCCATGGGATCAAGTCCAGACTTTGGAAAGGACAGTGGATGCCATCTTGGCTGATGACTTACTGCCTCTTCAAATAATGGTGATACTGTGACTGTGGTAATTAATTGGCATTACCAGACAATTCACCAAAAGAATGTTATCTTTTTGCAAGAGTAATATTAGAATATGCAGTCATGAGCAGCACACACTATTGTCTTTTAAGGAAAGATGGCAAAATAGAAGTTTATATAGTCAGTTTTCTTACATTGTAAGCAGGCACATTTAGCAAAGGAAGATTGTCATTTTCTATCAAGTAACTTTGATCAAGACTAATTACTTTCCTTCAAACTCCTGTTTTTCTTCAGATCTCCATACTTCCTGTAAAAACCAAGCTTATAATTATATTCTTCCCTAGAGAAGGACTTTATGAAAACAAATCTTGAGCCTTGCAGCACTTCAGCATTATACTCTTACTTCCTATTATTAGTATAATTAAACAAGTCAATTTCACAAAGCCTATGGACACTTTTTTATTATACATTGCAGGCTCTCCAATAGTACATCCTGCAGAGTTATTTCCACAGGATCCTGTATTCTTTCTTCTTTCTTTGACCATATAACTCTGGGACTGTAAGAGAACAGTTTTCAAAGGGATTGTTCTCTGCTTACATTTTGTTGGGCAAAACAAGCATATTTTCAAAAGAGCTCTATAGGCATTGTCCTATTTCTTTTCCCATGAGGCTAATTGTAAATTTCTGTTTATTCTCTGGGAGCAGAGTTATACAAAGCTATACCATCTAAGTACATTTTTATGCATTAAACTTGGTGAATTTTGAGCAGCTTGCTCAATCGATATTTATTAAATGATCAGTCCTAACAATAAAGTGTAGTCAAAGTAAGTGGTAGGCCTAAACCGCAACATTTTTGATTACTAGAGATTTAATCAATTGAAGAAAACAGTGAGGCAAAATAATGAGTGATTGAAATACTGCACATGAATCATTTTAATAGCCTAATTAGGCTAAAAGTAGTAACACAGCCTTTCTCAAGCTTGTCTGCAACAAAATGCTACTGTGCTGAAACTCCAGAATCAAATTTCACATTCCCCATCACATGGTGCAGAAGAAAGCAAATGAGATAAATTACAGCCTGAAGTGCCAAAGGAAGGCACTTGCAGGATAAATATACCTACATATTGACAAAATACAGCACTACACATTTTTTTCATCTGCATCAACAATATGTACCATGGGAACAGAGAAGGGTGTAAGATGGCAGAATTAGATTTTAGTGTTCAAATACTTTAAGGAGTGACAGAATTTGTGCTGCAGTGTGCTATGTTTTGAGTGATCTGAGTCCTAATGGAGAAAGCACAAGCGCAGGTAACAGCAGTGGCAATATATCCCTCTATTGATAGGATAATAGAGGGGGAGGATGCAGTGTTCCAGAAGTTCAGATAGGAGTGTGAATGCATTGCAATTATTTATCAACCCATTTTCCTAATGAAATTAGTTACTTTGGCATACAAGGGTAAAAAGCACTCGAACAAAAGAAAAATGAAGGTTGAATTCTGGCATCTTGGCTCCCAGAAGGATGGTTGTCCACATCTTTTGTCCCTTCTACTTCACAGAAAACTATCTGTGGTTAAGGAAAACTGCAGTACCATCTCTTCAGAAATTGCCAGAGTTGTTCAATGCATGCACATATACAAATGAGAAGAAAAAAAATGATTCAAAATTACATCACATGAAGTGTATAGTGTTAAAATGTGGCATAGTGAGTCATTGGCTAAGACTGCATTAGCCAGCTCTGTGTGTGTGTGTTAGGAACAGCAGTTCTATACAGAGAAACTGGATATAGCACCAGGAATTTTATTTCAGAGTAGCTCAGGAGTGCTCCCATGGACTAAATGCCTGTTAGCTGCTGGAGTCCATCTCCTGGCTCAGTTTCCTCTGGAAGGAATCCAGTGCAACCTTTCCAGTATGGATCCCTAATGTGAATCAAAGTGCAATAAGGTCTGGGGGAACAACGGAGAATTCTCTTGGAAGGTATGCTCGTGAACTTTGTGTTAAGATGCACAAGTATTATTTCAAGTATTATTTATAGGCTGTTTGTTCAAATACTTTGAAAAAGTAAAGCCCTAAAGGTGTAATATTATTAGCTACTATAATAGAGTACAAAACCATTCTTTCACTGATCTTATTCATACTTAAAATAAAGGGTAATATAAAGTTATTTTTACATTTGAGGACCTAAATGTATACATGGTAAGTAATCACATAAAAAACCCTAAATATGCTAATGACATAAAAACCTTAAAACTGATTGTAATGTTATCTAAAGAGGAACTTCAATATCAAACTTTGATGTCTTAAATTTGATTTTTTGTTAGGACACTGCATTATGAAGTTGCTTAGGGCACTTAGAGTTTAGCACTATGCAAACAGACAATAAGAAAAGTATATTTAAATTAGTCATCTGGTGTTTTCATAGTTAATGGGGAGAAGCATGGTGCTGTTCATCTCATTGTAATGTGGATATCCAATTATGTCAGGTGGTCATATATTACCTACGTTGCCCATGCAACCCTAAATAATCAAAGGGTGCAGGCAAATGCATATAGGTAGGTGAAGGGCGATGAATATCAATCATAATATCTCAAGTGTACAGGATATTATTGAATCTTACCTTGATGCAGCATAAATAGATTTTATATATTCATTACTTCATGCAAGGATAATGGACTTCATGCTTTTTATGTCTGTGCCACAGCTTGTATATAAAAACTCTTTTGAAATTGGGTGGTATTAAACCAGTATGAAAACATTATGGAGGGCAGAAAAATCGCATTTATGTTCAAACTACTGCAATAGTGTTGATTTACCTAACTGGCAATAATTTAATTGCTAAAAACTTTTAATTATTCACAGTTTACAAATTAAACCTTAATGCCCATTTTCCCATTTTCCTTCGGTTAAGCACTTGAAATGAGACTTACAAAATGTCAATGATTTTTTATTTTAACTGCTGGTCATTTCAAGTAATAACATAAGTAGCGTTCATCTTTATTTTTGTATAGTTAGGAATAAGATTGTCTCTGTTCCTGAATCTTCAAGAATCAGTAATATACACACAAAAAAATTACCTGGATTTTATTTGTTTACTGCACAGAAAAAGTGTGTGCACTTCCCATGGCAGCCTTACTTTCTTCAATAACACTTGGCACATACATGAGGTACTGATCTTAATGGAATCTATTTACTCATTTAAGCCATGAATGCACTGGAAATTACATCAAACTTAGGACAGGACTCTGCATCAAGGTGAGACACTCAGCTTCTCTGTCCTTTTTTTCCTTACTAATAGCCTGGCTGATTCTTTCAAACAAATTAATGTCTCTGAGCCTCTGTCATTTCCCAGTCTTCCCTTGTCAGGTGTCTGCTTTGCTGTTGTTAGGGACTTCAGCTCCTGCTGAAGCTCATGCAGCTCCTACCGGGGTGGGAGCCAACTCTTGTGAGTGGCTTGCTGCTGACCTCGTACCATGCACAGCCTCTACACAGCAGTAGAGGCAAGCCAAGAAATTGCTGTCGGAGTTTATTGATGACCATCTTGTCTAAAGTTATCTCTTTCTAGTCTTTATAGCAGTGAAAAATCAGTCCTGATCATGTGATGGATATGAGATGCCAACCATGTGAAGAACTGTGTAATGCTCTGCACATGTTTATGTATTTATGTGTTTATTTACCGGTGCTATTATATCTCCTAACACGTGTCCCATGGTTAGGAGTCAGCAGAATCCCATGCTGCTGGCAGAGGAGCACACAGACCCCAAGCCAACATCCCAGTTCTTCCTCCCCTGATGTGACCTGGCTTGTGACTCCAGATCTCAGTGGTGTCCTTTCCTGAGCTGTGGCAGCTGTTACAGATGTCCCTCCAGAGTTCAGTCTGGATTTGCTCCTTCACTCTGTCTGGGTCAAAAGGTGGTCCTTCTTACCACCAGGAGCAATCTCCATGACTGATACTTCCCGGGATGAGGGCATAGACGAGACAAGGTCCCAAGCCCCTCCGGAGCTTTCTCAGGAAAGGATTCAGGAGGAAATAAGTGATGTCAAGGTCCAACGTGACATTTCCATGACTGCCAATTATTTTTTTTTTGTACAGATATTACCTCTGAGGATGATGACTCATTGTCTGAAGCTGCTGGTACCTGGGGGCCTTGCAGAAAATCCCCATCCTTCTTCAGAACAGACAGCCTCTGTGGTTGTTTTAAGATGCCTGTGCAGGAGATAACTCAGTTGAAAGTTCAGCCTGGTTTCCAAGAAACCTTCACATCCTGTATGATGCAGTACAGACATCTTCCACCTCTAGGCTACATCCACTCTGCTAAAAGGCATCTACTCTGGGGAATGGTGCCTAGCTCCCTGGCCAAATCATAACATATTTTGTATTCATTCACATCGTTCTGTAGACCAAGTTCATATCTTCTTTGGGCTCTGGGTAGCATGCTTATGGCCTCAGGAAATAATTGCTTGCTTGCTTTGTGCATTTTCCTCAGTTCAAAGAAAATGTCTGGAATAACGCGAGGGCTGTGTTACAGCCTGCCAGACAGCTCACATTTTCTTTTCTGTCATGTACTACCTGCCCTAGGGCATGGCAGGGAGATGCAGGATGGAGTTTGAGAGGTGCAAAACCTTTTGGGATAGTTTATGAGGGCTAAGGTAGCCAAAGGTGGCTGGTCATGTTTATGAAGTGTGGGCTGTATCCCAGCCTGGGTCCAGTTCCTGAGTCGCTTCACCTCAAAAGAGAGTTGAAGAGTGACTGAAGGCACATGGATACAGTTTGTCTAAGGTCAGGAGAGCAGTGCCTGGGAAGGAGCTGAGGAGCTAAATCGTCTGATAGCAAAGGCTTGTCCACAGTAAAGGCTGCCTAAAACAGATCTGTAATTTTTCTGGAGGAAAAACATGCACAAAAAAGCCGATAATTATGATAACAATTGAAATGGATGGTTCAGAAGTAAAACAGAAAGTTACAGCTGTAATGACAAACGATATCATCAGAGTAAGATAAATGGGATGAGCTTTTGTTTTGTTTTTAAGCAGGATAGCACGGCAATAAGATAATGTCTTTTCCATAACATTAAAATTATGCAAAATTATTTTATAAAGACTCCATCCACTTATTTTGGAAAAGAGTGCCATACTACAGACAATATCCTATATGTAGGTTTTGGCAAGAGGTTCTTTTTAGTCTGGTTATTTTTTTGGTTTTTTGTTGTTGTTTTTTTAAATACAATACTGTAGATTTTATGCACTGTAATTGTTTGCATTCTGAGAATATGGGATGTAATTGCACCACTGAACATGAAAGAGCCCACTGATGCATTTGTCCAGCTACAGTGCACATATTGCCTAGGGATGGGAGATAAATCTATTGTTTCTTTTCTGTATGATGCAATTAAATTTTCTTTTCTGTACAGTGCAAGTCACAACAGCTTGTCAGTCCTCACTGGAGGCTTTGGGAATTACTAGAATGTCAATATTTATTTACTCTTTTTCTACCAATATACAGCAAAGCTAAAGTCTCCTTGTATATAAGTGTGTATGTGTGTATGTCAAGCAAGCACTCTAGAGTGTATAAGGGATAATCAGCTATAGGGTTAAAAATTAATATAATTTCCAAAGAGAGCAAACACTGTAAATGAAATGTTTGTGCAAAAGATGAACTCGATCTCATTGTAAATGGAAAAAAAAATATTGGATATAAAAATATATAGAACAAGACAGTATCTTTCCCAAAGGATATGTGAAAGGGAAAGCAAGCAATACAGATTAGCCAGTGTTTGTAATTGTATTAGTGTGAGCATATAGTTCTTTATGTGTTAATGAGAGGATAAGAAGGATGCTCTTTGAGATATGGTCATGTTTTCCCTGTAGAATGAGGAATTATGACCGCAGCTCTTTAATCTGATACCCTCAGGAGGTGTGAGTTGAATCCCTCTTACATCAGAAAATCTTAGCATGAGTGGTGCTACAGTGGTAGCAGCAGGGGAAGAGATGAGGCAGTGAGAGGAGGGCTATGTGTTTAATTTTAATGAAATGATACATGTTGCATTAGACAAGATAGACCTGGTGGTAAAGTCCAATACAATTTTTAAAAGCTTTCCATACATTTTTGACACAGACTTTAACATTTAATGAAAATATTATGCTTGCTACAAGTTTCTATTGCATGGATTCAGTATATCTTTAGGGAGGGTAGAATTCTTATTAAAAATTATCATGTTAAAAGAAATTTAGAAAAAAAATAGAAAAAAAATTTAGAAAAAAGAAATTTAGACAGTTTCTGGGCTATCATTTGCTATTTTTTTATATATATCTTTTTTTAAGAAAAAGTATGATCAAACATATCTTTTCATATTTTCACTGGCTAGTGTTGAAACTGTCTCAGGGATCTCTTCATCAATGTCTTTGCGAATATGTTTTTTAAAGAGTCTTTGTACAAATTGCCTGATCCAGACCCCACTAAATAAACTGTCAAGAGTTCCACTGATCTTGCTGGCCTTTAGATTAGATCCCGAATGATCTTGGAAGAGTGCTGTAGTGTGAATGCCTCAAACCCTATTCTACACGGCTTATCTAGCCTACAGACATACAGCAGTATCACAGAGACTTACCATGGCAAGTGTCTGAGGAACAGTAGATTGGAGCAGTAAAATGAATAAATCAATGTGAAATTACCAGTTGAATGGTACACCTTGTCCCCAGCGAGTAGAAACTTTAAAAGGAGATGTTTAAAAAAGTGACTTATTAAAAACACTGTGGAGCGTGTGTGTGTGTATATATATATATATATATGACTCTCATGGTATGTGATTTGTGCTTACGTAACTCTCAAGTCTGCACAAATCCTCTGCACATTAGACTGAGACATCCCTATAATTTTAGACAAATTCTTTTTCTGAAACAACATATTTCTAACTAGTGTCTGACTACTCCCCTGTGGAAGCCAGGAGGCACAGATTAGTTACACAATCAGGGAAAGGGTGATATTTCATAGTCTTGTCTTTTAAAAGTATAGAAAAATTCTAAGAGAAGTTGTTTGAACCCTGAAACGGTAACAGAACTGATAATGACTTTGGCTTTGGGCATAAAAGCACTGTACATTACATAGCTACTGCACAGCAGCTCCTTGGGTTGGTGCTCACAAACCACACACCCCCCCCCCAACCCACCCCCCCCCCCCCCCATCAGTATGATGATGTTTGCCCTCTTCCATGTGTTCCCCTTTGGTTAACGGCATCCATGCAGGAAATTCCCACAGAGTTACCAGTACCTTGCGAGTTAACACATTTCCTATCCACGACAACATGCATCTTTCTTGGCCTGCAGTGTGTATACGTGGATGAGAGCTATCTGAAAGGGTTTAGGAAGCTGGGACTGTCTCTCCCCATTCCATTGCCAGCTCTCTGTGTTCCAGTCCTGGTAGCCCTGCACTTCTGTTAGGCATGCCAACTCCCTGCTTCCCCCTGGGCTAGCTCTATTGCCCTAATCTTTCAACCATATAAGTGACAGGACAAGCTCCGGTGGGCAGAAGCCAAGGAGCCAGAGAGTCACGAGTGCTGCCGTGCCCTTCCTTAGCCAAGCGGAAAGCCTGGAGTCCTGAACAGCGCTGTGTCTGACAGCACACAGCTGATGGTTACGCAGCCTCTTTGCCAGAAGTTGCTTTTGCCTGAAGCACCACCCGACTTGCCAAATCCCATTTTGACTGTTTCCTGGATCCTACCTTTTCAACTGCAGCAAGCTTTTTTGGTGAGGGCTGCAACAGACTTCAGAAACTGTAGTTCCCAGGGGCCAGCAGCAATATGGAGGGGAGAGAAGGAGAGGGATAGGAAGTGTCTGTAGATGACAACAGGTAAGATGGGTCATGAGTCAGTTTGCAAACCTCTCCTGTCCTTGCTGCTCAGCTATTCCCATCTTCGGATGAGATTCCACTTACATCTCAGACTTGAGCATCTTTCCCGGCTGATCTGACCCAGGGATGAGGACTGAAGAAGAAGGATGTGGCCACACAGTGCAAGTTATGGCCAGGATTTGGCTCTGGGAACACTTGGCCAAAGTGACTGTAAACACAGCTCTTCAGTGGTCACTGTGATATATAAATTGAGAAAAAGTGGAAAAAAGAGAGAATTAATTCATCGTACAGTGGAGCAGAAAACTCACATCTGTCCTTTATACAAGCCAGTACACCCCATTTATTAATGCTGTTCTCCGCACTGCCTGGTCTAGGCAATTAACTACCCCTGACTGGCTTCCCTAGTGTGAGGAAGGATAGAGAGTATGTTTATCATAGGAACATATTGATTTCTTTTTTAAAATTCTCAAGTAAATTGCATAATTTTCAATATGTTAGAGACTAGAAGATAAATGCCTCGTCACTTGCAATAATTAAGGGATGAACTTAATCCTCTAAATTCTGGGGCTGAAACACCCCTTAAACTGTAAACATGTGAAAGGCAATTCTAAGTAAATCCAAGATTTGGTTTCTTTAGTCTGCAAATTAAGGGCTAGGTTCACAACTCCAGGCATTTCTATACCCCGGAAAAATGCATTAAAAATTAGCCCTTCACACGTGCAAGCATTAATTGCATAAAAAGCATCAGATTTTCTGAGCATCAGATTTTCTGAGATAGACAACCACGTGCAGCATGCATCTGAGATTAAAATTCACTAGCCCTAAGGCACCTATTTGTAAAAAAGATATTTAGGTCATTTTAGTGCCCATTCTTTGTGCTTTGATGTGGAAAAATATTTAACACTAGCTTTTATATAAAGCTTATACCTTCAACTTGTTAACTCTCCTTCCTCCCTCCTCAAGTCTCTCAGTCATATCTCACCTCTGGTATAGTCTAAGCTGAAAGGAAAGAAAGGGTTCAAAATTAAGGGCTGACAAAATTTTCAAAGCAAACGGCTGTACTCAGTACACAGAAAACTGGATGATTAAGATGCGTTGTCACCTCCAACATTTTAGAAAGATTTGGCCTGTTTACTCGTAGCCTCCTTACTCAAATTTTATTTTACCCTGACGTTTTCCACTTTGAACAGACGGTGAATCAACCTTCCTGGTATAAGGCTGGCTGGGTTTTTTGAAAAGGATTTAAAATAATAAATAAAAGGATGGATAAAGTGCATCATCATGGAGAGGCTGTATGAGCAAATACAAAGCACAGAGCATGGCTAAGATTAAATGTAGAGAAGTGGAAGCTGCATCTGTCAGGAGCAAGGTAAAACGTAGCACGTTCTTGCATACTGAGGGCCGGACTCTGCCAGTCGTCCTGACGCGGCACATTGCCTTACCCTGCAGGTTGCTGCTGGAGGCAGGAGTCAGAGGCTTGCCAGCAGCTGTAAGATGGCAGGGCGCTTCTGCCAAGCTGGGGGAGCAGGGACAGCTCTGCAGCACTGATCCATGCAGGAACAGACAAGTTGCAGCATGCTTGTCCAAACCTTTTGGCTTTAATCAGGTACGGATGGCCATTCTTTTCTCCAGAACTACTCTGGGGCTTGCAACGGCAAGCTCAGGAAATCTGAATTCCAAATGTCATTTGAAGGAGCCTCATATGAAAAAAAGGTAATTTAGGATCAAAGCCAGCAGGAAGTGTTGCTGTAGAGGCTGAGAGCAGTAGTCCAAAGAATAAGGGCAGGCTGATGGAAATGGAAATAGCAGTAAAAAAATGGAGGCAATAGCAACAAAATCAAAAAACAAGTGGAGAGCCATAAAGCAAATACTAGGCCAACAAATGAGAACACCTGATTACAAAATATCACGAAGAAATGACCTCTGAGGAAAATGTCATGAAGATGTAAAACAGAGGAAAATTAACAGAGGGGAAGAACTGGCTAAACCAAATGCAAAAGAGAAGCAGAAAACTCAGACATGGAAATGACCATATCTAGAAATAGAAAAAAATGCAATTAATGCCAGAGAGCGAAAGCTGGGTGTATATTTAAGAAGCTCACTAGTGGTGTGTGGAAGCACCGGTGGTTCCTGGTACCAGGGAGCCTCTGCAGGGTCCGGGCACTGCGATGCTCCCAGCCACGGCCCTTGCTGCACCCAGGAGATGCACCGACCCTGTGTGTTTTCCAGGCAGCTCCTGCTGGCTAAGCTCTATGAAATCTGGCTGTAGTTTAAAGCCATAGATAGCACTGTTAGCCATCCACTGGGTTGGATGTTTCAACTGGCAGAGAACTACTGGCAATGAATCAAGCAGTCAGTGAATGAAAAATAAGTGCAGCCAGACGTTTGATAACAAAAGTATTGTCAGAGAAAATCTCCAGCTCATTGAGAGCTGTCTGTTGTTGTGCTCAAGGTGTCTGTATGCTTCGGGACCTGGGCAGAAAGCAGAACACAAGCCACACTGCTTCACTAAAGTGTAAACACACCATGGGTTTTAATCTGTTTCAACAAACTGCTTTTTTTGGAAAATTTTCAACGATCCACAGGAAATGTTGGTGAAAAACCAGAACTGGATGCTATCAAACAAAGGACACTTCTCTGAGCAAGGCAAGGGGTAAATATCTGTTCTGCTTAACTCTGGAAGTGATGTGGCTTAGGGTTGTTCCTTCTCAGGTGGGCACCCTTACCACTGGGTTGAGAATTCACACTCAGGGCAGAAAATTTCTGATGGATCCAGCTCTGGCAGTTTAAGAAGCTGCTGCCCGCAGTTGTCTGCTCTGTCTCTCTGCCAAAGGTTGCTGGTATTAAGATGTCAAGTTACAAACTCCAGTGGCCAAGGTATGGGTTCATTTTAATCAAGTCTGATTTGTAATCCCTGGTGAAGTGTCAAGTTAAGCAGTGATTAAGATGGTCTTAAAGCACCTCAGCTATTAGCTTCATTGCAAGTGAGGCAGAGCTTTCACATAGTTCTTGACCCAGTGCATATTATAAATAATTTAAATCTATATAAAATGGAATAGCACCAACAGAAGATACTGAATAATCTTTGAAAATAGTCACCCTGAAAGTGACTCACATGAGGATCTCATAGGATGCAAACTATACTCATAGGGCACTCCCATAAATATATGACAGCCTTGTACAAATCTCTGCGTAAACCTAGTATAACCAAGAACTCAAACTCACATTTTTCACATCTGCATTGTGACTTAGTGGTTATCAGCTGTATCAGTATCATTAACAATTAAAAAAAAAATAATTCTCAGGTTCTTCCTGATAATTCAGGGCATGAGAAAATGTTTAAAATGATAGAAAGATCCCCAGCATGTAAACACATGATTGTTTCAGGACTGGGCTGGTATCTTATTATAAATAACCATCCTACTGACAATCAAACTGATTTTGTAGTGCATCTGTTTTGCTCTTCATTCTTAAAAATGAATATTGCAGAAAAACTTTACATCTTCTGATTAATGTTACTTCCCCTCCTTTGTTTTTTGTGCTTTGCTTCTTATATTCTTTTACGCTTCTCTTTTTTTCTTTTGCCATCAGTCCCTTTCTTCTTTCCAGTCATTTTTCTTCTTTCTGTTCTCTTTTCAGGAGCATTTCTTTCTTCTTTGCAGTGACTCCCTTTTCATCACAAGAGAAATCTGGAAGAAAAATCGTTGAGGAGTGTTTTCTCTGCCTCAGTAGTGGAAAGTTGCTGACATCGCAGCCAATCTCTCAAAGGGACAGGGTGGGCTCCTGAGGGGCATACACTGACTATACCAGCTCTGCTTTTATTTGCTGTTGTCATGTTACATGCTTTTTCCAGGCAGCCCTGGTGTTAAGATTCATCTTTCCCTTTCCTGCATATCCTCTATAGCTCTGCTTTGTCTCCTTGTACAGACATATACAAAATGCCTCTCCTTCAGATTGTCCCCCTACATCACCCTTTAGATTTTCTTCCAGGTGCGATGTGAGGGCCTCCTCCAGCTGGGAGCTTTCACCTCTGGACTTGTATCTGGTGGTATGGATGCACAGAGAAGACAACTGACAGGATAATTGCCCGATTCAGGCATGGATGAATCCACAGATGGACTATTCCATCTGAGCGTTCATTCTTTAAATGAACAAAATATAAACTAAACAATTGTTACTTTAGAGTGAATCCAAAGAAAAATACAGAAGATTCAGAACATGGAACTGGGATGCAAGAGGAGGAGAAATACATTCACTGTGTCTTAGAGAATAAATGACAAATAATAAACTTCTTTGTACTTGTCCACACAAATGTATCTAAACAAGAGGAAGAAGTTGTGGTAAAGACCTAAAATAGGTTCAACAGTTACAGAATAGCTTTTGTGAGATTTCCTGAGTTAAACAGCATCTAAGGGTTTGTCTTTTTTTTTTTTTTTCCCTCTTTTGTCTACATTTGTTTAATTCTTGTATTTAATCTTTGTATTAAGAGCAGCTGGAGGGAAAAATAAAATATTGCCATGGCAAAAGTACATAAACTCAAATCAATTTAAGGACCAGTAGGTTTTTTCTTTTTCTGGCTTTAAATATTTCAGCATTAATTCAAAGTGTATGCAGTACTGTAGCTGCCCGTGGCAACTACATGTTCTTGCAATCACAAGACTGTGAAACACAGATCAATATCACGGAGGAGCTGTAATCAACATACAGATTAATGAACAGGATTGTATCCACCAGGGAACAGTAGAAGAAAGACTATTTGTGCAGTTTAATTGCTGAGTTGCTACTAAATCTCAGCTTTCTATCAATCTCTCTCCATTATAACTATTGATACATAGCAGACATTAGGAAGAAAACAATAACATAGTAATTCAGAACTGCTGAGGTTTGAGCGATCTGGGGACCTTCATGTAAAAAAAGTCAGGATTATTTTGTACCTTTGAACCTGTGAAAAGACCCAAGACATTATTCCCAATTCTTTCCTTGAGTGGGATCTTCTGGTAATCCTTTTGCTCAGTAGTACTAGCAAAACTAATAGTTAAGAAAAACCTTCCTGGAGGAATTTTAAGTCTGCCTGTTTCAATGTGCTGTTGAATGAAAGTTTCAGCTTTTCAATTATTCGATTAAGTTAAGTGCTATAGAAAATTAGTGGTGGAAATAACCTCTAGGTATGCATTATTTAGCTTAGCTACCTGTAGTGGAAGCTTGTTGGTTCCACCAGTCTGTCTTTTTAATGCTTTCTTTGGAGCTTTCTATAGACATATGCTTCAGCAGTTACTGAAGAAGCTGTTCTTCACTTTCATAGGCCACACTTGTGGGACACTTTCTCACAATGCTGATAGTCAAATTTCCTGCTGCTTCAAATAATTTCTGTTCTTCCCCATCCTTATTCATATCCTTCAGGTTTTTGAATCTTGTTCCTTTGTAGTTATGCCCATTCATGTGGATACCTTATTAAAACCTCTCTCTCTTCCCCTTTTTTTTTTTTTTTTGACAAAGCTGAGTACCTTGCTTTCTCCTACTGGCATTACAGCACTGTTAGCAAATTCCTTTCCATCCCTGTACCATTTTTTCTCTTCAGCTAATCCCTGTAGAATCATGATTGTTAATTATACCTCTCAAAATTCTTCCCTAGCATGTGGAGGAAAGCTAAAACCCCAGGACGTGATCCCTTAGCTTATTCAACAGAAAATTGCACTGACTTTCTGATGGCCATTATTACTTATTACAAACTCATCTCCAGTTGACCGTTTACATAGCTTTTTCTCAGCTGTCAGATAGTTTATTGTTTTGTTTTGGGTTTTTTTAACACATTGCTTTCCAATCCTCTTTTGTATTAAATGTCAGTATTTTTATTGATCATTACCAGAGAAAAACACAGATTCTGGCTGGCCCAATTTAACTGAATTTTGGCACCTGTAAGGTGGCTGTGTGTGAGACGTATATTTAGGTTGACTATGATTTTACTGTTTCTAACTGTCATTCCGCCCGTTCTGTATGACCCAGCATTTGAGAACCACATGTGGAATTTCTGCTAGCTCATCTTGTCTGCTCTGTTCTTCTGGCTTCATAGATAGCTGATCAAATGCACACAGCTTTTGCTCATTGTGCATTATATTACGCTGTAAAGCACCCCAATGTAATTTTCCTAAAATTTATATTGAAAGTACAGGTCAATATGAAACTTTTATTGAATCTTTAAAAAGCGTCATCTGCCATCTTTCCTTCTTCCCCCTTGGGTGTCTTAAGTCCTGTTGACGTAAGAGGATACGTTCTTTTGTATGATGTAAAAGCTAATGTAAGAGGATGCTTTTCCTCCTTCCATAGGGACTGTAACTGGCTTTCTTCCTGGCACTATTTCTTCATCAATAAATGAACACTTATCAATATGTCTATTCCTTTGCTAACAGGCTGAAGATTATCCTGAGAAGATCCAGGTTTTAGTTTCCCTTTCAAGGTCAGTTGGATCACCTGAGAGTCTCTCCTACCTCTCTCCAGTCAGAGATTTACATACAATGAGTGGAAATTCCCCAGCACTCTCCAAACCATCCTTTGACCTTATCACAACTCCTGTCCCGGCACCCGCAAGGCAACAAGCCATCCTGCTCTCTCTAACTGGGTCACAGATGGCCCAAGCCACATTCTTCACTTACTCACTGAAGGAACATCCATGAGATAAATTAGAACAGATGTACAGCAACTTTTTCTTTTGGCATTTACACCACCCTCTAGTCTAATTAATCCTGACATTGTGACCATCATAATATGAACTGCATCAAAGGAATGAAATAGCAGATTGTCCTCTCAATGGCAAATATGCTTATTTTCCCTTCCAGTGAAACACGCTTTTTCTGCCCTCCGTGCTGTGATAGAAGTTCTTATTTTCTCTTCTATCTCTAAATTTATAATGAGACAAAACATGAAGCCCTTACACTGATTGTTTAAATTCCCGTGAAGGTAAAGCAGATACATTTAAGAACAGTCTACTTTCACACAACTCTTCTGACACAGAATTCCATATCACATTTGTTTTTCTGGTAATAAGGTACCGTGCTAACAATTTTGGGTACCTGTTAATAATATATGTGATCATTATACATATTTTATACTAAAGGCTGTCTTAAAAGCTACATCTTTATAGGTAATAACCAGCTTATAAAACCACCTCCTTGAATTATTTATACTTATTTGGAAAAACAAAATCAACTATCTTTTTATAAGGTCAGGTTCCAAACAAGAGCCATTAATAATCAGTTACATATCTTGGGACTAAGATGGCTTAATATTTCTTTTTTAATCACATAGGAAAGACAGTTTGCTGCAATATAACTAACCAAGCAAGACTTGTCTATAAAGCATTCTAATGTGACTTCATAGGTTAATAGAAAATTTACTAAAAGGAAAACATCTGAGAATGCTTTCACATATAGAGATAAAAGGAAAGGGAAAAATAGTAAGTTCTGCAAAATCTCATCTCTTTCTGTGAAAAATTTTAAAATAACAAGTACTGACAAAAATGTTATTTTGAAAAGTTTAGAAAACTCTATCAACATTTTCTGTCAGGGGTGATCATGAACATCATCAGACTGAAAAAGAAATAAGAAATCTGTCATAAATCCATCCCCATAGTGAGAACCACATGGGCAGAAGTCTTGCCTAAATAGACAACACCAGATATAATAGCTCTGATTCCAAATTGTCTTAGACTTTTTGCTACTGCCTGTGAAAACAGTGTAAAATTCTATTGGTAGTTTATGGCATTTTCACAGAGTCTGTGCCAAGTATTCTTTATTACTGTTCATATCGTCCATCCCACAAGAAGTGGGAATCTTCCTTGGATAGTTCCTTGAGACCAGTCTAATCTCCAACAACCTTCAGGCTACCTGCAGGATCAAAGTATCCAGGGTTTTTGCTTTTGGTTGTATCTGGAATGGACAGTACAACAAGTTGCATCAAGGGAAAAATGCCATGGGAACCACGTGGGAGCAGCTTTGTGTGATTCCAGGCCTGTCCTTTCCCTACTACCTTGGCGCTGCCTTTTGAGGAACCTTGGAGACAGGAGCAGCCACAGACATAGCTGACAATTCCTGTGTGAAAGAGGGAAGGAGGTATTCATGGGAATACTGACATTTAGCACCTTTTGTCAATAGTGGTTTTACAGTACTATCATACTTGAAGTACAGGAAATAGCAGTGATCTCTTTCTGTTTCCTCACTGAGTGATTCCCAAATCCACAAACAGCTTTCCATATAAATTCATTGTCTCCTGAGAAAATGCTCCCATGAAAACATGTAAAAAGAAATTCTCCATTGGCTTCCATTTCAATGCCAAAGTTACCTCCCTTCTGGCATAATTTTAGTGTTACTTCCTTTATGTCACTGGACATAATCTACATGGACAATAAAAATATGAAAATAATATTGGGAAATTGATTTATATTCAGAAAATAAAACTCACAGCATCTTAATTTCCCTAACTGAGTATTTTTTTTGTCTTTTCCATTTTCTGTAATTGTGCCCTACATTTATGCCTCAGAAAGCTGGAAGGTCAGCTGCACGTTGCCGTGTACTAGGACCCTCCACTTCTGTAACTAAAGCTGCTTCTATGAATATTTGCATGCATTGCTTTGGGGAGGTCATAAACATCTGTGAACCCAGTATTCAAGAGACAGGTGAAAAGAATAATGTTGAATGGATTTTTGAACATACATTTCTCCATGTTACTGCCCATCCATGTCCCAGTTCTCTAACAGTTGTGTCTGCATTTGTGTACTGTGTTTTTCCAGTGCACATGAGTGCACATGCTAGGCTGAATGCATGCTTGGATAGCTAATACTGTATTTCTTCCATAACTACTTGCTTTGTATTATGTCAAACAGATAGCAAGAAACAATTGCTTCTGCTGCTCACCTTCATTGTTATTGTAAAAAAAAAAGTAAATAAGAGGAATATTCACATAGATGGATCCTCAGTGTTATTTCCTTTTGTGTTTGATTTTGTTCTCGGCTGGGGTGGGTGCAACCTTTTAACAAGCGACAGGTATTAATGAAACTACTATTGCAGGGAAATCGTAGTCTGTGAAGCAAACTGCTGCCTCCCAATCAGAGGAGGAAGAAAGCCCCCAGTGCTCTGGCCTTTTGGCTGCAGTCTTGCTGGAAATCTGGCTGGAAATAGATTGTTGCTGTCATTCATACAAGAGCTGTGAAAAAACTTGGAGATAAGACTTTGATCACACTATAAGGGCAAGTTGGACCAGATCTAACCCTTACTAATGGTCATCAGATCTTTCCAATCAGCTTCTGCTGAGTGCTGTGCAAGTTTCTGATCTCTTTTCAGTCAATAATTTAAAGCTTCACCAAGAATCTTCTGGCTCTTGTTAGTGATTGTGGAAATACCAGCAGAAGTTTTTGCTGGACGTCTTTAGGAATAGAGAAGAGAAAGCACTGACATTTTAATACTACCTGATACTTTTGAAAAATTCACTGTGGTGAACCAAGAGGGTTAATTTGGGCAAACATCTGGAAAAAAACAACACTCTGGGCTGGGGGTGGGGTGTGGTGGGGGAAGCAGCTGCTAACTAGGACTTTTCATTTTCATGTGTTTTCTTCTTTGTGTAGTTATTTTTCGATTTTAATGTTTTGTTAAAATAATGCCCTTTAGAGCCTAACTGGCTAACTGTGCACCATCTATCATGTGTTCAACTATCCCATTGGATGGAATCACTTTTGCAACTCTTGCTTGAGGACACTACCAGTGCCCTGGGCCAGCAAAATGCAAGAATTCACATTTGTAACCTTCCTATTTCTTCTTCGCTTCTTCTGCTGTGCTGTCTTTCAAGCCCTCCTGATACATCAAATGAATATTCCATTCTTTTCACTCTATACATTTTGTGGTGGTGGAAAACTTATAACTAGTGTTTGGTAGCCTACTGGTTTGTAAGAGAAGCTTGTTAAAGTAAAATGTTGGCAAAGGAACAAAACCAGCCGTTAATGTTAAGTAGTCTCTACTCCAAACCAGAAAACACTTTAGGTATTTAAATATCCATCTTTTCATAGAAACACAGCTTTTTTTTTAACTCCAGTATTGTGCAGTTTGCAATAGGAATGTTCCCTAGGTATTAGTCAAGGAGTGACCTGTTAAACTGTAAGTGAATCATGTTGAAAGAAAAACAAAGGGGGGTGTAAAGAAAGCATTGGGGTTGCAGGTTAGCAGGTACGAAACCTCTTTTCTGTTGCTGTAAGTGAGTGTTTGAAAGAAAGACTATTGGCCACAAGACATTTTGGATCAGTTCACCTTAGCCAAGAAATAGGTTTTTTACAATTCATCCTAATAACAGTGGGTAAGGGACCTCTATAAAGTCTACAAATATGACAATGCTGAGCTCACTCTGAGAAAATAGTAAGCTTGGTTGATAGAGGTAAGTAATTGCTCAATTCTAATAGAATTATAAGGCCTTTAACTTAGCACTGCACAATATTCTGATTAAAAATGAACACTTTATATTGTCACTCATATGTTAAATAGATTAAGAATTCACTAACTAGCAAATCCCAAAAAGCAACTGTCAAAGGGAATCATGGATCAAAGGGTTTTCAAGGGGTAGTGATGGTTTTCAGATGAGGCTGGATGCTGTTCAGTATTATCTTCAGTGATCTTAAAATATATTTATGAACAGAGTTGCTACAATGCATGGATGAGACACTTTATAGACAGATAATGATGAGAATTAAATGTCTCCCCAGGGCAATTTGGATTACCTAGTAAATTTGGCTTATTCATGTGGGATGTATTTCAGTATAGCTGAATACTAAGCCAAAAATCTCAGAACTGTGAATGCAGAGCATCTGTACAGATCAGGAGACTGCCTCTTGGAAAGCCGTGTCTCAGAAACCATGGAGGCACTCCAGGGGAGATCTGATTTGACACAAAATTTCAGGTGGTGCAGTGTAAAACTAGAGAATGACTCAGGGTGTGTAAAGTGAGGAGAAGCCACATGATTCGTAACTTTGACAGCCTTTATAGGCTTCTTCGCCCATGTATGAGATTTAGGCACCAATGTGTTGCTGAAAATGGTTGTCTTGCTGTCAGTTAACCTGGAATGTGAAGTGTCACCTCTGACAGTGGTTTGCACATAGTCACGCAGTCAAACTCACATCTGCAATTCCTGGTAAGATCATGAAATTGGACAATCCTTGTGTCACTATCTGCAAGGCCTTATTTGGTAGGCATCTTCAGAGCTGGATCAGACCTTGCATAAGCAATAGAGATGGGACCCTGCGATTAGCAGCCTGTTTAACCCCATAGCTGGAATATTCAGGTGAGCAGCAGGAGATTGTTTGAAAGCTGAGACCAAATCTCTCACTTCCAAGGGCAAGATCTCTTTTGCAATTTTCTTGGATGACACTATTGCAGTTGCATGAAATAGTTAAATACAGTTTTGGCCTGAGAGAGGAGCAGAAAAGGGTGAATCTGCCTTTAAAACTTACAGGCTAGGACAGCTGGTTGGGCTACAAAAACCCAGCTGCAGATCCTTGCTCTAAATCAGGAGCAACAGAGATTTGTGACTATGTCCTTCACTTTCCAGGTGAGTGTTCTTGTCATTGACCTATTGGTTATATGAAGCAGCTTTTTGTTCCTTTATGAAAGTATTTGTAGTTAAATCATGAACACAAGAGTACAGTGAGCCTTCTTTGCCAACATTTGCTGTGCAGATGCTGCCTGTTTTCAGGTGGAGCACACTCAGTGTGTATACACTGCATTTAGGAAAAACAGTGAAAGTAGTACACAAACCCCGGCTTAACCATAGTCTCGAGGTATGCATGACTAACAGAGCAGGTAGGCTTTCAAGCTGTGTCCTTTCTCACCGAGATGGGCAATTGCCCATTGCCCTGTTTTTTCTGACCCCTTGCCAAGGAACACAGCTCATACCTTTTTTAATGACATAATGACTTTGCAACTGTGATGCTTCTTTGTTCCATTGCTCTACCCTTTGATATTCTCTTCTGTGTAGATATGAGACTGTCCAGGAGAAAAACTCTTACCATGTGTGCATAAAAAACCTAACCTGACATGACCTTATTGGAAATAGCAATAAATTAAGGTGATGCATTTCTTCCCTTTTTATTTTGCTCCAGAGTTTAATCATCCTCATTTTTAGCTGTTAGCTCTGCAAGTAGTAGAAACAAGATCTTGTGTTCCTATGGATTTATGTCTTTAATTCAGATTCTCCAGTGTCTAGTAGCATGTTAGCTGTAATGGAAGCTTTTCCTTACAGCTGGAGCATGCATAACAGCTCATCCAGTAGGATTCCTTGGTGTCTAATGGGAGCTGAGTGTGTGTCCTTCCCTTGCTGGGGAGAATCTACACAGTCTTTCTCCTCTAGCTGCTTATTTTCTGGCATCTTGCAGAGACTTAGTAATTTCTGAGACTGTACTTCTGAGATAATAAATCTACTTCTGTGGCAGACATGGTTGCAATTTATCAAGAGGCTCATGCACAAGCAGGTAGAGACAGACAGACAAGAGAGACGCAAACACAATTCCCTTTTTTTGGAAGCTGAATGAAAAAATACATGTAGAAGTTTTAAATGTTAAATTTGTTTATTTTCAGCCCCCATATGTTTTTTCTTGGTCTACATTTTCTGCAGATTATAATGGTGTTTGGAACTTACTTTCCTCCTGTTGAGGCATTTCCATACTATAATCAAGTTCCAGCTCCTGTTTCTTTTGACAGACTCAACAAATTGTATCCTTTAAATCTGTCACTGCAAGGTATTTGTATTCCAGACCTGAGATCAACCCTATAGTTCTTTTCTAAATATTTTCCATATCTTTTAGTATCCTTTTCAGAAAATGCTTACCAAACATGCATGCACTATTCTAATATCAGCCTTCCCTTGTTTTGTAGGTTTATGTTCAGCTTTGACCAGGCATAAAGTATGTTCAAAAACTCAGAAAAAGAAATCTGAATATTTAGTAGCTTTTGCAGTATTTTTTCAGGCTTCTAGCATAGCCATAGCTCTGATAAATAAGCTACAATTGCTGGTTTCAGCAGCCACTAAAGGTTTCAAGTGCCTGATGCCTCATAGAGCACTGCTAGTTGTAAATTGTTTAAAATGGACAAAATGTAATAATTTAACGGATGGTTAAAAAACCCCTGCATTTAGAAAAATGGGATAAGTGCTCTGCTCCCCACTTTATAAAACAACAACTAAACCTTCTTATTACCTTAAATGAAAAGATGAAAAATCTGAGCTTTAGAGGTGGAACAACATGTTACAAGCTCATTACATGACTGTGATGTGCCAATCCCTCCCAGCTGCTGCATGACCCTGCGTTATACTGTATTTTAACAAATACTTTTCTGAGTCCTGGAAATACTGCACCACATCTTTGGACATGCCTTTCATAATGTCCCAGAAGGATGTTCTCATTACAATATAGTGCACATCTTGTTAACATGTGCATTTTATAGCTGTTTATAACCTCTTTATCTATGTCTGGGGATTAACACTGTAGTTTTCCTCATCAGTTCTTCTGCTTGCTTGTTGTACGGGTTTTTATTGCTGCACATCAGATTTCAAACTTATTTTAGATTTGTCTTTTTTCCTCGTGTTGATGGGTGATTACTACAGGATGTAAGCCTAATTTAAGTTGGCTCTTTGAGCAGCTGTTTAGACCAGCTGACCTCCAGATGTCCATTTGAAAGTGTGATTCTTCACAAAAGAAAATGGAACCAAATCTTGAACACCCTGGAAAATAATTTATTAGAAAATGTATTTTAATGCTTTTGTGTAAACTGGAAAATTTCTGACAGAAAAGCAAGGGATGGCAGAAGGTTCCTCCTCTTGTGACTCTGGGTCTCAGTTGTCATGTTGGGATTTATTTTACCTTCTGTAGGGAAGTCCAGATGCAGTTACATGAGGTAAAACAAATGAGGACTCTCCTTGCTGTAAAACGTTCAGTGTCTCTTTACTGCACGAGAACCAGTGTAAGCTGGTGGACATCTCCACAGCAGCTCAAGGTGTAGAGACTGAATTATGGAAGGCAACCATTCTCAGCCTTCTAGCAGCCAAGATCTGACAGTCTCTCAAAGTAGGAAGAACTTTTAAATAAAAATTGTTCATTTCTTCCATAAGAAGTTACTGGTTTCATTTAAAACATTGAAAAATTTCAGTATTTATTTAGTGTAATTTTTATTATTTAGTCCTATTTTTCTTTAGATAGCAAAAAAGATGTTGTGGACACTGTTCTCAACCAATTAAATCTGTGTTATTCCTGTTACTTCAGCAGACTGATTTTGATTTACACCAGAAGGGTGTCTGACAAACTGAGAAGAGAGCACTCTTCCTTTCCTCTGAAAAGCATGTTTATGTAGTTGTGAATCATGATTTTTTTACAGAAGGAAATGGTGCACTAAATAACTCTGATAACTCTGATACCAGAGCTGGACTTTAGTGCAGCATCGTGTGTCTTTTCTGTTATTTCTACTGACATTGACTTCTATGGTTCTGATTTAAGGCGGCATTTTCATTAACAATTCTTTAATATTCTTGGCTAGAATTTATGTAATTAAAAAATGTAAGTACATTTTTAAAAGAGAAGATTTATTTTAAAGCAGTCTGATTTATTTATTCACACATAATTATTATACATTTATTACCTTTATGGTTTCCTTTCTTTGAATAGGTCTCACACTGAACTTGAAGGACACTTTCTGACACTTCATGGTACAAACCTGTACAAGTGAAATTTTATGTAACGAGAAAATTATTTCCTCCTTTAGAAGTATTTCTGGGAAGCATAGCACTAGTGTATCAATTCAGTTGAGGGAAAAGGACTGCTGCTGTTGTGACCCTATATTTATCACGTCCAAGGTAGTCTCACACGTCTTCTGACAGTGGGAAACCAGAAAAAGTTATATCACCTAGAAGTTGATTCAGGGCCAAAGTTGGTGCCTTGAGGTTTTTCAAAAAGCATTTACACATCAAAATAATTTTAATAGAATTTGAATCACAAATTCCAATATAGTTATTTCTGGACATAGGTGGGTAACCGGGGAAGTCTTAAGCAGTTCTGGTCCTTCTGCAGGGCCTTATAGAAACAGGTTTCAGTAATCAAGCCTTGACTGAAGCAGATGAGATCTGGCCGTAAGTGTTTAGAAATACTTGGCCAAGGAGCACTCAGTACTAAACCTGACTGTGTTATCTTGGACTTCAGAAACACACTGACCCTCAGCAGGTTTTTCAGAACACAGCATCTTATCGTGGGCCATAATTCTTAACCAGTGACTGTTGGCACAGGCTGCTTTCAGAGAAGCAGCACAGTTCATTTTGATGGTTTGTTACTCATGGCATGTGATTAGTCATTTCAGTCCAATTAGCTTTGTTTTCACTCACATCCTGGCTGATAGCTTTTAAAATAGAAGGTATAAACACTGAAGGATCAATAGGCAGCAATGAATAACAGCTTTTATTTAATGGTTGAAAACATTTCCATGAAAACCTGAAAAACATGACTGGTCATATATCAGAGATTTCTTAATGATCTGCATGACACTTGTATCACATTTTCCAACAAAGTGAAGACAACCCATTTGATTATGAGTATACCTAAGACGCGAAATTTCCATTATTCATCTTCATTAGACCTTGAAATATTTGTTTCTAAAAGAAAACCAAAATAACTAAGGGAAAATCTAATTCCTTATAATCTGAAAGCAGACTAAATAATGAAAATTAAAGGTAGGGTGGGAGAAAAGGAAAATGTTCCATTGATATTGTATTCTAAGTTGAATTTTCAATTGCCTCTTCTAGGATTATTTTTCTCTTGTTTGCATCTACTTTCTAACTGAAAGAGCCCAGATGCCAAATCATGTGCAAATGCCAGCAATGCAATAGCAGGCATCAACATTAACTTTAACAAGAATGAAGCATCTCTTCTGGATTGTTCATATTATTTACCTGTTCTTGACTTTATATTCTAGATTTTTTTGGTAACAACGATGGCTTTCTTTTCAGCATATTTTGCCTGTTGTGATGCTGCCATGCATTACAATGCTTTATAGAGACTGAATTGCAATTAAGTTACAAATGTATTTCAGGTTAAGGGCTTGAAGGCCACTTTTGCACCAGAAGCAGCTCTTAGAGTGATTGTGCCTGTCTCAGGCATTTTATATATTACAACAGATTTGTTGATGTAGCTAAGCTGGTGCAGTTCTAGTGGCAAATGCTTTTTCTGTAGAGACAGCCTGTGCCAGGAAAGGGAAGTGTTGTGCTATAATTTATATCATTTCTTCCGATAAAATAAACTATACTGGCAAAAGCATTTTTTATTTTTCCTTTCAAACACAACTGTATAAAGCACTGGCTCAGTGCTTTAATAATCCTCAGCAAGTTATTGCACCAGCACAGAATGACTATTGGTGCACTAGGGCTGGCTGAGAAATATACTGCCCATAGAAACCTAAGATCCTAAGAACATGGACTGCTTTACTGACACTTTTGGTAAGAAAGATTTTTCTTCTGTGGCTGAGACTTCCATGCTAGGCAAACCCTTTTTGCAAGGGCTGATGATAACAGAACAAGCTGTGATGTGTGAAAGCAGCATTTATATTCCTATTCTGGGTGATATAACCCAGTGTCTTAGTTTAGACTTTTTCCCATCCTAAGTGAACGTGCTGTTTCAGGTGTTCTTAACACCATAAATCTCATTGTTGTGTGGCAACTATGGACACTGTAATTGTGATGTGAAACAGAAAACTACTGAAATCATAAAAATCTCTGTAGCGTGGAAGAACTCTTTCCAATCACCTCTAATGGTTGCTAATGTATCTTCTGTGTTGCTTCTCTACTATAAAAGGTGTGAAAAGGAACAGGGGAGCATTTCACTATCACCATGTATCCCATCATCTCAGAAAGCTGTTAGGTACAGATCTCTTTCTTTCCCACCCATGGTCACAAAATGCCTACAGAGGTGGGTTTGGAGACACTTCTGATCCACAGTGCAGCAGGAGGTGAAGAAAGAGTCTTTAAATCTCTTCTCTTTGGACGAAATGTGTGGGTAGCAATTTGAAATAGCATACAATGAAACCTAGTAAGGATGCTGTGTTTAGAAAAAAACCAATAGGGCTTTTTGCTACCCGTTGTGTAAACTGTTGCAACAGTACTTGCAACAGTATTTGCTATTAAAGCCCATACATTTCCCTGTGAAGAAATTTCTGTAAGTGCAGTACAGGGAAAACATAGTGTAATTCATTGGACTATGCAGTCTGCCTCAGCTTTGGAAAAAAAATAATTAGTATTCTTTCCTTGGGTGATTCACTGTGTTGCATATTCAGAACACATATTCAAACCATCAGTTATTTCCAGGTAATTATTGGTTACCAGACATCTACGTTCCCCAGTGGTCATAGGGGTGAAAATGGGTTTCCTTTACACCATTTCCCTTCATTACATGACTTTCATAGCACTCTAATTTTTATTATTTTATGATCTTTTTGACAGGAGAGATTTTGCCTTATGCAAAATATTCAGTGCGAGCTAGCTTGAACCAAGTTAAAATAAAGACAGTTGTATTTTGTACATTGTTTGCTCAGCTCTAGTTTCTGCTCTTTGATGTAATTCTAGGCAGAGAGCAGAAAAACACCCTATTTTGACCTTTTCATTGGAATTGCTGTTAACTTGCAACTCTTCTTTTTACTTTGTCAGCCACCTTGAGCAACTGATTGGATTCTCTATCAAGGCACTGGCTGTTTACAACTCTACTGAACAGACCTTATTAACCACATCTCTACTCTAATTAGTCAACCACAAGTTATCTGTGCTGATGTTGTTTCTACTGTTGCTATTTGTAGGCCTAACAAATGCAAAGAATAAGTACAATCTTTGCTTCAGACAATGTAGAGACCAGGATCATGCCAAGCTACCACAGACATACAGAGTGGTGATTTGGGTAATGAGGTAATGTCAACAAGGTCACAGACAAACATTCTTACATAAGTCAGTATATTCAGGGGTGGAAATCATCACCTATATAATGTGCTATATATTAACCTATTGAATAATATATTGATGTAATACAGGATTTATAAAACATGGTAAAAGTCACAAATAATAATCTGTCTCCCATCATTATATTCTAATTAATCTCTTCTGTTATCCATCCTGTTCTCTTCTTCCTCTGCTTCACCTTTTTCTCTTGTTTTCATTTTGTCCATTTGCACTGTAGGAATAATTCAAATGTCTCACAAATGTTCTTGTTCTGAAGGTATGTCTGCAGAAACAGAAGCTTTGAAGTTCTGACTTAAATTATACATATACCCGATTAATATTTCTTGAGATACACCACTGCACATTTTCAGGTTACAAACATCAAAGTTTTCATACATGCTCAGACGCTGCCAGATGAATGAACAATTGTTGGAACTTAGTCTAGGCAATTTCTATTTTGGTATGATAATTACTGATGAAATTCAGAAGACTTCCATATTTTCTTCCTTGGGTCATGGTCTTATCAGAATTGACAAGCAAGAAAGGATGGTGAACTTTGCTCCTGAGGAAGCTCCACAGCAGACTTGGAAGTTCAGAAGGAGAAATGCTTCCCTGAGGCTTGAAAACCATATCAGAATTGGTCAGGAATATTTTCTTGATCATTCAGAAGCTCCAGATGTGTCAGAAGTGAGTGCAAGATATCATGCAAAAACTGTCTCAAATTAAATTGATGTTGCCAGACTTCAGGAGCCTTAATAATGGTGGAGTTTGTCTGGTGTTGGAGGCTACATGAGGCAGGAAGAGGTTGTGGTGATCTTTGAGATAGTTTTGGGGGGTTTCACTCATAAGAAACTAGAATTCCTATATGATTTTTTTACATGTATAAGCTTCATGGGGAGAAGGTTCACATGCCTTGGTTCTGCCTCTTTTTCTAGTGCCCAGTAAGCCAGTAACTTCTGCAGATGTGAAGGGAGACGGTGTACTCTGCACAGTGCTGCCTTTGGGGGAAGAAAGTCTGAAAGAAACTGAAGTCTGATTGTACTAGAGATCTGATTTGACTTCTCATATAGACAACAGAGTTATGCTCAGACCAAACTACTGTCTCTAGATTCCTACTAGGATTTGATCCTGGTTCAATGTTTGCTCAGGTGCGTCTTCGCTGTTGTCTGGAGAGTGCAGTGTAGTTGCTATTCATTCAACTTTAGTTTGCAAAACTCTTGCATCAGTCTTCTGCCCTGCAGCTGGGGATGCAGGTAACACTTCCTTTTGGATTCTGAGCTAAGCTGCAGTGCTTCTTAAACAGATGCTTTGTCCAGCCTGAGGGGTTCATTTTGGTGGAGCCACTGAGATACATTCTGGTTACTGGTGACATCTGTGACCTGTTCTGGCTGAGCTGAAAAACGTGGCTTCAATCTGAAGTTCTTACACAGTACTCTCCCATTTTTACTAGAGTTTTAAAGAATTCCGTAGCTTTGTTGTGATCAGTGTAGCTGAAATGACTCAAAGTTATGGAGTATAAATATGTATTAATATTATTTCCATTATTTTGTATGCAATATTATTTTTAATAAGATTTAATTGAAGCTCATAGCTGTAAAATACAAGGCAAGTTGACAGAAGTAATTGTTATTTTTAGCAATATTTCTGGTAATATGTCTCCTTTAACTTATAAAGTTGCAAATAAGCCCTAAGCTATGGCATTGTACCAAGGTGTGCAGGCCATTTAGAGACAGAGCTGGTCCCAGGGGGTGCAGTTCCAACACAGAAGAGATTTGGGGCAGCTTAGTCCAAAGGGTCAGAGGAGTGTGCCTAGGATAAGGTGTGAACTTGCTGCCAAGGTCCATGAGCTACCCTTTCCCCAAAAAGAGTGAGTGAGAGCAGTTGCTGCTGCTGTCTTTCAAGGCAAATTTTTCCAAACTGTGTTTTCTATGAGGATGCCTAGGAAAAGGCAGGGAAGGAGGCCCTACAGTGAGACCCCAATCAGAGGAGGTGATGAGGTCCTCTGCCTGAATACCTCTCAGCTCTTTAAAATAGGTGAAGCCTAGGGACATCTTGAAAGTTCTCTCTCTGTGTGCCTCTGACCAAATAAACCTTTTGCTCACCATGCAAAATGGGTCAGCTTCTGGTGTTAAATCACTCAGAACAGCTGATATTCCAGTGACTATGAAATCTTTTGGAGATACAGATTTGTCTCCATCAGGCTATAAAGGGAACTTAGCTAGATTCCCTGCATCTCAGTGGATGCTCTAACTACTGTGTTATGGTGTAAAGCATACATCAATAGGTAGTCTGTTAACTGTAGTTTACTTGATAAAAATAGTTGGATTATTAGTAGTTTGACAGACACCTTTTAAGAAATATTGATGGAGATGAACACTCAGTGCTAGAACCATGAGATTAATCCAGTGCAGTTTCTGACAAACTGAAAACCTCTCTGTATAGCCTACCATTGCTTTTTAAGCCAGTAAGTAAACAGGATGACATCAGTTCTGCTGCATGTTGGTTTATGTGACCTTCCTTACTGTGTTACACAATGTGCTTTTGAAGATTTCTGTTAAGCACAGAAATCAGAATTTTTTCCTGTGGAAAAGTTCACAGTGATGTGGGCAAAGACAGGTGGGCAGCAGCATCCCAATAGAAGGGATCTGAAGGTTCAGTTAAAATTTCTTTCACAAGCGGTGTCCTTCTGAAGAAGATGATGGGAGGGCTATGCTGTTACAGCTGCTCAGGGCTGAGGTTCTAGGGACCATTTCTTGTTTTCACAGTTTTTAACAGTTTCAGGTGCCTGGAATATAGGAATATATAGATATAAAATAAATGTTCATTTCAGAAGAATTTTACCTTCTCTGTGTAAACACAGAATAAATAATTTCCAGTCACAAATACACTTGCTTGTGACTCTACCACTCAAAGAAACCTTTAGTACTCATTAAGATTTCAACATTAGCTTAAAGCGATGAAACTGATAGTAGCATCTCTTTATGTCTAAAGATGTTATCAAGTTTTGCTGTTGGCTACAGGCTACTGTATGTAACAGAGGAAGGGTAGGCAGTGTGATGTCTTAACGATAGCTAAAACACTTTTTTTGACATACTTCTTGTTTAATATCTCTTACTAGCTACTCATTATTCACTGTTGGAATACATCACTCTGTGTTTGCAATATTCATTTTCCAGGAGACATACGTTTTAATCATCAAAGCTGTTTAAGTGCAGGAGCAAAAGCTTGCTTAAATTTAGCTACAAGCTCACAAGTTAATATTTGCTTAAACATGCAAAAACCACTAATTTATTTTTTTTATTTTTTTTTTTTTTTTGGTGACAAGGGAAAGCAAGCTGAACTCAGCTCAGACTGTTGAATTCTACACTGGAGAAGAATACAGTGGTAAGGCGAAATGCATACAAATTATGAAACATCTAATGTATGCTATTGTATTTTTTGGACAGTAAGAGAATAATCACTAATGTAAATAGCCATTACAAGGCAGAATGAAGACATTGAGAAGGCACTGATTTTTATTTTCCATTTGGTTCATGACCAATAGAATATCCTGTACAGAAAATCTATCACAAAGAGCCATACAATAGAAGCATACAATCTGTGTGTGACTGAAAGTCTCTAAATGCTAATAAATCCTAATAAATATATCCTGTCTGATTTATAACACTAAAAAACCAGTCAATTTGCAATATAATGTATACAGGCACAGGTAATCACATGTAATTGCAAAACCATATTTTCTTTCAACCCTTTTACTGCAGTATCTGTATTTTTCCTCATACTTCACTCTTCATATCTTCTCATTTCCTTTTGATTTGATTTTTTTAGATAGTTTCTTTTGTATTTGAAAAAGACTATTGGTCATCAACAGCAACAAAATAAGTCAGTGTTTTATCTACCCTGTTCTGTACATAATTTTTGAAAGTTTTTCCTGTATTTCTGCTGCCAAAAGAAAAAAAAAAAAACAACAAACTGCAGAATAGTTTGTGGCTGTCATGTGACACACCGAGCTACTTCTGTCTGGCCATAATATATGGACAAAACATTGATCCTTTTTCCCCAAGTTTTTTAGAAAGTGTTTGACTCTGGGATATATAAATTCAGCTGAAGTCAGGTCAGCTACAATACAGAAATATGTTTGGGAACTGATATGTTGAGGGATTGTTTGTTCTTTGGATAGAAAATAGTGTTTCCTGACAAAATTAAACATTTCACCTGACAGTATTTCCCTTCCTATATAGTTTTACCATTTCATCAAACAAGCAAACAAACAAAATGTAAGTCAGAGGTTCACTTCGTGCATCTCCTTTCTATACGGAGAAGGAAGAAAAGCGTATTTTGAAAGCTGATGCCCAGATGACCTGAGAGTTTTGCTCAAAAAATATGGATGTCATATGAGTTTACAACATCATTTTTCACCTGAATATTATCTTTGATATTTCACCTGGAAATAAAATGCACCCACCCACAATATCAATAAGTACACAAAAAGTATTTTCTGTGTTTGCCAGGTTTTCCTGCAGCAGGTAGGTAGTCTGACTCCTGGTTGTCTTTATCTACAGTCATTTTGCTTTTAAAAAGTCTGGCAGAGAACTTTAAACCTGATTCAGGAAATGCAAGTTCCAGTCACAAGATCAGCACAATAATTTGTGAGAGGTTTCTAAAAATAAGTAAATGGTTTCTGGTGGGAACTTCATGGATAGCTCCCTGCAGTCAGTGTCACTGTGTCCACTGCCAAGGTTCGCAAGGGGGAAAATGTTATGAAGTATTTCTAGCCTGGTTTGAAGAATTGGTCTGACTTACTTCCTGGTGGAAGAGTGAGAACATCTGCCAGGTTTTAAAGGGAAGTCAACCACTTCAAAACCTTGATAAGGATGGAAAACCTGCCAGAACATGCCGGTATCACTGCTTTGTAAATCAACGTCATGCAGACACCATTTTGGGGGTTTGTAATTTAACCTTGTAATTTGTAATGTAGTTCCTATTGTTCTTTTATGAGCAAGAGCTGTACTTTTGCAATGTACACGCTGTGAACTGCAAATACTGGGAAGTGACACACTACTTGACATTTCATAAACCTATATGTTTTGGGTTTTTTTCTTCTCTCTGAGTACTGCTGTTTTATATGGCTTGAATGACCGGCTACCTTCCCTGGGATATGCTCATTCAGTATGGATGGTAAGTGAATTTATGAAATCAGACATTATTTTTAGTACTCAGTGTTTTTTAAATGATTAATTCTGTTTAATAGCCACTGTTTATTAGAAACTCTACTGCATATATGTCTGTGTATTGAGATATTTTTCAGTAAAATACTGTAATGTATCTTCTGCAACTGGAGAAAGTTGATAATTTCTACCATGTGACACGCTTATTTCCTAGTCAGCATGTGCATTATTCTTGTTGGCCTTTAAGATCTATAGCAAAATCTTCTGATAGTTCTTTTAGACTCTGTAGGATGCAAAGATGTGGTAAGATTTGAAGAGACTTAATAGTAATTTATGAGGAATACCATGTGGAAATTGTGAAATTGGCGTCACTGTCTTAGTGGATTGTATGTGCACAGCATATTCTTTTCATTTCCATTTGGTTTATATACATTAACCATTTTTCAATAACACTGAAAGTACAACATCCTTGACCTTAGCTTATCCTGTGATAATCTCAGTGTTGAAAGCTGTATATTCTCTTGATCACAGTGTTTTTGACTTGTGAAGTACTAAATGACCAGAGACTTGACTTCCTACCTGATAGTTTGAGCAATAAAAGCATTCAAACTAACAATCTGTGGTCTCAAAGTGAAAAGAGATGGAAAGATGGAAGCTTAGGTACCTAAGGAGTATTCCCAAACTTCATTCTGACAGAGCTAAGAGTTATTGATCCTTGGGGCATTCTCTGTGATTCATCTATCTCTCTGCACATGCCAGGGAGGGTTGCTGCTTTCTTAATTTTTTTTTTTTTTGGGGGGGGAGAGCGGATTTTTATTCCACTTCTCCACCACCCCACCTTCCCCCCCTTCCCCCCCTTCCCCCCCCAGTTTGGCTCAAGTAGCAGCACTCAGTAAAGTGCATCAGAAATATTTTCCCTTAAATATTTATTTGCCCTTTTCAAGTATGACCAAAATGGAGCTATCTAAAATCAATGTGACCTCAGGGTTTTTGAAATAATACTGACATATTTTTCTTTGAAGGAATTTCAAAATAAGCTTCCTTTCACCTTTACTTTATGCAAAATTCTGGGATTGATTGTGGACTCAAACTTTTGCTTCCGAACTTCATTTCTGTAGTGAATTAATTAACTTTTAGAAATGCAAAATACTTCCTCTCAAAACCAGAAAAAACTGCGGGACTAAGATATTTCATATCCCTGCTGATATACTGCAGTACTAATATTCTGTACTACAACCATTTTTGGCAGTCATTTCTGAAAAGAAGAATAAAGTATTGCTAAATCTTTTCCTCATTTTTATACATATCATTACTTGATTTTGGTGGTAGGACACTCTCTAGGAATGCTAATAAACACATTTCTGTAGAACTACCTTCAGTGGAACGAGTGCCTTTCTGCTAGGTATATGTACAAGATCACATTTCTACTGGGTTGGGAATAGCTTGCTTTCTGTAAGCATGGGATAGCTGATGCAGGGGTACAAAAAGGATGCCTGCTCGATATATGGCCTTTGAACAGTATTGCTAGTATTTAAACAGTAGCCAGTCACTAGAACTACCCAGAATTTTTTAAATCTCATCTTCAAACATGTTTTATGACAAAATTTGGGGATTAAAAAATGCATTTCTGCAACCGCACAAAGTATTAGTCAAAAATCCCTTACCTTTGGTCATAGAAACAATGCCTTTTCAGACCAACATCTGATAACCTAAATGCCCAGGACCTTATTCTAATTAGCTGTTTAATAGGTTCAACATAAAGCTTACTCACTTTTGAGAAATTGGCCTAAAATTCATCATTGTAAGCCTGGTTTATGCATAAGGCTTTATCAGTTAAAGTATCGAGTTAAGGCTATAATTGTTTCCCGTTAAACTTAGATACTTATACTCTTATATACATATATATATATATATATGTATATATATATATATATACAAACAATGTATTCAGTCAAACTGTTACAAAGATTTTATAGAAATACAATCTTCCTTTGAGATATAAGAGCAGCTATCCACAGTAGAATAGCTATATGACTATCTCTATATATTTTATTTTATTTCAAATATATACTTGTTGCTAGACAGTGATGCAACTTTATAGTATAAATAAACCTTTAAGTCTTTAACTCTGAACGAAATCTAGATGAGATAAATAAATAGGCCATTTACATTTAAACACTGTGGCCAGAATTCTGGTCTCATATATATGTGAGAAATTCTCATGAATTTCAAAGGAGGTTTCAAACTTCTAGCTGAGAGCAGAGTTTTTCCCCCTTCAAATTGCCCACACACTATTTTTGAGGTAGAAGCAGAGAAAAAGAAATTCCCATCTTCTTTGTCCCTTAATATAAACTTTCTTGAAAAATTATTATTTTGCTTCTTTTACTGGTAAAAATGCACTTATATGTATTCACACCCTATTCAAATTTAGGAATACGTAACTAACCCTGTAAATAAAGTGAAGGAGCTAGATTACTAAAGTATTGTGGAAAGCAGAATAATGAAATATAAAAGTGTCTCTTTTACTTTTGAGCTGGCCCTAGGAAAATTATATAGCCATTGATAAACTGCCCTGTGATATAAGGAAAAAAAATGTTTTTACCAGAGAAATCAAGAAAAAAGTTGTTGTCAGGAAACTACTTGTAGAGTATTGTGACACATAATGATATGGAAACAGGAATTCATGTACCCATACCACACAAAATGCCTACTGCACCTCAAAACTAACGACTACCAAAAGAGTCAAAATTATTGATTTACGACAGAATTTGTCAGAAGATTATTGTAGAGCTTTTAGATGGAGGATTCTGAATGAATTCTCCAAGCGGATTCTTTCAGAGATCGTCTTTGGTCACTTGATACGTTCAAAATTATGAACTTTCTTATGGGTGATAAAGCAAAATTAGCACAAAGTAAAAAGCCCTTATATTTTTGGAACGACAGACTGACCTACAAAAGGAGAGTCTTTGAGGTAGGGAAGCTATGCACATCTCGGGGAAAATACATTCAATAAAAAAGCCCTCCAGCTTTTCAGTTGCAGAACAGGATGTAGCATAGATTTCAGTTTTGCTTTTCAGAAAGTGAACAATCTATATTTCCCAGCTGAAGGACCGACAACCATGTAACTAAAATTGTCAAAATTTATAAATCTTCTTTATTTCTGTTAGTCCTGCTCTGATAATTAGGGAGGTGAGACCTGTGGAGTTCAGATGCTGAGCACAGAAATGGGAGCACTAAGTAACAATAAGTCTCTGAGGAAGCTAAAAAGGTGAGAGCTGTTCAAGGCCTCTGGGACCTCTTGAATCCATCAGGACTGAAAATGCTTTTCTAAAATAGAAATAACAAAACACCAGAATTAATTTCCTGGTCAAATATCTGTTTGTCCTATTATAAACCAGGCATTCCATGAAAGGAAGTGAAGAGATCTCATCTCCAGGGTTGGGGGCATGCCACTAAAGAAGAAACATTTTTAGGCACTGTAATCTCAGACTGGCAGACCTACTGAAAAGTGGCATTGGATCGTCACTTTTTTTTCCTACCTGAATTTGTAAGTCACTCAATTTTAGCTAATGTTTCCAAGTTTCGGCCCAAATTCTAAACTTAGATCCCAAAGCAGAACGAGTTAATATGATCCTATTTTATTTAATTAGTCTAGCACAATCCTTTAACAATCCCCTTTTCACTAAGAAATAATGAATAATAAATAAAGGTTGAGCCACTGAAGAAAGAAAAACCTTGACTGTATTGATACTAATGGGTTTACCCTGTTCTTCCCCAAGCACTCAACAGAAAAAGAAAAAAAGGTTAACTCTCTTCCTCAAAAATACTCAATAAATTAATTATACAATAAAATTGTATCAAATCACAGATTTGCTACCAGACATTTTTAGTCAAACAGTTAAGTAAGGACAGGTAGAGCACATGACTAGGGAGTAACAAATGCCTGCAGTCATATATAGAAAATGGGAAGAGATGAACAGATTTGTAAACACAGTGGTAAACAGAAAAATGGCATATTGAGGTTTACCAGAGAAAGGATGTGCCAGATTTTCTTGACAGATTTCTTTTGATGAGAGGTGTTTTTCTAGACAAAGAAAAGTAGATCGCATCTTTTTTGGACTTTAGGAAAACACTCGACATAGTGGCACATGGGAAATTATGAGTTAAGAGGGTGAAGATGGGGGTTAGTAGAATGATAACACATTAAATGAACTCACTAAAAGAAGACGAGAACAAATTGCATTGACAGAAAAGCTGTCAGGTTTGTAGGAGATTACCAGTGGAGTAATTCAAAAGTTCTTTGTGGAATTGAGTTTTATTTTTTTCAGAAATGCTCTTGCCACTAGAAGTGTCAGGGCACTGATGAAATTTGTTGATGGTATGAATGAAGTTCAGAAACATCTTTCATGCAGAGAAGAGAGATGTGGCATATGAAGAACTTCATGACTCTGAGATATGGTTTAATAGAAATTAAATGATACACAAGTACAAATAGAACAGGGGGTTTCCTTATTAAGGGGGTAATAAGAAAGCTTGAACAGTGAGCAAAGAGCGTGCGAGTTGGAAAGAAAGCTTGGAGAGGAAGGTGCAAAGGGAAGTAGTTGATCTCAAGATAATTATGAATTAGTAACTTCACTTCCACAAATGCCACTTTGGACATTGCCCTACCTGAGAAACATGTATAAGGAACAAACTCAGACTGGGACAAATACAGAGAAGAGCTATTGTGGTGATCAGAGGGATGGAGAAACCTTTCCTAGGGAGAGTAAAAGATTCTGGATGTTTAAACCACCAAGCAGAGGATGTTACTGTTTCTACTTCAGGTTGAAGGCAAAGAGAAGGGAAGAGGAAAAGCTGTTTAAAACCAGGAACAAATGATTTTTAAGAGAGGTAAGTTGGAAGTAAAAATAGACTAAACACTCTAGCATTCAGAGCAATGACTGTGATTTGTCTTCAAGCAGAATATTGATAGTAATTATTTGGAATAATGTTCCTCATTAAACTCAGGGATTTCTTGCTGAGTCCCTGAGGTAGTGTGGACCCCAAGTCAGTGGCTGGGAATCCCTCCCAGCACTGTGTTGTTAGATAAATATTTTACTAAAGGGGACTAGAAAATTATAGGTACAGTTATAAAACTGTATTTCTTTTCCTTGATCAATATATTTCCATAGAAAATGTCAATACTTTGGCAAAAAAAATACCCAAACCAGAATATCACCCAAACCAAACCTCTTCCTGTCAAACAAACATCAATAACACCAACACCTAAGTCCCGGAAGACGGATTTAATCTGAGAAACCCACCACACCATCTCCTGGGAGCTACTGGTGCAGTGCCCAGCCCTCTCATGACCCCCTCAGGCTGGGCTCTGCTCTGTTTCCCAAAGGCACTGCAGCCTGTCTTGCCAGTGAGCTAACTGCATTGTGCCAGCTGGGAACGGTGGCTGGTGGAGAACTGGGACATGCAGAGATGTCTAAGAGAGCTTTTCTGCTTTTAGAACTTCCTCTTTTGCAAAAGGTAATGCATTTCCATGGAAACAAAGCTATTTGAGCAAATTCAATTAGTTAAAAATCCCATTTAAAGTAACAATATAGATTTGATGAAAATGTTTTTTATATAGTAGTAATTAACAATGCAATAATGTGGATAATTCCTACATGCTCAGGCTAGCTAAAAGAAAAACACAGGCTCTGGAGATGGGTGAAATTTCCTATAGCTTTGATAATTTGCTTTCTTAGAACTGAGCAAACATCACGCTGACATCAGGAACCTCATCAAAGCTTGATCTTGCTGTCACTGGCTTCAGTGGGAGCAAGACTGGACCCCAAGTGAACTTTTGAGATCACTGTTAGCTAGCTTAAATTTAATTAACCATCTTCTACCCTCCAGCAGTAGCTGCTGTTAGCAATCTCATTTCATTTTCTGAATTGAAATTACAGTAATGCTAAAGCATTTAACTTTGTCTCTTTTATAAGACACTATTTTTGACATCTAATAGGAACACTCTTCTGGCATTTACTATCCTTCCTTTATTACAAGTCTGCCTGCCTTTCATTACATTTTCATTATTTTTATGGTGACTATATTTCGTATTTATCACAGTGGTTAAAATTATATCAGTCACAATCAGCAATCATATACATTACTGAAGTGTTTATTGATCTGTAAGCAACAGGTACAGTAAATATAAAAAATGTTGTTTCCCAAAGGACACGAATGAATTCAGTCATTTTGGAACCAGGAAAAATACTGTTACTGTGGTAAGGATGTTAATTTATCATGCACTAAATCTTTTGCTTAACTGGTCAATATTGATTATGTGCAATAACTATGACTGCAGTTGTAGGCAGTGGAACAGCAGAAAAATAATCATCTCTTTTAAAGAACTTTTATTGTTACTTTAAATCAACATAGTTAAATGACAGTATTCTTACTACTAATGAGTTCCAATAATGAAAAGTTAAGAGTAAAAATCAATAAACAACCTGGTTTGCCAAAACCCAAAACTTAAATTTGTCTATGTTCAAACTGTTGGTTGTTTCAGATTTTAATGTTCATATTCTGTGTTTGAGATTTGTAAGAGATGAAATACAATTTTTTACCCATTCTAAAATCTGTGTTGACAAATATTCATAGTCAATACAAATAGATTTGTTTTCACTTCAAAACTGCACTGAGAAATCATTTCCAGCTCTAGCTGAAAGAGTATTAAAAAATAGTCAAGGGCAATTCTTCTTGGCCAGTGTTCCATTAAGAGTTATGCAGTTATCCTGCTGCCTTGCTTTCTTCGGAAATCCTAATTATCCAAGGTCTCTAGAGCACACATAAGCAGCCTGTTAAGGCATATTTCAGTTCCCTATAAACTTTATCCCATTAAATCACTTTTATTTTAACTAAAGTGCTATATAGATGCCCAGACCTTTTGTGTTTGTAAGGAAGGAGGGGGCTGAAGCTGTGACCAACCTAGTGAGACTTTGTGCCTCTTTGTTGACTTGGTCTCTCTCATTTCACCACCTAGTCTTGTCTCGATAGCTGAGATTCCCAACAAAGCTGAGACCTGAGCTTCCTTGCCACTGGCTGCTTGGCAAGGGATGCTCACTGCTACGCATCCTCGCCCTAAACATCTGGAGGAGTTCATACCTCTAAAATTCTGTTGAACCAGGGCTAAGGCTGAGGAGAAGGTACACCTCTCAGTGCTTAGAGTGCTATTTCAGGACTTCAGAGACCTAGTCTAAGTCTCTGAGCACTGACATATACTGTCAGGGGAGATGCTTGTATATACCTTTTCTGTCTCCCTGTTCCACTGGCTGATGACAGGATTGCTTGCAAAAACTCACTGCTGCTCACAAAGCAATACAAAACCACATTTCTCTCCTGAAGTATTCAAGGAGAAGAGCAACAGCTGAGGGGAAGGCAGGGCACAGAAAAAATGGCTGATATTCTAAAGGAGCTCCATAGAGCAGGGGGACAATTTCTGCTTCTACCACATATACATAAAGTGGCTGGAGTAGTTGTATGCAAGTCAGGTGTCACCCACTGGTCTTTGCTGCTTAATGAGAACATCGTCTCCCAGTTCTTCACATGCCACTTGATGTCTTCATTCAAAGGGATAAAAAGAAGCAAAAGGTTGCCCTGTTGCTTGGTATTTCCTGAATTTTGTGAAGGAGAGGTGTGCACTCGTGTGCTGCTGGAGTGTTAAACACTGTTATTCGCCACTTAAATAGACACTGGGCAGAGCATAAAACACTGCTTGTTTTGTCAGGTGAAATGAAGTTTTCCTGTTGTGAACATTCATTATTTTGGCAAAAATGTCAGCAGAGAGAGTGTCTTGAGGGAAAGAGTGGAGCCTATGGAAGCTGTTTGGGACTCCCTTACATCATCGTTCAATGTCACCAGCTTCACTCTTTTTCTGACTTTTTGAGACAGCTACTGAGAAAATTGATCCAGGACTTTTCTGGGGCCCTCACTACAAATGACATAATCAGTATCATACTGCTAAACTGTCTTTCCCTAAAGCACGGGGATCTTATCCAAATTGCTTATTGGGAACAGTTTGGGGCCAGTAATATTCCTTGTCTGGGAAAGTACTGGATTTGGGAAAGTGCTTGTGAAAGCTATGCCAAGAAGTGTCCTTAACAGCAAAATGATGTTGGTATTTGCAGTGCAATGCTTGAGGCTGTGTCCTGGCCAGCTGGCTCACTAGAATTGATGTGGCCACGATGGGTGAAGAGGAATTAGGAGTATAGTGGGGAAGGAGCAGAGCAATCAATAGGTTATGAAATACACATTGTCATTTCAAGGTGGGGAATAGGTTAAGTTTTTTATATTCTACCTTTGGAGTAAACTGCTTAAGACTTTTAGCTTAGACGATTAACCCTCTTGGACTTTTACAAACCACAGCATTTCTGCAAATAATGCAAATTAAAATGTAGCTTTTCAAGTATTTTGAAAATAAGTTGTCAAACAATCAGATAATACCACCTGCAGTACTTCAAGTCCTGCAGTCTGCCTTTATAACATAAAAAGTCCCTTCTTTCTTCTAAGAACCTTTTCTACAACCTTTTGATGTTGTAGGCAGGTGGCGGTAGGTCTCTTGTCCCAGATAATTAGTGATAGGACAAAAGGAAATGGCCTCAAGTTATGCCAGGGGAGGTTTAGATTGGGTATTCGGAAAAATTTCTTCACTGAAAGGGTGGTCAAGCATTGGAACAGGCTGCCCAGGGAGGTGGCGGAATCGCCATCCCTGGAGGTGTTTAAAAAACACATAGATGCAGTACTTACGGAGGTGATTTAACGACTGGACTTGATGGTCTCAAAGGTCTTTTCCAACCTAAATTATTCTTATGATTCTATGATTCTATGTCTTTCCCCCATGCACCAAAGTTAGGCTTCCTACCATGTTTTCCTTTTGCTCCTGGCTGGGGTATAACTCCAACAAAAAATCATAGTCTTGCTACATTTGTGAACTGTCCTTGTTCTTAGATACATATTCAAATCCTAATCCCTGTCTTTTTATTCCTCTTTTCCTACAAGTTGTTAAACTGGGCCTTGGTCTGGTGGATTTCTGAGAGGGTTTCCTCATACTGTCATGAGAAGTAAATATTACGGGCAAGCAATAGCAACAGGGAAGGTAGGAAAAATCTTTGACAAAAAAATAATTACAATACATGAGATAACGCAGATGTCATTGTTGTGATATTATTGTCCTATAAATATAACTAAAATCTCAGTCATTGATTTTAATGTGCAAATACAATTATTTTAGGTACTGACCTCTGTGCAAGTATTTTTCTTCTTGAAGAAAAATAACTTCTCATACGAGAGATGAATCATTCTGAGGTGCCATTTTAAATTTGAAACTATATGGCCAAATATTAGAGTTTTATGATGCCACTACATGAACTGGACATGAATTACTTCTTTGCAGAAATGAGGCAATAGGACCTGGAATATTCTAGTTATAACATTTAATAGAAGATTATTACCTTTTTTTCAAAAAGTTTAAATCAGGTATGATTGCCTGTAGTAGCTAGAAAAATCATTGATTTAATAAAAACGTGTACCATCAGAGTAACTAAGTTGAGATGCCCGGATCCATTGTGGTGATTTGCCTTACTTATGTAAAAACCTCTATGTCTGACATTTAAATCTTAAGTCATGTTTTTATTTCAAAGCCCATATTCACATGAGACAAGAAAGTCAGGACATTAGTTTGGTTGGTCTGAGACTGAGATTTTTTACTTGAGTATGCTCATACTAGAAGCACAGAAGGAACTCCTAGCATTGTTTTGTCTTCAGCAGATGTACCTTCATTTATTTTTGACCATGGAGGCCCTTCAATTATTTCCATTTTCCCTTTACTCCCAAAGGCTCTTCAGAGTAGAGCAATGAGTTGTGTGTCCTGGAAGGTTATTAATCGAAGGTCTCATAAATCATCTCTTGCTCTGTAGGGATGAAGTAAGTGTTAGGGAGATTTTCTTTGTTTTGCAAAGTGATGTGAAGGGTTCAAATTTTTTCACCATTTGGGGAATGAGACAAAATTTCAGCCTGAGATGCAAAAAATACTTTTATAAAAACATATTCTTTTCATTTTTTAGCATATATTAAAAGCTAATTAGACCAAAGCACGCTATTTTCCACTGGGTATTAAAGTAAGATATTTAAAACAAACTGTCAAGTACATGTATATATAATTTAATGAACATGCTTTGTCTTTTTTTAGCAGAGCAGAAGTGAGTTAACTGTCCCTTTGATGCTGTAAATGATGACAGTGAAGGAATCAGAGTCTGGGCATAGCTGTGAACACGGGCCATAAAAGGCTGCAACCACTGCCAGGAGCTTACTTTAGGTACTACTTCTTTTACCTTTGCAATTTACAGAATCAAAAGAGATTAAAAATGAGATGACAAGATAATATCTCATTTTACACAGCTAATTGAGAGCTCAAACACTCGTATCAAATACTTTGGCAGAATAAAATAAAGATGAAAGGTAAATGATTAAAATATTCAGAACAGATAAAAGAAATTCTATCTATTTCTTGGGGGCATAAGTACTCTGTATAAAACCAGTAGTCTCCACTGGATTTCACAGGACCTGTACTCCTCTAGTACCAACTTTGTTCCCCTGCCACCTTCCAGTTTCCTTTGAAGTAACCTTCTAATAAGACACCATCAAGGAAAAACTCAAGGACTTAACTAGCATGTCCATGGAAAGAGTAAGAGCTGATGGAACCACATTTACAGTGAGACTCTTCTCAGCTCTGACCCTCTTACTTGCAAGGTTTTTCATTTAAATCTTGAGGCAAACCCAGAAGGTGATGAATATACAAAATAATATTTGAAGAATTTTAAAAAAGTACAACACCAACAGCCTGGAGACCTGAGAGTCTCTTGGTTCTGCCATCAACCTTCTGACTTCTGTGAGCATGTATGAGTTCCTTCAGTGTCTGTTTTCCCCTTACACTCTCTTTTTTTGTGTGTGCGGAGGCTACTTAGACTACCACTCAAGGAAAGGGACTGTCTCCTACAGTGTATTTGTTACAATGCAGAGCACTTTGAGATTGTCACCTTTAAGGTCACCAGGTGCTACTACAGTGCTAAACCTAAATAATAAAAATTTTCTAAGTACCAACATATATTCTTAATAACTTCGACAAGATTGAAAATTATTTTGCTCTTGCTTTATTAAGGTACAGTCAATGATACTTATTTCTTCTAAGGCCCTGTTCAGCAGAGCAGGGGTAATGATTCACTGTTTGCCTAATCTTTTCCTTCATTAGGCATTTCTAAAACTAAAACACCAAATTGATGAAGGACTGAGTGTTGAACAGCAGTATGAATTATTCCCATTTCATTTTGCTAATAGATTACTGAATTTCAGTAACATCATTCATCTACCACAAGATGCCTGCAGACCTAGCTGTCATTTTCTGCTGAGGCCATAGATCCATGACAGAGCGCATTAGTTTGAGCAGAGCACTCTGCTAGCGTGGGCATTCAGCTTTTGGGATAGACCTGGCTTATACTTGCCCAGGTTGGTGTGTGTGTAGAGTAAGTTCACCTGCAGCTGAACAAATTAAGCAGGCAAAGAGACTCAGAATGTGCCTTTTCTCAGGATTCTGTTCCTTTCTGTACTTCCTCTATTGCTGGCTGGCTTTAGGTGCAGTACCTGGAAGTAAACCTCTCAAATACAGTTTTTCAAAATATAAGGCATGAAATGCTTTTCAGAAGGTAATGCAGCTTGCATTGAAATGTTTGGTAGTTTGAAGTGGTTTCCATTTAAATGCAAAATCAGCCTTTCTGGGGAAAAAAAAAAAATCAGAACACTCCACCTGTTCTAAACCCTGAGCCAACAGTAATACTTTCTCTAATCTATACAAAGCAAATTTTGGAAGTTGTGATATGATCCAGACTAGAAGTTCTCATTTATTTCCTTGATGAAATTCAGTTATTTTTTTATTATTTTTCATGCTACTGGTATAAATTCAATATATGATACAATTTTTAATTAGCAGGAAATGAAATACAAGTAGCATTAACAAAAAAAGGTCTAAAGCTAACTCTAAAAATTATGTACATCAATTTTGTCCGGTACGGTCCTCAGAAGAAACTTAAATCAAACAAGTTTTCTTTTTTGCAGATTTTATTTGATACCTAAATGGGTGTAACTCTGAAAAAACTCCTTCTCCTGCCTTTTATGTGCTTATCTTTCATATAATTTATCCTGCTTTAAAACTAGTGTGTTTTAGTTGCTGACTTATACCTGTGAGCTGTGGAATGACACCTCTCAATCTCCGTATCTCTTATTTCACTCCAGGAAAGAAATTAAGATCTATTAGAAATAGGTTTAAAAAACCCAAATAAACAAAGAAAACACTCAATTTTAAAAAAGACTCTATTATTCTTGAAAGTTGTGGTTATAAAAGGAATGCAGAATGAAAAGGGATATATAATAAAGGAGAAACAGTTTCGACTAAAAGAATAGCCACAAAAAGCTTTTCCTATTGTGTTTGTGTAGTGTCTGTTTTAAGGAAAAGTGCTTGCAGACTGTAGTGTAAAAGTTACTGTCGTAAGAAATGTAGCCTGAGGTTAGCAGTTGTATTAAAACCTGATAAGTGATCAGAGGCTAATGAAAACCACAAAGAGCAGGCATTTCTGTTTTGTTGACATGTATTCATGGCTCACATTTCAGTTATTACTCAGATTCAGAAGTGCTAGCAAAACCAAAAAAAAAAATACTGGGTATTAATTATTAGCATTTCAGACAAAATACCACAAAACATTAGGCAGAGAGGTCGTTGCAAGACAAAAAAATTGTTCACCATTCACTGCCAGTTCCAAGACCCCTATGGATGCTACCCAGCTGAATGCAAATATGCAATTTATGCACAGCTTAATAAGATCCTCTCTCCAATGCACCAAGATCATGTAACTGAATATGACATCATTTTTTTTTACTTTAGCTTTTTCTTTATTGCAGTTTGAGGTTTTATCTAGGACAGAGAGAGCCCCAGAAAGGCACTGTGTCTCTGGCTGTCATCAGTGGGTGAGAGCTGCTCCCTGGACCTGCTTCATCCTGTGCATCCCAAATGGTGCAACATGGGAAAACCAGCTGAGGATGACCTAAACCAAACATATTCTTCAAATGTTCTGCCCAATGAGCTGATACACATCTGTGCAACACTGACACACCCCTAGTTTTGGGGATGGTTCATGAGAGCGACAGGGAATGAGTAACAACTCCAGGCCCTTCTGTGAATAACAACCCCAGGCCCCTCTGTGGTCCTCCTCATCTGGAGGACCAACCAGTACCATCCCAGGAAGGGAAGCCAACAAGCAAATGGCAACGAGTCCAGACACTTTGGTAGGAGGTTGTGGGATTACTTTATAATGGTAAATTCATGGCTAAAATCAGGATTTTTTTGATACTTCTTTCTCTCTTTCTCTCCTATTTAATTTTTCCCCTCATTCTCTTCTCCATTATTAAAATTAATTCAGCCATTTATTTATTAAATTTTTCCTTATGACCTGGAGTGTCCTATTTTAGATCTCATCTGACTAAAACTTTTGTCTTAACTTACTACATATTTCTCATGAAAATCTACACATTTCACCTGAGTCAATGTAGTATTTAACTTGTTTCCTTTTTTTTTGTTTTGTTTTGTTTTTGTTTTTGTTTTTTGTTTGTTTGGTTTTTTTTTTTGGTTTGGTTTTGTTCAGACAGAAATATTCAAAAAGACAGAGTAAAGGAAAAGGAAGGGATATGGCTGTCATCCATGTTTCACAGCTAATTGCTGTGCTTAGGAAAACTGAAGTTTTGATATGGAAATTTAGCCTTCCAAATAAAACCATGCCAGGAGATTAATCTATAGAAGTCCAGCAATATGATTAACTAATCCAGTCTTTGTATCTGTGGTGGGTATTTTAGCCTACCCATTTGTAATGTAATCTATCATGATAATCAGTAAAATGTGGATACTTTGCATAATACTTTAATAAGTGTGTTTGCACACAGAATAAATCTTTAATTGCTGGTTTGAGGAGGTCAATTTTAGCAGTTCTCTGTCAGCCTTATTATGATGAATCAAGTTAATTTATACATGGAGCTTACTTCTGTGTCTGAATTCGTCTTGCATTTCCACTGTTTTTTATTGAAGGAAATCACAGGGCAGATCTCTGAGACTGCAGTATCTGCTAGGTAGAAGATGGTAAAATGGTGAACAGCCACATCCTTTTTCCAGGTGGGCATGGGGCAGAGAGAGACGAGACTGCAGATGGCAAGCACAAAGCCTGAAGTATGCACGGTGGGTCAAAAAGTAAAAAATAAAAAAAATAAAGAAAATTGCTCTCTGTGCGTGCTTTCTTCAGAATTTAAGTTTCCTGTGTGTCATATGGAGGACAATAATGGGAACATCATTTCTTTTCCTTATGTTCCTGTTTCCCTATGTTCCCATTTCCCTATGTAAGCACCTTTTTTGTGATCATCAGGGTTTTGCTGTGTAGGGCGAGGTAGGTTGAATGTGTCTTCTCTGCTTCAGTGAATCAAAATCACTGATTACAAATGTGGGACCAGTCTGGCAAGCTGTGATACACTGTTGTATACTCTTCTGCAGAAAAAGTATATTCCTGGAATGGCTGCATTAAAGCTACTTGGAACTGTTCCTGTGAGTAAAATTAAGCATATGAGTAAGTATGTGTGGCATCAGGATCTATGTCTAAAATGACTGGTGAAGCACAATATAGCCATGAGAACTGATTTAAGAATGTAAATTTTCTTTGCTAATGAATAATTCTCCTGACACAAAAGAAAGATAGGGGTTACTTGGGACTCATACCTGCACCATTTTTCATGAGATGTTCTGCATCCTGTTGTACCCAATACTAATTTTTCTCTGTACTGTCTGAAAACAAAGCAATTAATTTATGGTGATTTCAATTACTATTTCCCACACTGACTAGACTGAAAACACAGTATCAGGTCAGTATATAGTAGGGGAATTGCAATTTTCTTTGAGCCTCTGTAGTATTCAGACAGCTGGTGTAGGTTCATTAGGAAAATTGGAAAGAAAAAACCCACACAAACAGAAAACAAGCCGGCAAAATGAAAGCACACAATATTTCTCCTTCTCTTTTGGGGTGAGATAACTGCCCTCCATTTTCTAGTCTACTAACTCTTTCAATTCCATTGCAGCAATTGCAATTTTGTAAGTTTTAACAATAACTCTCTGAAATACTATAGGATAAAATCACCAGGAGAAACTGGGGCTGTATGACCTTTAACAGTTTCTCCAGTATGTAAACACCAGGTCAGAGAGTCAAAGTGTAGGTCTCTCAGCAGCAGCTGTTTACCTCAAATATAATGCAACTCTGAAGAGATTAAAAAGATCCTCTTAAAATAAGTTGAATAATTCACTGACTTCACCTCTTTGGGGAGATGTAATAAAAAGCTCTGAAAGAAAGAACAGTTATAAGGATGTTCATAGTCCCCACACCGAGGAAATGGATGGCTTTATGGCAACAGATCAGGCATAACTTGTAGTGAGGACACAGCATAGAGAGCGTGCTTGGCTACAGAAGCTCCTGACACGACCAAAAACTTTGAAGAAGTCTGCTGCATGACGGCACCTTTGACATATCCATGGAAGTGAGTACCATTCACTCAAGGCAGGCAATATGGGGAGGGGAGATGAGCTCATCTTCATCGTGACCCAGTGGACAGGTCTAGTGTGCAGATGCAGAAATGATGCCCTGACAGGTCCCTGCATAAGTAGGCATGGAGGAATGCAAACAGCTTTTCTTCCCTTTTGACCTTTTCATACAGTCCCAGGCCTGGGCTGAAGCTCTGTATATGGCTACTAAGCATACAGTCACCTCGAGGCCCTTACAATTATGAATTTAATCATTAGCTGAAACCAAAGGAGATCCATGAGTGCACCATAGCAAACAGCAGGAACTTTACCTCTGGCTGTATAAACATAGAATTAAGTTGTTATGGCAGAGCTGACCCTAAAATTGATAATAATACTTCTGAGGCCCACATACAGGAAAACCACAACTGACTCTTATTATTTGTTTGCAAGAATGCCTTTGGCATTAAGATGCTAAAATTCAGTGGAATTTAAAAAGTAATGAGTTTAAAGCTGGGTCCTTTTGAAAAAATATTAAAATCATTCCATAGCAAACACTGCAGTTTCCCTTCCCTTCACTTGTAATGGCACAACACTATCCACCCTTAACTTCCCTGTCATTTAAAAAGTTTCATAACACGGCTATAGACGTTTGCTCCGAGGCTGAATGGATGTCAGAAGAGTCCTGAGCCCAGAAACAAATTGTGAAATAGAGGTACCCCGGGATCTTTAATCTTACTGTGAAAAACCTTTTATAAGTTTTCTGAAATGTCATGTAGGAAAACCATGTATATAGGGAGCCGATTATGGCCCAGTTATCACCTGTGCAAATCCAGAGTGATTACACAGAGTTCAGTGGTGATGCTGAGGATTTAAAATGAAGTTAGCTGGGATCAGAATTTAGTTTGTTGTCTCCTGTGCTAACTTCAGATCTAAATATTCCAGTAGAAACATTAAAAGTTTAATTATATGGCCTTTCCTCCCCCACTAAACTCAGGCATTAGGAAAGTAAATCTTCCTTTTTTATGCATTGCTATTTCATAGTGGTTTTCTGGGGTTTTTTTCCTAAGATAAGTGATGTGCGGAATACAATTTTCTGTTGGCAATTTGTTCCTTAATAAGCTCTTTAACATTCCAGCTATTCAAAGCTCCATGAAGCAAACTCACTGCTGGTTACATTTTACTCTAAAAGGTAATGACAATTATCAGCTAGGTAGAGTGCTGTAAGATAATTCAGGTAAACTGAAATGGCTAATGTAGATTACAGTGAATTAATTATTTAGAGATGTTCAGCAAAGGAATGTTAAAACTGTATTGTAAACTCTCTAGGGGATGGACCAGGCTTTTAATCTGTTCACAGATCCCAGAACAACAGGACCTGTGTCTGTGACGGCTAGGCACACATATTACAAATTGCAAAAATATAATATCACCCAAGCAAATAAACAATGGGTGATTCTCATCTCAGTGTAGTGAAACTGTGTTGTCTTTAATGGTGTCATTCCCTATTTACTGCAGTGTAACTGTGCCCTACTATACTTATTCCCCTACCCAGCATTTTAATTTTATAACAGTTATAATGAGTATGGCACAGGGCATTTTCAGCAGATCTTATTCTGCTCTGTCACAACTTCAGTGCTGCTGTGGGAGGGGCAGCAGCATTTCTGTAAAGTACCAACCCCAACTCTTGGTTGACTCAGAACAATTTGTCTGGTATAGAGGGAAGCATCTGATAACACGTCTTACCCCACAGCCACCATATGGTGGGCAGCATTCAAGTGGTTAAATGATCAAATATGTTTAACAGCCTCTGGCTGCACCTCAGGCCATCAGATTCTTCCCAGCTGGCCATTAATCCCTAGTAAAAGCCCTACAGATAGATTGCTATTACTTATATACACAATTAAGGATTCACAATACACTGCTGACTGCTGAAAAATAACAGGGAAGGATGTAAGAGTTCAGAGGCATTTGAGTTAAACTGTAAGTTAACTGCAGTAGTGACTTGGGATCCCATGTACAATGGCATATAACTGTCTGCCCAGTGCTTTGTGAACATGCTGCAGGAGCCTCCTACAAGCTCTCTTCAGTTTCTGCTTTTTTCCCTTTGCTTCATAGTCTCTCCTATCACTTTACAGATGCCATTTGCTGTGGGGATGGCTAAAGAAGCAATTGCTCCTTCCTCCCCAGGACCCTCTAAGTTGCCAGTGCCTTGGGCTAGACTTGCCCACAAGTTGCCCGTTGCCAATACTGGCACAGACTCATCGTGCTGCTGAAGATGGAGCCACATTGCCAGCACCTTAGTACAAACTGTACTCTTTGTTCTGGGACATCGCTCTCCCAGATTTTTTTTTCTATAAATGGGAAAAACTTCCCTCCATGAAAGGTTTGACCCCATGTTTGTCCACCTGCAAGTTACAAATGAAGAAATCTAATGCAGACTGTCTTCTCTCTCTTTTGAAACTTGTCTTGCATGGAAATTTGCTGTGACACTTTCTCCACAGAATGAGGTGAGATGAACAAGTGATAAAGGACAGAAGGCAGTTTATGGCATAGCAAGCTGTAAGGGTTTGCTGGGGACTGACTTGATAAAAGCATCTTCTGATGGTTGTCATCCAAACTCCATAATAATATTTTTTCCCAGGCAATGTTCAAAACTTGGGGTTTTGGTTCACACAGTGATGCTTTGGATCACCTGGTGAAAAGAAGGTGCTGAGTCCCAGGGTTGCAGGTAGTCACAGTATGCCTGGAGGGATGTCTTTTTTGGGGGTGTTCATTGCCCTGTTAGATAGCCAGGCCCCTGCCAGAGGTGAATTATGCCACTTGGTGCCTGGCACAGGAAATGGTTAAATGCCATATTTCGTTCACATGTGACTGAACTTCAGGAGCTGTAATGGCAGAGGGCCCCCCTGGAGCGTGTCTCAGCCATGCTGCCAATTGCACAGGAGATGGGAAGTTACAAGATACCTGGGGAAATTTTTCAATGCATGTTCCTTCGTTTGATTTTCCAGACCAGAGAGAATTCCAGGCATCCTCCTCCTTGTCCACAGTACAGAGGAGGGAATTCAATAAAAAACACCATACGAAAAAGAAGGCTTCTCAGCTCTAGGCAACTTTAATTTGTGCGGTTACCATTCTGTTCATCCTTGAGGTCGATTTGACTCCAGTAAGGGCTATTCATATGGGAGCCCATCCAGGGAGCAACATTCCTGTACTTCATGCTGTTTGGAGCAGGTACTGTTCCCTCACTCTCTGTAAAATGCTGAGCATATCTAAGATGTCATAACAAATGCTTTAATAATACTTCATTGGCATTTGACCAAAATGGTTTATATTTACTGGGAAGATTGAAAAGGCCTCAGTTCTCCCACGTTTAATAAGAGATAAAAGGGATAAGGATTTTTTTTTTTCCAGTTAAATGTGTTTAAAAGTCTTTAGACTGAAGGCAAGAACTCCTAAATCATTTGCAAATACTGCAGGAGCTACCAGTCTCAAATGAGTAAATACAATTAAGTTGTGGCTTAAATTCTCGATGAAATGGGTGAATAAAGACAGACTTAAACTTTTTGTCTCTTATTTAGACTTCTGACAGCAAAAGCGTACCAAACTATTTGAACAACTATGTAGAAGATTTAAGTGCATCTAAAACTGCAACCTGAAGTCTTCTGCTTGAATGTTCTTTACCACGAAGATGCGTGGATGCTTTAGGTTTTGACATGTAGGATGTAATGGACTTTTGCATGTATCAGGCAGTACATTAAGGTTGCCTGCACATATCACATGGAGGTCTCAGTTTGTGTTTTCCAGATATGCCTCCTAGATTCAGACCTACATGAAATGCAGCTGCTGCTTTCCTTTAAAACAAGGCCTTTTTATATGGAAAAAATGTGGTTTATACAAGATTAAGTATTTAAGCTTAACATCAAAGAGGTTCTGGGAGAGATGAGGCAAGTCCTTCTCCTCCTAAAGGGCCACAGCCTTCTCCAGGCAGTGGGCTAAACAGCATCTTCAGATGTCACTGACTATTTAGAGGTGGACACTTTCTTCTAGTCTCTCCACTTTGCAGAGGGTGGGAGTTATCTAGATCACTGAACTAGAAGGTGAAGTTCTTGAAGTATCCTAAGGTAAAGGGCTCTCATATGGGAGCTGGGAGACCTAACCCCAGTCCCTAATTAAAAAACAGTTTATGGAGTTTACAACAAATAACACCTAGATAAAATCATTAGAGCAAAGGCAGAAATCCTCCCAAAGAAGTCTGTTTACCACAGATTACCCAGTGGATCTCTGAGGTCAGCAGAAAGGTGAGAGAGCTGCTGGACAAGCGTCAGGTGAGCAGTGCCCTCCCTTAGGAAGGACTGGCAAGGTGTTGCCACGGTGTTTAAGATGTTCTCCTCAGAGATCTTGAAATTCTTCAGGCAGAAAAGGGAACAGCCAGGCACAGGGCTGTCATGTTCTGAGTGAAGGCACTGACAACTGCTTAATGCAAAGTGAGCTCTGCTTGCCTCCGCACTGCGTTTTGCACAATACGAAATTTTTGAAAGGAAGAACTTTGTCCTTCAGTCTCAAGTGAGAGGTCAGGACAATGTGTATTAGTTCAGGGAGTTGTCCTTGGGTACAGCTGAGTAAAGGACATGTGTTTCATGGACAGGAGGAGTGTTTTGTGTTTTATGGGTTAGGTAGCTCTCAGGATGCTCAGCTGGCTATCTTCATGGACCCAGTTCCGAAGTGACTAATTCTTCACATTCATGAAGCTGAATGGAGGAGGCCTTATTCGTTAAGATGGAGTCTGAAATGAGGATCATGTATACCAAAATCATGGAATAGCCACAGTCAGGGTGGTTGCACCCACTTGTGGATGTAAGGCTGAGAGAAAAGAATACAGCCTACCCCTTTGCTACTATGTGCTTCATCGGATATTCAGTGCTTCGCATATTGGTTGGCAGATTTGTGTTGTACAAACAAAAAAGCCAGCAATAGCTAACATTTTTGTTTCATTAAAGAGGGAAAATCTCCAAAATCAGAACAAAACAAACTTGAATTGTCTCTTGAAATAAGATTGCAAATTTTTTTTGGCTCAACACAATAAATTTCAGAAATATTGAAATTTTCATTCAGAAGCTCATCATGCAATACTTATGTGTTTTTAAAGTTCTTTTACATAAAAGCAGTTTAATTTCCCAAAAGTAATTTTGAAGAAAAAAGTGAAACATTTAGTTTAGCAAACGTAGACATTACTGAAAGGTTTTACTTTGATTTTTCCTTAAAAATCTGACAGTTGACATTTTTTCAAAACCTGTGAACTTCAGGAAAGGCTATGTATTATTTTTTTTCTACTGAAAAATCCATATTGACAAGGGAATTCAAATGGAACTTAATGCTCAGGGGTTTTTTGTGAAGCACTAAGTCTTTTTGAAACTGGCATTGAATTTGGATACATAAGAAATAATTCATAAAGAACTGGTTTGCGAGCTGCTGCTGGAATTACTTGACTCCAATAAAACTCACTTGAAGAAAATTTGGATCAAAAAAGTCCTGAAAATACCGGAAACAAAAAGACATAATGTTTCTAATCTGTAATTTTCTTAACAGTAATTTTCTTAAGCATGCTTTTCAGAGAAGTCTCATTTTTTAAACTTCTGCACCAAAACCTATACTTTGGGTGAATGGCTTTGCAAATACTGGCCCAGCTGAGCCAGCTGTGGGGATAAGCAACCAAGGTAGCCTATACGGTAGAGTCCACATGGAGCCCTAAAGCAATAAGCCCTGTCCCCTGCTAGGGGAACTTGACTGTAGATTTGAATGCTTGCTGTTAGTCCATGTGTCTAGATAATGCTTGCTGTTAGTCCATGTGTCTAGATAACTTTCACATCATTTCCTACTGCTGTTTAGGCCCATTGCACTTTTTTTGTGTGTGTGTGTGTTTTAGTTTTTTATGTTGGTTTTTTTGTTGTTGTTTATCTGTGAGTCAAATCAGTCACTAGTATGGAAGGAAAAAGCTGGCAGTGTGTGATTCCCCATGATCATGTCTGAGGTATTTTTAGCGTGCTGAGCTCCACCAGAGACTTGTATGTGACACTGCACTAAAATACTGAGAGAACACAAATCTCGAGTAGGCAGGAATTGTCCTTTACTTGAGATTTCTGCTTAAAAATTTAAACACGAGACCTAAATGAGAGTCTCTCAGCATACATTTCAAGGCAGCTGAACTGACAAAAGAAGATAAGACCTCCAGAGGTCCTACAGTGATGTATTTAGTCATCAATAATTGATGTTTTAAAGGTTTCCTAAGAATAATTCACATATACAAAGTGCAGACATACAGGTCAATAGTGTATATTTGGAAGAGTTCATAAGCATGCAAGATCTATTGGAGTTTAAAGGATCGATAGTTCTCTTAGGAGCCCATACATATGCATTGACAAGACAGGGAGGGCTGTTATTATAGTCTATCAAATCAATAGTCCACATTTAAAGACTGTATGAAAAGTAGTTTTAAATGCATATCAGATCAGGCGTTACCATGTTGTTAGAGATCCAGGGATCAATAAGTGGGTTGTAGCCAACTCCAAGGTGATAATAATCCAGGAAAAGGATCACATCTGATCTTTGGGGCTTTTCCAAACATTCTGGGACTGGCTGCCAGATGATACAACTAGCTTTATGGCAGCAGCACCTCTATTTCAACTGCACTGATGATGTATTTCTTTTTTGACAGTCTCGAGTGGGTTCTGAGCACTACCCTTTCCTCACTCACACCAGCACTGCATGTTTTCTAAGCTTTCAAATGCCAGACAATGTTTAATGTGTGATTAATAAATGAAATCACAACTGGCAACTTTTTCTTGTCAACAAGGTTTGTTTTATCTCCAAAACAAATAAGGCAAAACAAAACAGCCTTCCAGCAAAACTCCAGACAAATGAAATATTTTTAAAAGTGGTTTGATGTAACTGAGAAACCTGCTGAGTTATCCTGATTGCAGTGGATTTCAGCTACAGAAATAATACCTGTGAATGTCAGATAGAGGTCCAGCCCTGATATATTTAATTAACAGTATCTTCCCCTGAGAAATCTGATTATTCTAGGTAGTGCTCCCCAAGAAAGTTATTATCTTGATTTGATCTATTTAAGGAAGGATTTAATCTATTTAGGAAAGAGGTTATGATGAGGCAAGCAAAGGAAGGTATTGCTCTTTTTGTTGAACCCTGATGTGTTTCTAATTCATTTGCAGAATACCAGATACTGTGGAAATGCACATAATGATGCAATTACTGAAAATTCAATCATAATATGCCAACTGACACTCCCACTAGGGCTTCTCTCTGGGGAGTGAACCCAGGGGAAGAAAAAATCCATGTTCCTTCTGATCAGCTTGATATTAACAAGGTATGTGATTATAGGGGTAAAATGGGTTCGCTGGGCTGTCTCAGAATGTAAGTTGGGCATGTAGGAGACTGAAGAGTGGATTTTTTCCGAAGAGCAATCAGTGGAGAAATGGGAAAGAGAGAAAGTGAAGAGGAATCTGTGGGTGAGTAATGACCAACCCAGAGACATAATCCTTTTCCAGTTCCTGATTTGTGGGCGGTGATAGACATTAGTTCACATCTTCCCAAGACGGTGGTATCTGACTTGTGCCCTGAGATGCCAGGCATGCACACTTGTGTTTAAAACAACACATAGCAGTATATCATGTCCTCAGAAAGATAGTCAATGTATAAGCTGTATTACCTGTGTCAGGAAGTCCAGACTGGCCACAGTAAACCTGTTTGGCTTCTGAATTCTGTTACCTAGAATGGAAGCCATGGACTCTACCTATGGTCAAGAGGACATTACATTTTATCTTTCACTTTCAAGAAGAAACTGCTTAGGTTTTTATTGTACTGATAAATACTTCACCTATAAACAGTCAGGTCCATCCTCATCCCAGCAAATAAATTCTGAGGTTATGGATGTCTATCTTGGGGTGCCAGAATAGTGCCACAGTGCTGACCTACTTCTTCTGCATAGGATGGTCTTCAGTCTGACTGTGATCAGAATAAAGTTTTTGATGACTCAGTACCAGGAGTTAGCTGTAACTTCCAAAATACAAAGGAAAACAGAGTAGAACCTGACTTTCAAAAATGGTGGTAGGTTCTCAAATGAGACAGAAATACTAAATAAAATGAAACATGCTAAAATGGAGATTCCACATCTTAAAATTCAAGCACTCTTCAGATGATAAAAATGAATACATGAAGGAACTTTTCTAAAATATTTTCCTCTCTTCCTTCTATTGCATTTAGAACCTATATTTACACACTATATTCTGAGATCTTGAAATAACAATTGAAACAAATATCATTCGATATTACAGTCTCACATGCTATTTACTTGAAATAAACAGAAATCTTCATTTCTCAATGGCAATTCACCGGAAAAAGTACATAAAACCTTGTCAGCTGATAAACTTAACAGATCGTAAAATAATATTAGTATCATAAAACTGTAAAAAGCATAAATGAGGAGATAATATAAGGGGTGGGTTTTACTAGTTGAAGGGTGGGGGCAGAATTTAATGAGTGGTCTACTTTGTTTCTTATTAAGCCACTGGTAAAAATGCAAAGATGATAATTTTAATAAAGGAGATGTTGGCTGCAGCCAAGCCTTTTTGTCTCAGAGGTGAAATCTGAAATAGTCTAATGAGCGTGAGAATAATATGGCCCCCATTAAAGTGATTTTAAATTTAAGCATAATTTTTGCTAATACCACTGAGCAATGGGAATAATTAGAATGGTTTCAGTAATGCTGAAGATTTGAATAATTAAAGACACAAGATTTATTTGAGAAGAGGCATCATTAACCTAAATCAAATATTAGATTTCTTGTAAAGGAGAGGGGGTTTAGCCATAACCACATTTTTCACATAGGGAATCTCATTAAATACCATGGTTTGTGTTTTACTCTGCACCCACAGGATTTACTTGCATGAATATTAAATCTGTGTGTATTGAATATAAGCTTTTAAATCCCATGATATGGCCCAACATTTTTGTACTATGTAAAGTATTAATTGAATAATCTTGTTTTCACTTTGGATGATAGTAGTTACCTAAAGGTCACTTTCAATCACATTTTTTTCCAGGAAAAGAATAGCAAAAAATTCAAGCCTGATCTGGTCAAAGTCTTTTTTCTGCCTGAAAATATTTCTCTTTAGGCTCTCTTTATTAATGTCACAGCTGCTTTTTTTATTGGATGAATGAAAAACCTTTTCATGAACACCAAAGTAAAGAGTAAATGCAGGACAGAATGTATATATGTTATACTGGGAAGTGCAGTTTTCCAACAAGAGAGTGAATTCCTCAAAGGAATAATGAGTAGAAATCTTTTGTTACTTGGCTGTTAACAAACATAGTGTATTTGGTTGATTAAAATGCAGAAGTGGATAATTAAACAAAGAACTCATGATAAAAAAGCAAAGTTTTTCTCCAAAACAGTGCTTCATAAATATTGATTTGGGCTATATTTTTTTCCCACAATGTGGTGGTTTTCTATAAATATCAGTATCTGATAATAAGCACTTCTACTACTCATTATTTCTCTGCTTGCAGAATTTAATGAATAGAAATGCATTCATTATATGGAAATCTATCTACCTGTTATGCCTTTGATGAAGCCAGCCCCTGATTTGAAATTTTGTCCACCACTAATGATATGCAAAAATCTCTGGCTTATCTTTAATGATACGCCTGAAGAATTTATCAATGGAATTTATTAGATGCTAATTCATCTTCCATGAATTACTTAGGCAGCTGCATCTCACTTTTGTATCTCTTTTTGTAATCTTTCTCTTTGGGTTTTGGTTTTTGTTTTTTTGGTTTTTGGTTTGTTTGGTTGGTTTTTTTTCAGCTGCCCTTTCCAGACCTATTTCTAAATCAGGTTTGAGTCCATAGACTCAAAAAAACGCTTTCCTTGTCTTGGAAGCTCCTGTGAATTATCGGCTGCTTGTGATAGATTTCCCAATCCTGTGCTGTGGGACAACCAACTTGAATTTTGACTGAATCAAATTTTTTTATTTTATTGGTTTATCCACTGCTCCATTACAGTCAGCTTCTTCCACCTTCAATGGCAAAAAGGAAGCGGTTATGTTGAACGAGGTTTGTCTGAGTAAGTGCTAACCCTGTACCCAGGCAGCACCTTACTGCTACATGCAAACTTGGGCATTTTTGATTCCTAAGGGTCTCTGTCTCTACTGGGCCTGTATTGTTGGCTGCAGTTCTTCCAGCTCTGTACTCTCAGCAGTCTGAACACCGATTGCTTAGTGAAGCTGGGGGTTTATGTCCCTGCTGATTGACACAGTTCTCTACACAGTCCTTCTGTTGGACTTGGTAAATTGGCCCTGCTCTTTCAATACCTAGAGAACAAGTCTTCAACAAATCCAGGAAGAAAGAGCAGAGGATGATTGTCCATTTAGATACCATATGCATTCTCACTGATAATACACTCCTTGTGCTTTCTCCTTTTCTCAAATATAGCTACATGCAAACTGTTCTGTCTGGACTTTCACCATCATCAGTGTGGCAATCCATGTCAGAAGCAAAGTTTATGCCAAATATGAAAAAGGCTCTTTTGAAGAAGAACAGAAGAATCCATTTAATTTAAAACTGTTTAAAGCTGTATTTTCTGTTCATGGGTGATTGGATGAAATGCTGTAGCTAGGGTGTTCAGATTAGATATTAGAAAAGATCTGATCTGCTCCAAGAGTGGTGAAATGTTGGAATGTGCAGGTAAATGAAATCTCCATCTGCAAAGTTTTTTGAAAAGGATTTAAACATCTGCTGGGAACTCATCCTGTCTTGGGAAAGGAGCCCCAGGTTTGTCTTCTGTGAGAGTAGGAGTGCAAATGCACATTAAACTACTGTATTGTAGCAGTTCCTTGATAAGGCAGCTAACATCCAGCACCTCTCATCTGGAAATACCTCTTCAGACCTGGTCCTTTTTCATATTGTCTGCCTGCACAGGTACCTCTTTCCACAGAGTGACCCTGGGGGAGAAACACTATGCCTTTTCCTTCTCCCCTAAGAAAGTGAAACTCCCACCTTCCTATAGCAAGGGAAATGGCTGTATGGATCTTCCCTGCCTATACAACTTGGCTGGCAACTCACTGTCCCTGGAGGCTGTTTCTGTGGTTTAGCTGGTGAAGAACCATGTCCACACCTGTCTCTCCACCTTTCCTCCCTCTTTCCTCAACACCTATTTCTATTTCCATCATGATTCTTGCCCCCGACACAAACCTGTTTTACACCCAAACCCGCAGTTCAGCTGGTTCTGGCAGGCTCTGACTGGATGCTTTGCCTCACCCTGTCAAAATCTCGATCTTATTCACTTCCAGTGTGAGCATTTGGATCAATTAGTACGATGTTAGCTTCCCTGGAGCGATAGGCAGAGCAAGTGCTTAGCGTGTTCCCCTGGGCATTCGTATTTTTAGCCCCTTCTCAGTCACCTTCACTGTCACCAGCAACCATGGTCACAGCCCTGGCATCTGAAACAGCCGTAGCAGCAGCTTTTCAGAAAGAGACTGCATCAGCTAAGGCTGTCTCTGCTCTTTCTGATGGTTTTTGTCCCTGTCAATGACTGAAGAGCAGGCTGATCAAGCGCTGCAGCATTTTTTTTTTTTCTAAAGCATTTTTTCTTTTTTGTGTGGAAGCTGACACAGCCTCAGAGATTTTTTTCTTCCAAAAATATTACATACAACTCTCAGCTTCAAAACAGTTCTTTAGAGTGAAGCCCTCTGATAAATTGCATATATATATTCCAGATTTGATTTGCTTGGCCTACCTGCACATGGGTTGGACTGTTCCTCATGAAACTATAAATTCTGTGAAAAAACATAGAATCACATAGACTTGTTTAGGTTGGAAAAGACCTTTAAGATCTTTGAGTCCAACTGTAAACCTAACACTGCCAACTCCACCACTATACCATGTCCCTAATGACCTTGCAGCCAATTTTGAAATTGTTGCATTTCTAGAATCAGAAATAAATTATCATGAATCGGCATTGCTCCATTGCAATTAAAAACAAAGGAGGATCTGGGCTATGCTTCTGACTTTCAGGCCTTACTTACTCACAAACTTCATTATTCTCCAAACCTGTGGAGAGGTGGCTTCATTTAAGTCTTACTGTTCCTCCTTCAAGAGTGCAATGGTTACATTTCTTCAGGAATGAGATCGTGTCCTGTTCCAGCTAATTCCTCATACTGCTAATCATCTAAGGCATCTACACAATTTAGAGTGGCCTGGTCCCAGACCCTGCAGACTTCAGATGTAAATTAGAGCAGAGCTTCAGCGCTGCTTTTACATCTCTCCCTTGCACATGTGTGTGGGCAGTTTCACCACGTGATGAAGTGTGTGCTGTGGAGGTCCCAGCTGGCAGTGTCAGCGGTGTCTGGCCTGTGTGGCACCAAGCCTTAGGGCAGCTGCTCTGGCTCAGTCAGCTAGTTACCGCAGCATGGGCTCACACACAGTTTCCCCGCGGATGCCCTGGTGTTCTGCCATGCCAGATGGGATAACTCAACACCATGCTGTGACTTGGGGTGGATGTATCTCATATCTGCCTCACCTGCAAGCTCAGAGAGCTGGGAAACTCTAAAGAGCAGAAAGTCTCCATCAACACTTTTTACTCTAGATCATATTTTTGTTGTAGCCTGTGAGACCATCTGCAAGTAGAGTAGGGAAATCATTAAAACTATTACACCAGTGGTGGGTTTTCCTTGCAACAGCACACCAGCATGAAGCACTTTCATGAGACCAAGACCTTGGTTCAAGACCTAACAAGCTAATCTGTTAAAGGTCCTTTATATTGAAATTTTTTTCATGTACCATAAATGTTTTTAAAAATTCACCTTTTTAAGCCAAGCTTCAAAAATTCATTTCTTCCTACATAAATACAGGGGTAAGTAGGCCCAAATTTACACTGCTATTTATTTATGGATTTATTTTCTGTATTTTATTTTCTTTTTGATTCTTACAGAGTGTAAAAATAGAGCAGAAATTTAGAGATTAAGAAGCCACTGGCATAAATTACAAAACATCTTCCAGAATGCAATATGGTGCATTGCCTAGAAACTTTCTTTTTCATCAAAACCCAACAAACTCCAACTCTACCTGCTCAATGCATGTAGCAGACATTTCAGAAACCATGACTGTTTCTAGCTGTGGGATGAAGTATTTTTCAGGAGTCGGTGTCACCAAGCTCTCCCATCAAGCTGTCTCATTAGGCTTTTGGGTATAGATGCCATTTAGGGTCAAGTTTTAAAATACGTATTTGGACCTACACATATATAGACATGTAGCGTCTTTCCTTCCCTACTGAACTAGGTGTTTCAGGAAGGATCTTCAAAAGTATGTTGATAACTACCTCAGGGGATAAGGTCTAGAACTACAAGTTATTTAGACCTCCAGATCCTACCAGGCTTAAATTAGGCTTGTAACTACCTTTGTGGGTTTTCTTTAACATCTTTCCAATACAGGATTTGAACATGTCTGTAAATTCTGCTGCACTTTTATATCTGTTTATGCTTTTACACACCTTTAGGTTTACAAACCGTTAGGGTTTTATGTATAGTAAAATCTGGATGATAGACATTACTTCACTTAATCAAAGAGGCAGCCAGCCTCTTAAATTATTACTCCAGCAGATTAAACAGTGTTTGGGACAGTTCTCAGGCATTCCAGTGTGACTGTGTATTCTCTGTCCCCAGCCTGCTTTTGGCCCACGCTGGATAACTCATTCCCAAACACTTCCTGGGAGCTTCTGGAGCCATTTCTGGTAGGCTGTTGTACAAAGCCACCTTGGTCTAAACCTAAGTGAACATGCAGGCATAGGTGCAGCCCATTCTATGCAGGTTGGCCTTGATGGCAAGGAAAATTTCGTTTACTGATGAAAAACTATAGCCCTATTTACTAATGCTCACCATTTGAAACAAATCCTACACCAACATGTTGTGCATGTGTCACATGCTTCTGGCAGTAGTAAAGCATAAACTGTGTGTATTTTTTTCCATATATATTAAAAATGTCATAAAATTTCATAGTCCCACAGAGGCTTAAGTTTTCATGTCCAGTAAAGCTTAGTACTATTAAGCATTATGAGACCATCTAATTTCCTTGTTCTCTGTTGTTGTGGATCACTAATACAGTAAAGTAAGTATCTTCATGCATTAAGAGTGTGCTTTGCACAGAATGAGAGCTCATTTTTCAGTAAGTTCAGATGGCAAGATATGTTTGCCACCAAATCAAAACTCCAGAGATCAGTTCAAAGAAACTGCGCTTTCAGGATGCTTTTATATTTTTTTCCCCAATAGACAGGCTTGGCAAACAGTTCAAAGAGTTTAACAACAACACAAACCTTAGTTATTATTAACAACAATAACAATAATAATGCTTTTTATAATACCCCAAATAATTGCCTGAGAAAGGCGTATGCCTTAATTGCAAAGCTACTGCTGGTGCAGAGGGAAAAAAAACCCCAGCTCATAGTAAATGGCACTTTGGAGATGACATTTTCTCTCTTTTTCAATCTATTTTACAGCATTTTGGTGACTTTGTTCCTATTTTGTTTGCTCATTTTCCCATTTGCCAGATGCTAAAGGCAAATTGGCTGGGGCTGTATCTCTCTTAGTATGTAATATATACCAGGAGACTAGATCTTTACAGCAAAACAGTTTGATGGTGAGGGCTACATTATGTCTACATTATGCAAGTTTTCAGGAAGTAGGAAGGAAGGAGGAGGATAACACTTTGGACTAACCCTAGTCTGGTCCCAGGAAGTGGAAGGCCATTAACTGTTAGGTACATCCTGGAGTCTGTCTTCCACTTTAGCAGCAGCCAGGTTGCACGCTCTGAGACTGCTCAGCCATGTGAACTCAGCAGAGTAAGGGAAGACACTCAGGAGTTTTGCTTTATGAGTTTCCCTGTTCTGAAATGAAGTGCTAAGATAGAGGCACCCTGTCATCCTGTTGCTGTGAGATTAATACAAAGTAAGCACTTCCCAACTGATACACATTATTATGTAGATAAATTATGTAAGCAAACACTTAATGTGTGCAAATCCCATTTATACTTCCTTACATCACTGTTGCTTTCAAAGCTACTTGTGATTGCTGCTGGCACACAAATTAAATGAGTCAAAGCAGTCTAAAATAAAGCAAATCAAATATCCTTATTAGAAATGAAATTAGAAATGTCCAAGTTGAATTACACTTTTGGTAGTGAACTGAGTGCTAACATTACAATTCTAGATTAATTTTTCTGTTTGTTGACAGCTGAGGACTAGCAACACAAGCAGGAATAGTATTTTTGTGCAAATCAGCAATGTTGATCTACACTTCTAGTGGAGAGTTGGGCTTGCAAATTTATCACGTTTTCAGGACATGTTTTTGCTATCCAAAATGAGTGATTCTCTGTGAGTTAAGAGTACATGTCCCTTTTCAGTGGACTGATTTTTAGGTACAATTATAGGCTAGGTTCTGGCTGGAGATATACACAGCAGCAAGCAGAGCGCCCAGATGGCTTATTTTGTTCAGGTTAGCTGTTGTGATGGAAAAACCACCTTGGGGTTACAAGCAGCTTGTCTAGGGCTAGGATTATGTCCCACTGTTCACAATTCTGCACAAATGCTGACATTTCCTTCATGTAGATGGGTATTCTGTGGGCTTTACAGGTGTCATGGCTATAAACTCAGTGATGTCTCTGCCTGCTGCACTTTCCTTTCTGGCAAGTCAGTACTACTGAGAAAGAGAAAGCAGAGCAACCTGCTCAGAAAGAACCAGATTGAAATTACTTCTTCCATTTCATTTTCTTTTTTAACCCTCATGAGTGGAAGTTCTGAGAATATTCATTTTTGGAAACACTTAAACAAGCATTTCTGGCATGAAATAGGTCCCCAGAATCTGAAGCTGCCCAGTGAAATTGAGCCTTGTCAAATTGGAGACTGCTAATAGCTGTCTTCTTTTTACAGTTAACCTTCCTGAAGGAGAAATTAGGTCCCTGGGGATGTTTTATGTCAGAAATATAAACTTCTGCAGACCTTTAGGCACCTCTAGGCAGCAGCAGTATGCAGGTTTTGAGATTAAAATTTTGACAGTAGGTGCTCAAATCAGATAGATACCTAAGTAACATTTATCTCCTGGTGAAGAAAACCCAGCATAAGATAAATGTATTTTTAATGAAGAAAATACTCAAATCCATGTTTGTCATTACCTGGACTTGAGCCACATCTTTGTTTCTCCCATAAACTTTCTAGTTAAAATCACAACCCAGATTATGGCACGTAGTGAAAACAGAAAATCATGTTAAAACCTAGTATTTCAAAAAGACAGAGACCAAAATTCTTTCCAGACTTGAGATTAAACAGGTGTTGCAACTGACATTGCATCCTCTGGTTGGCAAAAAAATAGAGACATCAGCTCTTTTCTCAGTGCTGCTGTTTCTGATGCAAGGTTTGACACCGAGAGATGAAGTGGCTGACAAAGCACTGTGAAAGCCAGCACATCAGGTGGTGTAAACTGGCATAACTTCATTGCCAACCACAGAGGTGCTACCTCAGAAAAATGCAGACTATTTTCCAAATTGCAAACAAAATCAGAGATTTTCCCTATTTTAATGGCTTCCACTTCCTAGGTTGGGGGCTGCCCTGAAAAATTATTTGAGTAATCTTTGGCTGCCTGCATAAACTCTGAGAAAGCAGACAGAACTGAAAAATGACATGGCATTACTTTTCTATCAGCTGTCCATGGTGTTACTTTGACACATTTCCAGAGCAACCTCAGCCAGAGAGAAGTAAAAGGGCCTCACTGGATGTGTGGCAAAGCAGGGCAATTACTGTCCTGCTCAAAAGACCTGCTCAACAAAGGGCAAGGCATCAGGAGATGTGATCATAACTTATGTTTCATTTTGGTGAAGTGTCCTTCCCCAGTAAGGATTTGGGGCTAAGCAAAGAAATCTCATTTATTCTTCCTACATTTGGTCACTAACAGCATGGATCCCCTTCTGTTAGCTGCTGTAGTTGTGCATAACTTGAGCCTCTATGTACAAGTATAGCATACAATTCAAAACAATAGTTATCTTCAATTTTAAATGTGTGAAAGTGTAAGGTGAACACCAGGGAACTGCCTGAAAGTACCTTTTTAGTGATGGCTACCATCTTCTTTAGAAAGATATTAATGTCCTGAAAAATGAACCCTTGTCTCAGAAAAATATAGGTAATATAATCATAGGTTACAGGATAATTCAGGCTGGAAAGGCCCTGAGGAGATCTGTAGTCAGATCTCCTGCTCAAAGCAGGGTTAGCTATGAGGTCAGTCCAGGTTCCTCAGACTTTATCCAGTTAAGTCTTGAAAAATATCCATGGATGAAGACGACTGCACAGCATCTCTGGGCAAAATGCTGCCCTGCTTGGCTGTGCACATTGCCTCAAATGTCTGTAGCGTTACTTCTTACTCTCATTAATGATCTTTAAGCCTTCAGTTCAGAAGAGCAGGAGGGAGAGATGCCAGGTGTGAAGAATCTTTTAAAAAATAAAGAAAAGTTGACCTATTCTGCTTAGAATAGTTTGATTAAGGATGGGGTGCCCCCCCCCCCCCCCCCCCTTGTATAAGGACCATTTTTAGGAGAAACAGCTTATAATTTTCCTTATAGAATAAACATCACTGTGCTGCATGCTTATATTGTAGCTGGTTTAAAGACAATTCTCCAGTATGCATACATTTGCACCAATTCATAACACAGCATTTAAAGAATTCTACCAGTGTCTGATGCTCCTACTGTTCTAATTTAACAAACTTACTCTCACTAAATTGCATTTCTTTATAGAGAAGGTGAATGGGGTGTATAGTAATTTAAAAAAGGTTCTTGCTATGAAGTCAGGGACTGTTGCCTTGGTGAAATCACGTATTTTAAAACCTGAAACATTGGAAAATTGTTTTGTCAGGAAAGGTAATTGATTCAGCTGGTAGTGAATAAAGCTGGAACCTGATGGTACTACAAGGATAATTCAAATAAAATACTGAAGTCAGGGTAAGATTAACTTTAACTTTTAAGATTTCTCATGTTCTGGAAAAAAACAACAGTGCCTTACTTTTCATTCTGATGGCAAAGCAATAATGATATTGACATTTTCATATGTTTGATCACATCTGGTAGCTTTTCAAGCTTAAAAAATTCAAGTGTTTTCCAAACCAATCGTCTTCCTCTGAGATCATTCATGACTCAGAACAATTTACAGAAAGAGGTGGGAGGAAACTGCTGGAAGCTGCCCATGGATGTTAAAGAATGGGACAAAACTTCAGCATTCAAAAGAAAAGAAAAGGATCTTCACAAAAAGGTGACTTCTCACCTCCCAAACACTCTTCTCACTTCTAGTCTCTCTTGCATTTTCAAAAAGCAATTTCTCTTTTTCCAAAGGCAAACTTTCAAAAAATATGAAAAACAAGCAAACATTCAATCTGAGGAAACAATGAAACCTGTCCTGGAAAACACCCCGAGAAAGCAAAGAAGTAAACAGAACCAAGTGGTGTGCTGCAGTTGGGAGGCACTTTCATGACTCGCCAGGTTTTCAGTAGCATCTGAGCCATGTTTAGGCAGATCTTGCTGGCAAGCTGGAGCAGCGTGAACTCTTTTTGTGTCGGCTGCGCTACAGCCCCATTGAAACAAGCGGGACTCCTGCCATCTGCTTTCTTCTGCCCTTACATGTGACAGGAGACAACTTGTATGGTTTTCCCCGCCTCTGTTCTCTTTTATACAAAAAACAGCTAAATCTCTCTCTTCTTTCCAGTACAAAGATTGCTGCAAACAACAGGAGGGAATAACTATTAAGGACTAAATAAAACTCAGAGGATGCCTGGTCTGTTATATCTGCCAGCACTTCCACTTCTGGCAGGAGTCTTCTGGTGTCAGCATTAGTCTCTCACACTGTGGGTAAGAAGGTTAAATTTTGTTACCTATTTTCAGAATTTTGTTACCCAAGGTGCTGGTCACACAGAACCCTCATAAAGATGAACCCACTGGATGCCACCACTGGTGAATTTAAGAAGGTCCACATCAGACATTCTGCTGTGAATTTTCCTATCAGTGTTATCAGGTCTACAAATGTGGTGAAAATTATATGTATGCAATGCAGACGCGTGCCCGCACTCTCATATATACTGTACTGCAACAAATTTCCATCTTTCGAGAACGCAGGAAAAATATGAAAGAAACCAAGGTGTCTGAGTGTTAGAAATTGAACGGGGGTGAAGGTGAGAGCTTTCCTTATCCTTCAGTACAAACTTTGCTACAATGCTACTGAAGTAATTTAGCTGCCATAGTAAATTAACATAAACTCTATAAACTCCACTTCTTTACTTCCTGCCATGAGAATACAGAAGCCTGAAGAAATGTCAGTCACTGAAATGGCATTTGAAGTTAAGTACACCTCCATTGGTTCCGGTTTGTTCATTGAAAACGTATTATTTGTGTCCTACAAGGTAAGTAGTTTTTACTGACTTTTTTTTTTGTCTGTCCTTTAGAATATTCATTCTAAAAGGCAAACACTCGATAAATTGTTCAATTAGGTGAACTGATATGACAGTCTTGTTGTTTGAGAAATTTACCTATCAACAGAAGTAGCAATACTCATCAAGTAATACTGTGACAGTGTGTAGAAGAAAAAGAAAAAAAAAAAAAAAGAAAAGAAAAAAAAGATTGTATCAGCTTTATTTTTAGTAAATTCCAAACTTTATTATCTGCTGAAGTACCTAGCGCCCGTGGTTTCTGGTAATTTATTGTCAAGCCTTTTTAGGTGAATAAAACTTGTTTATATTTTAAAATAATCTAACAATCTTGTTTTTATAATACTTTGTTATTTTGATACCAGAATTTAGAGCAATTTTTCCTTTAAATGTCTACTATGGTTTTCATAATTCCAAAATTAAAAAAATACATATATTTAAAATATTTAAATGAGCGTATCCTAAGCAAGGTCAATGTTTATTTCCAGGTTTACTGGGGGAGAAAAAATAATAGTTTCTGTGTTGTAAAACAACAGAGGCTGCAGAAATGTCTAGAATATATTTCATAGCTTATAATGAGAATAAGCAAACTACATAGTTATGCAGATGCTGAAATATTGTCATTCATGTTTGTTGGGGTATTTTTTGGGGGGCTGACACCTGAGAAATGCTTCTTTATGGATACACTTCCACTAATTAGGTGTCTTCTCTCCTTGTCCCCAACTTTTATATAGGAAAGAATGTCCTGAATTCCAATAAAATAGTTGAAAATAATCCAGTTTACACTAAAGGTTTATGTTGTAGTAGTCTTGAAAAATAAACCATTTCCCCATAGCAAAATTCTTCCTTATTCTGATGTAAAGATTCACTGGAGCCTTGGTTTTTTATCATAGAAAAAGGAAGATGAGGAAGGCACCAAATGAAAAAGCAGAATTAACTGTGCTTGCAACACAGATTTTTTTTTCCAGATTAACTGATGATTCAGGATCTCATGCTATCATCATCTTCAGTCAGAACGGAATAGGAGATGGAGGAACAAGGGGTTGCTGCAGGTGTGGAGGAAATACTTAGAGAAAATTGTATATAAAATTCCCTTAAACTAGTCAAAAATCATTTACTGTAGTCCAGCTGTTCATTTACTTATTTTTCTTGTAAATTTGGCATGAAAATGAGTATATTATTTTTGCAGAGGGTTTTTCTTTTCTCTTTTTTGTTGTTGTTGAGATGAGAATTATCAGATGCAGCTGGGGGATTGCTGCACTTGGAAAACTGAGAACAGCAAGCTTGGAAAAGAAGGAAACAGGATATGGGATGCCAAGAAAAATACATTTCTGTGGCACTAATATGTAGATTTTCAACACATTTTGTTCACTTTAGGAGAGAAAGAAAAGCAAATAAAAATGCTAAGCAAAGACAGCTGTTAAATTCTGTATCAGAATATATTTTATTTACCTCAAATTGCTTCTCAGAATTTCATCTGAGTAAGAAGTTATGCACCTTCAACCATGAACTCTTGGGTAATGGTGCTGTATATGGCCAGTTAACTGTCTCTTCCATTCCAGTGGTGGTTCATTTTCAATGAAATGCAAAATGCTCCTCATAGTCAGGTCTCTTTACTGTGTAATTTTTAAGGCCATAATTCAGGAAAACATTTCTCTCCGGGAAAACATGCACATACTTACCTCCAAGCATTTGTAGATAGCAAGATACAGAAGTAAAGATAGAATCAGTATGTATCACTTCTTGCAACGATTTTCCCTTTGAAAAATGTTAACCATTTAAAATTGTTGAAGCTAAGGTAGGAAAGATCTAATTTTTGTAGTGAAAAAAAGTCAGGATTCAAATTCATTGATCTTCATCTGTCTGCTCTTTATATATCTGCAAAGCAGATCCTAAAATCTGAGGTAAAATTCTTGTCTCTATAGTAACTGAATAAAGATGGACTAAGGTGATCTGTCTGGTTTAGATATCTAGCTTAGGATAAGATGAGAGTTGCTAGGCTAGAAGTAAAGAGCAGGTGTAATACATGTCCAAAATGATGAATAAGATAAAGAAGACAAACCACATCACGGTGTATGAAATAACAACTGTGGAAATTATGAATAGAAAAGCTTTCTGACAAATGTGTTGTGAACCTCCTTCATACTTCCCAAAGATGGTGAAGTGCAAAGCAAGGGCTAAACTGCTCATATTACAGAGCAACAGTTTGGTACAGCTCCTTCTGGACTGTGGCAGCTGGCAGGATCTGGGTGCATTTCTCCCCATTTGGTGTTTGCCTCCAAATCTTTTGTATATTCCTGACATCCTTGCTTATGTCTACCCAACTCAATAGCTCAGTTGCTAGGCATGACACAACCATTCTCCTACTACTTGCAAGAGTTGTAATCAAAGTGATATTTTACGCATAAGTTGTATACTTCTATTAATTATAAGCTTAAATATCTCTTAGCTAGATATCTGCATCATGGTACATGTAAACCTAATTGAGGAGCAGACTGAGAGATCATGTTAAACAAACTGAACCATGAATTTTCTGTCTCTATAGGTGTCCAAAAGCCAAGCTGTGCCTTGGGTTCAGTTACATACCCTGGGTGGATTCGTTTGATCAAATGTAGACATCTGCAGAGCAGATGCCAACACCAAAGCTAGCAGCATTTCTAAAGGTTTCATTCTAAAGCCAATGTACAGAACAGCATGCTTCCAGCATACAATTCATTTGACCTTAAATTAGTCATGTAAGCTAGGTCAGATAACTCCTGCCTGTAAAGCACCTGTTTCTTTGCATGGACGAGGGAGATAAGCTCAGTTGGTGTCTACACTGAGTTAGATGAGATAAAAGTCACCTAAGAATCAGCACAAATTATATATGAACCAGGTGGTGGCCAAGTCTCAAAGGTGCTTAGCTTTATTCTTTCTGGCTAGAGAAGCTGGATTTGCAGTTACATGAGCTCTATTAACTTTTCTGCTTAGGTATGCTCTGGGAAACGTCATAAGTCTGTGCCTGCAGGTGAATGGTATAGATGGTAGATGGGGCTGGGCTTGAGACACCAGCAGTATCAGGATGCCCATCTGGTTACTAATACCTTCTGCCTCTGCATTACTTCCTCTCCTCTCTCTAGTCATCTTCTTTCTTGACTTGCAGTTATTTGGCTTTCGTCATTTCTAAGAAATATTATGAAGATTTTCCTAAGTTTCAGAGGAAGAAAAATTCCCTTGTCTGGCTTTGAAGTGGCTGTGTACTTTGAAGTGGCTGAGATATTTGAATGGACTGCAGTGTTCGATCATTGGGGGAGAGACCTTTCATATAAAGGATATTTCTTTCACAGGCCTGTTTCTTCTGCTTAAGAAGGTTTTAAATTAGTAATAAATAGAAGATCTGTTCCAGGGAGTTTAAAGACAGCTGATACATGGTAAACTAAAAAAGAAAACCAAATGTAATCATGTTGTCACGTAGGAACTATAAACTTTACTGCTGCTTTGGTTCAAGGTCTTGTGGGACCCATGAGTCCTCTGCTTTTTCAAAATCATGTAACCATAACTGAACTTACAGCAACTCTAGTTCATCAGTACACTAAACTAAAAAATAATATTCTGAAGTATTAGATTACAACCAGTTAGCTGGCAGTATCTATATAACACTTTAAATGTCACTTCTTAGATCAATTATATGAGATTATTACAGTAAGTGAGGAGTCTGTATGGTTTCTTTCTATTATTATAATCACAGAGTTTTAAAAACTGCTGTGTCACGACAGTCTGCTAAGATGGGTGAAAGTGCATAGTTCTCTCACTTTTTATCCTGTGTCTCTTAGGGATGACCTTGTTTTTCGTTTCCTGCAACCGGTTGTTGTCATCGATATAATCCAAGATCAAAGAAGAAGGAAAACAGTTTATTACTTCTTCCTTCTTGAACTGCTGTGGTTTCCAACAGCGTTTGGGGTTTTTTTGTAGGTGACACCATAGCCCTGTTTGCCCAGCTTTCACTGTTAAATGTCCACATTACATTTCTGAATCCATGTTCCTCTTCTTTTGTTGAGATAAAGGGAGTTTTACAGCTAAACCTTGTTTGAAATAACAAAAGCTTGAATGACTATCAGCTGCATGTTGCACCATTGAGAGAAACTTTGGTTTTTATGTATGCATAAACAAATTCAATTTGTACAATTAATATAATTTTTAAACATCCAGGAAAACAATAAACTAGTATGATGAAGACAATTATAAACTGTTGCTATTGTGGTTTTAAAAGGGTTTCACAAATAACAAAGTTATTTTTTATGTTCCAGAAATGAAAAATATGGTTAGGTCTGGTTTTACAAGGGGATTTTTATACAGAATAGTGTGTCTGTATATATTTTTTTGTTTTGTTTAAAAGGGCAACAGGATGATTCACTTCAGTTATTATATGTCAAATGATACTACAAATAATAAATATTCACAATTATTTTTTTTTATAACAGGTCATGATCAGTACAGTCAGAATAGGTGTCAAGAAGTGTAGTAACACTACGTGGTAAACTAATGCAGGCAGAGATAATTTCAAAGATTTTTTACCCTAAATTAAGGCATAAAAAGAGCACATTATTACCCTTATTCTGCAGATAAATAGAGCTGTACAGCTTTAACTGGGTATATGCATTAGACCTTGATCTGATATCTCTCCCACAAAACTCCCCTTCTTCCCTGGTGTCTGGACAGCCCTGTTATGGGGAGAAGACTTGGGCCATGGTGTAGGAAGAGGGCTGGTGCTGTCTGAGATGCTGCTTCTTGGTAATCTCAATGCCACGGGCTGGGAGAAAACCCATCTGTCTGCTCAGTCCACTGTCAGAGGTCCCACTGCACTGAGAGCTGAACTCTGCAAGGCTATGTCATAGTGTCCTTTGGACTTTGCGGGCCATATCCCTGACCACTAAGATACTGCCTAAGATGTAAGGAAGGGTGGGCTACTAAATTATTGACAAAGGTGAGCATGACTTTCAAAAACCAAGGATGCATAACAATCTCTCCTGTCCGTGTGGGCCTTACCTTCAGCTCCATTTATCCTCTGCTGTTCAAGGTCCAGGAGCGGGTAGAGAGAGCTGGCTGGAAACATGAAACCAGCTCTGGCACTGAGAGTGCTGGAGCAAAAATGAAAATATAAAAAAGTTGTGTTAATTTCAAGGTCCATTAGGCACAGAGGACCTGCTCCTATTCCCAGTGTAGTTAAACTCTCATTGATTGTACAACTCTCATTGGTTGCAGAGGTGCAGGATCAGTCCATAGAGAAAAAGTAATCAATGCTCTATATGAAAAAAGAACATTATTGAGTCAGATATTTTTTTCAATTGTTAAAGGGGGGCTATTTTCCAGATTCTTAGTGTGGCAGATACAAAACTTCAATAAGGCAATTTTCCTGAATATAGTTGCCATGTAATTACAAGTTTACTGGGTTTGGGGCCTGAAGCTATCCAATATTTTAGTGTGGATGTCTGCATAACAATGTGGATTCCTCCATCAAGTGTCTAGTCTAATGCAACAGCTTTCATGATAATGGCCTAAGGCAAGTATAAAAAATTAGAATTACATTGAGAAAATCTGACCAAACAGAACCTTGATAGTATTTTAGCCAGGAGCTCCTGATTCACTTCCTCACACATGTTGTACATTTATTGCAGAGTTGATGTGCAGTAAAGTATCTATCTGTCAATACCTTTCTACTTATTTGACATTTAAAGACTCTCCTGTTCCATTATCTTTGCTTTACTTTGTGACATTTTTATCAACTTCAACATTAACACAGCAGATTTTACAACTAATACGCTTAAAAGGTACAAAGATGTCAGCAACATCAATTATAAAAAAATTACAGCTCCTGCTTTATCTCAGAGGTAATTAAATGAGCTGTAATTATTAGCCTAGATTCATTAGATTCATGTTCTCATGACCTCCTCAGATTGGATTATTGTAATTCTTGGTATGTCTGTCTGCCAAGGCAACACATTGGCAGCTCTGAATGCAGCCAAAAGGGCAGAGGTAAAAGGACTGTTGAAAACCAAATCATTTAGGCCCTTTAAATTGAGGGACTTTAAATTAATTCTCTATTACCTGTTCATGATAATATTGCCAGAATTCCTTAGTGTTTTGTGGATAAGGACCCTTATACTTCCAGGTTGTTGTCTCTTCTGGAATTATCATTTAACCAGTGCTACAGTTGTGTTCAGAATGGAGCGGCTTAGAGTGACAAATCTGATTTGTACAGTGGCATGTAAGATATGCTTATGGGTGTGAGATGTGCTTGTATCTTTGCTGCATTCCTTTTACTTACAGTATGACTCTATTACTTGGAGATCAGGACTGGAGATGGTTTGAATTTAGTAACAGCAGTAGTAGATCTGGGGTTTAAGTGTATGGAAAGTGAGAATGTTCCATGCAGACAGTAAAGAAAGGATACCCAAGAAGAAAAACCATGTGATAAGTAGACAACAGATATAGGACTAGGAGTATATTAGATGATATTTAAGTGAGTGAAATGTAGCTTCTTAGGGATCATCTAACTTGGTTTTATTTAAATTTCTGTATCCCTCTAAGTTTCTTGATTACAGCGCTATTGGATTCATGCCTTTAGGGGCACAGTTTTGCAGAACTCAGGCTGAAAGATGGCTTGGCCTCCAAAAATCAGAGCCTTATATATTGGTGGTCTTTTGGCTAAGGATCAAACCTTGGTCTATTATTGGAACTGTCCAGGTGGTCAGATAGCCATTACCTGTGATGTAAAGTGAGATGTCACAGAGAACTTTACCGGATCACCCCCATTCTAGTTACCTGTGCTTTAGATCTTAGGAGTTAAAGATCAATGTTAGTAGAACATGGAAATTACATTAGCTTTGATGTGTAGCTATTCCACCCCACCCCCCCACCCCCCCACCCCCCCCACCTGACAAGCTGTTTAACCTTTGGAAATAAGGTCTTATCAGATGTCAATTAAAAAATCCCCCAAAATGCTCAACAAATTAATATTTTTTTTTTATCAACATATCTTTGTATACTGTATGTACTTTGGAATCCTCTCAGAGGTGTGGCCAGATCTGGCTTTTGCTGTGACAAGAGTGACATTGTCATGAATGGCAGTAGAAGCAAGAGCAGGCCAAAGGACATTAAGTTAAAACGTTGCATGCCCCAAATATTGTCTTCCTAGGTCTGCCAGTAAAACGCAAACTTTTTCTCTGTCCCACTAATAACTGATAGAAGAGCTAGAAATTCAACTCCTTTGAATCTCCAGAGTAAGTAAAAATATACCATCTGATGTTATTGCATGTGAAAAACTTCTAAAAAAAAATAATATATATATACCCCAAACCCAGAAAAATCTAGCATGGAGTTGTATAGTAGAGCAGCTTATAGCTATGTCTTTGGACCAGATATGGTCATCTTTACACTCATGGAATAACACCTGCACAGAAACTAATTTTATTCAAATTAATGAGAGTACTCCCACAGTATCACTCCATTTGATTGTGTGCAAGCTGAAACTGGCCCTCTGTATTCAGAGAAAACAAAAAGCTGCCTATGGGAACTCTGAAGTGAAACTACATGTGTTTTCTCAGCGCTTGCAAGGCTGTATTTGAACATGTCCATTTTGTTTGGCAACTGCTGTGCCTACAAAATGAGTAAAAAGCATAAATCTGTGCACTTGTGTCTATTGCCTGCTACTTTTAATTCAGGTCCAAAAGCACAAATGGATGTGTGGATGATGCGACCCAAGACAGAGGACCATTGTTTGAAATAGTGGCCCTTTTTGTATGTGGTCTGATTTACTGTCATTAGCAGAACAATGTCCATTAAAAAATAATCCTGTTTGGGGATCTTATGCTGGAGTAAACCAGACACCATTTAGTTAAACTTGTATTGATAAAAAGGTCAGATTATATTAATTCTTGTAATAATTCACAATAATTAAATGCATATTCTTAAATAGCTTCCTAAGAGATGAGCCAGTGTCTCATTAATCTTGAATATAACAACCTGAGAACTCTAGGGAGGTCACATGATAACTAAAAGTTGAGGAATGCCACATACAGCCCACTGAAATGATTCAATGCTATAATTTAGTAAATAGAATCCATACCTTTCTCAGCAAGGTGGGCATCTGAGCATGGGAAAGAGTTATTTATTAATGAGTAATGTTTCTTTTCCAAGATAATAATCTCAAAGAAATGTACAGACCAAATCCTCCTTGCTTTTCTAATCCAGTCTTTATATCTTCAGTAAGATGACTTCTGGGCACAGGAAATTGGTTCTCATACATGATTATATAAAATACACTCCTACTCCTTTAACTTTAAGGGTACAATAGTAAAATTATATCCAGAAATTATTCTTCTTGCGGTGATGTTAATCTTAACTCTTTGCACATTTTTGACTGAACAACCTACATAGTACTCTGTTACAGGCAGCAATCCTGAAAGCTGTGTAACATCCATGCCTATGCAGACAGAAGGCCTCTGTTCCACTAATCAAATCCCATTTCCAAGGGTAAAAGGAACACTGTTTTTCTGTCCCAGCCATCAGGAGTCCTGAAAAGTGAGTTTGCACATTATAGTCAGTTTGCAGGGTTTGGAAACAAAGAAAAGTTTCCCATGAAATTCAATGAGCTTAGGTTCATGGTCAAAATGAGAAAAACCTTTGGATGTTAAGGGCAGAAAGGACCACAGTGGTCTGACATCCTGTCTTCTTGTAATGCAAGGCATACTGTCATCAAGTGATAGATACATCAGGACTGCAACTTCTGATCAAGGCACTTCACATCTCTTTGAAAGACAGAGAATATTATTATAAAGAATTTGAAACACAGAGAACATATAATATACCAAATACAGTCATTAGTTATTTAACTTCTGGTAAAAAAATGGGCATTTTATTTCTAGACTGATTTTGTCCACAATCAGACAATCTCATAATGTTTCATAATGTAGAATATTTCAAAGGATACCCAGTGCCATAATCATGCTGCTAGCATGATGCATTTCTACCCTTGGATGGATGTGGCAGTGTGGGTATCAGAAATAGTTTGAAAAGAGTAAAATGTTGTTTCACTTCCCAAAAATATTTTACTGGTGTACTTTGTGTAATACAATCAGTTCAGTCATTTGAAGAAGATGACTCTTCAAGGGCACAGGTAAAGAGTTCTGTGACTAAACTGCAAATGAAAAATTGATGCAGAAGACAAGCAATACATAGAAACTCTGCCCTGCATTAATGAGAATGCTGCTAAGTAGCCATAAAGTCACTCCTGTCTAGAAGCAGGAGTAAGATCAAATCAGGCTTTACTAAGTCTCATATTTGGGAAGGCTGAGAAGCAAATGTAGTTTAATTTCACCTAGACATTGCCTCTCTGCATGCTTGTATGGCCAGGCTTACTGTGGACATAACCATACAGAGTGATTGATACTTCGAACTACTTGGTGTGAACTGCTGTCAGTCTGACCCAATTCCATTGAAACTGATGAGGTTTTCCACAGGGAATACAACTGGGTTGTGAGGACCAGTTTCTTGATGGTATTCAGAGGCCTAGCAGAGTACTGCATAAATGAAAGGTAAATTCTTTGTGAACCTTGATTCAAATTAAGGGTATGGGTTCAGCTCTGCTGGCTTTCAGCATCACTGCTGTAGGTGCCTGCACCTCACTCTAGAGCAAATATCTACATCTGAGGTAGGAATCACACTGTAATCTTCAATGAGTTTGTTGATTATTTTTCTCCATTTGCTGTATTCAGAAGCTGTATGCCCAGCTCAGCTATAGATACTTACATTGCAGACACCTGAAGTTAGATGGGCTGAATCCTACCCTAGGTACCTAGTTGCTTTTGAAATTCTGTCTAGACAGAGGCAGACTGACCAAGGTGCCCTTGTTAAATTTATTGCAATGGAAGGTAGGGGCTTAAATACCTGTTAGGTTATGGGCTTAAATGATTAAATATCTGTATAAAACTGCCCCATGGTGCAAGTTAGTCACCTGCAAAGGGTGACTTAGGCTGCCAAAGGCATGAATCTTTCAGGAGTTGCTTCTCTCTCTACATTTACGTTACGGAACGGTAACAGTCACTAACTGAAGCTGGGTGCATGAATCCTGGCTCTAACGCTTGATATTTAGTGTTCATGTGTATGTTCTCACGGTAGTGCCTTCTTTGTTCTTTAGCTAGAGCATTTGCATCAGCAACGGTGCAATAAAGGCACTAAGGAGGCAATATATATTGTTTTATGCAGTTGTAAATGAAAAACGCCCAATAGATATTAACTAATGAAACATGCTAAATTCAGCTTAAACACTTCCTCGTTTCTAATATTTAATACATATAGCTAATTATCACTAATTGTCTCTTCATTAATATATAACCTGAAATACCATAAGGGTATTAATTGTAATAATTATTACTTCAAGCATATTGAACAGCATATTCCACAGACAAGAGATTTTTAAATAAAACTGAGTAATAGCAAATGTAAAATACAAAGGATTAAAGTTTGTTTTATTACCAGCTTGGATTTGCCTAGCCCTAAAAGGAAAATATCCCTGCCACTGTAATACTGTAGTCCGTAAAGGGTTTGCTAAAAATTAAAAGCTTTCATTCTCCTCTGGAGCCTTGTTGTAGCAAAAAGGTTTCACAGTCTCCTGACTTCTGTGGTGCTGATAGAAATACGTTTGTAGTCTAAATATGCCAGGGAAGTGTTCCAATAGAGATTGTGGGGTAGCTGGAGGACTACTGTGATTTACTTAATTCAAAGTGGTGCTTGAAAGAGACTTTTAATCTGCAGTGGACAGAAGCTGCAATGCTGATACTGAAAATGACATTTAGCAACAATTTCTGATGGTTTTTTAGGAAAGTGGCTTGGGAAAAGCATCTTGCTGATACCAGTGGTGAAGCTGAGCTTCTGAATTTTACGTATGAAGATGGTGAAGGGAGAGCTATATTTAGATGAAAGGGATCCACTTCTTTCTAATACCCTGCAAAGAGGAAATCTGAGGTTTTCTGTTTCAGCCCTGACTCAAAATGGTTGATGTTAATTTTTTTCATTAATTTCACTGACCTCTCTGGAGGCCAGTAAAGAGGCAACCAGAATATCAAAGGTGCAGAATTAAATAATATTTATGCATATAAAACCCATTCCTTTCATGAAGCGATTTTGTTGATTTTAATTGAAAATTAAGATGCTAAATACTTTCAAGGTTCTGAGCCTAAGTGATTTTTTAAAAAAAGTAACTAAATAAAGTCCTGTGCTAGGACTGTAGACTCCCTTTTTTCTTAGACATTTGAGTGAATAGTCTTATTACAGCTGCATTAACACAAACATCTTGTACTCCCATCACACCATCTCATCATGTGTGCATTAAGGGCCGAGGTGGAAGCTCCTACAAGTCAAAGAGAAACTTTCCACTGGCTTGCAATCAAACCAATGGTGCTCAACAGCTGGCTTCAGATTGAGCCTCTGGCTCCACCTCCTGCACCCTGATCCTGTTCATAATGCTATCTAACTCAGCAGTCACCTTGTAAAACTCAGCAAAGCACATCCCTTGGTTAACAATGTCTGCCCTGAAATTCAAATGTACCATTAACATAAGTTCAATTGTGGATAGTGATAGAAAGAGGGAAGCATTAAAATAGAAGTGGTATTTGAAAATTCCTCAGTAGCCTTAGTGTAAATAGATTTTAGAGAATTCATACAGACTAAAGCAAACCTGAGTTACTGTTGTTAGTAATCCCTTTTGGAGATAGACAATGAGAGACAAGGTATGGAATACAGTTTATTGAGCAATCTAGAGAATCTCAAAAAATAAAAAGAGCTGGAAACAAATCAGAGCTTGAAGCCTTATAGAAAAAATTCTGGTGAGGAGAAAATATTACTGGACAGGGTTTAATATGTCTGAGAAGATTGCTGATTACAATAGGAAGCAATAAAAAAAAAAAAAAAAGACGTTAAAAAAACTATTGCAGACAAGTATTGTCAAATGCTTGTCATGGTTTGAAAGCTTGTGCTTTGGAAGTTGAAGCCATTAAGGGATCCACAGAATATCTTGCTGAATAACCTAAAACTGAAAAGGTGAAAATCATGCACTGTCCACGTTTCCCACAGGGGGCATGCAGAATTTCTAGGGTAAAAAGTTACAAAAAAAGAGAGGAAAAGGGCTCAAAGTCACTGTGACACACAGAGGATGTGTGTTTGGTTAGCTTTTCAATGAGGTTTGCTGACAGAAAGGAACGATTTCTACATGCACAGAAAGGAGGAAGGGAAGGGGATAGGAATAAATTTGAGTGAGTTAGATTTCAAGAACAAAAGCAATTTCCATCCAGGCACAAAGAGACAGGAATGAAGATTGATAATGCAGCAATAGAAGCAGGAGCACAGTGCAGAAAGATAGTTATGGATGGCTAAATGTTTCTAACTAGTTACAGATGTCTGTTGCCAGGATAGCCTATTTTAGGGCCTTAAACACGTGCTTGATTTTAATGAGATTTATGCTCAGGCTAAATGTTAGACATGGTGCAAGGACTTTGCTGAACCAGGATCAAAGAGAGAAAACTGTCATTTGATTTAAGTATGGTGATTTTATCATATGCTTTTGAACTTACGAGAATAAATTCCAAATTTTTGTCAGAGGTAGTAGTCAGATTGGTAGGAAGATAAAAACCATATTGACTGCAACTTCCTGGTCTGGTTTTCTACATGTGGACATGAGATCAGAATCAGGGTTTAGTTATTAAAGTTTAGAAATGAAGAAACAACCAAAGGAAACACTCTCACAAATTGGATGAGAAGTGTGAAGAAATGGGGTTGAAATGATGATGGCAAAGGAGAGACAGAAGCAGTGTGAAGAGATTTTTAATACAGAGGAACATTAAAAATGAACATATTCTAAACAGTCTGCACACAAAGATAGGTAGATAAAAGTGAAATCTGCGAAAGAGTCACAGAAGAGATACGGAATATGCATTATCAACACTGGAGGGAGGAAAATATAAGGTAGTGATGAACAGTGGGGTATTGGGTTTGTGTGGGAAGGTTGCGGGGCGGGGGGAAGAAGGGGCTATAGGGGTGGCTTCTATGAGAAACTGCTAGAAGCTTCCTCCATGTCTGATAGAGCCCATGCCAGCCAGCTCCAAGATGGCCCAAGTTGAGCCCGTCAGTGATAGTGGTAGTGCCTCTGAGATAACATATTCAAGAAGGGAGAAAAAAGCTTTTTGCAACAGTAGCCAGAAGAGAGAAGTGAAACTATGTGAGAACAACTCTGCAGACATGCAGGTCAGTGAGGAAGAGAGTGGGGAGGAGGTGCTCCTGGTGCCAAAGCAGAGATTCCCCTGTAGCCCACGGTGAAGACCATGGTGAAGCAGGCTGTGCCCCTGCAGTCTGTGGAGGTCTATGGTGGAGCAGATCCCCACCTGCAGCCCATGGAGGACCCCACACTGGAGCAGGTGGATGCCCAAAGGAGGATGTGACCCCAAGGGGACCCAGGCCTGGAGCAGGTTTGCTGGCCGGGCTGGTGACCCCACGGGGGACCCAGGCTGGAGCAGCCTGTGCCTGAAGGGCTGCGCCCCGTGGGAGGGAGCCCAGGCTGGGGCAGGGGCAGAGTGTGAGGAGCCTCCCCCTGCGGAGGAAGGAGCAGCAGAGACAGCGTGGGATGGACCCACCGCAGCCCCCACTGCCCGGCCTCTGCACCGCTGCGGGGAGCGGGGAGAGAGATGGGGAGTAAAACTGAAGCCGGGGAGAAGGGAGGGGTGGGGGAGGATGGTTTTTTAAGATTTATTTTTTATTTCTCATTATCCTACTCTGATTTTGATTGGTAATAAAATAAAACTGATTTCTTCAAGTTGATTCTGTTTTGCCCATGACAGTAACTGCTGAGCGATCTCTCTCTGTCTTTATCTTGACCCATGAGCCTTTCATTGTATTTTCTCTTCCTTGTTCAGCTGAGGAGGGGAGTGACAGAGTGGCTTTGGTGGGCACCTGCCATCCTGGTAGGGTCAACCCACCACAGGTTGGCACACTACGCAGTGTTAGCAACAGTTTAGTACCTTCAGGGAGGTGTTTGTCTTAGGTTTTCCTGCTGCCATGAAGCCATGTGCTGTTGCTCACCAAACAGTACTGCAGCCAAGTGCACCTCTTGTTCTTCTTAGGTCTGTGCTCCTCACACTCCCCCTCTATTTCTTCCTTCCTCCTTCCTCCCTTTCACTCCCCTAGTGCTTTCCCACTTGCACGCATGCAAGAGTGTTAATAACTCACACCCACGTTTTCCCACACCTCATACCACATCCTGCTATAGGTAACTTGGCATGAAAATGAAAACTAGAAGGTAAATAACAGTGCAAAGACCAAGATATTTCAACTATACTCTGTCCTATATCGATAGGAAGCACTCTGTTGAAATGGGACAACACTGTCTAACCAACATGAAACATTTCTGTCTAACCTTTCCTTATCTCCCCTTCTTTCTTTAGGATGTAGGGTTCTTTCGGCAGTAGGGAGTGTATTTTAGCATGTTTATACAGTAGCTAGGACTGCAGGGCTTTCATATCATTATGGTGACTTCAAGCACTGCCAGAACATGGGTAATATTTATAATTCTGATAAACAAAAACATATGTCAACTTTTATTTCATCTGTCTAAATAAAATAATAAAGAAAAGAAGCAAAGATATATCTTATGTTTTATTTTATTTATCTAAATAAAATGAAAAATAAAGGAGACTTCCTACCTTCTAATATGCCAGGTACATAAACAAACACAGTATTTAAGGTCTCCTTATTGTTTCTAAGCAAAACAGTGAGGCCAGCGGCTGTCATATATTTTGAAATCCCAAGCAATTAAGAGCAAATAAAAGAATAGTTAGGAATAATCTAAAATTGGTGCTGCCTAAAGAATAACCAAACAAGTTTGACCTGGTTTTCTGTGCACATAAACAGACACAGTGTTCCCAAATTTAGTTACAGATATTTCTACCACCTTCAGTGCTCTTGTATTACTCTTACCAAGAGCAGAGATAGTTTATTGCAAAACAACACTTCAGCTGTAAACCTAAGTGAAATACCTATGTAAAATATTATATGTTTACCAGCAGCTATCCAGTAAATACAGCATAGCCCTTATGAAAAATAAACACGAAATGTAGTTACACAGACTGTCAAAATATATTTTTGAGCCCTGTGAGCACCTGAGTTCTTACCAATGCTAGCTTTGCTCACCCTGTGGAAGTGCCCAGGACTCTCAGAAATGTCTTACAGGTCTTACATAAATCTACTGAGCTAGACCTCACGGTGCTCCAGTTATCACTTGCACAACTGGTAACATTGCAAAGTTAATGAACCTGGTTCCAACCTTTCTCCTGAAGGTGGAGGAGGAGACAGCTTACAGTGAAAAACCCTGGTGCCCTGTGGAAGAAGGGTTTTGGTGACCTGCCTGTAGCCAAGAGTCCTAGCACCTAGAGCTATCAAGGTCAGCGAAGGCTCATCTCTTTGGCATAACTGTTGGGGCAATTCCAAAAAAGGGCTTGGCTGGGAAGAGTTTGATTACAAGGCAAGATAGATGATCCCACTCTGATTCACTCTGCAGGGCTTCCTACTCTTTTAATTTATTTCTGTAGACTATATTCTGAGTGCAGGCACAATAGGCAGGTAATTTAGGTAATCAGAGTCATCTTGATAGGACCAGGCAAGGGCATTTCAAGTATTGATTGTAGCATCTGTATGAGACAATTAAAGCCAGTAGGCAGAATTCATCCATAAATCTTGGGTGAACTGGAACCATTCTTCTGCCCTTGCTTGAGGATATACACTGCTTCTTAATATACCAAAAGTATCTTACTGTGGCATTTTGCTGGCGATAGATAATTAGCTGCTAGTGTTGTCCATGTAAAAGCTTCCCTTTAAAGAAAATATTCTGCTACTGAAATCCAGATAACACCCCCACCCCCCTCTAATAGTACCCACCTTTCTGTGGGTCAGTGTTAAGGTCACTGTATTGTAATGAAATACGCATTTCATTACACTTGATGAGATATATGCATTAATTTCTGAGGTAGCAGTGGACAGTTCGTGACGGCATCTATTCATTTCCTTGCTTTTAAGTGTTTGTGCTTTGTTAGTAGAGAGATAGCTAACTAAATTGGTTTTTGAAATCAGGTTTTAAATATATTGCAAATGCATTCTTTAATACATTTCCACTTGACATTGGAAGGCTGGGAGAACAAAAGCACTGTCTAAATTGTTGTCTGAGACACAGTACCTGTAAACCCAGTGCAAACCCAGACAGATAGCTAGAGGGTTCTAGGAGATCACATGGGGAAAAAAAATCATGCATCTTTTCTTTAGACTTAACTTTAAGTGTATAGCCTATACTAGTTAGTTTGGCTCACTTTGTCGGAACTGTAAAGCAGACTAGGCACTCCAGGGAGTAATGCATCCTACTTAGCTCAGACAACAGACTAGGCAGCTAGTTTGGACTAGAGTGTATGAGGTCCAGCTGGGCCAAAATGTACACATTTGCAGCCCCTGGCAGGAACAAGCAGTGTTTGCTACAACCACTTAACTGGCTGCACCTCATATATAAAAAGTGTGTTGCTTTCTGTTAATAGGCTAAAAGAGCTCTTCTGAGAGTCAATTTGCAATCATTTTGCTTTCTGCTAGGCTCATAACCTTCTGGTGTCTTCATTTCATAAACCTATAAACTTCTGGTTAGAATCTAGCATTTTTAGTATGATTTATTTTTACTTTGTGTATACTGTCCCTGGTCAAGATCATGAGCACTACATAAATATATTGGCCTGGCTCCATAAAGATGAATTTCTGGGAGAGGAGAGAGTTGAAGGGTGAGCTAAGAAGGCCTTCTTGTGTTCATGGCCATCATGCTGTGTAGTACATATGCATGGTAAATTGACAGGACTCTTGGTGCTCACATGCAGTTCCCTGCATTAATGTCAGAGCTGCACTAAGTACTGACTCAGGGTGCTTAGCTTCTTATAGGACACTTAAACCTCCACTGAAATAGATATATGGAGAATTCACACCTTGTGGGTGTCTTTGGGGATGTGGCTGTACAAAAACATGATGAAAAAATGCTGTTTGCCTCTCCTGAATCCATGAAAAATTGTGGAGTGGAGGAATAGACTTCTTTCAAGGTCATGCAAGAAATCTTGTAGGCAGATAGTAATTAAACCTGTATCTCTATCCTGGGTCTCAGAGCAAAAGTTGTGAAAGGAGGTCGGTACATCTGATATACCCTCTGCATTTGAATCTGTTGCCTATACGTACACATGTAGTACTGTATAAGGTACAGTAACATCCTGCTCAACCCACAGCTGGGGTTCCAAAGGGAATGGGTCTCCTCCTGTAAGCCCTGTGTGCAACTCTGGATATCTTCAGGTGTCTTAGGAGACACTATAGATTTCTGGGTAAGTAACTGAATCAAGTTCTAAATGTTTAAAGACTAATCATAAAAAAATTGAGTGGTGGAAATGAGCCATAGAATTAAGTATTTGATTGGATTACTTGAAACAAATTTGAAGGGTGGAGTAAGCAGAGCAAAACACAACAAAACAGAATTGTTCTTAACTTACGTACCTAATGCATATTTTTTTTCCAGAGAAATCTGGAAGAGGGGTTTATATAAAGTAGACAAATAGGCTTGGATATATAGCATTTCTTAAATGACAAAGGGGAGAAATTATGATACTTTACTTATGATACCTAATCTTTAAAACCTTTTAGAATCCTTCAGAATCCTCTAAGGTACATTTACTGACAGCTTGAAAATGCTTACTTTACCTTAGTTACTTTTCTGGAAGCTATGATCTATATCTCTAAGTTGGATTGCCTTTCCATAACGCTGCTGCCTTTTGCTCAATTAAGAAATACTTCTGAAATCTGTTTGCATGCAGTTACTAAACTTGAAAAAAGGAATCCAACTCTGACTACATTTTGACAGTGTAACTTTCTGAACCATCTTCCAAGGAAAAAAAAATCCTTCTTAACTAGGATTATAGCAAGATAGATTCTTTGTTATGCAAATGTGTGTTTATGTGCAGACATTATAATCCACATTGGAAGTTTCCTTGAACTCTAAAGCCACTTTATTTTGGATTCACAGAGATATAGTTGCAAAACAACGTAAGCTGTGAGATAGAATTTTTGAGACTGAATAGAGAGAATTAAGTGAATAGTAAAAGTCAGCAATGTCAATGTTTCCTAGTACGATTTTTATTTTTCCTGAGGATCAGTCCTTTTCAAAGCTACTAGATTATTTTTTTTTCTCCTAGATGAGTAAAAAATTGAGTGTATGTGAACTTCCTTTCCCATTCTACACAACCATTTCTTCTGTCATGGAAAGTTTTAAGAATCCTGTTTGCAAAACCTGGTTTTAAAAATGCCCTCTGTTTCCAGAATATCTGTTTTATGATGTGGTCTTAACGTATCTGCAGTAACATTTTTGGTTATGTGGCTGACCACATGTTAAATGATCATGCTGTTCTTCATTGGACCCTAAGGTACTGGTGGCTTATTTGGTAGCTGTGACTCAGTTTGGACATGTGGGTAAGAATTCTCTTCAGTAGTTTATTTCTTTCATAGAGTATTTTAAGGATGTTAATATATATTTTGTCTATGTTTCCACAGGCTCTTCCTCTGGAGATCTATAGGACTCCATCTGTTCAAAACAGCTGCCAAATAGTTTTATGAGTGTGTGTGCCTATGTATAAATAAAAAATACACTAATCAGAAAGCTTCAGACTTTTCTGTGCTTGTGATATCACCTGCATTGTTATAATGCACAGTTTTATGTATTCCTGTCTTTGAAGCAGAGATATTACCCTTTCTTTCTTAGCTGAGATAGGATGTTGAATGTCAGCTGGTTTTGCCCCCCCTGTAAATATGTAAAGATTATTGTTTTTTATTATTTGGAATACTTGATTGTATGGGAGGGATGGATGGGGGCTGTGACTGATATTATGATTATTATAGGGAGATTGTAGGGAGATGCAATTGCTTTGGGAATCTTGACAGTCCAGAGTTTTTATGGATCCATCAGCTCTGATCTTCAGGTGGCTGTTGTTAGTTGCTTTGCAGGTTGACATTTTTCTTCCCAAAGCACACTGTTGTAGTTATCCATGCCATCTCTAACTTCAGGTTAATCTACTTTAACATGGCCTATACTGGTCTTTCCTGCACAGAAAGGCAGTTCAGAGCCTTTTGATGATGTACAACACAGCATTCTGCTTGTTCAACTGATACAAGTGTATGACCCCTGTGCTTCAGTTTCTTGTTCCTTCAGAAACATCATTTAATGTAGACATGACTTTCTGTAAAGCCCTAAATAGACTTGCACTAGCCTCCTTTAGAGGTACACATTACTCACAGAGTATGTTTTGCTTGTCTTCAGCATTAGAAAGGAAATTACAGGAGATTATTAACACAGAGACGTATGAGAAACTAATTATATTGTTTTTTGAGATGTTAGAGCATAAATTCTTATACAAAAAGAAACCTATCATACACCATTATGAAAGAGTAACTTTTTCAAGTGTGCTTCATGTTATTCAATAATTTTGCCTTAAAATTATTGGGACTTTTACAATGGATGAAATGGGAAGAGTTTTGACATTGCTGAATGTTTTGACAAACCCATTCCAGAAAAAGTCTGTTTCCATGCAAGGATTTTTGGCTTAATGCTGAAATCACTTTCAGCTGATTTCCCTGAACACATCTTCCTGAACTGGAAAACAGGTCTAAAACCACAGACTGAAGTTAGTGAGCTTGTACAATCAGCTTGCCTTGTCAAGGATAATAAGTATGGATAAAATAAGTCTAAGCTAATTATATTCCATTTAGCATACTCATTTACTTCTCATAATTTACGTTACTTGTTTTCTTGTTGGCTTTCACTTTGGTTGTGAAATTATGTTGTATATGTTTCTCATACACAATGCTTTTCTGCTTATTTAAAGAAGTGGAAAAGAACACACAAATAAACAGTTTTTTGCTGTTTTTTAAAAATATTGATACTACTTGGCACTTACATACAATTGTACATAATCAAGATACTGTATAAATATTAACTATTTAATCCTTATACCATCTCCTCTAATAAAAGCAATTAAATAGTGTTACCCTAATTAGAAAAACAACAACGTGAGCTAGAGAGATTAAACTGTGTCCAAAGCACCAGAAACATTTGATTTCAGTGGCAGGATTATTTCAGGATCCAAAAGGTACTTTCAAACCACTATAAGTTGTTTCTTATTTACTGAACTAATGGCATTTAAGAAAAGAGGCTGGACATTTTCTTTGTGTTGATATACTCTAGATATTTCAATAAACCTTTTTTTACAGCAAAGTCTGCCACTAAGTCAGAAGCTATAATAGATGCAGATATGTGTTTTTCCACCTTCTGCCTCACTACCTAAAGGATAAAACCAACCAGGGCTTAGATTTCCAGAGAGTAACTTATCCTCTTTAAGCATACTTTCTTGAAATCTGTGCACTCATTTGTGATGTGCCAAATGAATTCCGGCAATATTGCTGTTTAGAAGTAAGCCAAGCAAGTACTGTCATGCACTTTCATTGTGTTTCATAGATTTGCAGTTTGGTGTTGCATGTGATTGCATTTTTAACGTATGGAACCACTACAGTGTTATTATATAGACTTTGTCAAATCAGTTAAGAAACTATCTTAGTAGCTGGTGTTACCACTGCCAGGACAGCATTGTGCAAACCATGGCTAGGGATTCCTTTGGTGTTTTTTATCTACTTGAACTCTGGATAAAACAGGTGTTTATTGGCATGGTGAAGCAACACAGAAATACTTACAAAGGACTCCAGGAGGTCTGGTGTTGCTTTACAGCCTGCATTAGATGTTTACAGCTGTGCACATGTCATTACACTGGTTGAATTTTCTTGAATCAGTCAATGCTACAGTACAGCCCCCTCTACTAAGATCTGAAAGAAGTCTGTAGTAAAAGATTCTCTCAGGAGTGAGAGCAGTTGAACTCTCAGACAGCAACCAGATTCTCTCTGGCTGTGCACCATTGCATAGTGATTAGAACAGGACAAAACCAGATATGCAAATCTGGCTGAAGCTGTGATCTTGCAGACCTACAGTGATGTTTTCTTTCCCTTATATTACTCAGAGGAAGTGTCTCATTAGACACTGTTGGGCCAAGTATCACCCTTATCTCCCTGGTAAACCTGTATTTTGCTAATGCAATGTACTGATTTGGTATCAAGTTATGAACATTTTAGGATCATGGAGTTAAAAACTCATTTAAGTTGGAAAAAGCCTTTAAGATCATTAAGTCCAACTGTTAACTCAGGACTGCCAAGTCCCCCACTAAACCATGTCCCTAAGTAGCGCATATACACATCTGTTAAATACCTCCAGGGATGGTGACCTGACCATTTCCCTGGGCAGCCTGTTCCAGTGCTTGACCACCCCTTCAGTGAAGAAATTTTCCCTAATACCCAATCTAAACCTCCCCTGGCACAACTTGAGGCCATTTCCTCTTGTCCTATCCCTTGTTACTTGGGAGAAGAGACCAACACCCACCTGGCTAAAGCCTCCTGTCAGGCAGCTGTAGAGAGTGAAAAGGTCCCCCCTGAGCCGCCTTTTCTCTACGCTAAAACACCCCAGGTCCCTTGGCCGTTCCTCATAGGACTTGTGCTCCAGACCCCTCACCCGCTTCGTTGCCCTTTTTTGAACGCGCTTCAGCACCTCAATGTCTTCCTTGTGGTGAGGGGCCCAAGCCTGAACACAGCATTTGAGATAGAGCCTCACCACTGCCAAGTACAGGGGGGAAATCACTTCCCAAGTCCTGCTGGCCACACTGTTTTGGATACAAGCCAGGATGCTGTTGGCCGCCTTGGCCACCTGGGCACACTGCTGGCTGCCAAGAGCCCTCAGGTCCTTTTCCTCCAGGCAGCTTTCCAGCCGCTCTTCCCAAAGCCCGTGGTGTTGTGTGGGGTTGTTGTGACCCACGTGCAGGACCCAACACTGCTCCTTGTTGAAACTCACACAACTGGCCTCGGCCCATGGGCCCAGCCTGCCCAGATCCCTCTGCAGAGCCTTTCCACCCTCAAGCAGATCAACACTCCTGCCCCACTCGGTGTCACCTGCAAAATTACTGAGGGTGCACTCAATCCCCTCACCCAGATTGTCAATGAAGATGTGAAATGGAACTGGCCCCAGTACTGAGCCCGGGGGAACACCACTTGTGGCCAGCCACCAGCTGGATTTAACTCCATTCACCACCACCCTGTGGGTTTGGCCAGCCAGCCAGCTTTTTACCCAGTGTAAGGTACACCTGTCCAAGCCATGAGCAGCCAGTTTCTCCAGGAGAATGCTATGGGAGGTGCTGTCAAAGGCTTGACTAAGGTCCACGTAGACAGAATCCACGGCCTTTGCCTCATCCACTACGTGAGTCATCTTGTTGTAGAAGGAGATCAGGTTAGTCAAGCAGGACCTTATTTTCATAAACCCGTGCTGGCTGGGCCTGATCCCCAGGTTGTCCTGTATGTGCCATGCGATGGCACTCGGGGTGATCTGCTCCATAACCTTTCCTGGCACTGAGGTCAGGCTGAGAGACCTTTTTTCTCTGGATCCTCCTTCTGGCCCTTCTTGTAGATGGGTGTCACATTTGTTTATCTCCAGTCTTCTGGGACCTCCCCAGTTAGCCAGGACTGCTGACAAATTCTGGCAAGTGGCTTGGTGAACACTTCCGCCAGCTCCCTTGGTACCCTTGGGTAGATACTATCTGGACCCATGGACTTGTGTGTGTTTCAGTGGTGTAGCAGGTTGCTAACTATTTCTTCTTGGATTATGGGGGCTTCATTCTGCTCCTCATCCCTGTATTTCAGCTCCAGGGACTGGATACCTGGAGTACAACTGGTCTTATTATTAAAGACTGAGGCAAAGAAGGCATTAAATAACTCAGCCTTTTCCTCCTCCTTTGTTACCACGCTTCTCTCCACATCCAATAAAGGAATGAGATACTCCTAGCCCTCCTTTTGTTGCACATGTATTTACAGAAACTTTTAAATTTTCTTTTATGGCAGTAGCCAGAACAGCTATAGAAAGAACAGAAAAAGCAGAACATTGGAAAATGAAGATCTTAACTCAAGACTCTTCTTTAATTTCTAGAGCTCATGTAAGATGCCCAGACTTCTAGTGCCAAGCATAACGTATCTGACCTCTGTAGCTGTCCCTCCAGAAGACTAGTGGTCTTCCACAACTTACCTGTCTTATAAACTAGTCAAAACTGCCTCATGTACCCAGTGGTGCTTGAGATGGACACCAGATGCATATATTTAGGCACCTGGACTTATATGTCTATTTCAGAGCAGATTGGATCATGCTCTGAGGCCCTCATTCAATGAGTGGCTGTGCTCATTAAAACACAGTGGAGACTAAAGAGCGATCCATGTCACCATGAACTGAAATCAGGCACATAAACATGGGTACTGGGTGTTATTTTAGATTTACCAAGATATCCTTCATGGGGATGCCAATGCGATAAGCAAACTGAGAGACCTGTGCCCTCCAGAGGGTCACACAGGGACATCCACTGAGGAAGGGCATCTCAAATGGTACAAGAAGCATCATTTAAACTAATTAACTATGTCCAGGATTTGTACTATAATATCAAGAGCTACCTGCTGCTTGTTTATTTACCTACAGAAAGACCTCTAATTTTGGGTACCTTAAATGGAACCCTACCTCTCCAGGATGACTGGATGCTTTTAAGAAGATATGAATTAATGCTTTTTTGACAGTTTGCTATTATTGAGTACTTCTCCTGGTTAAAGTAACAACAGAAGAGAGGAAATAATAGATGTTGAGAAAAAAATGGTAAACAGAGATTTGTTAATGAAGAAACACAGCAGCAGCAAAACGTTTTATTAAAAGTAGGTATGTACAATGAAGGGTCTGCAAATAGCCCTGAAGATTCTTTTCCATAATAATCTAATGTTACTTAAGGAATAAGGTAATGAAGAAATTTCAACTTTTCATGTGAACAGATATTTTTAAAGCTTTTGTAAGCTTTATAATTATATCATGATAAGCCTGATCTGTCTGTGACAGCAGCTGTGGTTTGTGTGACTCAGGAAAACTTTACACATTTGAGTTTGGTGTTGCTTTCATCAGAGGATGACTAATTGCTGTTTATTAATGACAGATTCAGAACTCCTGAAGTGTGAATGTCTCCTCATACTTGCCAGCCTCAAAGTTACTGTACAATTACCTCAGGTATTTGTATAAAACTGCAGAATTATCAATACTTAGTTTAATATGGGCAAATCTGTGCCATAGTATTTAGGATCCTCCATGACTTTCATCTTTCATTGTAGGAAGTCAATGAGGATCCAAAATCTTCCATGATTTCATTGTAGCCTTTTAGTGACTTAATCTCAAAAGACAGTAACATTTGTTGCAGGAAGTCAGATATATATTCTGAAGGGTGGCTTAGAACTCAGACCTAAAGGACTCTAAATACTGTCGGGTTTAACCCTACTCTTCCACTTGCTAATGATAATTTTTTCATTTTAATCTGGAGGGACTTAATCTTCTTTCTTGGTCATGGAACTTCCCAGGTACATGTGATAAAAATTCCATTCATTACACTATAATGTTGCAGTTACTCTATTAAATCATAGAATCATAGAGTGGTTTGGGTTGGAAGGGACCTTAAAGAACATCTAGTTCCAACACCTTCCACTAGACCAGGTTGCTCAAAGCCACATCCAACCTGATCTTGAATACTTCCAGGGATGGGACATCCACAGCTTCTCCAGGCAACCTGTTCCAGTGCCTCACCACCCTCAGAGTAAATATATTAGTAATTTATTGACTTTTTAAGATGGAATCAAGATTAGATATCATTGTTTTGCATCAAGAGGAGCTGCAATAAGTTGATTTCCCAACATTCAAGATATTTATACCTTTAAATGACCAGGACTGTCATCTATTTCTTGCATTAAAGTTAAGAATCAGAACTATACGTTGAAATGAATGCTTCATAAACCCATCGTAGAATTTATCTACATTGGTTGTGGGTTTTTTTTTCCCAGAAAATCAAAGCCGATAGATCAGCTAATTTGAATTTATACAATTAGAAAAGATACTAAGAAGAAATCTTTCCTCTTCAGCCTGATAACATCATGTCTACTCCCATATCTATTTATAGAGTTAACAGGACATTGTCAGAAACTGTGAAAAGAATTAACCAATTTTTAAAGTTATTCTTGCCAGTGAACTTTGATAATCATTCAGACCTCCTAGTATGAATTTCATTCACCTCAGATGAGGACTAAAGCCAAGACAGATCTATCATAACTTTGTGAACTGACATATTAGCCCCATAGTAGCTGACCCATGGTTTATACAGGTAAGAGGTAAACAAGGCAAAACAACTCCCATGTGAGGATCATGTTATTCTGATTTATGAGACAAACTGAAACCTAGATCCTGGATTCAGTCCATTTGATGTTAGACAGGCAACTGAAATGCTTCCATTTGTAGGCTACTTGCCCTAGGCAACCATTATTTACAATGGAGATAGGGACTTCCAAGGAGTGATTCAGATCTTAGGTGGTAAGATAATGGGAGCACATTAAAGTACTGTATCACTAACCCCTTGAGATAATCAATTTAATGTATTCATTTACAATTAAAATCTCTGCTTTGAAGTTGCTATCTCTATTTATTGCTGAAGTATTCATACACCAGGGAATGTAGTTGAAAAATTATTTATGAAAAATCAACAATGCGGGATATCCAGGCACAATATTAAGGAAATGCAAATAAATCCCAAAGCAGGCAGCAAACACAATAAACACTAAAATGCCAAGAAAATAAAAAGCTAGCTCAAGAAGCATAATGCCACATGAGTTGCAACTGAACATCAGCATTCACAAGGAAGGAATATATGACCTGTCCATGGGCACACCCTTAAGGACAGGCATTACCATCTACCCAAAACTTTGCAGTAGCTGTAAAAGGTAATACTTAGAAGGAGAGGCTACAGACAGTGATGTATTGAGAGAAAGGTAGGCCTACTTTCTCTGCTGGTTTTGTTGTTTTGGATTTTTTTCTGACTACCAGCTGTTGTGCCAAGTATTAAGTAGATCATCCTTGATTCATGTTCTGTCATTTACAGTTAGCTTTTTGTACACACACACACACACACGCACACACACGTGCACGCGCACGCACACACACACAAACAAAAATACATTATTTGTTATTGAAAACCCAGAGTGCCTGCTTAATTTATATGTGTACTAGCTTTTACAGGTTTTGTAAATGGGAGGGTCAAGACAAATTCAGAAAAAGTTGGTTAATGATGACTTCTGGTTTAATCCAGGCTATAGTGCCACCAGAAAATATCTCCCTGGAGATCTTTTCTAGAAAATAAAGTCATGCTTGTTCCATGCTTTTTAGTATCCTGGCATCATTGATGTCATTCATTGTCTGGTAACTGGGGCAAAAATGATGACTAAAGTGGGGTAGTGAGATTGAAGAGGGACAAGTATGTTTATTCTGCAAAAGGCTGACTGAGGAGTGGGACTCCCACCTGAAAGAAAAGTTATGCCTCTTTATTGGGGGTGGCTCAAGCTTCTGCTTCACTTAATGTGTTTGCTAGAGTAGAAGCCTGCAACAAATAGATAGATCAGACATATATCTTTATAATATGTTAGTCAGGGAGACACTGTCTACCAGACTGAGTGCCTAGACAGTCTTCGCAAGACTTTCTAGTAATTCTAATACTCAGGATGCCTAATACTTAGAGATGGCACCAATATGTTAAACATGCTTGTGCAACCTAAACCCTTCAGACTAAACATATTATTTCTCTTAAATTACTCATTTGTACAAATAGCAGTGAGCAACATAATGAATTCATATTTATCAGGGGATGTGATTGTCCACCTTTTTTGAAATCAAGTTTGGTTTACATATGGTGGTGCAGAAGTAGAAAAGAATAGCAGAAAAAAAACCCTCTGAATGAAAAGCTGGGACAGAACAGCTCCTTTTATAGAAATAACCAGAAAGAAATGTGTTTGTTCTGTAATGAATATGTCATGAATGACAGCAAAGATGGACTTTGTATTATCCAACTATTCACCCTTTGCCTCTTTGACCCCATCATTCTTCCACTGGGCCTTTGGTTCAAGCTTCTCCTGCTCCAACTTAAAATTGCTTCTGTGTCCATTGATATATGGACCCTGTCCTTTTGCTAAAAAAATATGGGTCAAAATAAAGTTATCCAGACTCAAGCCATAAGCAATATGGTATGTAAATTACGAATAAACATAAAAGGTTCAATTTAAGTACGGAAGAACAGAGGAGATCGGTGGAGACACCCCCTGCCACTGCATGGCTCAGTCAGAGTAATAGGTTTCCTATTCTAAAATTACTGACATGTTTAGGCTTTAGCTTACCTAAAGCTGTATTTAGCTTGTCACAGGTGTTAAATATGTCTATGCTCAAGTAAGAGTAAATGTGTAGAGAGGAACAAGTTTAAAATTAAATATTGTTGTCTTTACTCACTTTTCAAACCTGAATATCAAATAATTGTCACAACTTGTCTTTCCACCTTTTAAAACCAATTTGTGTATATTTAAGATTAAGTAATAACTTTAGAACCTAAGTTCACTCTTTTGAACACAGCTTAGTGTTGTCAGCATTTATAAAATGCAGACAACACTTAAGGAAACAACTTAAGACTACACAAGGAAACACTCAGAATCCAGAACAATTTGCAGATCTATTTAGGATCTTAAATGAATATATTTTCACTTCTAGAATTCTTAAAGTATTTGCCTAAACCCCAAATACTTAGTAAGAAAGAAGTCAGGAGGAAAGGAGGCATGAGTGTCAGAAGTTTGAGAGACTGCAAGTTGCAATGCTGCAGTTGCAAGAAAAGCAATGAGTTTGAAATACTTTTCCTTCATTTCAAATGCAAATAACATCACACAAATAGTTAAACATACACTACTGGAATCTACTTGTGAATGGTTGAGCTGAGCTTTATTATTTGACATCATGTTGGCTTATTTTGGCCATGATGGTTGACATTTCTTGAATGAATCTGCTCTTTTTTGTGAGCACTGTCACTTTATATTCTGAAAGTTTAGGTAGTAGTCAATATGCATATACTCCTGTCTCATGCTTATTAGCTTATAGAAATATAGACTAGGAGTTTGGTAGGGGTAACAGAGAGGTGAGTGTTACTCTTCTTCCATTCACAGATGAAAAGTAGAAGACATGGTCCCAGAAAAAGCATTAAGTGTTTCAAAATAAGTGGTTATAATTGCAGAGCTTGCCACAAAAGTTTGGAAGGCTTAGTCTGGCCAAGAACAAAAGTGAAACAAAATTGGCTGCCACTCGTGCCACTACTTGCAACTCACTGAGAAGTAGAGTCTATCATTCAAATTTCATTTACATAAAAAAGAAAATTCACATAATGGTAGTATTTAATAGACATTGTAAAAAGGATCTGCTTCTTGTTTTAGTTAATCTGCAGATCTTCACCTAAAGACCTATGCATGTATTCCTGCATTAGTTTTAATGGGCCTAACTCAGACATACATATAACTAGATTGGCATATGTAGTACTGGGAACATCCAGACATCCCAAAATAAATTTTATTGGAAAGGCACAGAGAAAACTTCTGGAAGTCACATATTGCACCCAAAGCAAGGGGCTAGCTCTCTCATTTAGCTGTGAAGGAAAATGTTAGATGCCTGCTTTTTTTCAGCACCTAGGCCTCACATGTCTGCCTTTGAAGGACTATGCATAGCTTGTGATCTTAAGCAAAAAGCAGACAAAACCTCAAACCTTGTGGCAGCACCTTGCTTTTATCCTTTTCAAATTAACCTTGCAGTCTGACTACTTGCTGACTGAGCTGAAGGTTCTCTACTTCTTTGTCTTGAGTGGTCATTTTCATACAGTACTAGCACAACTCTCCCTGACAGTTTTTGAAGAAATAATGATACAGAAAGTCCTGGGAGCAGAGCCCAGAAGGGTAGGGCATTAATTATTATCCTGGAGATTGGTTGTTTATTGCTAGCTCTGTTTGGTCTCATGAACTTTACTTTCTCGGCAACAGAATGGCTCTACATTAGCAGAAAATGTCAAACATTCTCATTCCAAACTACTGTGATGCAGGGCTTCGGGCTAGCAATTTGGCTTGAAACACACCTAGCATGCCTATGCCCAGAATATATCATGAGAGAGGCAGCCTCCATCATTACTAACATTGTTTGTGCTCAGGATCTTTGGTAGCTCTGAGGGCTCATGCAGAGCCTTGGTAGTTGTCCACCTACAGTAAAATCACAACAGAGCTCTAAATCAGGATAACAACAAAGCACATAACCCAGAACAGATATTTCCTATCAGGCATAGCGGCTCAGAAAATGTTCATGGAAGCTGGAGGTAAGAAGATCTCTTAGGAGTCAAGGTGGATCTTCATATACGCAGGCAGGTGCCAAAAGGGACAGTCCTAATTTTTAAAAGGTTTTATTTTTCTGCCTCCAACTGTTAGAGCAGTTCAGCCCTAAACATGCTATTTGAGTAAATTCTTTACCTGCTGTGGGCTGCATCCACAAAGCAAAGTAGTTTTACTCAAGCATATACAAAGTTTTCCTATGGTTTAAGTATTATTCTGTAGTTGGAAGGGGAATACTCCTGGGTAGAGTTCAGCTCACCGTTATTACTGTAACACCAGAAACCAGCAAGACCTTTACTCCCCCCAGTTAAGAGTGCTGAGGGTATTCACACATTTCTGCATATCAGTTGGTGCAGTCATACAACTCAGCACATCAGAGATAAAAAGAAAACAAATTAAGCAGAATAATTGCTCCATTTTTTTTCTAGGTTTAAGTGCAGGAAAGATTGTATTTTAGAACAAACTCCTTCTTCACATACTTATGCTAAATCACCTAGGTCTCACATTACTTTTCATAACTTCATACATTAACAGAGTCAGTCAAAACCTCATTTGATAACAATATTTAGGTTCAGAAATCATCATAATCTTGGTGTATCTTGATATGTATATAGACAAAACATTTATTTAAACTAGCTTTCATATTCCTTCCATTCAGACTTCCATCAGGCAATCTCCTGACTACAACATAAAACAAAATGAACAATGAATTGGGTCTTTGGGAGGAATAATAATGTCATGAGAGCTGTTGAACTTGCATCAGATGGAAAATGGATCTCGCTGTCTCACAAAAATAAAGTCAGTTGTGATCTGACACCTAAAACACTTCTAGATCCCAAGCCTGACACAAAGGAAATGCTACACAGTCAAATGGCTAAAGAAAAGTAGCGTAAATTCCTATGGCAGCATCCAGTGACCAGCTGGCAGTGAAGGAAAACTCAAAATATTCCCTAGACAGAATACAGTGCTTTTCAAAAGAAGACCAAGAGGGTTTGTTCATTTAGATTTATTCAAACTAAGAAACAAAATAGCTAAAAAAGGGCTTGTACGCAGTGGATCCATTTGCAAACACAAGTTACACTCCATAAAGAAATTCGAAAACAATTAGACTTAATTTTTTTTTGGGGGGTGGGGCTTGTGTTATCAAATCATCAAGGTAGGAGAACAAATATCAAAGAGGTATTTTAAATACAGGCAATAATTCACAGAATTACCCACAATTAAGGGATGACTGCATATCAATCAAGAGATCAAAAGCATATAGGGACAAAGATTTCTTTAAAACAAATGTTAATTTCAACCGCAATTCCCAACTGAATATTTAAATCACAATATTCTCAAGCAATTAGTACTTTGTCACAGTACTGTTATGTCACTACAAATAAAGTAATGTTAATTCATTGCGGTATTGTGTGAATAATGCCAACAGCTAGGAAACACAACAATGCATCGATTTAGGTCTCATTCTGCTCTAATGTGGTTTTTATGTTGAAAGCCCAGGCCTTGATGGATAGCCATTAACACACGTTTCTTTACCTCTGCAATGTTTGAGTTTCTTAGCACTTCATTTTTATGTCTTGTTTAAGGCACAAGGAGGGAAAAAAAAGTCTTTTTAACAGATGGTGCCTGACATATGTATTAAATGTAACAGGTGTACAAAAGCCCTGTTAGTCAGAACAAGTTTTTCTCTCTATTTCAGCATGGGCTGCATATGCATGGCTTTGTTTATCCCCTTATGGAGGACACGAAAACCATCAAGATGTCAATTGCCTGTTGTTAGATTCATGCAGAGATGTGTATGTTCTGAACACAGGACATTATCACAGTTGGACAAAAAAGCCTGTTGTCAATGATGCGAGAAAGAGAAACAAAGAGGATATGTTTAGTTCATCAAAAAGATGAAAGTTTCCATGTGGTTAATGTGTGTTCTGTGTGTTGCTGCTAAAGCCAAACAAACTCAGAGAGCATAACAAAGCTGTAGTAAAACTGAAACCTTTGGTGAAACCAGGTCAAAGATTATGATCTTTATTGAATTTTCTTTCTCATTTAAACTCTGTATCAAAAGATCTCTGGAGTAGAGCAATATGAGTGCTTTTCCATTTGCAACTTTCTTTTTAAATTAAACACTCAGTCTGGTTGTAAATTATATTAGAGAAGGCTAATAATTTCACTGCTATATAAGAAAACTGAACTCAGCCTGTCTTTATTTTCCATAAATTTTCTACTGCCCTTTTCTAAAGGAAGAACTTTGAAGGTAGAGTGCTATAAAAATTATTAAATTGATCAAAAAGTAAGATTTAATATAGGCAGCTGAAAATCAGGAGTTTGCACAATGGATCACTTTTGATTTTTTTGCCTAGCTTCTGAAGGACATAAAACATTTGTGAGTGTGCTCACTTCATGGAAACCTTCTGCAGATTTTTTTTCCCCCATTAACTTGACTGAATCCAAATACATTCGTTAGTGAAATACAGAGTAATTACCAAGAACTTTCTGAAAATAAGTATCTAAAGAGGGAGGAGTGAGGCTTACACTAGTGACCTCTCTGAGTAAAAAGCTTAGGTGTGAAATAGATGAATTAGTACATACCAGGAACAGCCCCAGGCTGATATAATGTTTATGGAACTACTTGTTTTTATCAAATGCTTTTTGCTTTTTTGCACTTAATTGATGGTAAGGATGTTTTCTACACACACACACACACAGACACACAGACACAGACACAGACACAGACACAGACACACACACACTCTCTCTCTGATTCTGCTAAAGAAAAAAGAAAAAAAAGTGACAAATCTCACACAATTGTGCCCCATGGAAGCAGTACAAAGCAGTTCTTTGATTTAAGTAAAATTATATTAATATCTAAGGAACTAATGGCCTGTCAGCCTGACCTCAGTGCCAGGAAAGGTTATGGAGCAGATCACCCCGAGTGCCATCGCATGGCACATACAGGACAACCCGGGGATCAGGCCCAGCCAGCACGGGTTTATGAAAATAAGGTCCTGCTTGACTAACCTGATCTCCTTCTACAACAAGATGACTCACGTAGTGGATGAGGCAAAGGCCGTGGATTCTGTCTACGTGGACCTTAGTCAAGCCTTTGACAGCACCTCCCATAGCATTCTCCTGGAGAAACTGGCTGCTCATGGCTTGGACAGGTGTACCTTACACTGGGTAAAAAGCTGGCTGGCTGGCCAAACCCACAGGGTGGTGGTGAATGGAGTTAGATCCAGCTGGTGGCTGGCCACAAGTGGTGTTCCCCCGGGCTCAGTACTGGGGCCAGTTCCATTTCACATCTTCATTGACAATCTGGGTGAGGGGATTGAGTGCACCCGCAGTAATTTTGCAGGTGACACCGAGTGGGGCAGGAGTGTTGATCTGCTTGAGGGTGGAAAGGCTCTGCAGAGGGATCTGGGCAGGCTGGGCCCATGGGCCGAGGCCAGTTGTGTGAGTTTCAACAAGGAGCAGTGTTGGGTCCTGCACGTGGGTCACAACAACCCCACACAACACCACGGGCTTTGGGAAGAGCGGCTGGAAAGCTGCCTGGAGGAAAAGGACCTGAGGGCTCTTGGCAGCCAGCAGTGTGCCCAGGTGGCCAAGGCGGCCAACAGCATCCTGGCTTGTATCCAAAACAGTGTGGCCAGCAGGACTTGGGAAGTGATTTCCCCCCTGTACTTGGCAGTGGTGAGGCTCTATCTCAAATGCTGTGTTCAGGCTTGGGCCCCTCACCACAAGGAAGACATTGAGGTGCTGAAGCGCGTTCAAAAAAGGGCAACGAAGGGGTGAGGGGTCTGGAGCACAAGTCCTATGAGGAATGGCCAAGGGACCTGGGGTGTTTTAGCGTAGAGAAAAGGCGGCTCAGGGGGGACCTTTTCACTCTCTACAGCTGCCTGACAGGAGGCTTTAGCCAGGTGGGTGTTGGTCTCTTCTCCCAAGTAACAAGGGATAGGACAAGAGGAAATGGCCTCAAGTTGTGCCAGGGGAGGTTTAGATTGGGTATTAGGGAAAATTTCTTCACTGAAGGGGTGGTCAAGCACTGGAACAGGCTGCCCAGGGAAGTGGTCAGGTCACCATCCCTGGAGGTATTTAACAGATGTGTATATGCGCTACTTAGGGACATGGTTTAGTGGGGGACTTGGCAGTCCTGAGTTAACAGTTGGACTTAATGATCTTAAAGGTCTTTTTCAACCTATATGATTCTATGATTCTGGTTCTAAAAACAGGAGTAAGCATGCAATCAGTCATCAACAAATCTTGTTAAGCTTTTTGATGAAGCTTTGGTAATTTTTGAAGGAGTTTTGCCTTTGTACAGAGACAAGTTCAAGCAACTAAGGAGACAGTGGGATTACTTTGCTACAAGATTATTGGTATCCACAAATCTTTAGAATGTAAAACTTCTTTTGATGTATAACTCTCATGTAAATGAGATGAAAATGCATGCGTCTTCCAGGTTTTCTTCACCATCAAAACTTCTGTAATGTTTTAAAAGGAAGAAGATATCAGTATAGAAAAGGTAAGGAGGTGGGTAGGGCTTCCTTGTAGATAAATGTATTGGTTAGAATGCATGCCTTTTCTCTACACACACACACACATACATGCACACACACGGACACACTCTCTCTCTCTCTCTCTCAGGTGCCACATTATATAAGGCCATCAAAATTACTTAAATAATCTTAACACTTTTTTTTTTTTTTTTGTGTGAAAAATAGTAACCAGTTTATGGAACAGCTAATCTGGCAGTGATCTACCTGAGAACTGACTGATGCTAGTGTACAGATCACCTTCCTGTTGCTGTAACATACCTATGTTTCTGTACTTTATTTCCATGTATATGGAAACACAGGGTATAAAGCTGGAAGGAAAAAGGTAGCATCACAGGACCTACCAATGTTCTGTAGGACTGAGTGCATCTCTGGGTAGCTGTTATTGACACTTGCCCACCTGTGTCACAGTTCTTACCTGACTGTTTCATGGCAATGCACAAATGAAGTAGCTACATACTATGATTTTGTGTCTTAAAAGAAGCATATTCTTTTATAGTCTTTATAAGTCTTTAAGGAGGCAAAAAATCATTGTTATGAAATGCACAGTATAAAGATAAGATATTTATTAGAATACAAAATACTTTATTTTTAGAGTACTGTTATTTCAAAATGAAAGTTCGGAAGTATTGGGAATCTGTTTAAAATCCTCCCATGTCTCAGGCAGATACTGTATCAAAAATGCCTAGCCCTGTGTTCTCCCCTTGAAAATTTCCTTGCAGCTAATACTAGACAACCATTTCCAAAGTGCTTGTTCAGGAGAATAACCCAGAGTATCCCATCGAAGCCCAGCTCTGAGGCAGATTGAGTCTGGTTAGTGTAGCCTCTTAGCATTTACAAAGAGTGTGCTTTTTGCTGGTGCCACCTACTATTGTATGATAGTGAGATAGGTGGGATATTCCTCTAGAAAGAAATAGATCTACAGCTTGACAACACCAAAGGCAGGTAAGGCATGCAATTGTCGAAGCCTGAGTTTGCCAGGGGCGTGATGAGCCTTCCCTCTTGGAGCAGCTTGGATGCAATGGGGCACTCACAACCAAAGGCGGCAGCAAAAGAGCTTGCCAGCCTCATGGAGTTAACTCTCAGCTTGTGGTTTTAGCACTTAACTATGAAGAAGAATCATTGAGCTTTCATACACAGCTCCTTGCAATGATATATCTCTTACATGAGATTTTGGTTTGGTAAGAAGTCCTGAGAGCAAAGCCCAGAACCTTGCTGCTGCCTCTCATTTCCCTTCCACAAGAAATACCTGTTTGAAATGCAAATGTAGCAGACTTGCTTAAAGCAACTCATTTAGTTCATTGTAAAGATCAGCAAATTATTACCTTCCTGAAATACCTGACATTACTTGTCCAGTTTCAGCAGGATCACAGCTTGATTTGCTGTGCAACTACAGCCAGAAAGATGCAGACAGCAATATACATGAAGTTATATTCACAAACACAGCTTTTGGTTTCCGTGGCGGTAAATATAAGAGTTAGGGTAACCAGTCATGTTTTGCTGTCTTTATGGTCACACATTTTATCTTTAACATGCATTCAAACCCCAGAAATACCATATTTTCATTTGGATCCATTTATTAATGTAATTCTATCGTTCACTGATTTATTTTATCTCAGACACTTTATTGTGTGTCTGTTCAGGTCTGGGCTGAATTTAAAATCCATGCTGTTATACCGACTGTTAGTTTACTTTGGATATATGATTGAATTCTTTTGTAAAAGAGTTAAAATATGACAAATACAGCAGACCCATGTGTTATCAACATATGCAGGCAATTTCTTTCCCTCAGCATTTTCGCAAGTTTTAACTCTGTTATAGTCTTAAATAATATAAGAGCTGCGATGATTTCTATTATCACAAACAACAGAAGGGTACTGATATGAAGTCTTGCAATACAATGACATACTATATTAGAGAGGTGTCATGTTTTTATGTTCAGATTCAGTTAATATCTGAGACTTCACATTTTTCCCAACTTCTTTTTCAAACTAGATATTCTGCAATGCAAAATTGCTTTGTATTTAATTTTTAGTATTTGTATCTAGAAAATATGGTTGGTAGCAAGAATAGTTTGATTCAAGCAGATAAGAAACTTTTTTTAAGCTAACAATACCAGTGCTTTCAGCTTCTGACTAGAGTTTATAGGACCTTCATACACTTTTACTGGAAGATTCTAACTCTTCTTTGCTCTCACTGAAATGCATGAAACAACCAAAGTTTCTATAGTTAAAAAGCTGAAATACCAGCTAGGGCAATCATTTAAAATATATATGCAAAGTAAATAGCATTGTCATTCATTTCCCCACAGAGATGTGAGAATATTAATAAAAACATTTCACTTTATTCACATCACTCTTTAAATATATGGTGCAGGAAACCTGAACAGAAGCCATGAACATTTGCTTACAGGAATCTACTCCTGTAACCAGCACTGGGAAGCCTTTTACTCTGTTTTCTCATCCAGAAATGAGTGTATGTATAAATAATATTACTAGAGGAACTGGCAGCAACTGTCCAAAGTTCAGATTTCTGTATAAATGCAAATTTATACAACTCTTGTTCCTTTGGGGGAAGACAAGATGGGAAAGAAAGTGATACTGTAGGATTTGGAAATAAGTGATTACCTCTAGGATGTCTCTAAAGGAGTGGTTTGGTGGTTTCCCTTCAGACCAGACTTCTGACCCTTCTGTTTTCCAGACTTCTGAATTCAGTGACAGGCACCGCCAGAGCACCCCTTGTGCAGGGTCTTGCAGGCCCAGGATGCCATAGTGGATGAGGGCACTCATGTCAGTGGCATGCTCGAGGCTGTCCAGGAGGCAGTCATCGTTACAGAAAGAGAACCAACCTTAACACTTGCCCTGCTTACAGGTGCTGTATAAACAGAGCGAGTACAGCCCCAGGACTGGATTTTTAATCCCAGATTGTGTGAGAGGAGTTTTTCTTCTTCCCACTGTACACTGTCTTCCTTCTTCACAGTCAGTGGGGAGAATAAGTACCCCAAGGGCAAAACTGTGTGCAGCTCTGGATGCCCCTTGAAGCTGGTGGGCACTCTGGGAAACTCCAGGTTGTGCCCTCACCTCCACACTTCCTCATGGGTGGAGTTTGAGGATGTCCTTTCTGTTGCTTCCACTCAAGATGTAGTTTCCAGGCAAAGGCCCCTACATCCCTGCCTGAACCTGGAATCCATACGTAGGATTCATCCCTTTCTTTGTCATCTGTTCTTGTCTCAGGAGTTTATAAAGACTGGCGTAAGACTGTTGTTTAATTCTAAGTGATGGGATGGGTTGTGCTCTGCCTTCTCCTCTTTAAACCACTTTTTTTCTCCTTACAGAAAGGGTAAAAAGAGGTGACCCATAACTAGCAATCTCCTTTATAGCAATCTATAGCATTTATTGTTTCTAATATTTCACAAAATATATTTTAAAAAGCAGAAGAGAACTCCTACAATGAAGTATGTTATATAATTCTGAAATCTGCCTTAAATAATAAGTCTTTTTCTGCATATTTCTCTATGAAGATTGCTCACACAGGTTTGTTGTGTGCTTCCATCCAGAATTCATGTTGATCCTGATATTAAAAAGGCCTTTTCCCCCTCACTTTTTTGGTAGTTCTAGAAGTAGGAAAACTGAACTATAAAAGGCACTTGTTCTAGCTTTACAGATTACAACTCTGCTTCCTTTTCAAATGAACAATTATTATTATTAGCCTTTTCTGGATATCTCTTACACATGTATTCATATATTTCAAAGACTGAAAAATACTCTTAGGTGTTAGCTGTTTAAGTAGTTGTTGATTGTAATTGTGATGATCTGTCAACTAGTTTAATCTGCATCTAACTCAATATATCATTTTTTTTCTGCCACACTGGCAAATACGTTAACCAATCACAGCTGCAGTGTTTGTTGTTAAAGATTTTTGTTTGCTTGTTTATTTCTTCATTTTAGCCCACTATTTTAATAGGAACAGAACTTATAAAAGACCTCCAGAGCTTGTTAGGAAACAGCAAAGCAACAAGAGAAAAAAATATGCAGTCGAGGGCTATCATGTATGTACACTTAATATCAACTATATGAGATAATAAATAGCGTTCTTTCCTTCAGTGTTAACATAGTCAGAGGAATGGCATGCATGATATGGCATTTCTCACTTTGTATTCCTGAGCAGCAAGCCAAGACAAACTGAGCCCAGCAGCTGTCCCAGGTAGGTAGGGAGGGCTGTCGGTGCTGAACTTGAGTAATCTCCTGTCACTCTCTGAGCAGGAAAGAGATTGAGACTGTGAAGGTGGCTTAATGGAGGGATATGGCTTGCCTCAGTTTCTGATGTACAGACTCCATTGGTACTTCATCACTTTCTTGACATGTTTTGATAAATTTGACTTCAAAGTATAGTTCCAGTCTAGAAAAGTAGTTCTGTAGAAATAGCATCATAATGTTCTGCATTTATTGTCTTTCAACTGGTTCCAAATTTAAAGTGCATGTTTTAACTGGGAGAAAAACAAGACATTTTTTCAGCTTTGAGTCCTTCAAACTCAATCTGCTCTCAAAAGTAAAATCAGGTAACATTACCTTTTTCCCATTTAAAATGACAAAAAATGATTGTATCTTTTGTTCCAGTTATTCCTTCATCTTAATAGAATTATATTCACATGACCGCTTGATGTCTCAGTGAGAACAGGGTAACTAATTTGTGATTGCCCAAGTAATAACAAATCACATGTCAGCTGTTTCAGAGGGGTTAGTTTTTCAGGGCCAGTAGGAACGGAAATTGTTAGACACTTATTTTCTTCACTGAAAGGAGCAGAAGTGACATTGTATGCACATGGGGAGAAGAGGTGTTGTTTTTTACTGTTCTCAGTAAAATGGCTCTTTAAATACATATGGGGTAAAAACAGATTTTGAGAAGTCCTGTGGTTATTTTGCATATGGAATAGAAATTTTTTAATGGGAGTTTTGAGTCCTCAGCAGTTGAAATCAGAATTAGTCAGGGCTGATAATGCTCACAATTTGATTTTAAGTTGGAGTTTCTTAGAGATCTAGCTGCCAAAACAACAACAACAACAAAGCAAGATACTATGACTAAAAAAAAAAAAACCAACAAAAAAAACAAACCCCAAAAAACTATGAAGTTTACCAGCTACTACAGAAAAACCTAAAGATGTAGCACAAATGCACCCCATGGGACTACCGGCTGGAGGCACAGAACAAGATGTATTTTTTCCTTTTAAACTGCATGATTCCTGAAGTATTGTTAATCTGGGGACTTGTTTCATGATTTTTAATGTTTAGGATTGATGCAATTACTCCTGACCGTAGGAAAGATGGACAGGTTTTGCTGAGGCAATTAGGGTTCCCAGGAAAGCCGAACCGTGGCTGAAACATCCGTTGGCACAGAGCCCCGGGTTGGAGACATACTTATTTTATTGATGCAACTTGCCAAAAGCCACCAAAAAGAGTTCAAACACTCTATTTTGCTAGAGTACAATTAATAATCCAGAACATGTGATGCTACAAACAGAGAAAAGTCCGATCTGTTAGGTGACACATTTTAAAAAAAAACACTTTAAAACCTTCTGCAGACACTATGTTCTCTGTGTGCTAGTACTTTTCCCATGCTTTCATATCTGAAAACTATCAGTAGCTTTCTGGACTGAAGTAAACCTCCACTGTTCTTTCCAGGCTCCAGAAAAGTCTCTTACTCTCCTTTGCCTTGGCTGGTATTTGTTCCTGATGCCAGAGGACATCCCAGACATCTCCCACACTTGCTGGGGCTGCTTCTCTGTGCTCAGGCTACTTACTTCTGTCCTGGAGGTTTTGCGCAGCCGGAACAGTGTAAACAATAGTCCTGTTTCCCAACTTGCTGGCCATACCTTCTTTAATAGTATTTTTCTTGCACAGTAGTCCATTAATAGCTTAACAATATCATACAATACATGGAAGCAATGGGCACAGCTGAGACATTTTTCCATGATAAAAAGTTAAAATATCACCTAAAGGAACATTCTCTTGCTGAGATGAATGAATGAAAAACTCAGAAGCAGTCCTAGATTAACACTGACTACATTTGTAAATCTCTACAACTGTCCTTTCCTTTTTAGACCCATACCTTAGTATATCCAATCACATATTAAGTAAAAAGGAGTATGTATCAATGCTTAATGCTTCAAGGTACCTATCATTGCTAAAACAAAAAATGTACATATTTATGCTTTTTGACATAAATTATTCTAATGTGAATTATTATGCCAACTATTATGTAAGCTATATGCAATTTGCAATGATTGCTATGAAAATGAAAGGTAAGAGCACTTTAGCATCCCATTAGTAATATTTTAGATAGTAATGTGTGTTAATCCTGAGATCTATGGAATTCTTTGCATTAAAAAGTATAAAGAAAGAATTCCAAGCTAGAACCTTTAGAAAAATATCTGAATTAACATTTTATTTTTTCTTATTACTGTTGCCTATGTGATTCACTTCCAAATGAATTCCACAACACATGGTCAATGGTATTATGTACTATCTACCATAGAATAACTTATATCTTTTTTGCAGTGGCTGTCAATATTTGATAAGGCTCAGCTGTGAAGTTCAAATCTTCAGCTGCTGCCAAACTTTTTCAAACTTTAAATTCATGTTTCTGGTGAGGGAACTGACAATGGTGTTTCAAACTGAGAGACTGTTCTTTCTCTTAATGCTCAAAGACTTCAAATCTGGTGTTTCAAACTCTACTTTGCAAGCTAAAATTAAATGTAGTAAGTGGCTTGTGAGATTTTACGTTTGCGATAGACATATTTGCAAGAGCTATATAAAATGCCTGAGGTTCTGCAATAAAGTTTTTGTGCCACAACTAAGAATGCAAAATACCTCCCAACCTGCAAACCACCATAATCATTAATCAATACTGATCTTTATTATTATATTAAGGCAATTTTAGTTTGCTTGCAAAAATAGGGTTTAAAAATGAAAGGAGATCCCTTTCAAGGTTTTGTTTAAAAAGCAGTTAAGTGGATAAATCTTAATGATTTTTTACGTTTTTTTCTATGCAACATGAAGATGACATTGTGTCCCCATTTCTAGTTTAAAAACCTTTTGTTTGTAAGGAGAATGATATTGTAAGGTGGTGTAGAATGAAATACTTTCTAAGTGACTGCATTTTGGATGCCGTACTGTAGACACAACACAAAATAGTAAGCATAGAACCCTAATTACTATTGCACTGAACCTCTCCACACTAATACCTATTATTGCCTCTAGCTCTACACTAATAATTTATTCAAGGATAGTAATAGGGACATAACTGAGTCATTGTTCATCTGACATAAACAAAATTGGTACTTGGGTTTATTTTCCAATCCATCAGCTACAGTATCATCACTACCTGATTTTGATCTTACCCTACTTTTGTCAAACCTAGGTCTGGTTAGCACCTGAGCATTTTACTTCATGGACCACAAATGCTTATCTTAAATCTGTTTTACTGGACTATGGCTTCAGCCTGTGCCTTTTTCACTAATACCATTTATTCTAGGTTTACAGAATTGTTATAAAATACAATGGCAAAAATGAAACAAGGGAATATATTTATGAAATAAATCTGGATTGGAACATGAAAGGTTTTTTTCCAAGTTACCTGTACTTGTTCTGTCATGCTGGACAGATGCCTGTCTAACATAAGCACGCAAAAACTGCCAGCAATGGAAAGTTCACAGGATTGATTCCTTGGTGAATCAATCTTCTGAGCAGAAAAGCTTTCTAAAAACTGACCTAAATCTCTCTTGTCACCAGTTACTACTTGTCCTTTTCTCACAGATAAGGAGAATAGACTACTCCCTAGTCTCCACAGCTTCTCAGAAATTTGATGAATGTCATTCCACAACCAACCCCTCACTTTTCCCTTGCAGAATAAATAGATAAAATTTCTTCAAACTTTCCTCAGAAACTGCATTTTTAGACCACTACTTGTTCTTCTTGATCTGCCCTGGGCCTGCTCTCAAATTAATGCACATCTATCCAGAAGAGTGGTGCCCAAAACTGGACATAAGATTTCAGCTGCAGTCCTACCAATGCTGAGTGAAAAGGAAAGTTTACCTTCTGCATCGGCTTGTGGTGATGCACTTCTCCCCCTTCTCTGGGCTGTCTTATGACCCTGGGAGCTGCTGGCTGGGCCTCAGTGCCTTGAGGGGTGAGCTGGGCAGTTAAGCTTCCCTTGACCCCATCAGCTCTTGCTCGTCTAAGTAGGCAGCTGAGCACCCCTTGGCTGTACCAGTAACTCTGACCTGACTGGGGCAAAGGATGGTGCTGCTTGTGCTGGCACTCCCGTTGACTGGTCAAAGCAGGGGAGAATAATGGAAATAATCAGTTATTCCCTGACAATCCTGTTCCCACCAGATCATAGCCTGAGCGGTAATTGAGTGGAATGATGTATTGTGCCTGGAATTTTTGAGAAAATTACCATCTCAGGTTGTGGTGGGATGGGAATTTGCTGATGACTAAAGCCACTCCTCTCAGAGTGTTATAAACTGCAGTCCTAAAGTGAAAGCCTTTGCAGCCCTCCTGGGCCACAGCGGCTGCAGCCAGCACCTCCCCCTGAGCGGGACACCACCCAGAGCTCACAGACCACTCCGCTGGTGATACCCAGGGGACCGCCATGGTCTATGATGGGGCAGGCCGGACTGATTCCTCTTGCTCCTCGAGGCTCAACACTTAACGCACTGAGGAATGCAAAAGCGTGAAATGAGAGTATTTCACCGAACTGAAGGGCAAACTTTTAATAGGAATACCTTTGCTGTAATACAAAGCTTGAAGTAGGTTAATTAGGTAATTTTGTGATTTAAACCAAACTCATTCACTGCTAAAATCTTATTTAATGTGAATAAGCTTTCTTTTTCTCTCTCTCACGCTCCCCTTCAGAGCTAATCTGTTGTCCAAGTTGAGACTAGGAATAGATCTAGCCACATCTAAACTCTACAAGAGTTTAGAAAGCAAAGGGGTCTACTTTAAACCTTATGACTCGACGGGAGGGTCTCCTTTACCATTTTATACCTTTGATCTTTACAAACTGTTTCCAACTCTATTACAACTTTATTTCAACTTGATTTTTCTCTGTATATTTACTCCATTTAATAAGTAATAGAGTCAACCTTACCATCAAATCTTGTGTAGTCGCATTTCTACATATTTGTATGAAACCTGTTTCACTTAAACTCTTTGGTGACAATTCTTTAAGTGGCCTGACCTATCCCTCCTTTTGCAACACATCCGTATAAAATATACTCTTGTTTGTATGCCCCAGGTTGACTTGTACCCTTTTTGCAATGACACAATGTTCTTGAAACTGATTTTCACAGAGTAACCGGATGCCTTGCAGCAGAACAGCTGCTTGATTTATTTTGCAAAGTCTTGCACTGTGAATGGGTTGATGTTCCTTCCGAGCACAGAACTTGGCATCTATCCTTACACTGGGCTTCCACATCTTTACTTTAGACCACTTACAAAGGTAATCGTGTTGTCCATCATCTCTCTGATGAGTTATTAGAAAGTGTATGGTAGGTTAGCAAACTACTGCACAGAAAGCAGGGCAGTCCCCTCATTCCTTCAGTGAATGGTGCATTCCTCTTCTGAAAGCCAGGCATGTACACACAGAGAAGCCTAATCAAGACTAATACCGGTAGAAGGTGAAGAGGGGGAAAGTTTCTTTTCTGTTAGAGACTGTATATCCATTGACATAGTAAATCAGAAACAGCCATAAAAATTGTCTTCTCTAAGCAAGTCCTCTTTATTCCAAAAGTGCACCCTTGTAGAGGAGGAAAAGGAGAAATTCCTAAATATAGGAAGACTATCTTCATGAGTCTGTTGACCTTCAAATGACACCAAAAAGAGAAGTTAGAAATCATGTGCAAACAATTCCACCTTAGAATGACATGTAACTCTCAGAGACTTTATCTGAAAAAAATTTTCTCCTTTAATTCATTTTCAGACTACAGCAAGTCAGATGTGCAGATAGGAGTGGGGTGATTCTGCAAGGCACTTTGTTTTCATTCTGTTTCCATTAACTCAGGAGGTGAAATCCCAGTGTGCCTGAAACCAAAGAAGATTTGCAACAGATTTCAACAGAACCAAATAGCCCGAGCACTTCTGCAGGCAGCTCTGTGACCTATTGACCTCCCAAATTGCCCCTTCCCTGCTGATTGGATATATTACAGACAAAAGACATATCAGTCCCATGGCACAAGCTCAACAAGAAAGACTGTTTCGAGAATTTTTAATCTTCAGCACCTCAAGTACAGGTCTCTAACACTTGATCTGACTAGTTCTATTTTTAAATGATGTAATATGCTATTATGTGTTACTTATTTTGGTTGGTTACAACAGTGCTCAGACTGAAGCATAAATGAAGCTCCTGCTTCAGACTGTCTTAAGTTGATAGTCGCAGGCTTATGAAGATCAAAAATGTATTTCCCTTTTGGGATCAGAATGTCACTGAGGTGACTGAGACTCCTGACAAGGTTTAGCATCCAACACAGCTTTGTAAGTTTTTGCAGAAGGGGGCATGAAGTGAAACAAAAGGAAAGGGGTACAATGGACAAGAATAAAGACTAGGTGATTAAAGAATTCATAAGATTTTATGGGTAACAAGTTATGTACATGCCCTAAACTATAATGATCTGTTTTCAGCCCTTAAGAACAGCAAGTTGCTTTTCATCTTTGCATCCCTTCCTCCACAGATCAGCAGCAACTCTTACTCACCTGAATACGCAGAGGTGATACCTGTGTCCAACCAGAGGGCTTAGGAGAGGCTCTGGCTTCATTTGCTGTCCTTTGTACTTCTGTTCACAGACTGCAAAGAGCTGTCTGACAGTATATTTTTGGCATTACTGTGTCTATATGTCCTATGTGTATCTTTTGGTCTTTCAGAGTACTGAAGATGACACCCATGATGGCCCTCTTTTGAAACTGAGGAGAAAAAAAGTGAGAAATTTTGAGCTGAAAAGCTTCCTCTAATGTGGTTTTGAACATACTCAGAGGATAGTTAATACTTTAAAAGTTTATAGAAAATAAACCTTGAATGTAGAGTTCAGTGAACAAAATGCTTCAAACACAAACCCAGCTTGCAAGCAATCCAAAGGCTAAAATACATTTATATAAAGACTGAAATATTTTAGATTCTCACCAGTAATATATGGACAACAGAAAAGCCAAAATTCTCCAAATAAATTGTAGCACATATTTTTTGTTCCTCCAGTATAAGCTTGGCACAGAAAAAATATTCAAGAGTGCTGTCTTTTTCTGTAGCAATAACTGCTATACTAAAATGTTGTAGTGTTTCTTTTCCTCACATTTAATTGTGACTGAAATGACTAAGAAAGAATAGACATTAATGTTGATAACTCTTTTTTCTAATATTAAAGCATCCAGCTCATCATATTTCACCTTTGCAGGCTCAGGAAGAAAATATGTGCAAAATACAGATAATGGAAAGTAAATTTCCATTTACATGGAAAGTAAATGTATTTGAAGTTTGTTTTCTTATAATTCATTTTACACAGCTTGATGGCTTCATGTCAAATTAAGCCTATGGAAGTCTCTAATGCTGTGTAACATCTCACAAGTAATGAACTGTATCACAATTCCTAATGTGGTCCTGACTGATTCAGAATGTTGCCTCCTTCCTGACAATGCTGAAATGTCTATTTAGTAAAAGATTCATGGTGTGGTGATATTTATCCTCAGAGAAACATGATATAGCTTAATAGAATTTATTGCATATAGCTGTTATGGGTTAGACTTCAGGGTATTTGCTTCAGCTTATGTGTGATTTAAGATCTACTGTTAGTGGACTTGCTAGTCAGCAGGATAGGGTGTTGATATTAAAAGAATAATGGATGACACAGTACACATTTTAATTTTGTTAGTCCTATGTTCTGTCACAGTAAGCATAGAAAACTGTCTTTTAGTTAATGTTGCCCTATATCAACTAAACTTTAATTGCTGCATTATTCAAAATTGCATTCTGTCAATTACTTTGACAAAGTAAAGAAAAATAATTGGCTTATTAATGTTTTTCAGCACAGACTTCTTGTTATTGATGATGCAGTAACGTAACACTGAAGTTAATATTAAAACTGAGCTTAACATAGATGATGATTTTTTCAAAACCAACATAAAAATACATATACACTATATATACTATACTTACCTTTCCACAAGGAAATAAGTCTGCTTAAAGGCCATGTATTGAATAAAATTGCATATGTAGTTAAAGTGTGTGTGTGAAGAAATTACATTTTCAATCTGAGGGCTCCCACCCAAAATTTAATCCCTTCCAAATTCCTCCAAATTGGGATTTCACTCTCTCCCACCACATTTTTTCCAGGACCCCCACCAGATTGCTGTGAGATTCTTACATTATTTTGGTGCAGAACAGTATGGCATTTACAGTGCTCTTGGACTATATTGCGGGCTTCCTAGAGCACGGACAAATCACACACTTTCCAGAAGTACTTTGTTTCAGGTCTTACTGTGTTTACAAGCCTATTCAGCAAAGTGCTGGACTTTATCATCATGCCCGGCTGTTTTTCTCCTCCACCCTGTGTTTAGAGTCCTGCAAGCTTTCTAGTGACACATGCTGGAACAAATTGATAAATTAAGTTATTAAGTTCCCAAGACTGAATGCTTTGTGGGATATTGAAAAAAATACAGATGAAATTCCAACCTAATAAGGAATGTGTTTAAAAAGCTCATTAGAATCTGCTGCCATCTGTGGGACTAGAAAGTGGTGAATGTGTCTCTATCTTGAAACTGTGTGGATGCCATCCAAGACAGAGCAGATCCCTGAACAATACTTTGGAATCAGTTAAATTGTCTGAAATAAATAAAAAGGCTGATTGTGACCCACCTGCTGGAAAAAAACCCCATGGTACAGGTGGACCAAATAGCAGTTGGTGCCTTTTTCTACATGCTAGAATTAGAGCATTTCCATACAGACACTGATTAATGTGAGGATCTCTTTCTTTGAGATTGTCAATATAATTATTGTAAGTTAATCGTGCACTCAAAATCCATTGACTCATTAAGTGAACTAAGAAAAGTTTAGGAAATCTAACCTGCAACTGGGAAGTATCAGACTGGCATACACTGCCATAAAGCTGTTCCAGTGTCTTGTGCTTTCCCATCAGTTTTGGACTAAACAAAAATAATAATACTACTAAATAATATCATCATCATAGCATAAATGATAGGGTGACTTGGGAACAAGGATCAAAATCTGGCTCTTACCCATGCCTGAAGAGCAGCCAAGTTGTCGAAATCTCTATCCTCTATGAATGTCAAATCATTTTCCATGTTGTGACAGATAAGGTAGGGTAGAAAAGAGGTGTAAACTTTCACACTTCAGCATATAATCAAACCCCTTAAATGAAAGAACTTATATGCAAAAAGTGTCTGGTAAACAGCTTACAGGATCATAAAGTCCTCGTACTTTCTTCGGAAACATCTGCCATTAACTGCTAATAAAGACAGGATACTGAGATGAATAGGTCACTGAGCTGATCAAGCATGAACATTGCTATATTACTATATTCCACTGTATTTTTTTATAATTGCCACACGCTGGTGCTCAAGAAAGAAATCTAATAGAGTGACAGTGATAATAAGAGGTTTCAGTTGTACTTCTGGTATTTTATCCATATCCTTAAGCCTAGAAGTAGTGTTAGTCTCATTTTAAAATTTAGGCTAAGTTAGGGCTCTCATTTCCTCATTTGTATGCTCATATCAAGAAAGAACAATAACTGGGAAAGATGAATGATTCAGGTAATGCATATACAAAATGTAATAGAAAGAATAAATTATTCTAATGTTTATATTTGCTGGACAATCCAAGCATTGTAGGGCATTGTCCTGATACTAGCGCAATTTATCCTATTTATGTAGGCCAGCCTGAAAGAGAGACTGAAGTGTACCTGTGTGTCATTTTCATAAGACATAATTTTGTGATATTGTAATGAGTACTGCTGGAATGGAGAATAAAAAACTGAATTCAGAAGTCCCTTGTCATTATTTTTCATTAGCTGTATTTCTACATAAAATCATTAAAATGGTTCATCACTGGGAAATGGGCACTCTTTTGTTGAAACAGAATATTGTAATAATAAAAGGCATATCAATTGTGTTAGAAGTTAACAACCAATTTGCCAGATGTCTGCAATGATAACACTTCATGAGCAGGGAGTTCATCTCAGTGGTGTGATACCAATATTAGTATTAATATCAGGTTTAGAATGATGGGTAATTTGTATCTATTAGTAAAAAAAAAAAAAAGCTGTGCATTTTCTGTATTATTATTATCACCACAACCTTACTTCTAAATTACATTGTTTGATTTAGAACTGTACATAGTTTTTGAGGAACGTAATTGAGTAGATATTCAGCTTGATTTATAGGAGGCTCCTATACTGTTAAAACTTAAAGGTTTCACTCAGATGTTATTAGTATTTCCACACAAGGCTCCAAAAGGAGAAAGAGGCACAATACCAACAGGACTATATCAGCAGCATATTCAGTGAGAGCTCAGGGATATGATCTGCAAAACACACAACTGAATCTAAGAAAAAGTAAATTAAATGTTTTCAATAACATTCCCCAAGCAGCCCGCATCCTAGATTGTAACAAATGTAGTGTAAGAGAGAAAAAAATATGCACAATGGCTATAATAAAGAGAGCTGTTATTCAACATGACAAATATCGGAAGTGTTCTGAAAACAATGCAAGATAACAGGCAAAGCCAGTGAAGAATAAAGCAAAGTCACAGGGACATGGATGAAGTAGCTAATGGTGCAGGTGGGATCATGGGATCGCCCAGGCCAAAGCAGTTAAGATGTTATACAATCCAGAAGCCTGGAAATTTTTATCCTAAAACATGCTACAGAGTCTCAGAGGATGAATATTTAGTTCATTAGATAGCAGATAAAGAAGGAATGGAAATGAAAAAGTCTTAGGTCACTCCAGAGTGATCCCTTTTTGTGGAATTAGTACTAAGGTGTATCATGGGACATTTCATTCGGTCCTCTTCAGTGAAGACTTCTGAAAGGTAACATCGAGAGCACATGGAAACAATTAGGAGCCTCTTAAACAGAAATGTCATGTGTAACCTTCCTCTTCTCATTATAGGTTCCCACACACCAGTCTGTGAGGGAGTGATTTAACTCCAGAGCATTCTTTCCATGATTCCTCTTCAGGCTGGGACCAGTTTGTTCAATATCAAGCTCCCACTGGCTCTCCTACTGCAGCTATGCTCAGCTTTTGATATCAGTATGAGACAAGAAATTCCAGTTAAAAAAAAAAAAAAAAGAAAAAAAAGAAAATGCAGTTATGTATCTGATACTTTGTAACACGTGTATCTGAGGTCAGTCAGGGAGTGTAAACAGAAATTGAAAATTCCTGCTCTGTTGGATAGGTAACAGGATATAGATGCGTAATAGGTATTTCCTTTGCCAAAAGGTGCTAAAGCAATGTGCCGAAGCAGATCACATGCCATAGTTTCACATGCCGTCACATGCCATCTTCTCCCATTTAATGTGGGATAGAACATACTTATTCAGTTCACCCCTGAAGCAACACAGCCTGTGTTGCATTATAAATAAATCATGTTACCCTGAAATAACTGCAAACCAGTGCTTAGAGACTTTCCACCAGAGGAATTAGAGTGGTTAACATCTAAAGGGGAAGGTCTGGAAGCATACCTGCAGAATCATGCTGGTCACAGAACAGCTAGACGTTAGTCAAGATTGCAGCAACAGACTAGAAAATAGCAATATGTCATCATCGCTAGCCATGATTGTAACCCAGGACAAATCTAAATTCATAGCAGATCTCCCAATGATAGTCATCCTTCCCCTTATTTTTCCCTTGGTATTTCTCAGAGCATCACCCTTTCTATATAGTATTTAGCACAGAGCTATTGAGGCTTGAATCTATCTGCCTCTCTGCTCTTCTTCTAGGCTGAAGAAGCCTGAAGCTTTTCTTTCCCTCAAGAGGATCATGAAAGCTTAAAGTATTTCTGTGGATGTCTGCTTACTGCACAGGCCACTGCCTTTTCCCTCCAGGTACCCTAGAGGGAACCTGCATGCACCTTGATGTCCTGCAAATAAAGGAGGAGTGTTCACGCTCTTCAGCCATTGCTGGAAATCAATTTAGCAAGCGCAGTAGGGCAAAGAAACAAGATCAGCTGAGGGGAGGAAAAAGAAAAAAAAAAACACAAAAAACCACCAGAAATAAGAATAGGTCCTGTTCTTAGAGACAGAGAAAGAAAAGCTTTCCCTATGAGATGTTTCTGTCTTTAATCCTTAGCTTTTGGGTTTGTAGGTTGGTTTTTTGTTGGTTTTTTTTTTTTTTTCTTTCTTTCTCATCCAAGCCAAACAGATTCAGCCTGTAAGTTGCAGGTTAAATTGGGTGTATATTTCTTGCCTTACCAAGCTGCCACTGTTGTTATAATGACCCACAGTTGAATAAGTTTCATTCTAACTTGTTTGCTAGATGCTCCATCCTCTGAGGAAACAATTCTGAGATTATGCGCACTTAGTCAAGCCAGTGGATTGACTTCAGGTGACAGCTCCTGGGTGAACCGGTTGCCTACAAGTGAGATGAGCAAAAGGGTCTAGCTCCTTGGCTACTTTTTAAATATTTCTCTGCCAATATTGCAGAGTTAGAAGCAACAGGTCAGCTTATTGAGAAAGCTTAAATAGCAACCTGTCACTTAGAAAAAAGCACACGCTCTTTATTCAGAGAGGGTAACATTCTTAAGCTGGATCTCCAACAAAAAGTACAATCATGAAGATCACCAGGGAAAAAAGATGAAAGGCACATATTAAAAGAAAGAGGGCTTGGTTTTTCAGGCTTTACTTTTGTTAGGAGACATTCACACAGTAACACACTTGGCTTTGCATTTGGCACACAATCTGGTTCATTTTCATGGAACAATGAAATGACTGAGGCTGGGTGGGAGCTCTGGAGATAATCTGGTCCAACCCCTCTGCTCAAAGATGAATCATTTAGAACAGGCTGCTCAGGGTGGTGTCTGGTCAGTCTTTGTATATCTCCAAGGATGAAGACTTCACAGCTTCTCTCGGAAACCTGTGCCTGTGTTCAACCACTGTATGAATGAAAGTTTCTTATGTTGAAGTGGAATTTCCTGTATTTCAGTTTGTGCCCATTGTCTCTTATCCTGTCACTGGGCACCACTGTAGAGTCTGTCTGTGTTCTATTTACTCTCCTCCATCAGGCATTTATACAGATTGATAATATGTGTATATTATTTGAACCTTCTCTTCTTCAAGATGAACAGTCCCAGCTCTCTCAGCCTTTCCTCACAGAAGAGATGGTCCTGTCCCTTAATCATCCAAGTGCCCTTGACTGGACTCTCTCCAGTGGCTCCATGTCTCTCATATAGTGGAGAGCCCACGACTGGACCCAGCACTCCACGTACGTCCATATGACAAGAGCCCAGAACTGACAAGAGTAGAAGGATTATCTCCCTCAACCTGCTGGCAGTGTTCCTCCTAATGGACCCCAGGAGGCTGTTGGCTCGCTTTGCCACTAGGGCACGCTGCTGGCTCATGGTCATCCTCGTGTCCACCAGGACGCCCAGGGCTTTTTCTTCAAAATTGCTTTCAAGCCTTCCTGCCCCGAGTCTGTTCTGGTACCTGGGGTTTTTACTGTCTAGGTGCAGGGCTTTGTAAGTCTCCTTGATGAACTTCATGAGATTCCTGTCAGCTCATTTCTCCAGCCTGTCGAGGTCCCTCTGGATGGCAGCATGACTCTGGTGTATCAGTCACTCCTCCAGTTTTGTATCACCTGCAAACTTGGTGAGGGTGTACTCTGTCCCATCATCCAGGTGATTAATGAAGACTGAAAGGGACTGGTTCCTGGGGTACATTTTGTGTGAAGGAAATCAACTGAAAAGCTGTAGAATATCCAGTTAAGCCAGCATATACATAGAGCTTTGTCTCATAAAATACTGTAATACCATACAAAATCATGATTGTCCTGTTCAATATAAAATTTTCCATTTTCAATACTCAGCTTTTTACTGGAATGAAACACTTCACCCAAAAATTCTGGCCAGCTCTGTTCTTCGGTAGAATATTTGAAATTTTTCTTGGGGATGGAGTGGAAGAAGAATATGGGAAACTAATAGCACTATGAGGTTTTACAGCCATAGAGTTATTTTAAATGGGATTTTTCATGAAGATTTTGTGAATTTTTTGTGTCAATTCAAAGTAAAGAGCTACAGCTAAAGAAACAAAGAACTTTCAAACAGGTCAAGGTGATGGCCTGAATAACTCCATTTCTTTTCTAAAAATGTTTACAGAATTTATTTTTATTAGAGTCAGGAAGGAAAACAGTTGTTAAAAACATCAAAATTTGTTGTGAAATGGAATTTTCATTCTCTTGTCAGTTCTATACTGTGAAAAATATTGTGAAAAAGCTCCTTGATTACAAGTCACCAATAAGTAATTGTGGGCATTGCTTTACTCAAAAGAGACCCCTTTATGTAGTCTAGCAATAAAGTACTGAGATTTAGAAAGAGAAGTAGTGATGCAAGCAAAAGTGTCTTTATCCAAAGAGTCACAGTCTATTGAAAGGGTGATTTCAATTTTAGGTTACTTCTATTTCATGACAATCGCCATCTCTTTAATCAAAATTGAACACTGCAGCAAGTCAAGTTTCATTTTTATTGCTCCATGTAAATATATTGAAAAACTGCCAGTATAAACAATTGTAAGACAGAACCACCCATACAAACCCTGTTTTGTTTCTGCTCTGAAGACAGGCTATCATTAAGTCACAATTTGTAGTAATCATCTTTTACATTTAGTGCCAATCTTCACAAGATACTTGAAATAACTTGTAGAAGCTGATGCTCAGCAGTTTCTGCAGGCAATCAGTTTAACATAAAACAGTAGGATAAAAGAAATTGTCAGAATCAGGGGGGTGATTAGTGTGGCACTAGTTTAAAAGTGATGATTGATGAGGACTGTCATATCTAAGCCATGGAGATATCTCCAGATATTTTGGATATGCCAAGTACAATTTAGATGTCTGGCAAGACCAAGTTTTGATATTGCTATGTTCAATTGTAGTACTATAGAATCAACCAGGAAACAGTAGCCAAAAGTATGATTTCACCTTGGGACTACTTTTGACAGATACATTTAAGAACTAAGGACTGAATTAATTTAGTACCATCTGATATAACTTCCAGGTAAAGTTTTAAACTGTTGGCTATGTACTTTTTTTACTCATCCATACACTCACCACGCTACATCCAATAGTAGCGTAGTTTCTCTCTCGTTGGATTGTCAATAGGCTTTCTCAGGGGTTTAGCAAACAGCCTCTAAGTTTGTCTGGTCTGACCCTTATGCATCTTGATGGTAGAACAGTGTGATCTTTCCAAACGCATAATCTTTTAGGCCCACTTTGCAATCATTTTACAGTGCCTGTTATGCACAAGTATAAGAGTAAAACTTCTCATTTTATTAAACATTAGGTTTGTAGCTTTCTCTATCAGAAATATTAATTTAGTTCAGCTGTATGTTTGCCAGGCACAATATTTTGAGACATATTTGCAGAGATAAGAGTCAATATTTTCCTCCTAGTGGCATCTATTCCATCCATGTGAAGTAATAAAGTGTAACATCTCACAGCTGAAGGAGAAGCAATACCACCTAACAAAAAATATGCAACTTAATGTGCTGTGCAGTACAATTTTCATTGTTAATTGTGAAATACTGCATGATCTAAGAGAATGTGGAGGGGAAAGTGAGTAATGTCAAAATGAATGGGACCCAAGCCTTTTAAAAACAAATGCCTCTACCTGAATCACTAAATTAATAATTAAATATTCAAATCAAATTCACCCTATGGGCACTATGAACTTTTTAATTTTTTTTTCTTCTTTTTTTCCCTGAAGGCATTTCAAGCATTTCCTTTAACAATTTTTTTAAGACTTCTCAGGATGACTGCTCACCTTGGATAGAAAAGAAAGCAGGGATGATGAGCAGGCTCTAAACCCAGTAAAAACTGAAGATAGATGTGAACCCATCTACACACGTTTTACTGTTTTTAATGACAAGACCCATTCAGCACATTGCTTTGTCTCCTATTTTGTGGCATAGGCGGTGCATGAAAGCAATGACCACAATAGTGCTGACAGCTAAGGAAGGTAGATTTTTTAAAAAAATGTGTTCTATGCCTCAGTTCCTAAAGAATATGCAGGATCAATGACTTTTATTGTGTGGATAACTGTCTTTTAGGATTTAGTTCAGAGATACAGATTTGTTTCACCCTTTGGATTCTAAAATCTTTTGGCTTCTGATAAGCTACAGGGAGGTATTAAACTTCAGGGAAGGATGTGTCCCTCCAGGTACACTGTTGGTACACTGTCGGTACACTGTCTTGGCAGAAGATAATTTCTTGTCCCAAGCACAAAAAAAAATTTAAAGGCAGAAACAGGATGAAAACACGTGACTCCCCCAGACACTCAGCAGAAGTTCTCTGTAGCTTTCAAAATTAGCTCACACAAAGTTAACTAAGCCTAAGGTACCTTAGAGTAGATGTCCATAATTTAAACCCCCAAATGTTTATCTGTAATTTTTCACAGCTCAGCACCTCCAGTTGTGCAAACAAGCTGTGCATAAATAAATCATCTGGCTATGGCCCTAGGGAGAAGAGCGGAGAATGGCAAGTAGGCTTGCAAGGCCAGCATTCACCGGTGATGAAGCTGCCCCTCTTTGTTTAAAAAGTATCTGCTCTGTTCAAACTCAGTGATGACAATAAGATGTTATTTGTCAGTGCAGGGTGAACAGTTATAATTGTGTTATTGCTGTTTCCTCAATGTCCTTCTTAAGCAATAATTTTGGGAATAGTGTGGGGAAATGTTTTTTTGCAGACTTGAAAACACCATTACAGATGAAAGCACCTTGCATTTATTCCAGCAGTGACAGTAAGAAAAAGATGGCATGCTTCCAAACAACTTGCCAAACATAACACATATGATTTGTCTCAACTTTTCCTTTTCTCCCTCTTCTTCTTTTTGTAATAGCAGCACTTCATCCATGCAGACTCCTCCACCTAATGTTGTTGGATGATCTTTGTCAGCAGTGCTTGTGAGATAAGATTCTGTGAGCCTGCCTTTTGCAGAATAGCTCAGGCATGCTTTTCTAAAAATACTGTTCTACTTTTTAGATATCTTACATTCACTGTTCAATTAATTCTTGGACTGATTCTTAGGAATCCCTCGTCCCCAAAATACTGATGAATACATTTAACTTTTCTCTCAGAAGAATTGTGCTCAGTGGCACAGATTCACTATGTAAATTTAGGCATATGTGAGGTTATGTAAAGTGAGGCATGGGCATATGTTTGTAGGACTGGAACTGTGGTTTGTGCTAGAGGCATGATATGAACAAGATTAAAAATCTGGACAACTATAATTACATACAAAGACAGGGTTTATTAGGGTAAAAGATGCATTTTTCTACTAGTCATGGATGTAAGACATATCTTAGGTGTAGAACTGGGAAAAGCAATGACCATTTTTTTTTTTTTTGTCCTGGGAAGAATACTTTCCTAACTTCAAGTAAACTGTGGATCATGCTCATTCAGAACAAAACATGACATGTCCTTGCATATCAATATAAACCAGCCATCTAAGCTGAACATCAATAAGAAATTTCCTTTTTATTCTTACAAAATAAAGGTATAATTCTTTTGGGTTTCTTGCTCATTGATATTTAGTAAATATGCTATCAAAATCATAAGCAAATTCTTAAATTTCTTCAAGTATTCTTTTTCTACTAGTTCCCTGGTGACAGGTAGCAGTAAAAGAGCGAGTATGCAGAATAATTTGTGTTTTTGGGCCACCAGCAAGTCCTTGGGAGGTCAGGTATTGAATATGACTATGATAATTCCAGACCAGCCCCGTGAGCCATCAAATCACATCAAACTCAGCTATACAGAAAAAGCCTAAAGGTATGTGTGACATTTTCATTCTCTACAGACTAAATCCTCACACATATCAGTCTGTCAAAGAAGGGAACAATTGGGGATTTTCTTGTAATAGGCACACCTGCACCCACAGAACTGAAGAACAAAGGGGATGGTTTACTTTTTTATTTCGGTGTATTGATTGATTTTTTCCCCCTTCTATTTTCCTTCCTCACTTCATCAGAACTGTAGGTTTTTTGAGGGTTAATTTATACACAGTTGGATTTTTTTGGATCGTCTGGGAGGGGAAGGGAGAAGAGCATTTTTGCTCTACCAATAAAATGTCTGCGTTACAGACAGCATGGTACAGTCATGCTAAGGCATGACTCACAAGACTATCTCTCCTAATATTTTAACCAGGGAAAGGCATGTTCTTTTAGGCTCAAGCCTCCTGTTGATATTTTGAAAACAGGGTCTCTAGATCAGGAACTTCTCATTGTCAACAACATGCTTCCAGAAAGTCATTAAGAGCATATGCCTGTTCTTAACAACACATTTCTCTTGGCAAAAGTAGCTAAGAGTGGGACTGGACTCAAGACTTGAGCTTATCCCAATGTATTTGTAACTGAAAAACTGCACTCAGAGTGAAATTGTTCAGCATGACCTTTTGATTTACAGCCTACTTGGGAAAGTTGCAAAGACCAGAGAGAAACAATGAAATTAAAACTAACACCAACTCAAGCGTGACAAAAAAAGAAAACTATAGGCACAAACACTGTTAAAAAAAAAAAAAAAGGCAGAGAATCGAGTACTTAAAAATGTGTATATGACAACAACATTTTTTGTTGTTCCTAGCTCTTGTTTTACCTTTTTGAAGATTTTTTTTTTCCCACCACTGTTACCCTCTGTAGCGTACAACAGAACCTACTACAGACACCTCTCATTGCTAATATGGCTTGATTAGTAGACAGATTTCAAGCTGGTACTGAAAATGCATCTATATGTCAAAGCATCAGGCCTAAGGTATTTGGTATCACTTGTAGTGGACTGGATCTCTGTGATGGGAATCAAACATTTTCCATGCAATGCACCTTCCCAGCAGTATCACTTTACAGCAGTTAATGCATAATACGACCATATGTTGTGTCTTACTGAATCAAGGTAAATTGGAATGCAACAGGCAGCAATCATATTTTTGCTGGTACAATACAGATAAAATTGCTACCAGCTCACACTCAAGCATGAAGTGTAGATACGCCAAACTGAGTCAAACTGTGAGAGACAAGGCAGTCATTCACCAGTTTCAGAGATTTTAATGCCTTGTCTGTTTCTTCTCCTGAGAACTAGAGCAGATTTCTAAGCTTCTCAAATTTTATGGGATCAAAATATGGTCTGTGTTGCTAATTCTTCCAAAACCATCTTCCAGCTCTGTTCTGTCAGCTCTGGTTTCAAATGCATTGAAGATTTTAGGTATGAAAACAATCACTCAAATGTATCCCACAAAATGAGGAAAATATTAGGTGGTTTTGACCCAGTAGCTTGCTACTTTGCTGGTTAATCAGTACAGTTTCACTGAAGACGGTAGAGCGACTCAGATTTCCCTGACATACATAAGCAAGGTTGTTGCTGCAATTACTCATGATTAAGTCATTTTAGCAATGCCTTCTTATCTTTAGAATTGCTTCCCTGCACGGGTTCTATTGGCATTGACTTCTCCCTGGAAATCCCTTTATTATATGGTGGACACAAAAGAGTCCTTAATATGGACTCTTCTGACTTCATTATCTTCTCCTATTATTTTGCTGCAATGTATATTTCCTTAAGAAGAAAAAAACACAATGGAACATTTAATTGAATTTAACTGGATCATCATAACAATCGTGTGCCTCGGCTGAACAACTGCATTCACCTTCTAATTGTCTTCTTCATTTATTTTATTTAGCATTTCCATCACGTGGACCCGCCCATCTGTTGCCATTGGGGTAAAATTACCACCAAAACAAATGTCTCCAATTCTTTGTTTGACTATGAGGTCAGCATTTCACTATTGAGATTAAATTACCACTCCGAAGACCTTTAGTTTATCAGTTAATTTGCTCACATAAATAATCCCATTGATTTCAAAAGAGCTGAACTCAGTCATCTGAATTTACCCCTATCCATGAGCATTTGGAGATAGTATGCCTGACATTGTATGCTGTTTCTGAACATGGCTAGAATTTCTGTAAAGTGTTTAACGCACTGTTAGAGTCTGTGCAGTAATTCAGTAATAACAGTCATCATAACACCTGGAGATTCAAGGAGTACAGAGTGGAGAAAAATGGGCTGGATAGCTGATACTTGGTTTTCCCATCTCTGTGCAAATGAAGCTCACCTAGAGAGTTTGAAAAAGTGTATGTGCCTATGGCATAAAGTATCTTCTGTTCAGAAACTAACCTAACAAAGAGACCTCAAAAAATGCCAAAAGCTTATGAACGTCACTGAACCTTCAATTTTGTATTTGCCCATTTTTTCCCCTGTCTTTTATTAAGCACCTAAGCCATAAGAAATACTTATTGAAGCTAAAGAAAAAAAACAACCATACAACAAAAATGGGACCTCATGCTCCAGAGGGCAAAATCCATATGCAGCATTCACTCTGAAATTTGGCAGAGAGATGCACGATGAAGGATTGCCATAGGGCAGATTTACTTCCTTGCTATCCATTCTTTCACTGCTCTGAAATACTTTTCCTGTGTTGCTGTGTACAAACATACAAACTTCAGCCACATAGCATGCAGCATCTGAACTACTGTGCCTCCAGGTTAGTAGCATACCAATCAACAACCCGATCACTGTTTTTCAATGTTTTAAACAAACCAAAGGGGAATTCTAGCATACTCATTTCAATAAAAGGTGAGATCCTCAGTCAATGTGTGAATTTGACGGAGTTGTTCTAGCATACATTATCTGAGGCTTTAGACCATTATTTCTAAAATATTAGAGCAGAGCTTGAGCTAGTGTAAATCAGTACAACTCCACTGGCTTCAGCAGAACTACTCCAGTTTTTGGTGGCTAAGGATATCGGTCTTTATGTAAATACAGAGCACTTGATTTATTTCTGTGTTGCACTGGTTTTCCATGTGGAATTAAACAGTTTTGAATTAAAGCTGCTCTGTTACAAAAGTAAAGCAGCAGAGAGTGATGAATCAGACCTAACTACCCAAGGGGGAACTGATCAACTTGTAAGAGAAAGTCTTTTCTTATATGAGTGCTCATGATGGCACGCTCCCTATGGCTATGCTGAGAATGAAATATTCTGTGACACCAGCACACTCTGATCATGTGCCTTGATCTGCTAGAGCACAGCTCCTATGCAGGTGGGATTGGCCATAGGTACCATGCTGTTGTCCTACGTTGTTCCCTGAGGCCTCCCCTCTGAGAACGCCAGGTGTAGGAATCTCCGTCAGCAGTTGCACTGCAGGCTGCCAGCATGCTCCTGGAAACTCAAAGCATTCTTACTTCCAGGAGTGCTCTTTAAGGATACCTCTTATTCACAAGCCTTGCCATAGCATTTAGCTTTCATCCTCCTTGTTTGCTCCATGTGCAATACTTGTGCATACATAAACTCCATAAAAAGCATGTGCCAGCTGTCTTGTTGCTCTTATAACTTACTCCAAAGCTTAGTCAAGGTGAAAGCTCTAGATGGCTCAGGTGCCCACCAACCACAATCTGGGATGAGATGTTCTCTGAAATTCCTGGGGTTTGGCTGGATGGCCAGGGGCAATGCCCCTGCATCCACACCTCTGAAGGCTACAATGTTATGGATGCATATCACTTGCTTTCCTGGTGGGATCATGAGGTTATTCCAACTCACACGGCAGCTATTTAGAAGAAGTAAAGGGCTGCTTTGATTGTGCTGTTGGGAGCTTGTATCAGTCTGGCGGGGAGACTTCACCTTGGTCCCGAGGCTGGTAGCACCGTCTCCCTGGGGCTTGGAAAAAATGGTTATTACAGATCATGGCACAGCAGGCTGAAATCCACAAGTCAATGACTGCTGTAACTGGAGCTTTTGTGCAGCTGAACAACATTCGTGCAACCTGATATATCCTTGGGAAATACTGTGGAGATGTAATGTACCCAGGAGGCATGCTTTCCTGCTCACTGTGAACACCCATAATAACTGTGAGAATGTGTGAATGAATATGTGTGAGAAGTAATATTCCTCATTGATCTCAATGTTTTATTAATAAAAAGATCAAAGTAAATAGGCTGCTGTTTGCAAAATTGGCATCTTCCTACTTGTAAAAACAAAAAGCCTCACATCACTGATCACCCAGTGGTGTGATCATTCACATTCTGGTTGTACAGGAATTCCCAGCTGGATGGTTACAAGGTGGTCTATTTTGTATTTTTCAATATGCGCAAGAACAGCCATAGTTTTTCAAGTTGGGAGACTTCAAGAGACTGATCATCAGAAAGGACCCTTGATTAGGGTCCAATGAATTTGGATATGACCCTAATAACCTCAAGGCATCCATGAGTGGGTCACTGGGGCATGACATTCCCCACAGCATTGTGGAGTATGGGTTGCCTGAGCTCCGCTGCTCTGAGCAGGGTCATTGCTGATGCTGATCACGTTACTGGAGGTAACCTGCCAACAAGAGCATTTCTGTTGCTCCTCTGGAGGAGGACACTCCAAAGGAGGGACAGTGGTTTTGGGACACCATTTGGCATTAGGGGTATTTACAGAGGCGCTGTGGCAACAAGGTGTGGATGAAACCAGTCTTCTTTCAGTGTACAGCTTACTTGTCCCCTGCTAAGACATTTCCCTCCTTATCCACTACTCTTATTGCAAGACAGGCTGAAAGGCCACAGACACATCTTCCCCCAGCCCTGCTGATCCGGAGCTGCCATTTGAAGCTGTGCTGCTGCTGGCAACCAGCATCACAGCAGCTTTTGAGAGGCTTAAACTGATAAAGATCAGAAACCAGCTCATGACAAGGAGTTACAAGGTGAGGTTTGTGTCACTCCTGCGACCCATCTGTGTTTGTACAATGTGAGCAGAACTGCAGTTCAGTTCAACCAAACGAGGCATAGCTTAGATAACAAATGCAGCTTTTTTATAGAAGGCATTTTTTTTTTATTTAAATTGATTTTTTAGGTATGTTAGATACATGAAAAAAATGCCTGATGTAGAGTATTTAATATTGTTTATCTTGTGACCTGTGACGTTTGTATTATTAATCTGTATTCAGAACTTGCCCTTCCTATTGATTAGGGGCCCCATCTGTCAGTCACTCTGCTCTGAAAATCTCATTGATTTCAAAGGGATTTGGTCAAGCAGAATGATAGCTCTAGCAACCAATTTTCAGTGGCTGTGGGAAAGTTAGATAAAGTTGGATGTTGTGTGATTTCCAGTACAAATGATGTGATTCTTATGGTTCTGACTGGATAAAATAAAGGGTGAAATTAAACTGACAATGAAAATAAGGGGAATAATATCTATCTGTGACCCTGTAACTAAAGCAAGGAGTCCTTTATAGTCACCTGTTGTGGTATATGTGCTTGGTCTAGGAACCTACTTTTTCTATGCTATAGGAGCCTTAGGCTGAATACTTGATCTCCTAACTCAGTGTGACAGTTCAGAGAACCTGTGAGTATGCAAAGACCTCAGAGTTCAATATTTGTGTGCACTTGCTTGGTTCTTCCTCAAATTAAAATATTCAATACCAGAACATTTTATTATTGTCACATTGTTATTTTTTTAAAGTTAACAGAACAGAATGAAAAACACAATTTTGGAACAAGCTCCTTAAAGTTTTATTAACAAAAAGACCAGCACAGGACAACACCTCACAGGTACAATTTAAATACATATCACTGTGGAGTAATTAATTTTTTCTAACACAACTTTTTTATTTGAATGCTTTTTATTTTTCCCCAGCAAAAAAATCTTGGTTTAAATATATGTTTGTCCTGAGAGTTCGCCTCATGCTTGCCATTACTGTGCCAAGGGATGAGAAAGTGTCTTACAGAGAAATGCATCTGGCATTGATCTGCATTAGATTGTTTTTTGTAGCCAGCGGTAATGCAATGACAAGCCTTTTAGAGAGATGATGAATGCAATGTAATGTTTTTGAACATGATTTTTTTGTGTGGAACCTAATTAACAAACCTAAACTACTTCTATTCAAATACTCTGGAAAGATAACACCAGTCACAAATGTTAAATATCTGTTTTGCTTTTCTTTGCTTACTCATGCATTTATTCAACACTTGCTATAGCAGTTTATCTAAAATTAGGTCCAAAGTAATTTAGGCAGGCGTACCTTATGTGAGAGATTCTGTAGAAGACTTTAAATCATAGTGACAGCCATTAGAAATTGCTTAAAGGAAAAACATTTCTGAATAATTTTAAGACTAACAACGGAACTTTTTAAAAGATCAAAAAGACCCACCTTTTGTATGGATATTTGAATGGTCCTTACTTTCATGAAATTACAGGGTATAAAAGCTGAAGGCCCTGTATAGAGTGTGTGTTGTATATAGTACCCTTGCTTGCACTTTAAGTAAAACTGAAGTTGTCATCAGATAATTTAAGTTATTTGGCATTTCCCAAATATTGACCTCTTCAACTGTGAGTTCTGTGCTACACAGAAATAATTCAGTAGCCAAGGACATGATGTACAGCTTACCCTGACCTTAACTTTTAGCTTTAGAAACATCAGCTTTTTTCGGCACCCTTCATATATACTGGGAAAGACAGGCTTCTCTGGGGTGACTTTAAGTACTTCAGTTAGCAAGTACTGGCTGAAAGTCCACAAATTCTGAGGAAGAAAATTAGACTTTCCAGTCTTTGTTTCAGCATCGAAGTGCTCAGAGCCAGAAGTACAGGACTGCAGCCAGAGCAACTGAGCAAATAGTTTCACATTTGCTCTTATGGCAGCATTTCTCCCCATTTTGTCCATTCATATCACCTTTTCTCTCCCTACCCTCATCTGCAGGAGGTGGTGTGCTGTGAAGACAAAATTCCTGGGGATGATCGTTGCACACCATGGGTGCTGGCAGGGTTTTATACCTGTAGTGCATCCCTCCAGTTCCCTTTTGATGCAGCCTGGAAATTATGTCAAGGATCTGCATTTCTGCTGCGTGTATTGTTTGCATATATTTTTCTTTAATTCTTCTATTGCAGTTACAATAAAATAATTATAGTTCATTTTTAATGTCTTTGATTTTATATTCATTTTTTAAAAATGACTACGTTGCAATTAGAAAAAACTTTACTTATTATATTTTTATGATGTTTTAATATTAAAAACATAATTTTGATATAAACCTTATTAGAAGTCAGGAATATAAGTTGAAAATTAAAAGCAATTCTGCTCTCTCTTCAGAAGTATTAATCTGATTTCCTGATTCTGGTCTGGTGAACAAGGAAGGCACAGGCTAGAGGTTCTGCACAAGGCCAGGTCACCCATCAGGCCATCATTATAACACCATCACACAAGAAGATAATGCAGTCAGAAAAAGGTTCTCAGGGAGTGGTAACTGAGGTCTGCAAGTCTAAGCTTGTTTTGATGAATAAACTTATGAGTAAGCGAGAGTAGCCCTTGTGAGGCAGGGAAAGAGTTGGTGTCTCAGCCTTCCAGGCTACAGTACTTCCTCAAACCAAAATGTCTGGAGCTTCTTAAGGGGCATATACTCTCACAACTCCCCCTTCAAGAGGAAAGAAATGTACGCATATAATACATATACAGTATATACACAATATATAATACAATATGTACCTGTATTTTCAGCCGGTCTTTGAGTTGGTACCTTATGTCTTTAAGATCTCTGGGATGCTGCATGTATTTAAGTCTATACAAAGCTGTGCTCAATCCCTGCCTTGCTCTGCTTAGACCTTTCCTGTGGTAACACCTAGTCCACATAATACTCTCCTGCCTGAACTTCTTCAGGTTGGCTCTCTTCTTCCTGTTTTTGCTCTTACATCATACACTGGTGTCTAACGCTTTAAGAAAAGGGGCAGCTTCATGGGAAAAAAGTCTACATTTTAGATGTACGAATGTGTGTTGTTGGATTGCTGTGTCATGACACATTTAGCTGAGTGGACCTTTCTGTTTGTTGTTTTCATTATGGTAAAAGGAATTCACAATATAGCTACTCTTAATAGCACTGTTCTAAATTTTCCCTTTCCTTTTCTAAATAACATCAGGCCACTGAGAATTTAGATTCAAGAGGTACTGTCCTATAACTTACCAAGAGAAGTGCAGGTCTGAGCTAGTAGAACAGGCTTTTAAGAATCTTTCAAATAATTTTGATGGCTTTTTTTTTCCCATTTGACTGTCTCTGTCTTGGACCTAAAAAAATACACCTAAAATAATAAACCTTTTGTGAAGTGTTAAAACTTGTTTCTTATATGTCATTACTGTCACGTGTCATATCTTGCAAATATTGATTTGTACATGAAGTCCAATTTGTAATGACTGTGGTTTTTATTCTTTATGCTTCTACTAGATGGGAAACAATCCAAAATCAATATGTATTTTCCAGCACGTAGAAAAAGGTCTATGTGAACTGTGAACCATTTATAAAGTTTCCTTGTTCTCATATGCAATATATTTAACATATTTGAGTCTTGCTGTGATGTGAATGACATTTTTAAAAACTGACAGTATTATGTTAGCATTTTATTTATATAACTTCTCGACTTGCTAAGAATATGTTTTTTCTTTTGTGGGAAGTACTGAAGTTTACCTGAAAGCATGAATCACCTAAGTGAGACCTTAACTACATCTGCCTAGCTCTTGTTATTAGATGATTGTGGTATGTGCTGGGAAAATAAACCAAGCACAATTGTTATGGGGGAGCTTTATCCAGAACCTCTGAACTACATCTGCCCACCTTTAATGGTTTAGGTGTGCATGGGAAAGAAACCAAGATACACAAAGGCATTCTTAAGAATGCTACATCCTTGTAACACATTTATGGTGGGATATCACAGGGTGAGAGAAACCCATACAGAAACAGCTAGTTGGCTTTAAATGTGGAGAAAATCAAAGGTATTTGTCCTGGCGTGATGGACTAACAAGGCCTTTGGAAAGTTAGTATGACCATCTAAGTTAGAAAGCGTGAAGAGGTAAAGCTCCTTGATAGGAAGACCTCCCCAGGAGCCTAGCACACTGCAGAAGGCTGAGCTCAAGGTAGAAGCACTGTGTGAAAGCCGGGGCACTGGCCAGGGCTTGGGCACTTGGTCCATCTGTGAGGAGTCCTGCTGCCCTGAGGCCACCATGACGCTTGAGGTGGCATCTGTATGGCACGTGTGTTGTAGAACAGAAATTTTTATTATACTCATCCTGGTTAGTCAATAAGTTTTAAATTTTACAGGGCAGAGTGCTGTGGTTATGGTCTTTTGGCTACTTCATCCCTGTATTCTGTTGTGACACCTTTGCTGTTCTGTAGTTTCACTTAGTTCTACTTTTTGTTTGTCATTTTTACTTCCTATCCTTAGCCTTCTGTGCTACAGCCTCTCTCAGTGAGATTTAGGGTCTGATACACTTGCAGCCCTGCAACATGTGCTCCATCTCCTGCAACAATTCAAATTCTGTCTTTTCAAGATTTTGTTTTGCTTTTATTTTCCCTCAATAGAAAGAATTCCTCTTGTAACTCATCTGAAAGTTTCTTATCCACACCTGTAAATGAGACTATGCTTTAACTTCAAAATATTTTCTTGGATTTTTAGATATCACATTAACTTGTACATGAGCAATGGATGTATATGGAATGAGGACTTATCTAATTTTCAGAATAAGCAAAGGGTGTTGTTGAAACATGCACTATTCTCATAAACTCTTCTTTTTTCAAGTCTCCTTCTTTCTTAGGTAGTTTCAGTCCTATGTCAAATTTTAGCCTCCCTTGAATACAGTGGTTCTGCTGAAAGGCTGAGCACTACTACAGTCTGTACTTTCTTCAATTATCCTTCTTGCTCTCTGATTAGGTTTTGTAGTCACCTTTTTGGTTTTCTGATTTGTTCTGGTCATTCTATGGTCTGAGACATACCTGCAAGGAATTTTTTCCCCTGTAACATTATAATCTAATCTGTTAAGCAGCCTGGCATCCTTATACTCTTTTCCAATATAATCCAAGATGTAAATCTAATGTTCTTTTTTACTTAATTGTGCATTTCTTACAGATACTGACAAGTTTCTGATACCTCTTACAGTCTAACCTCAGGTTAAGGGTTTGTCAAAGCTTTTCAGTACAGCCTATTTTTCTTAACACTCTTAAATATGTACTACATAGATTCACTTCTTGGATTACAATGCTTGTTAAATTTCAGTAACATGATATGTTAACTAGCTTACTCTTTCTCATTTAACTGTTGATGCTTAAATTGATCTCGTACTCTGCAATATGAAAATGAGAAAACCCGCCTTATTCCATTTTTCTTTTCAGGGTTTTCCCTTGGCTTCACAAAAATACAATTATCTTGCTTGAAGCTTTTCAGTCATCTGCTGTACTCCTAGAGAGTTTCAGCCTCTTTAGATTTTTAAATCCATGCTCCACGTTGTCAAATTATTCCTCTTCTATTCCACTGTTTCTCAAGTCACTCTTCTTCTTTTTCAGCCTTCACTCCTGATACCATGTAGTAATTATAGGCAGTGACTGGAGAGAACTCTGTCTCAGAGATTATACTCTGATGAGTTTCTAACATAATAATTCTACTTAATGGATCTTGGTCAAATATCAAGTATCTCAAAATGACCAAAGATTTCTCCAATAACTAGCTCTGATTTAATAACTTGGGTTAATTTTTACAGTTTTCTCACAACCTTTTGAAATTATCTACACTGTTTACTAATCAAATCCAATAAATGTCTAATGTAGTTACAGTTAATTGGTAGGAGCTGATAACATGGACTCACTGTTTTCTTTTAATGTCGTATCTGCAGGCAGTGGTACAGCTGCTTCCCTTTAATCCTGCTCTGTTAAGCCTACTGGGAAAAGTCACCCAGCTCCAGAGAGACTTTGTTTTGATTCCCTCCTTGTTTTAGGGTTTTCAGACTTTTGTCTTCTGATGCTGAGGAGAATACTGACAAGATCAGCCCCATTATCTTGGCCTCAGTATCATGATAAGAGAAATCTGGAGTTTAGTTAGGAAGACTGCAAAAGCACATCCACATTCCTCTACAGATACATAATTTACTGGCTAATATCAAAACATGGTGATGATGTAAGACATACTGGATTTATATAGTACTATTAGCAGACAAAGGAATGAGTGTAAAGGAAAAAATATGAGGAAGAGGTGTTTTGCAACCTTTTATGGTAAGAAGCTGTTGTTTAAATTGATCGGGTACCATGTCTTCCATTGGAATGGGTGCACAAATATTTGCTCTTCACTGGAATGAACTTAGTTTGAACAAAATAACTAAAAATGACCACCTTTCTCCTATCTACTTCGGAGGTAGGATTTTTCTTAACTGTGTTAAGTGTGTGCTTAAAACCAGCCTAATTTACAATCTCAGTTTGGAAGTAGGAAATATTTTTTTTTAAAAAACGAAGACCAGTGTGACTTAAACACTTACCATCTTTTGAATTCAAAAATTCCAAAGATAATTTACATATAGCCAGATTCATGGTACTGTAAGTACCAAAACAGGGGTTACATTACTTTTGCAAGAAACAGTGCAACGATTATGTTATAATTGCTAGATAACAAAACATTTATGTGTCTGTAATTATATTGTAATTTTTAGCTAGAGATACCTATACAGAATCTAGAGTGATATTATACACAACTAGATAATTTATTCAACAATTACCTCATAGATTTATATAGCCAGTGAAGTGTGAGTGTAAAAATTACCCAATAATATGGATGTTTAAAAAAACCAACACTCTAGAACATCATTTAGCAATCAAGAAGGATAAAAATAGCTTCTGAAAACTTAAGTTGAACTTTACCTTTGCAAACTGTTTTTTCTCAAGATTTTTTTTCCTGGAAGTGTTGAAATATAAGTGGAAAGAACTCTAGGGAGTCCAAGGGAGTCCATATAAAGAAACAACAAAATATACACATATTGACTTGGCAATACCGAAAGGAGAACATGAGAACTGAATAGAGCGAGCTCTATTAGACTGTGTAATTTTTCCTCAGTGAGCACATAGTGTATTTAAAATTAAATTTATCTGAGGAAGTAAAAACCTTTCTGTAGGCAACAATTTTAAGTGTTATATGGGAGAACAAGACAAATTAAGAGATTTTTCAACCTTCAAATTAAGTAGAACAATTTTATTCCTCATACAGCCCTGTATCGGAGAGCACATTTGGACTTTGATTTTGTGAACATCAGTTTGTGAAGTTTGAACTTTTGATTACATTTGGTAATATTATATTATCCTGGGGAAAAAGAAAAATCCATTCAAGAAATAGTTTAGCAATGTTACATACTTGATTACGAGAGGCAGTAATAGCAGTATTAGCAGTTCTTTCTTTTGAGAAGAAATGTGAGGGATTCTGTACACAAACCTTGCAGTCCCGTCATCATCAGCTTAACTAACCAGTTATCCTCTGCAGGGAAGTGGAAATTCTCCGCCGTTGTATTTTCTCTGTGGTTTCTTCACTTCCTCTAACTTGTCTGGTTTGCACCCCAACCAAGCTGTCTATGAAACCTAGGGGACCAACCACAGGAAAAGCAGTCTTACTGCCTGGACATAATTTCCTGCTAAGGGTAGTAAAGAATAAGTCTTCACTGCTGTTTTGCTTTTGTACACAGTTTTCATGCTCTGTTCTGCTTTCTTCCGCTTTGCTGCTGGCATCCTCCTTATTGGGGTTTGAAAGATCTTATTTTTCTTGAGGAAAGTAGAGAGGAAAAAGACAATGTGGCAAAAAGAAACAACATTCTTGCAAGTCAATCTCCAAAAAGGAAGTAATTCCTATCTACTTGACTTTTCAACTTATGCTAATATCAGAGATTCTGAAGCTTGAAGTAGTATAGGCAGCGTATACCGGGACTTTTCCTTCAGGGAAACTCACAGTTGATTGAAAACAACAGCACAATTTAAAATGCCAAAGTAAAGGCTTTTTGCTTTCATTTTCAAATACACTTCTGAGGAAAGTGAATTTGATTTAGAAAACGATTTTTAAAAACTTATTACAGTTTATATGTTTGCAGTCAGTTAACTTTGCATGGACAAAATGCATTACAGTGTTTTCCTTCAGCTTTCTAAATTCAGTTTGAGTGTTAAAAAAAATGTGCTCTAGACTTAAAAATGTCTAATATGAAGTAGTTTCAAATAAAAATACAAAACCACCAGGGGTAAACTACATTTTTTTCTGACATCTGGAAAGTTCAGCAAATGTAAAATGTTTTCAAGAAGTAAGCAAAAGAAAACAAACCTCTGAGCTGGTTAAAACTAGGGAGCTACAATTCCCTAGCTCAGCTCTCAATTTCAGACTTTTCTATATATTTTCTTTTCATTAATGCCCATGTTCTTCAAGTTCAGTCTGATTTGTGGGACGTTTCCCTCTGTAGGTACTGTGTGTAATGGATGAGATGGTGAGCAGTGTTGTCACTTCAAAAAATGATGGATGAAGGGACAGAGGGTAGGGATCTGGAAAATATTAAATGGATCAGTAGACAAGTTCTTCTCTCCTTAATCAACAGTATTTATACTGAAAACAAAGGGAGTTTTGAGACAGTGGGGCTGAGATTAAATGGTCTGTCCAAAGCCATACCCTAAGTGCATCCTTTAAGCTGGAGGCAAGTTCAGAGCTTTTTTCCTACTGTTCCCTTCTATCAGCAAATATGGAACAATGACCCTTGATTCAAATAGATAATAGATCTTGATTTAAAGAGATTGTAATCTGCTAAAAGGCAAAATTTTGAAGTATAATTAGGCAATACCAGCCAAGAAAATTCTGCCCAGGGACAAATATAAGTCAAAAGAAGCTGATGACCTAAGATACTGTAAGAATAGCTGTTTATTTTCTCCTAGAAATCCATTTATGATTGGATTAGTGCCACAGGCATGCACAGAGACAGACTATTATTCTATCATTCTTATAAATGAGTAGCATTCTTTAATTTTAATATTTAATATTTAATTTCAATATCTTGCTTTAATTATTTTAAGAAAATAAAGGCCATGCATTGGCCAGTCAGATTACTTACCTTAATCTCTCAGCAACCTCTGCATCTCGGAAGATAAGGGCAGAATAATGTGGTTACAGTGGTTATTTCTGAAGTTAGAGGGAGGGTGTATTAAAAAACTAAGCATCTAATCTTCATAGCTAGAAAAGTTAAGATTGGTAAAAGTTAAGATGGGTAATTCTTTTTTCTCATGCTCAAAGGCTCAGTCTGGCTTTAAAACTGTATTAAGACTGAAACAGCTCACTAGTTTGTGCTACTGTCCTGTCCTCAAAAAGCTACATGTGACTGTCTTTTGCTGCCTCTGTTGGTTCTAACCCACCATCTCACAAGAACCGTGTAGGATGATGAGGTCCAGGAGTCAAAAATACTCATGACCAGACTAAAAGTTAAAGGTGCTCTCTCTGAGAAAAAGACACTGGATTTCAAACTAGAAACAAATTCTTCTGTATACAGGAGGAAGATCTGCATTGCTACCTTGGAAAATCCCTACTGACAGTTCAGCCCTCAATTTCCAATAAATCATAACTCCACTTTAAGGTTTTATAGTGAGTTTTTCACATCAGGGGCTGCTGGTATTTCCTTTTATGTCCTAAAATTCAGATTTAGTTCTGATAAAAGGGTCATAGACATGGATAAAAGATCGCATTTTCATGCCGTACAAATGTAGGCAGAGCTGGCTGAAGGTATAGGAAAAACAGAGAGCTGCCCAGGGCATGCAGCCTTCTGAAGGTGACAGTATAGCCACAGCCCATGTCTTGGCCATTTCTGATGGACCACTGGAAGTCATGCATATAGCAGATACTGCCTTTTGAAGAGGGGTTGTACTCTTTGGAATAGCTGCAAGGGAAGGATAACCCAGATGCAATATATTTTACTCCTGCTTCTTCTTTTGCCCCTCTACGACACAAAAGCAGTACACCAGCCATCATAGGGGTCTTTCTTCTGCCTCTTCCTACTGTTGGCTCAAGTCTCAGTCCTTTGTCCTTAAAGTAATAAGACTGAGAAGTTCACAGGAGGCTCTGAGCTCAGGTTTGAATATAATGTAAACACAAAGAGTAATCCTCTAGGGATAAAAGCTAAGATACCTTCTTGTCTACAGCAATAGCTCAATATCTCAAAAAAGCTATCTGGACAAGAAAGGACAACAGTCAATTTTGAAATATCATATTTTACGTAGAAATCAGAGGAGGCTCCAAGCTGAAACAAGGGATCCAGGCCGCTATGTGAAATTTTCTGAACCTCCGTGCTCTTTGGTGGTTAAATTTTGGTACAGTTCACAATCAGCAGACAGAGTGAGTGGTGAGCCGTGACAATTGGATATAAAGACATAGACTGAATACAGACAAATCCAAAATGGAGAACATGTCATTAGAAAAGAAGTTCTCACGAGACAGATTAAAATCATGTTTGCTTAAGACTTTGATACTGGCTTGAACTGATTGTGGCTATGTATCTGTCCAGAGCTTGCTGCCAAAATGGTTTAGTTCCAGACTAGAAGGGAACACTTCTGCGTAAAAAGAAAGAGCAATTTTATTACACACTGTTGAACTGTTACAGCCAGACTGAATGTTGATTAATCGTCCAAAATATTTTTTTTCTGTCCTTCCAATAAAACTATTTTTCAGCACATTGCTGTTGGCAAAGAGATGGAGGATCAGCCTGCTGGATGGAGTGACCATAGATGTTGACAGGTTCACATTTCTTCACTGGCATGACAAAATCAATATGCTATTTCCCATTCTTAAATATGACCCAGAAAAGGCAATGTATTACCAAGAAACTTTGAGATGCAGCGGAAAGTAAATAAACCAATCCTGCCGTATTTCACTCTCCATAACCACTACAGGCATTTCAGGGAGCGTCTGAACAGCACCAGTGCACTGCCATGCAGAGACGGCTCTGCTACCTCTGAAAAACACTGTCAAGTACTGGCAACAGCATAGCGTGATACTGCAGCTTGGCTAATTAACTGTGAGGAGAAGCTGGTTATGTTTGCAGCAGGTTACTGTCACACTATTGTCTGTCTGCTGCCTATGGTACCCAAGCGAGCTCATTCAGACACCCTTTGAAACCTCCATGCCCATCAAAGATAGTATTATCAGTGCTAATTACTTATGCTTGGGTGAAGCTCCCTGTAAACATCTGTGAAGCTACATCATTATCCTCTTTGAAATCCCTCATTAAAGCTCTCCTTTGCCATGGTTCCTGTAAAAAACTTGTCAACAGTTAGTCTCTGGGTGTGCTGAGATAACTACTTGGGCATCCTGCTGGCTCCTTGCACTTCCCCACTGCCTCTGCATCCTTCACTTGGCTTGTGTTAGGTCTCTAGGCCTGTGGGACTCAAGAGCACCTTTTGGTTTGATGTCCACTGCTTGGTTCCCTGAATTAAACCTCCACAGAAAAATACTTCTCTGAGTTTGCTGAAAAATAGGAGATATACAGGAGAGTACCAGAAGAATGGTTCACAAATTAGAGAGGATGCCTTAGAGAACTCAGTCTGCTTAGTTAACCAAGAAAATGACTGAGAGACAATGTAACTAGTGTAAATATGGTACCTTCAGGGGAAGAATATAGAAAGGGCTCTTTAGCAGAGAAAGACAGAAACAAGAAATGATGACTAGCAGTTAAAAAACAAATCTGTATTAGGAATAAGCTACTCATCTTTAACAGTCAGGGAGGTTAACCAGTGGAACAAAGTGGTGAAGAGATGAAAAGCTGCTGTCCTTGGTACCAGGGAAGGAATGCTGCTGAGAATTGTCTCCATTACCCAGCACAGGTCATGCCTGCCGGGCTCCACTGGAATAAAACAGCTACTGATATGTAGGAGGTCAGTCCAGATCTTCTCTGGTTCCTTCTAGTTTTATGAGTCTGCACAAAGTGGATAACAATGCTGTGAGGACTTCAAAGATGCTAGCTTCACCTAAATGGCCTGTCCAATCTAGGAGTGGAGACAAATGATATCTGCAGTTTTGCTTACCTATTTAAAATTACTGATTTTGCTTTCTTTTTGATTTCAGGTGAAGTTTTGGCTGCATGATATAACCAACATATCTGCAATGAGGAGAGGGTAAGGTAAGAAAAATAGCTTACTAGTTTCCAAGAGGACAACACACAACAAGTCTATATACACAGTGTTGCTCTAAATTATATATAGCATCTATTAGTAGAGCAGAGGAAGCTTTGTAAAGTGCAAATGAGCCAATTGATAGGATTTTTAGATGTGAAAAAAAATACCTAGAAGAGCAGAGAAATTCTAAATTTAAATAGTTTATAGTCAGGCTAGTAAAATAGTTTGCAGCAGCCTCCCTAAGCAGATTTTATCTTTATGTTTAAACAAACTTGGACTAAAAAATCTTTTAGAGGCCTTCCTTTTGTCTGTTGCTTGTGATTATAGACAGTGCCGGTTTATTGCTTTAAATAGTCAATATCAGGGATATTTTTATTTTAAAAGCTGAATTTATGTGCAGAGGACATCTTAAGATGTTCTTACTGCAGTGAGCCCTGGGTTATGTAAAAGCATAGATGGCATAACTGAACTATTTAATAAAACAGTGACCTTAACATTGGTGTACATTTACACTAAAAGTTCAAAATCAGAGGATCTACAATGGTAAGAAGAAAAATTATTACTCCAGCTTACACAGTGAATTCTCCAGGGACTTCTATGTGCGGCAGTGATATTGCAGATCGGTAATTCCCACATTTCTTCTTTGGAGCTTCTAATAAAGCCAAGGTTGAAAAACACTGCTTCAAGTGAAGAAAATATTTGTGAAATTTATTTGGTTTTATTGAAGAGTCAAACACATCCCTTGCATTCATGAAACAAGCTTATTCAGATGCAGGCAAATCGTAGCAAAATAAAACAATGTATAATTAAGCCATGTATGCTCAGTGAAAACACTGATGTAATACTGTATTTCAGTGACTGAACATTTTTTCTCACCCGTTCTTTATGGTGAAGGAAGAAAGAACACATTTCTAGGTCAACAGTACTCAAATGTTTTTTTGGGGGATGAATGACGCTTTCTTAATGAACCACAGTCATGCACAAGAATTTAAGAACAAAGATGTGGGATGGAGACTACCAGGAATAAGACTTTGACAAAATGAAGTCAGTCCTGACACTGGTTACTAGACTAAAAATGGCAAGTCCATTTTCTCAGAGGTTTGAATTTCACTTAACTAGGCAGAGTTCTCCTCACCTCTGTTTTCAATCAGGCTAATGTATAGTAACAGCTATTGTTATTTTCCTTATCCACTAAAAATATATATAACTTGAATCAGGCTTTAGTAGAACTCTAGAGGAATGATAAAGATACTGGTCACATTTAGGAAAATTAATTGTAGAAAAGTAATGGATTATAGATTATAAAGTAAAATGAGACTCTCAGCATGTAAAGTTTTTTTAATGCTTAATTTATTACTTCTTGCTGTTCAAGCAGAAGGCATAGTAATTTCCCTATAAACATGCTGATCAATATTTAGATAAAGCACCAAATACAGTTTTATCAAACTTTATAGGTCTATAAAATGGGTTTGAATAAAAAGTTGAGAAATGAACATAGTAAACAAGAATTGTCACAATAATTACTCTACAAGCCGAAGACTGTTTCCTTCCGTACTGCCCAAACTAATAAAAGACACTTTTGCATGGACTACAGAGTAGGATTCGTATTGATTCACCTACTGTTGTTTTCATTTGTCTTTACAATTAAGGTTTTTGGACAAGCCAGTTCTGCTTTAAATAACATGAAATGGCGATAGGTCCCAAAAAATTGATTTCCTGAAAGTGGTTTACCTAATCCTTTGCCTGACTGATCTCCCCACAGATCTGTTCCTGGCTCTCTGCTTTTCTGCAATCCCAGGACTCCTGTAGATGAGCTGAGAACTTGCAATACCTAGGTCCCTTCAAATTCTGCTTATAGTGCTTTCACCAGAAAAAAGGGAGTCTGGGAAGAAGCCAAGAAAACAGAAGGACCTGTAGCTAGTGAAATAACTTATTTTTTGGATCCTCCCAAACCAATGCAGATTTAAGGCAATATGTTGCTTTGGGAGATCAGAGCTCCTAGTTTTCTGCAGTCTGGGGACTGACTACAAAAGACATGTCAAAAAGTAAGTGGTGTAGGCTTTTCCTTTCTGGATTGTACTGTTATAGGCATTACTACCTGAAAACAATTTTTGCACCTCCTTGAAAGATTTCTGCCTTTGTACTAAATATAATCTGAATATTTAAAGTTATAAGAGACATCCCAAATCCTGTCTAGTGCTGCCTGGTGCTTCATGGATTTTACTTTCTTATCATGCAACTGCATGCGTGATTAAATCACCTCCCCTCATGTTGACAGTTTTGCTTTTGTTCTCAGATAAAATTTTCCTTCCTCCAAAAGATTCCTGTCAAGAATTTTCCTCCTCCTTCCAAATGATTCTCCTATAAAAGGAAGGAATAATATTTGGCACAGCTGACTTCAAGGAACTTTATACGGTATTTAGAAAGGGATTCAGAAAATTATCATTAACCTTTGAAAGTTTTGACATTTGAAAAGTCAGATTGTACTGGCCTAAGAAGCAAACCAAATCCTAAGGACAGATAGGTAATGCAAGGCAAATTACAGACTCAGAGGAAGACTGATAAAGGAGAAAGCATAGGCTAATAGCAGGCTACATGGTGTTGATAAAGCAACTGCTGAATTATCGATTTGTCTCCAACAGTTACTTTAAAATCAAATCTTTTAAGTAAAATGGGGTCAAATTTTAAACCTTCCTCTCCCAAATCTGAGCAACTCCCATTGAAATCACCTCTCCCCATATCTGGCAGAATTTGGCACTTTCTTTTCAAGTGGAGCTGGGAATCCTACTTCACTGAAGGCAGAGATTCCTATTTAGAAAATAGGAATCTTTATCTGCCAACCAGTAATAGCTATAGGTAGGTCTCCCTGATGTACAAGAGCACAGCATGAAATCCATTACCGGTGTTAATATTGCTGGTTTTAAGCTTACCAGCATTTCAGCAGCAAAGTCTAAACCATCCACACTTAGGGGGTATTTTTATTACATTAATTCTATGCAAAATTATACACATTTCACTGTAATCCAGGCATATTGTCCTCTGTCTTTTGAATGTCATATATATATACACACATATATATATGTATGTATAAAATGAGCACAAATTGAAATACACGCAGATGTACACTTTTTTTTTCTTATTTCACAGCTTATCTTTCATTATTGAAATAATTTCACAACGCTGCTAGTCCTGACTCAAGTTTGTCTTCACTTCTTTGGGTATCATCTGCTTGATTTGTGTTCTTTGTCAGTTATCATTTTATATAGATAGATATTCAATTTAAATGACTGACATCTATCTATGTCCTCACCGTAGTGCTTGACTGGCACAGATTGCACCACTGATAATATCCACACATAGAATATTAAGTACGAGGAAACAAAGGAAACAGCAACTACAGGAATTGGAGAAAATATTCCTGCAAAAAAAGAGACCCATAAAGTGAGATAAAAAGGAATCATAACTTCACAACAAACGCAAAACTAATAGGGGCCATTTTAAAATGGGCATGAGAGTGAAAAACAGACAAACAAGCAAGCCACATAAAGTATCAACCCGTCTGCAGAGGGAATTCAAGCACTGCAGGAAAGTATTTCGAAAAGAAACTACAGAGTCAAGTTATAGAAATGTGGCAGCATTTGTTGGTAAAGAAGCAAGACAAATGATGTCTCTTTGTGGTGCATGATTTCAAACATGCATACCTCTCATCCTGGGACTGCAGTTAGAAATGTATTGCTGCTATCACCTGTGAAGCTGTATTTGTCATGGGAATCCTCACCCCATCATCCCAGTATGCAACTGAGTGTGCATTTAAAGGGGAGGAGAGAAAATAAAACCAATATTTCCTTTTAAGGTGATACCATCTGTACCCATTCCTAGCTGGAAACTAGTCCTGTTGTGTCATGGTTCTGCCTGGAAGCATTTCCGGATTTCATCATTGCTGCATCTGAGGTGCTACATAAACACAAAATCAAAGAAAAAACAATGACATAAAAATGAATCAAAGGGATTATGTTGTAGTATGCTCATCACAGAAATGACTGAAGAAATGTGAAATGCTTAAAGTGAAATGTACCAAACTTTACAAAAGCTTGAGCGCTGCCAGTGCTTCATGACGTGCTTCATAACCAATATCACACACAGTATTGGCAAAAGTGATTGCTAACACTGCTCTTCCAGGGCCTTAGGTGCTACAAAAATCACCTGAGAAAGCCCTTCTTTTACCAAAAAATGATTTTGGTAATACTCTTCTTCCTGTAGCTGAGACTCCTACAGCACTTACACTACGAATTTTTCCATTTACTGCAGCAAAAGGACAGCTAAATCAACAAACTGATTTTCACAGCTATTGTTCCTTCTTATTTCATTTACTTGGTGGTTTTCACACTTGTAATTTCAAGAACTACAAGACAGAGAAATTGCAGGCATACAATGAATGTTTGAGCTGGACATTAGTAAGTGGTAGCATTATGTTCATACATCTTTGACATCCCTCAGTGTTACTGCAATCACAGAGACAAATGCTGGCTTTTCCTGCAGTAATAAGCCAATCATGGCTCTTTGACTTAATAATGAAAACACCATGCAATAGGAAAATTACTAGCATTTTCCATAAAAATGAACGGAAATGAGAAAACCTGATGCCATCTATCACTGGCTTTTTAGAATGAATAGCTCTACTCAATGTATTTTTAATGTAGCTCTACTAAACTTAAAACATCCTAACATTTTTTTTATTATTTTTATCTTTACGTTGCTTGATGTATATTAGGGATGCAGTTGCTTGATGTATATTAGGATTCAGCTGCTGTGAAACAAGCCCCTCTGGAGCTTAGATCCTAAGGTTCATTGTAATGGTGTTGATTCATGGCATTCCTCCTGTTAATGATATTGTACATAGCAAGGCTTTGAAATCACTGGATGACATTCCTAGGCGGGAAATCATGTCACCAGTCCAGTGGGGAATTCTCAGTACACCGTGCTTGGGAACCAAAGCAGTTGCTGAAACCATATGTTAATGTTCAGAACTAGAGCACAGCATATTTTTTTCAGGGTGCAGACACAATGTGGTAGCATTTCTGAGATGAGGCTTAAAAGGTAAAGCTGGGAGAATGATGAATTTTCTTAGCTTTTTTTTTGTTTTGTTTTGTTTCTTTGTTGTTTCTGGGGGTGAATTAGAAATCCTTTTCTTTTCCTTTTGTTTGGTCTCCCTTCAGGTTGAATCATGAAATTATATTTAATTACACACACACACACCCCCTTTTTGTTTGTTTTTTTTTTCTTGAGGGAGGATCTAGCAAAACAAAAAACTTGACAAAATTACTTGGCAAGGGGGTGGAGGATAAAACTGAATACATGTGGTTGGTTTTCTTAGCAAATACTTCAGTTCAGAAAAAAATCTAAGTAGCACCATTCACGAACTGGAGGAAGACTATTGAAAGCACATTTCTCTCTGTGGCAAATCCTCCAGAGACAAGTTTGGATGTGTTCACAAAAGAGCATTTCTATTTTTATCCAAACATCACAGCCTTGAAAGAATACTAGAAAAAAGGAGGAAAAGACTACAAACATGTTCCAGGTTAATTCCAGATAGTGATACCAGAGCTAGAAGTATAAATCAACAGCTATTTTTCTGAGGTCAGTAAAATTTATTTAGGGTCAAGGCTCTCGATCAAGAACCTCGTTTAACCCTGAAAGCTGCTGTAGTCCTATGAATATTTTACCTGGACCTTTACTATTCAAACACCACAGCTGTCACTGAGGATTCCTGACGGATAACAATGCCAGGAGATCAAACCTGCCTGTATTTGGGTGACTCTTTAAGATCTTTGGTGAAGCTTCACATTTGTTTGGCAAGATGTGAAACATTTTGACAGAAGTCTGTCTTCAGGTTAAGAGAATTGAAACCTTTAAAATTCTTTCTTACCCTTCTGTAGCTCTTTTTCTCCATGTCTTTGTCTCCCTCAAAAGCTCCCAAACTTGTCTTTCCTAACCCATGGCTCCCCTTCTTCCCACCTCTTCCATAGCTTGCTTTCATGCTTGCCTTTTCATTGCTTGCACATCACTACAGTTTTGCACAGAAGGAAGTACAAAACCCACCCTCTTACATTTTCAGTCTGTTTCTTAGTTTGCAGGTGCTGGCTAATGTTGAGCAGTGTGGCCAGCCTGAAACCAAGGGAGAGACAGGGTGTCTCAGTCGCAGTTGTTGTAGCCAAGGGGAAGAGCCTGTGCGGGTGCAGGAGGGAGCACAGCACAGGCAGTTGGTGGCTGTCCCCTGCTGAGACAGTCCTGGAGCAGTGCCTGGGAAGAGTAACTTGTTTTTCCTCAGTTCTGTAAGACTTCCATAGGTAAACCTCAAGTCTCTTTAGCTGGGAATTGGGGTATGAAGTTGTCACACAAATTACATTGATATTTTTGTTTTACTAGTTAGGATTAAGATGTAATTTAAAATTATGATCTCACAGAAACCCTTGTGAATCAAGAAAAAAGTTATTAGAAGGAGCAAAGCTCCATAGTACAAATGCAGTGTGGGCAGGAAGGTGATCTGGCACCATAAGGTGGATTCATCTCCAGCAGGAGGAGAACCAGGCCAGTAGATCAGAAGTCTGCTCTCCTGTAGGATCAGCACAAATGTGTTAAGAATACGCTTAGGCAATTCTAGTCTAAAACTCTTCAACACTTCCCTTTTATTCATACCAGTTAAAGCAATGTATAACTGCACAAAATGTATAACTGCCCCGCTATCTCAACCTGTAGAAGTGATGTAATGAACTGATAGCTTTTTAATTTTACATTTACCTGGATGAAAAAGAGAATAGAATAGTAAAAAGGAAGACCAGCCTTTAATCTTATTTCCTGATTTCTGAGTTGACATTGGGGAAAGAAAGAAACTGAATGATCTCTAATCCAACTGCAGAAATTATCAAGACTGTAAATTTTAGTGACAGACAAGAGGGCGTTGAAAGGAAAGAAGCTTAACTACCAGGATGATAAATACCTCTTAAAATATACCTTTAATAACGTAAGAAAAATAGACAGAGGGAATGTAAAAGAAAAGCTGTGGGTGTGGAAATATTTCTTTTAAAATTAATTTAATAAAAACATTTCCTGTAGCTTGCTTGTTACACTTAGTTCCATTTTCCATTCTATTTACAAAACTCAAACTCGTCAGAAAGCTGAAGGAGAGAGAGAGGCATTTTTAAATTAGTGTATGTCTCCAAATGATTAATGTAGCAGTCATGTTCTTTCTCATCAGTTCAAGACCACTTGCATGTCTATAGAAATCGGGCATGAGGTGTGCTGAAGCATATTAAAATCACTTCTCCTTCTACTTTTGTACTGAATAATCGTTCCTGCTCTTAGTTTTGTACCCCTTAAATGAGAAAGAAGGCAATTTAGCCACTCTCACATACAGCCTGAGGCAAATGTGTCATATAAGCTTTGCTCAGAAAGATATTTTAAGATATTTATTTATTTTATTTTAATACAGCTTAAAGACAGATTTAGGAAAATGCATTGTTTTCTACATTTTTTACCTGACTACCCTTGACTATTCTTTATGTATTCAAGATAGATAGCACAGGCTGGAGATGGACATTTCCTGCTAGATCATATAGATCTATAGCTAGGCCATATCCTCTAAAAGCAGGATTATTTCTTACAGCATAGGTTATAACCTGGTTTTGAGATGTTGCACAAAGGTAAAGTCAACTTTCTTGCCTCTTTCAGATCATTCTACCAGCCAGGATCTCAACTCCTTTGCAGTATTTCTCACTAGAGGAACAGCATTGAGCATTTAGTGGCTTCAACCAACTTCTGTCAATCAGATTATGTTCCCTTTCACCTATAAACAGCTAGAAATGGTTTATTTTGCAGACAGTGGGGGGTTATTACTGCCTGTAGCTCTTTGCTTTCACCTGTGCTGCCTGTACAGCTCTGCCCGAGATAAAAGACAGTCTGTAAGGGTGGGATTTAACAAACCTATGTAGTTTGCTTGACCTACATAATAGATCATTGTAATGACCTCTCCTAATGTCTAACTAAAGGGCCAACAACCTCACAAAATCACAAAACAGCCGAGGCTGTTGCTCACCCAGCCTGACGCCCAGCCTGGGCAAAGCAGGATCAGCTACACCAGGATGCTCAGGACTGTGTCCAGCCTGTAGTTTAACATCTCTAAGGCTGGAGACTTCACAACCCCTCTGGGAAACCTGTTCAAGTTCTCAACCACCCTCTGAATGAAAAAAATTCTGCTACTCTTTGAATGAAACTTCCTGGTTTCAGTTTGTGCCCATTGACCCTTGTCCTGTCACTGGGCACCACTGAAAAGAGCCTGGTGCATCTTCTGTACTCCCTGCCCCCATCAGGCATATGTCCCTTGTCACGGGTCCCCAGCTCCATTTAGCAGCAAGCCCATGTTTCCTCTCATCTTCCTTTTGATGTTGATAGACATATGGAAGCCCGTCACATCACTTGCCAGATTCAATTCCAGAATTTTCAGCTCCAGTTTAACCAAACATAGTTTACCTGGTTGTATAACAGGCTGTGAAGTTTCTGGGTAAACATGAAATGACCAATGTCCTTAAAAATCAGTATGCTTCCCAAAGAGAAAATAAAACCAGCAATGGTTTTAATGATCATGTATTCTAGGCAGGAGGCTTGGTTCATCTTTAATTAAAATTGGGACTTTTGTCCTCATAGTACTATCAGAAATAGATCTATATTGTGTATTGCCCAAGTTAAGGTTCCTCAAAAAAGTATGTATAAAATAAGATAGACTAGAAGATAAAATGGTAGAAGAGATAAAAGGAATGAATGTCCTATTGAGGTTTCTTTTTCAGCATTAACACCCCCCCCCCAAAAAAAAAAAAAAAAAACCAAAAACAACCTCAAAAAAAAACCCCGAAAAGGAAGCAAAATACATGCTTTCTGCAGTGAGGATATTTAAGGGTTGTGTTGCTAAATTAAAAGGAGTTCTAGTTGCAGAATGATTCCCTCTTTTTAGGTGTAAAGAATGTTAGATAGGAAATAGTTCTTAGTCAAGCATATTTCTTTTTTCATTAATTTCCTTCTGTTAATAATTCCTTTTAAAGCAGCAATGAGCTATCTTAGTTCTCTATAATTTTCCTTTTCTCAGTAATTGCTATTTTTAGGAATGATGTTTTGGGGAAGATTTTTTGCCTCGGTACCTTGAGAAAAAAAGATAGTTTCAACAAAATAAGAGGATAAATGTACATACAGATAGAAGATGCAGTATAGTGCATATATACTCTCTCTCTTTCTGTATTTTTATGCACTATATATAGCCTCACTGGGTCTCCCAGTTTAAAAGTAGAATTTCAATTTCAATTCTATTTGCAGTTAAATGTAACAGTTGTTTTTTTTTATTATTATTTTTGTGCATGCCTATATTTTACCTGCTGGAGATGGATAATTTGGCCAAGTTTGACAGTAATCACCGAAGCCAAATCAATAATTTATGGCTGTTTACACCAGCAGAAATTCTGGCGCTCACACACTGCAAAATCTTTAATCAAATGGAAAGGCTGACCCTCAGCAATTGTTAGTTGTGATTACTTTTGTAGCTGTATCTGAACAGCGAGTGACAAAAGGGGATTTCTGTCAAACCTGCACAGACAGTACTTCTAGATTTCTGTCTTTGGTGTTTCCATAGCACTATGGCTGGGTGAGACTAATTTCAAATTAGTTGTTAGAGTAACTAAAAAGATTAATTGAAACATTTTTTGACACAAAAGACTGAAGCATAAAACCTCATTAAAAGGGTAGCTGCACAGTGATGCTAGGTAAAGTGAATAGATCTGAACAGAATTTCATGAAAACTGCAGAGCAGTGTTTGTGAGCACATCAATCACTTCAGTTTTCATGTTCTATTGTTAGTCCCTTTTCTGAACATTTAGATGGGTAGGGTTTTGCATTTGCTTGAATATTTCTGGGGATATCTGACGCATTTTGGTACTCCTACTAACAATGCTAACAAGGATGAGCATACATGCAAAGGACTATTCATTTTTGCTATTCATTAGTCTCCTGGCTGAGAAATGCCAGTTGTTGTGGCTGTCAGTAACTGAACCTATATAATGTGAGCCAGGGACTAATCAGGTATTGTGAACAAGGAGTATAAACATAATGAAGAACTAATAAGCTATCTATCTATAGCTTAAATACTTCTGTCCAACCCTGGTTTTCCCAGTTTTTCTCCTTTGTCTGGGCTTATTTCTTTGCCTGTCTGTACAATCTTTACAAAACACAAAACATTAATATTACTTTGCAAATATGTCCAAATAGAAGAGATCTTTCTGCAGAAAAATAATATTTGCAAGGTAATTTGACTTTTTTTCTTCTATACACGGTTTTAACTTTTTATATCATGTATAAACTGTAAGAATTAACTTAGGCATGGAGACTCATGCACAAGCTAGTAAATGGTTATGAAAGAGCAGCCTATGTATAGGGAGCATGAAAAATTTAAAAAGAAAAAAGGAATTAAACTCTGTTATTTCTCTTTTTCCTTGGGAACATGAGTTGCAGCTATGCTAATGTTAGATCAGCAGCATTTAGAGGAGCAAAATGATAATGGATCCACATGGCTGCTATGATAACACTCAGCATACTGAATAATTACAGAGACATTGGTAGCATGTTGAGATTCCCAGTGAATGTAATTAATATGGTCAGGGCCTCATTTACTCACTGAAGCACACCGAAGCCTAAATCTGGAACAAGGGCTCCTGTTTCTGCAAGATTCAACTGCAAAAGTTGTGGTGATCGCACAGCCCCTTCAGAACAGAGGAGCAAAACGAAAGAAAAAGAATTATGCTGCAGAATCAGTGTTTATGCAGAACACTTTCAGAACCCTTACTCACAGGGCTTAATGCTTATGATCAAGGCTTATGCTTCCTTTTTACCTATCTAACAGCTACATTGATTTATCTTAGTAATAGCTTGCAGCAGCCCTGAGAAGTAGCAGCAGTATGTGAGTCATTGCAACATTTAATGTGTGATAAAATACTCAAAGCCACTGAGTAAATTTCATTTCTTTTTTTTTATGTGGTGTCAAAGGTATGTTTCCTTCTGTTTGTGTGTTGTGCCAGGATCTGCTTACAGCTGGGGCCAAATTCAGTCCTGGTGATGAACTGAACTCGGCTGAGGTCTGAATTTTTCAGCCCATCAGTTTATGGATGAAGAACTCCATGACTCTGGGTCTGGTTTCTTCCTTCATCTCTGGGGTTTTCCTTTCTCCCTCCAGCCCATCCCTGGCAGATCCCTGGCAGCACGGCTGGCTGCCTTCCCTTGGCACCCACTGTCTGCAGCCAACCTCTCCTGTAGTCCTGGAGGAGTTCTGCTCTCTCAGTAATCCCTTGCCCATGGACATCCTTTATTAAACAGGCACCAAATAAAATTTGATTAAATAAAACAGAGTTTATTTGACACAAGTAATGGAAAATGGAGAAAAATCAAAGTAACTAAATGTAAGCAAAATAAATCATAACCAACACCTAGGCAGCCTGGCTAGTTAAACTAAACCTCATAATTGCAAGATATTGACCGAGTATGACTAAAAATCTTACACATTCTTGATGTTTGTGTAGTCATTCGAGCCTGGCAACTCAAAAGTTCTTCCAGAAGAGCTAAGTAAGGTGTTTATTTTCTCTGATGGTTATTTCTTCCTGCTTTTTCCCCCTCTTGCAATACATCTAAGCCAGTATCTTTATTTTCTTATTTGATAATGCTCACTTACAGCATCACACACTTTATATTGAAGCCAATATATTATAATATATAATACATAATGCATAATATATAATATTAATATGTTAGTTAATATTTTAGAATATATCAATATATTAATATTCCAATACATGTATTAATCTGTTAATATTTTAGTAACATTTATATCAGTGTCAGAGTACGTGCACAGTTCCCAGCAGCGTAAAGGTAACCCATGATGCAAGGTGACATGTCCCCTCCCCGGGGTTCTACCAGGTGCACATGCTGCTTTTATGGTAGAACAGTGTCAGCACATCTCAGAACAAAGCACAGGGAAAACCTGCAGAGGACACCTCATATTTTCTAAGTCTAATGTTATATTCTCAGATAGAGTGATATGCTCTGTGTTACCTGAGCAGTATTAAACATTTTGAAGGTGAATAACCATGGATCCAATTCCTTTTCTGCCAGTGTTCTGACTTTTGTCAGGGTGATGGTGTCATTGTGAAGCTCGACCTGTGGAGCACACTGGGGTATGTGCAGAACTCCAAAAAACAATGTAAAACCCTTTAATTCATAGAGGAAAATGTACAGAGGAGATGATGGCAGTGACACTAAATGTTTTTTGTTAAGGTATCCTTTTAAATACTATCTCCATATTCTGACTAAACACTATAAAAAGATTTGTCCATCAGTTGTATGTTTTGGGAAATAATGAGAGGATTTAGATAATAGGCAGCAGGCACCATCTTCCAGTGAGAAAAAATCTGAAATATGGTACATGAAATGAATGTATCAAAACTTCATTTATTATCAACTAATTCAAGGAGAGCAGACCACAATTAAAATTATATTTTTATATACCACTTATCTTTTATGTGATTACCTCTTGATTATTTGGATCAGTTAATCCTAGTGTACCATTTGGTTGTAATAAGCTTCATAGCATTTTTTCAATTAAGAAAAATAATGACTTCTGGTCCTTAATTTTAAATGCTATCTCTCAACAAATATCTCATCTATCTTACTCAGACCTAATATGTCACACAATTTTGGATTCATAGAAATATCGATTCTGAGTCTGCTACCATTTCCTAGTTGAATGCTTAGCTCAGAGAAATCAGAGTAAATATCAGCACTTACAGTGAAGTTTGTTTCAAAATCCTCCCTACAGTTTTTAATTTTCTTGCTTTTTGTTTATTTGTTTTTAATGTACAACCAACTGATTACTTTTCACAGCAAACTGAGTTCAACTTATATGGATGCTTTAGAGTTGTAGTCCAATTCCTAGTCTCATCAAATCCTTTTTTGTTTGTTTTGTTTTGTTCTGTTCTTTTTCCTGGACACAACTTTAGCATAATTTGCTGATATTCAGTTAAAGATGAATCAGATAATCTAATTTGGAATAAATTGGGCAGAATATCAATTAAGTAAAAATAGCACACCAGGAGGCTGCTTTTCAAATATCTTAAATTTTATTCCTATATAACACTGGTGTTAAAGTTTGGACTGTGTCATCAATGAAATTTTTAACCTGTTGTTACGAGGAAGGGATAATTTTCATAAAAGAAGAGGCAAACTGGCTTGTTTGCTAAGTGATAATGATGGGAAAGGAGTTATGGAGGCAGATTTAGGTGTACAGTATTAGAATTGAATATCCACTCCACACAGTATTTTTAGAGGTCACAATGCACCTCATTTCCATTTGTTAGTGGCAGATAGCAGATACACACATAATAAAAGCTGTATGCCAAAATACAGTTAACCTCTTAAATGCACCCCTATGAAGGTATGATGATATTTTGTGCATCTTCATGTCTAACATTTAGCTGCCTGGCTCCAGAGGTTCTCTGTCTCTGTCTGCTGTGTTGCCCTTTCCTGCAGACCACTTCAGTGCCCCTGTCTCAGGCTGACTCACTGTCTCCTTGTAGGGGTGATGCCATGAGTCCCCTCTCCTGCAAGGCAGTGAGATGCCCCTGGGTCTCGCTGCCTGGCATAGGCTGGGTATAGGGGTCTGTGGGGAGTAATTCTTGGCTCATCTTTTGATTGAAACTTGACCACTGCCAAGCCAGAAATGCAAAACGCCTAGCTCAAAATACTTGTTGGTTTCTCATTAAAGGAATATCAGCTTCAAGTGTGACATTTACTTTTTTTTTAGTGTCTGTTTGGGTTATTTAAAATGTGTGACTATTCTACAAACATGGTAGTTCCAACCCATTAATGACTCCGTGTACTCAAAGGCTGGTGGCAAAGCTGAAGGTAATAATTCAAGGAGGTCATTAACAGACTGGGAAAAAAGACCAAAATAATAATAAAAAAGGACTGTGAAACACATTAATGTTCCCAATTTTTTTACAGGATAGAGATTACATTTATAAAAATACATCCTTGCAATATTTTTACTCCCCTCTTAATTATTTTTTTTTTTTGTTAACAGTAAAATTAATTCACCAATTGAAAAGCTTTTTTAATAACCAGTATATTGTAATCAGCTGCATACGTTATGCACAAATATTCTTTATTTGTCTTATTTTTTCCCCAGCAGGAAAACTAGCTTTCCATCACAGAGTCTATCCATCAATATAAAACTTCTTTTTATATAAATAATAAAGAAAATTCTGGTCTTACAATGCTATAAATAAGAGGTAACTTCACCAAATTCAGTGGCTACATTGGTGTAATATGTCAAAGAAAAGTATGACTTCAGGACTCTTCGTATTCTGGCCAGAAATACTGAGCTAGATCACTTCAGCAGTACTGATTTATAGCATTTGAGGCTCTGACCCTGTATTTAATCAGCTACATTACCACAAGGAATAAGTAAAAGAAAAATGTCAGCCGACAAGTATAAAGGTAACTAACTACCTCCAATTCATACAGTTCTCTGAAGAACTCTAAACCCAGAGAAAGTTTCAGTGTTACTTACTGCAGCAGTATAGTGTAGAAACACCCCAGCTGCTAAATGAGTGAGCTGGAAAAAAATGCACTACATTGGCATATTTTGGCTGCGTGGTGTGTGTGGAGCAGACAACTCTGTCAAATGGTGTAGATGTTCTCTCAGACTCCTGTTATGAAAGCAAGACCCACCAAGGTGTGAAGATGAAGCAGTAGAAAGCTGATGCTCATGTTTCTTCTTCTGATCTTACCCCATGTCATTAAAACATTACAGATAAGGAAGTTGAGAACAAAATGAGTTTTAAACAGCTTGGAAGTGAGAGGATATTTGGCCACATTCAGGCTTAGATGTTCACATAAGTGATTTTTAATGAACCATAAATGCTATTTTTAATTTGCATCTTTTAATTACACTCATTGAATTTCCTCTGTGGATTCATGATGGGGGGGGGAAGAGAGGCAGAGGGCTGTCTTTTACTGATTGAACTGCTATTTTTGCTTCTCATGCTGAGTAGAAGTCCATCAGAAAACCTGGACAGAAAAGATGACTGTGATTGCTTCCTCTGGCTGCATGTACAACACAGACTATCATCTCATTAAAGTTGAAATAGGAATATGCTTCAGTTTTGGCCTGACATAATCTAGCTTTAACTTTTATCCAGAGGAGTTTGGCGTTCCTCTGTCTGCTTCATCTAAAGACCATGATGATCAGGTTTCTATTCACCTCACAGAATCACAAAATCACAAATAACTGAGGTTGGAAGGTGACTGTGAAGATCATCCAGTCCAAACACCCTGTTTAAAGGAGGGTCACCTACAGCAGGTTGCTCAGGATGATGTCCAGTTGGGTTTTGGGTACCTCTAAGAATGAGGATTACACAACCTACTCTAGCGTTGACAACCCTTACAGTAAAATAAAGTGGTTTATTATGTTTAAATGGATTTTCCCATTTCAGTTTATGATGATTGCCTATTGTCACTGGGTACCACTGTGCAGAGTCAGGCTCTGCCCTTTTTACTCCCCTCCAGTGTCATCAGATATTTATGCACATCAGCAAGGTCCCCCTGAGCTTTCTCCTCTCCAGGTTGAGCAATCCCTGGCCTCTCAGCCTTCCCTCTTAGGACAAATGCTCCAGTCCCTTAAACGTCTTAGTGGCCCTTTGCTGGGCTCTCCCCATGTCTCTCTGGCAGTGAGGAGCCCAGAACTGGGCACAGCACTCAGCAGGTGAGGCCTCACCGGTGCTGAGCAAAGGGCAAGGACCACCTCCCTCAGCTTGCTGGGGACTCTTTTCTCAAGGGAGCAACAAAGGAGGCTGTTACCTTCTTTGCCATGAGGGCATGTTGCTGGCTCGTGATCAACTTCTTGTCCACCAGGACGCCCAGATCCTTTTCTGCAAAGCTGCTTTCCATCTGGTCAGCCCCCAGCTTGTGCTGCTGCTTGGGGTTATTCTTTCCCAGGTGCAGGGCACTGCATTTCCCACTGATGAACTTAATTAAGTTCCCATAGACTCATGCCTCCAGCCCACTGTGGTTCCTTGAAATGTCAGCACAGCCATCGGTACTAACTGCTAACTGGACTTCTTTCTAATCAATCCAAATCAAAGTGATTTTTCCTGGTCACTACTTACCATATATCCCCCTAGGCCTATCCCCCTAGGCCTTGCTACCTGGGAACTTCAGTAAGAGGATTCTATATTTGTTCATTTGGTGGGTGTATCGCCATTGAAAATACTGAGCCACACAGAGAAAGGTTTCAGGAAATGTGAAGAATATAGAGTTCTAAGATGTATGATAAGTCATATGGACGGATGTTGTAATTTTTGCCCTTTCTTCTCAAATCCAGTTTGGAAGGGAGGGCAATTCTAACTTCTGGATGGGCAGAGATTCAAAAAGGAAAAAGAAATAATGGTAATAGGACTGTTGCTGGGGTTTTCCCCCCATCATTATAATCTACAACCTCCTGCCTTCCTGGACTTTTCCTTCATCTTAATCCCCAGCAGTGAAAAGTAAAGTTGTACTGACATCGTTTTGCTGTCATTGCATCTTCGAAGCTATGGTTGTTCAGTTCTGGGAAACTGTGTAGCATGAACATGCTGGATGGACAATTTGAAACTGCAGTTACATTACCTTAGTACTGCTTTTAAATAGCTGGCATTGTCTTAGTCACTAGGTGATCTGGATATAACACTTAAATAATTTTGCTTTTCTTTATGGCTTCTGTCAACTTCTTTCCTCATTAGCTCTAGCTATTTTATGCTGCATTTTTCTCCCTAAGGCAATTCTCCCTTGTCTCTGGAGAACATAAGGGAATGGGCAGAAAGGATTTACATGTGGTACAGATCTATTTCTGCTTTAAAGATGCATTTTGGTTTTTTGTTGTTTTATTTTTGGGGGGTGTGTGTTTTTTTTTCCCCAGGGTGTATTTAGTAGGGATGCTAAATTAAGTTCTTCTCATAATACTTAGAAAGTTTCCCTTGGGTGATAGAACACTATAGTCAGTAATTTTTCCTTGTATTTAGGATGAATGGTCAGTATATAAAGTTCCAAAAGGGTACTCAAGGTCACTTCATTTGTGAAGTGAGTTCTCATATTTTGTTTGACTCTGCAGAGTAGAACTCTAAAATGTACTGCTTAAAACACATAAATCCTGCTGCATTTTCCCTAAAATGATACTTATTGAAAGTTCTTTTAAAACAGGGAGATTGCCACACAGAAAACCCCTGTCTATACTTCTTTTGTCAATATTTTATGACCAGTTTTGTTTCCTTCCAAAAGACATTGTTTTATATGTGCATGTGTCTCTCTCTGTGCTTTTTTTAATATGTGCATATGTACATGTATACATATATATACACACAAATATAACCTACTTGGTTTCTCAGACTTCACATTTTAGTTTTTAAAGTGTTTTTCATTGACGTGGGTGATCATGGAATAGATGCTGATCATTAATACTACTGGACCCTGAGAGGCTTTGTATGTCCAAGGAGCTTTGGCTTGAAATTTTTATGGTTGCTTTTGTTTTGTGCAGAGTATCTTAAATTAAAATTCAGCTAGTTAATCTATCACCTTTCTATGTTTCTTTACTATTCTTTACATCACACTGTCAACCAAGATACTGGCTAAAGATGACCTGCTAAAGGCACCTGAAATCTAAGATCAGAGAATCATCTCTTCCATCTGCATGTGATGGTCCTAACCTCTACTCTCACTCATGTCCATCCTCCTTTCTCCAGAGATTTTTTTAGTTCCTTGCCACATGCTGATGCACTTGCAAGTACAGCGATAAACAGACCTGCCCCCAATCTGGTCTACAGTTTGGGGATTAAGGTACTCCTCAGAAAGATATGCTTCATATTTTTCTGACTGAGGCAGAAGAATAATATATTAAACAGGTTAGGATACAGAAAGGGTAGGGCTAGGAGCATGTCCACTTTCAGCACTCACATTTTAAAGGCAAAGAGCAAGCTCTGCCCAGATTATTATGAGGAAGAGCAGGTTAATTTACTTACTGAAGAAGGTTGAAGCATGTAAATCGGAAAAGGGCTCTTCTTTCAGCCCAGGATAAGCTGACTTAAAGGCAGAATTCTTCAGGTACTCAAGTACGTGTTCTCTCAAATGACCAGCTAAACACATGAAATTTCGTAGATCCCATTCTTGGATACTTATTCTTTTATTGAAAACCTAGATGCTCAACAGATGCCTTAGACTGCATTCAAAATTTCACCCTCAATTTTTAAGAGAACTGTTCCTATCAAGTATTTAGATTATAGGAAAATTAAGCTAAAAAGCTTGCAGATTTTAGCAAGAAAAACTTATCATCTCTGTATAACTTTTTTTCAAGGGTAATGGCTATAGTTTTGATCAAATATTATCATGTCATGGTTAATTTGAACTGAACACAATTACTTCTGTGCTTGCAAGGAGAAACAGATGCTGTTTTCAACAGTCTTTTGCCGTAAAACAATTACATATAAGCATTCTAGGTAAAAATGTAGAAAACAAATAAATATACTAACAATTCAATTACATGTTAGAAAATACTTTTGCTTTTTAAATCAGAATAAAAAGACTCTGTAAAACCAATAGAAGGCAGTGTAATATGCAGTGAATCTTCTCATTTTTTCTGGGTTTGGTTTTATATTTTGCCTCTCTATACACTGTAAACCATCCTACTTATGGTATTCATAGCTCTGATGTAAATGGGCAATCCATCTGAGAGGCAGACAATTTCCCGCTCCCCCCCGCCCCCTCCCCCAGCCCATCATTCCGATTAGTTCACTGGCCAGTTTATTGACTCAAAGGCAAACTTCGTACTTTCAAACAATTTCAGAGTCTTCCCATCAAGGAATTTGTCACAGAAGCTACATTGATTCTAAATACAGTTTATTTTATTATTTCATATATACATATATACATATCTCTGTATATTTATATATAGATATAGCTAACAGCTAGGCAGCTGGCAATATAACATATTCTTAGAAGTGCTGAGCATTCTGAGTTCCAGGAGTTTAATGGGAAGAGGCTTTTTGCATTACATAGGACTGGGCTCTGTACAGCCCAAATGACGCTGGAAATATGACTCTCAGATTTTGAGCCAATGCAGGTGAAGTCAATGAGTGAGCCCTTGAGTCAGCTCTACTGTGAGCTTCAGAGCCATCAAGGAACCACCAAAGGGTGATTCAAAGGGAGTACAAGTAGGATGCCCCTGTGGGAAGTTGTTACAGTGGAAATTGCCTATGGGGTGAGATGGGTTACTCATTTAGGGGTTTGGTTTTAGCTCAGGAGGTAAACCAGGTCTGCAGGTCCTCTGCTACTCCTCAGCTGAATTTCAGGTGGCAGCACATTTTTTGCACTTTTTGTGGTGTGGGTGTAAGCACTGTGAAATTGCCTGCTGACACGGTCCTGAGCTGAAGTGAGGCTGAGGGATCCTGTCATATCTTTTTCATATCCCTGCTCACTGAAGCTACCAGAAGTTTGTACCTTACAAACTTGTACGTGGCACTGACCACATAGTTATTCTGTATTCACTACTGAGCAGTATGTTCCACGTAAGTTACAGAAGGTTGAACACCGACGATGTGCACAGTGTGTTGCTGTAAAAACATGGTGTGTTGATTGTTTAGTGGTGTAAACATATGGTACTGCAGTTATTGCCGTGCCATATGGGGATGTGTAGAGCTCCCTTCTCTGCTTAGCAGATAGTGCCAGGAACACATCTGTATGGTCTCATTGTCAGTGGACGCTGTCGCTTCTGTTTCTTTACACCTTTTTTGAGCACCACTAGCTTCTGTGCTTATTTTTCAGTTTAGATTGAGTATGAGAAGTTCATTGGAGGTTTTCCAATATCTAATTACTCGAGTTAATTGGAAGAATTTTAGATTTGTCTTAGGTGGCATTTTCTTACCATGTATAATATCTTTGCTTTTTCCATCAGAGTTTTTTAAAAAATCCAGCACATGACAAGTCTCTGAGCTGTGACTACCTCCTGTTAATAATTATCAACAAACTAGAGAAAATCACAGATTCTCTATTTCTTGCAGTGTTAATAAAGGAACACCACATCTTTTAAGGAACATAAAGATCACCAAAATTTAAAGGAAAAAAAAATAGACAAGGCACCAAAATTAGGCATCCCCATGACAGCTTTTAACTAAAAAATAATTAAAAATATATACTTTGTATTGTTGTGGTGACTTTTTTCACAAATGGACAGTGCTTAACAACATTTTCCTGAAAGTATTCTAAAGTGGCTACTGAGGTCTGTGGTAACTTCTTTTGTACTTCCCAAGTAATGAACAAAATAGAAAAAAAAAAAAAAAACACCAAAAAACCCCAACCCAAAAAAACAACTCCACTGCTTTTACTGATCTGCAAAACTCCTTATATTCTTATTTGGCTACATATCTACTGTACATTAAACATCCCTGATACGTTTGTTGCTTTGCACATCTTTTCCTCCTTATAATTAAACTAATTGGACAATTAATCAATGTCACCTGTAGCCCTGAATGGCAACTGACATTAATGAAGGAGGTTGTTCATAGTCCAGGCTTGGCAGGATAGAAAGAAAAGTCTATATTCTGCAGATGGAAAGCCAGTTAAAACTGTGGAGTTAGGGTGGTACAGATTGGAATAGAAATGAACTTTGTGAAAAATATAAATTCCTGTTTGTCTTTTGAAAGGTATAATGCCACCTGCAGCCTATAAGTTACAGGGAAAACATATTTTGTTGTTGCTTATACATTGTTGCTTATATGCATTGCAATTAGATTGCTGAGTCTATCAACCTTTTCCTAAAATTTACAGAAATAGTCCCTCTCGTCAAAATATTAACAGTAGAGTAAAGCTTAAGATATGAAATGACTGTAGATCCATTTTTCAACAGCTCCACTGCTGTGAGACGTTCTGTTTTTGGCAGTGAACATTATCGAGCTGTAATAACTGCTATTCTAGTTAATAAAACCTAAGTAAAACATATATAGCATATAAAGGGCAAGCTGCAGGGACCAATTTACCTCTGTTGGTGAAAATTACATCTCCTATGCCAGTAGGGTGTCATCCCTTAGGAGCAGAGGGTGAAGAATTCATTGTCAGGGAATGGAAAACACCAACTGTTTTCAACTATTGCCTCAGTGAGGATTTACAAGGTGGCAGCAAAATATGAGAGTTGGGACATTCACCTCACCCCAGGTCCACTTGTTTTTCAATGCAACATTTCTTTTGCCTGTCTGTATTTTTCTTCTATACTCTCTTTAGTACATATATGGCCTGCCTCAAATGTTTCAGGGAACCCCACCTTCATCCCTGCTTTACAGATAAGCCCCAGATCTCATCTTACTTGCCCGTTATCCCTGTCATTTGCCCTCAACCTGTTCCTGGTGTGTGCAGTAACATTAAACTGCAAACTTAAAAAATGGGATTTTGTAGCTATTAAGGGCTTCATACAAACATCCTTGCCTGTCCAAGGAAAGGGTTAATCCCATGTTTCTGCAGAGAATAGTTCATAGTCTCCATCACCCACTGATGCAGTCTGTGTAATCTGAAATCCTACTGTATTTGTGACTTTTAATTTGCCATATATAATAGCTCATGCAGAAAGGATCTGTGTAACCCACATTTGAGCTGAGACCCCAAGTCAGTCTGTGGATTTTTTCTAGCATCTGAAGCATCCTTTAAGAGAAGTGTGAAAAATGAAATATAGAAAGAAAGGCAGAAGACCATGCAGCTAAAATAATACAATTTTCTTTAATAGCCTGAGGTAATTTTAAAATGAAGAAGGATTAGTAAAATACATAAAATTAGGCCAGAGAGTGAAAATGAAGTGGGCTATCCCAGTTCAACACTGAGCAGAACTTCCCATAGTTATGGAAATAAGAGTGTTGCTTCCTGGAAATCCTTGTTATAAATAGCACTGAGCCATTAGGCATGAAATGCATAATTACCTTTCCCTGTATACTCATGGGTAATGGAAGGACAAGAGATCAAAAGTTGCTTCCTCTGCAGGTGCAAACTGATAGATTCCTCCTGGTTTCAAAGCATTTTTGCCAGTTTATATTTCATGACAGTCCACTACAGTTTCCTATCAGTGAGACTTAAACAGAACCCAGACAAAGTAAAGGATGTCTTTTAAGTTGCTACTAAATTACAGGGGGGTGTGGGGGTGGGAAATATGATAGTACAGAAGTGAGAACATGAAGTAAGAGGGTGGTGGGAGTCAGATGTATATGTGTGATAAGGCTTAGTGTTGCAGACTGTATCTGTACTATGGGACCTGTGAATATCTCTTGGCTTCTAGGGCCAAGCTTTCAGCCTAGAAGCCTCCTGACTGCGTCCTGGGGCAAACCTGGAGTGTGTGCTTTTGCTTACAGTCATGTTGGGGCAAGAAGGAAACCATCCCCTGTGAGGTCTAGCAGACCGCTAGATTTGGCCCGCTGAGAAGGCAATAATAGCAGGTATGGTCTGGCAGAATTGGCTAAGCTCCTCATGAAAACACAACTGAGTCCTATGAGGGGTTTTTAATAGAATCAGTGGTCTGGAGTCAGGCATCTCTGTGTCCCTCCTGTTACATACCAGGAGCTGGGCATCTCAGACTGGCACCAAAATTGTGACAAAAGCATTGACCTGGGAAATAAGTACTGAGGGCTAGAGGAGACGCTGCCAGTCTTGAGCTTTATAGGTCCCAGAGCTTTGCTTAAAATTTACAAATGTGAACTATACTGGAGGTAGGCAGGAAACTCACAGAAAAAAGGAAAGCAAGGAATTAGAGGAAAAGAAGTGCGAGAAGATTTGAACTCTTGTCCTGAGTAGGAGTTTCAGTGTGGATGTCTGACCTTGCCAGAGACTACACCAAGGATTCCTTTACTGGGCATTTCAGAGAGAGGACAGAGTGCAGCTGAATCTATTTCTCCTTGATTCAGCTACTTAAGTATTAAATGAGACAGCAAGTGGGTGGGAATATTGAACATGGTGATTAGGGTACTGAACACTCACCCTGTGGGCAACCCTGCTGCAATGTATATGTAAGCATCTGGTACAAATTGCAATGGTCTGGCAGCCTTTCTGTGGCCATGGAAAAGTCAATTAACAGTTTTGTAGTTATAAATTGGGATTAGGTGTCTAAATGGAAGTTAGATTTTGGTCTAGTGTTTGGGTACAACCTCTGACCTATGTCACAGGTAACTCTAAAAATTCATTAAGATATGTGAGCACTTGCAACACATTTATGAAATGCAAGAAAAAAGTGAAGTTAAAATAGGAAAATGTATATTAGAAGGAGAAAAACATGAGAGACAAAGTGATACTCTTACCATAAGTCAAGTCTCATCCGGTCTTGTACTGTGCATAACAAAGGACAGTTAATGCCTTTGGCCCAGTTCTTTGCCGTAAGGAGATGCCAGAAAGCTGTTTCTACTAACATAAGGGAATAAAAAAACTTAATACAAATAGTTCACTGCATCACTCCAAAGCATAAGCTTATTTCCATTGTACATGGGTTTTGATATATTCTGAGCTTGCAGTTCACATACTCACTAAGCAAAACAAACTGCTTCCTAGCTCTGGAAAGTACTTTATAGCAGTTATTGTGAAACAGTTCATATCATATACATTCTCAACAGTGCTCTGACTATTTGAGGCTAAATTCTTTGTGTAACAGTTGCAGTACTGTTCACCTCCAGGAGAAGAAATGTAAATATAGTGCTAGCCTTTGAATTTTAGCTCATTTGCCAAAGGTGCAATGTACTGTACTTTCAACTTCACAACAATATAGTCAAGGGGGAAAAACATATACTGAAATGTGATTCAATATAACAAGTGACTGCTGGAAACCTTTTTTTTTTTTTTTTTTTTTTTTTTTTAATTACAATTGAAGCATGTATTTTCCTTGATTCAAATCCTATTTATCTACAATAACTTCTATTGTTCTTGTTACTTTACGAATCTGTGATGAGACAGAGTGTTACAGAGAACTTAAACCCCAAACTTTCTCATTGACGGTAGACCTGCATCCAAGCATAGCCACATGAGAATTAATGGAGCTCCCTCATGAAGATGAATCTGGAGGACAAACTCTGAATCAAGACTATGTTTAATAAGAGAACAAATAGTGAGCCTAGAAAGAAGAGAAGGGTGTCAGAGAAGGGGACATACAGTCATACAGCTACCTAGTTACAGTTAGATTTTTTTGTGTCTGATAAGAGTAAATATGAACTAATACTCTTAGAAATGAGTCATAGTATGCATGAGATTTCTCTACAGCATCTGAGCACTTACCTAGCCATCTGGTAGGGTCTGACTTGCACAAGTTTCTCCCTTCCCTTGTCTTCTAGGAGTTTTGCACTGAGTCCTAGGTTTCTTTTATGGCATTGTGTTTGATTTAGTCTCACACCAGATTGCATTGTACCAAGCAACAAAGCAAAATAATAGAAATGTATTGTTACATAGCAGCAGTTTGGCATATTCTACCTTGCGTGTCTGGCTAATGTATGTGAGGAGATGAGCCAAGGGTGGGAATAGGGAGGAAAAGGAGGATGAGGAGATATTCTGCTAATTCAAGTAAGTTCTGTGTAACAGTTGAAAAATATATTAATCCTATTTAAAGCTAATCTAAATATTGCAATTGAAAATTTAATCATTTTATTATGAAGCCATTTTACAGTTCTTTATAAAATACAAGCCAGTTCAGCTGTCTCAGAAACACACCAGTATAAATTTTCACCTTGAAAGCCCATCATTTGTTTGTAAATGTTTAGTTTTGTCTTAGCCAGTTTTGATCTTTGACAGTACTTTACAGGTTGATTTCCTTAATAGTATCTTTTGAGAAAATTTGTCACAAGGTTTTAGAACATCCTACTAACATATATTAATTGTTTCTCCTTCATCCTCTATGCTGTTGCCACACTCACAAATTCTAAAAGAACAGTGAAACATGAGCCTTTCTTCTTCCTCATGAAAGCCACTATATATGTTTAATTTTTACTCCTTGAGGCATTTCTTAAATGTATCTTTATTGGCTTTTCATACAGTTTTCACTCTGGAACTGAAGCTAGGTTATGGGGATAGCAAATGCCAAACGTAAGTGTTGTAATTCTATTAAAGCTGGGCAAAACATTTGCTGAATTCCAAACATTGTACAGAGCTGTTGACTGTGAGACATTATATATTCTTGCCAGCAGCTCATCTACTTCATTCTTAAATTTCTTCAGAACTCTTAATTTAAGATTTTCCAGTCCTAGTGACTAGTCAGCATTTAATTTTCCAATTTGTTCCAGCACCTCCTCTTTTGATACTCAATTTCAGACAGTTCTTTTTATTTTGTGAGAGTACAGCACTGTCATTACACCACATTGTATGTGCAATGACAAAAAACCTAAAGAACTAAAGGGGTAGCAGTGAGGACAGGGTTTTTTTCTCCTCCTGCTTTTTTGGATAGCTGGCTTGATTTTATTTTGCACAGTGTATGCTACATTTTAGGTCTGTGCTTAGAAAACAGCAACTTTCTAAATCCTTTTTTTCAAGATTAAGTTAGGTTTTGGGGTTTTTTTTTTGCCTTACTTCAAACCACTTTGTATGTATGGGAAAACAAAAATTTTTTTTAGGAAATTAATTTATGAAAAACAGCAGCTTGTACCAGAAGCAACTTTCATCAGTTTATTCATGCAACAGATGTAGTTTGGCATAAATAATGGAGAGAACATGCCTTTAGAGAGGACTGTTAAAACCTTCAAGAAGTGTCTCCACACTGCTCCAGTTAGCTATGTACAATTAACAGTCTTCTTTGAGGATCTTCATTTATCTATTATTTCATACAGTCAAAATATTACAAAGTTATAGCAGGCCCAAATGACAAGATACACAGAAGTATCAGTTCTTGGAAAAAGATTGTAGCATTTAATCAGTGTTGATACTACTGCTAGCTATGTCCATGATTTGTTAAGGGTTTTCTAGTTGAATGTATTTTCATTATCATAATTCGATGCACAAGAGTTAGAGCCCGGATAATAACAAGTGAAGGGCGGGGGATAAAATATAAAAAGTGACATTTCCTCTGACAAGCAAATATCAGCTAAAAATAAACCAGATATTTTCTTTTGAAATTTAATTCTGTTACAAAAGGAAAAGAAAAAGAAAAGCTAATGAACCAGGTCACCCTCACTATCTTTACTTATAGCTCTTTGAATTAATAGATTTTATAGCTAAGGTCAGAAAACATTCCACTCTAAATCTACCCTATATTAAGCCAGCAGCCTGGTCTGGTTTGTTGTGTTATAAATGAATCATTTCAAGAGGATAGTTTAGAATAAAAAGGAAATTAAAAAGGAAGAAAGAGTTACATTTTTTACCCATTTAAGGATGCTGTTGAATATATTATTCTCTTTCTCTGTCTTAGATGATCAGGTTCTGCATTCACAGCAATCAAAGACACCATATACAAAAGGAGGAGAGATAGGTGATGTATTTAGCCTAGAAAACTCTTTTTGTCGTAATTCTCAGACTATATTTTTGTTCAAAGAAGTTACAGAAATCAATCTCCAATGATCCTTACAGTGTCCTAAAAAGACTCCATTCACACCCTCTGTGGTTCAAAGCATGACTATAAGTGGGACAAGAAGGCAACCCTTGTGTATGAAATCCTCCAAACATTGGTCAGCCATCTAACAGTGTATACTGATTTATGTCTATAGCAAACTATCCTATTAATCACATAATGTTCTTATTAGCCCAACTGTGTTCTATAAGTAATGAAAACCACTCTTTACTTCTTCCTGTTTCTCTAAGTGGGTTCCAGTGACCTGAAAGACTTCCTAATGCAAGGTCATGTTTTCACCGCTTTTATTCAGGTTGTATATTAGGTTTCTAGAGAATATTAAGGGACTTTTTAGACTGCAGCCTCATCAGTTTCCTTATCTTTACATGTCCTGCACTCACTAAATCTTTCTTTGAAATAACCTGCTTGCAATGTAGACAGGGCAGAAGTACAGACATGAAAAAAGAGAATTATAAAGAGAAATATAGGAGGATCAACTGGAATATTTTTTTGCCCTAACAAGGAAACATTTATTTATTCATTGTCAAGAAAATTTGCAATCACATTCTTTTTCACTTAAAGCTGCTTCTGGGATCTCTATTGAAATTAATAATTGAGTGTATGCTTTCCCATTTGAATCTGGTCAAAAGACAACCTGTTGTTTCTCTGTCTTTTATGGTGGAAACCTTATCAAAGGTCCTCAAACTTTTTAACCAGGGAGCCGGCGCTCGGATAAAGTGACAGGCAGCCATCTGCGGCTGCTTGGTTTCCCCCCCCAACCCCTGGCGGGGGGGGGGGGGGGGGGGGGGGGGAGCGGGGATGCGGGGGGGTCTGTAAATACCGGGGGCTGCATTGAGGACCCTGGGGGGCCGTATCCAGCCCGTGGGCCATAGTTTGAGGACCCCTGCCTTAGATTAATATCTCTGCTGGGAATACTGCAATACAATAGTTAAATTGTCACTTCAGGATAGATCTTAACCCTATAAACAATACCGAACAAATAACATTGTTGCTTTTCTTATGTCATTTCTCATTTGGGGAGCAATTGATAGTAAATACTTAAAACTCTATTAATTTTTTTATTTTTTTTTTTAAGTACTAGCTACACAGCTAGAGTCTTCTGTCTAAGGAGGCAATCAGAGGATGTCTACGTCAGCAAGTCAGGCACCTTGGTGCTACAAAATTTCCACGGTAAAACAATTATTGACAGAGGACCTGATATTCACATGGAACTGATTTCAGTCATTACCCTCAGGCTAGCTTTAGTGTAAGCCCGTGACCTGAGTGCCCATCAGCAGCTGGAGTATATTCCATGTGCCACAGAAGAGCATCTTTCTGGCTTAGTTGTGGTTAAAAGCTCCGCACTTGTCCGTGATGTGAGGACAAGGGTGGGAAGTGGTGCTGACTGATCCACTCTACTGAGTGGTCTGGATCTGAGCCAAAAAGCTAATGCAGAACATCTAGTGACAGCTCTGTGACGCACAGTCTGCATAATGGGAATCAATACCTTAAGCGGGAGTATAACTTCATATGTTTCCAGTTCCTCCAGAGTTCATGTTAAAAAGGGATTTGGGCTAAAACAATGGTAGGCTGCCCATTGGCACTGCCTGATAAAGGGTCTTCAAACATCATGCCCCATGTGTGCTGAAGTGGGAAAAGCTGCAAACATTTCAGGATTAATCAATGTGAAGGGAAGATGCAGTAAGAGCCACGGCTCTCAGCTTTTCCCCATTGAGAAGCAGAAGAGGGCTATTGCTCTGGGAGTCTACACCTTTGAACAAAAATCTTACTACAGTTTTGTATGCCTTTCAGATGTTTACTCCTCAGAGAAAATGTTCTTTTTGTTATTTTGTGGTATTGTATAAAATGCAGTATCAGCATAAAATGCATTATTTTTTTCTTGGAGAAATTACCACAATTTTCATGTCCCAGCTTAACATCTCAAAGCTACTTAGCTGGAAAACAAAATTGAAAAAGGATTAGAAAAAGATTAGTCAGATATATGTAGAGAACTGGTATCAATACTGAGCTTTTCTTTTTGTTGTTGCCATGATGAGGTGATGAAAACCACAACTTTTTCCATACCTTTGTCTCTGCATGCTGAGGAAAACTGCAATCAATATTTTCTTATCTGTCATTATAAGAAAACAAGTCATTCAAAGAATGTAATTAGCCTGTAATTATCAGGTGATAATGAATACCACATCCAATATCTTGCCTCCTTTGAAAGTTACAGTTATGCTGTGAAAGAAAATGAGACAAGAAACAGCTTTCAGTGCTGTGCTGTCAAAATAGGTGACTGAGATTCTAAGTAGTTTATGAAGTAGTAGTTGACAGCTAAAAATAATCTCTGTGCAATATTGAACTATCAATTCATTGAAATGTCTCCATAAGTAGGGGAGTGAAGAATGTTAGTGATTAATTAATTACAAATTCAATAAGATGAGCAGATGAAGGGAGCAGTTGGAGGGATTAATAAGGAAGGAAAGTACAGATTTAGGTGATGAGAGTGTATGCTGGATCTTGGACATGAGAAAGTTCAAGGAAAGCTCTATCCTTCTTGAAATCACTCAGTCTTTTGCATATACAGCATGTATTTACACAGTGCAAATTGTGGCCAGGGGAAGCAACTGAGGCCAGGAATTAATAGAATTTCAACAGTTTGACAGGTTTCTCGATATGAAGAATATCCATTATCCTTTTTAATGATAACTAGAATTATATGGAAGTATTATTAAACCTCATGCTTGAAGCTTGAAGCCCACCTTTATTTTTGATCTGGAGGAGACTTGTGTGGCAGCAAATTAACATTAAATTTTACTACTTAGAGGTCTTTGAACTTCACTTTGCAATATTTTCTTGCAGGGCCCCTTTAAAGCCTGGGATCTGAGTGGGATCTGAGTTGTGATCCAGAGGGTGATTCTGATGTTCCTGTTTCTTTCTACTGTTTCCTTTTCATGGGTTTAGGATGAAGGCCTTGAGAAACCTTGCATGTGACGATGTATTTTTAAAATTGCTATTAGGTAAAATATGATCTGGTGCTCTCATAAAGATGGAGCGCCTTAATTAGCTGGTACATGAAAGGTATGCCTCACATTCTAACAGGTGTTGCTTGAGGTCTAAACTTTTCACCAAAGTACCTACTAAGTAGGTATCCAGTACTGGGATCTTATCTGCTACTATAAGCATTAGAATTAACATCGCTGATGATAGGATTACTATTGCTACACAGCAGCCAATACAAACTGAATTAGTTTTACAAGCTGGAGCAGTACCTTCCTCCTAGCATCTCCTTTCCTATGTTCATTGTGTTCTAAAAAATGCAAAGTCTCTTTCTGGTTAATATTTTCTATGCTTAGGCTTATACTTCCGAATGCAGAGACATTTAGGCAAAAGCTATTAAGCTGTCTTGGGAGAAAGCAAATGTGTGTGTTTGGGAGAACACACAATAAAAGTTTACTGTTAAGTTGGCCGTTCCTCCTGGTCTGCGGTTTTTCAAACTCTCTTTGGGGAGGGTAACAACTCAGATTTCAATTTTGATATCTAATTCTTATGCACTCTTTTCTTACTGAATTTTCTGATTTGTATTATATCTTATTTGAAAACAAGGCAATAAAAAGCACACATTAGAAACATTTAAAATATCATGTCTACATGCACAGTAGCATCTGTTCCTGATATTTTGAGTGTATGTCACAATGCTGTTGGTGGCAGCTAATATTTACATAGCAATGTGGAAAATGTTTGAATAGGGATGACTTTCTCCAGAGGCAGTAAATACAGAAGCACTTTCCTTCTTGCCGTAGGGTGTGTTCCACTCTGTTGTGTTATTATCCCATTGTTACAAAAGGCAGTTGCAGCTGGAGAGACCTTTTGGTCTCATTGCACTCCCGAAGGAGGAGCAGATGTAATTAGGCTTTCTCTGCTCCCTGTGAAACCACAGTCAATCTTTAGTGGCTGATGTGTGACTTGAATTCATCCCCAGTGTACAGCAGGACCTAATAGGTCCAAATGAACTATAAATGATAGTGGTAGACAACAATTGGTACTATCTTTATCAGTGTGAAAATCTAAATTAGGAACCAGACCCTGAATGGCAGTTCAGCTGTGCTAGAATCAGCACAGAAAAAGAAAAAAATTACTTCAAGCAGTTTGTGCTTTCTCCAGACTCAGGGGCCATCTGTATCCTTGTTAGGCTTCACAATCTGAGTTGTGTTCAATGAAATTTAGAAACACAGCTTGATTTTTTTGACAATGAATCATTGCAGCAAGGTTTTCAGCTACAATCTATGGAATAAATGTTATCACTGTGTATATAATGGATTTTTCTTGCGAATATTCCATTTTAAAATACAAGCCTAAGTTTGTCTACGGACAGTAACAAGTATAATAGAATGAATTTTCATTAACTGCTCACCATGAATATGTCTTCTATCTTTGTGGTGTTAGACATTTTCTCATAAGGCATTACGTATCTGCTTCACTCACAGATACAATGCAATCTCTGCAAATAATTTTTTATTATGTGGATAATTTGGATGCAGTAGGGAAATATCTCTGATTAAAGCGTTCACTCTACTAAAAAGCAGTTAGGAAGATAATTCTGAACTTTACCCAGATCCCTTTGTGATGCTTATAATATCATGTACCCCATCTTAAGACTAAGCTAACAGAAGGCACCTAAACTTATGGCTGCAGTATGTACACAGGGCTGATAGCTCTAACATGCTTGTAAATACTTGAGAGAATAAGTCACAAATTAGTGCCAGGATGTCACATTGTTTTCTGTCCATTGTACTTGGAAAGAGAAAAATGGAAATTCTCTTTCAAGGCTGAGACTCAGGGTGAGATTTTTTGCTACAAAGGGGCAATTAAACTCTTCTCTTAGGAAGAGTTAATGTATATGTTGCATCATTTAGCAGCCTTGGTCATCTCCAGAAAATAGGTTTGCCTTGTCTTCTGTTTAGTTCCTTGTTCTACCATCTTCTTCCTATATCTCCAGCTAAACACTACATGAACTGCTGCTTCTTCAAACTGTGGCCACTGATTGCTCCTTGCTATATTGTCTGCCGCTGTTGAGCTGTGTTTGTTTCTGCTGTCTTTGCAGTTCCTCTGAAAGCGTTACATCCTTAATGTCTTCTCCATCAGACTAAACAAGCTGCATTCCCTCAATCCCTCCTTTCAGGTCAGAGTCCTGAATGATCACAGTGGATGTGGAAAAAGCTGAACTGTGCTCTAGGCTCCACCAGCAATACTGATTAGCTGACCCCCTCTGATTACAAAGTGGCTCAGATGCAGACATCCCCGAGTCACACACTCCCACCCAGCAGTCATTTCAAATGTGATCTTTGTGGGTAACCACTACAGTTCACTTTTTGTAAGGGAAACTTGCATCGCAGCAAATACTATGTGTACTGTACATCAGTGAGTATTAGGGACCAAAATCTTCCTTCAGTAGGAATGTAACCAAAGTATTAAGCACGTTTCAATGCCCAGTTACACTTCCATTCAGATAAGGGCAAACTTGTCCCAAAGAATGTGTACCAGAGCTTCCACCAAGAGACACTAGAATGTATTTGAAAGTGTTCATCATCAAAGTCATAAATTTCAAAGTTTTTCTGATTTCTGCAATGTGAATGAGCCTGTAAGAGGCATGCATTTGTCCCATTTTTTCTCAACGTTGTTATTAGAATATTATTGATTTCAATTAGTCTTATCCTCACCGTCTTCTGAGGCACCCTTAGATGCCTAGATATAAAATTTCTATTACTTACCCATGGGAAAATGTCAGGACCTTTTAAGAAGCTGAGTTCAGATTTTAACCTGCAAGTACAGGGAAGATAGGTTTTAAAGAAGGGATGGGAACTCTTGACCTCAGAAAAGCTCTCCAGAGAAAGGAAACATTTTCTTGGCATTCATATACAAATGAGAAGGTATACCCATTCTCTGACCATCATTTTTCTCTTTCAAAGGCTGAAAGATCTCTCCTGAATTCGCATTCATGATTTTCTGCACATGTAATCATTTGTCAGAGGAAGTTACAGAACTTTCAGCATTTCTGACCTCACTATTTTTGTGCACAAGGTGATGTTTGTTTCTCAGCTGAAGAGAAGTTGAATTACTTTCATGAACAAAAATCATAGACATTCATTTTGGAGACCATACTGAATGTGTTGAGCTTTCATGTTCAAGACAGAACATGAATGCACAATTACTGTCAAATTTGCTTATATAGTCACTGTATAACCATGCTGTTACTTTATAAACTGCTATATAGTGCCAATTCCTTTTCTGTAAAAACTGTCTTTAAGCACTGCCAGGACATGAATAAGAAGGGCAGATGCAGAATAAGCAGGTATTTTGTAACTTTTTTGTCCCTTCAGATAAAATGCTCCATTTTGTAAACTTTCTCCAGTATTTCTACAAGCCTTCAGATTTTAACTATGAAACAAAAATGCCAAAAAGGGCTGGTTACTAAATAGAAAGCAGTGGAAACCCTGCGCAGCACTCAAAACAAAACTATTTATATAGATTATTGTACTGCAAAAGGCCTTTGTGTAATGTACAATTATCTTTAAAAAATATATATGTTTTTTTCTGTAAATAGATTCATTAAATAAAAAAGACAAACATTCTCTGTGTTCTATGTTTTGGGTGGTTGTTTTTTTATTTGGTAATTTTAGTAGAAATTGCTATGATTTTCTCTCAAATGAGACATTTATTCTTGAAACTTTGTCCCCATATAGCCGTTCTTAGCTCAGTATTATGATTGATGGAGTGGCAGAAGATTGCCCATACTCACCTAGCTGCCACTCGTTGAGACAATGCTTCCTTAGTATTGTACCGCTGGCTGGAGTGGAAGGATGGAAGGAGTATCTCCTTTTGGAAGTGGAGCAGTAGCCAAGCTTGTACCTACTACACAATTTTAGAAGGACATACATGGCTGGCCAGTGACCCCTGGGCCTTGGGAAAGGAGGCAGCTGGGGTGCCCATCACAATGTTTATGGAGAGGGGACACTACTCCTTACATGCAGGGTAGACCTGCAAGCGGAATGGACTTTACATTGAATGGAAGAGATATGATAATGCTCTATATTTGTTTTGGATTCTGTCTTTTGTGGGATTTCTTATAACACAGCCTGAATTTCTGAAATATAGCATGAAAAGAAAGTCATTGGTTTCCTTCAGGCCAAGTGAAAATTTGAAGGGTCAGATCTGTATAGGACAGAATCCCACATAAAGGAGAGAATCAGCATAAAGAAATACAACAAAAGTGAATTTCTAACCTCTTTGTTGTTTTTCTGATAAATATTAAAAGGAAAACTTGGAATGATAAAATTCTGCATATATTTTTACTTTTGGTTTATTCCTGAACTTCAAGATTGAAATAGCTTTCCCATTCAGAAGCAATGAGAAGTTAAAAAATAGTGAGACCTAAAGATAGTGTAAGGTAACTAATTTGCGATTGACTTCTAATGTGATGCCATGTCAAGGAGAGAGGATGAGCTCTTTATTTCTTTTCTAGAATACTTTGAAAGCCACATATGAAAAAAAAAAAAAAAAAAAAAGCCTATGAAACATGTTTAGCTGTAAAAGTAGGTGAATATCCAGCAGAGAAAATCAGGCTTTTTTACAGTAATATGTCCCTGATTTTTAAAACATGTGATGAGATAAAGATGACCTTCCAAGAAGGTCTGAGAAATGTATCATAGAATGAACGCTTCAATAATCAGCCTGCTATGTCATTTGTTCCAGAGAAGATGAATAGCTGACTTGATCACTGTCCGCAGATATTTATCTGAACAACAATATTCTGACAGTTGCCTTCTGTAAAGTAATAAAAGGCATTATTTGAAGCCCGAAGCTAGATGAATTCTGACTAAAAATGTGATAATTGCTGTATTTACCTTTTTTTTTTAAAAAAAAGTAATCATCACATGACTATTTTCCTGAAGTTATTCTGTTTTTCATTCATTTAAAGTTATTTTATAGAGGTTTCTAGTAGCATTTCTATCCAGTACACAGCACTTAAGAATCCGGTGTAAAGTTCACGTTATGTTCTTTTCTGTGCTATGCAAATAAATGGTCAATGTCATTTACAAAAAGAGTTAAACATCTTGCTGATATTTCATTTAAAAGAATGAAAGGCAAGAGATTTATTTAGCTATAAACCTTTACAGGATCCAAATGACTATAAGCATATTTACTATGTGTAATTACCAGAACTAGCCACCAAGTCATGAAACTGTTTTTGGGAAAGCAGCTGATTTGACAAAGCTCTCACTGAGATGGTATCTCAAATCAGGGTGGGATTTCTGATCAAGAAGACTCAAGTGAATAGGAGACTTCCATCAGATTTCTTCACTTTGTTGTCAACTAGATGACGAGTTTCTCACATCCATGATAAATATCCCTGTCTTTTTGTGCTGGGCTCCTTTAAATGCTTTGTAAAATAAATACTTGGCTTTGCACAAATAACTATATATAAATTGGACAGATACAATGAGATAGCATTTATAGCTCAACATTTAGGAAATCTCTGCCATACAGCAGAAAGATTGACTGCAGCCTGAGTGTCTGCCTTTTGTTTTTTAATGAGAATTAAAAAATCTTCATTTCATTCAAAGGCAGAGCAGCAAAAAAAAGAAGCCTAAGAAGCAAGAAAATAATTTTCAGCTAGGTTCTACTTCCCACCTACAAAATACATATACTGTGGCAGGAACCTTCACAATTTGTGATTCAAATTAGACTTTGTGGTGCTCCTCCTAATAGAGATTGAAGGGTTTTATTACCATATGTTCCCTGATATGGCTGTTCCTTTTCAATATTATGAACCGAAAAGAAACCTCCTAGACATGTTGTTATTTTACTTATGGGGTTGACAGAATTCAAAACTGTGGCTGGTAAAATTTAAAGTTTGAAGAAGTGCCAACAGCTTTTATGGGGATGAGAAACTACCACATAAAATAAGTTAAAAATCCTACACTTGGTTGAAGCTCATTTGACTAGAGGTATGATTCTTGGGGGAGCCTTGCTGAAGGTGCAGAGCCCAGAAAAATGTCAGATGGGGACAGTATTATTCCAGTTCAGCAGGACTTTAGGCATCTCTCTTAATTTGCTAAGTCCAATGGCTGGTCTTTCTACATTCCCTATAATATCACTAGAAAAACAGGATCAGGATGCTAGTGCTGTTCTGCAACAACCATTAGGAGAAGGTTCATTCTCCTGAGTAATTTAGTTGTCTAATGTTGAAGTGCACTAATTCCTTTTTTTGTCATCTTCCAGTGCTGATGGAACAGCCCCAGAATTGTCAGGTGTCCTGACATTTTAGTGCTGTCTGGATTTTTGAATCTTGGAATATTAACCCTTGACATGATGTCCACAAAATAAATGGTTAAACAGAAACTTTTCAGTTATTAGAAAAGTCGACACAGGACCATTACCTAACACTGGAAATGGAGAGCTTTTCTCTTAGCAGTACAAGGCTACACTACTAAGCAGATTGCTGGTAGCTGAATATTGGTTCTGTTTTCCTTCTGTCTTGATTTGTTTTTAAACAATCCTATATGCTGGACAGTCATTAAGATAATACTTGCCTCAAGAAGTACAGGTGTATGCAGCACAACAAAATACTGGCATGTTCTGGACCTGTAAAATCATCCATCAGAAATACTAATTATTGATGATGTTACAATTCTTGCTAAAGTGAATATATACCTCAGCTTTCATAGCCTATTTTATCCATGGTTCTTGCATACAATGTTCTCCACGATAGCAAAGACTCATTTCTCTTTCAAAATGTCTCCTGTTCTATATTTCTATTATAGCTGTGTCCAGATCATCCCTCCCTAACAGTTTTAAAAAGCCAAGAGAAGTGCACAGCTACCAGCAAATCTAGTGAAAACTCATTTGCAAGGGAATGAGCTGCATTCTGATGCAGCTACAGTGAAATAGCAGTTCAGATAGTAGATCTGGCTGTAATAATAATTTTCATAAAATACAGTTATAAAGTGAACACACATGATGTCTGGACTATCTGAAAATTTGATCATGTATCAAAACTGTTGGATTAAAATATTCACACAAAGACAACAAAGGAAATAAAGCAGCAGCACATTATAAAAGCTCCTTGCTTTGATGCTTTGAAATTTCTTTTACTGCTTAGTTTAAATGCCCTAAAATTCCTTATATCATCTCATAAGCATTTTGATTGTGACCTATTTTAATGTGAAGACACTGTGCAAAATCCTTCAATATAGCAAAGTACAGATAAACTCATTCCTTTGCACGTGTTGAGATTTTCTTCTGTATATATTTTTTTCATTGTTAGACAAAGCGGCTCCAAATTTCCTTATGCAAATGTGTGAGAATTCACCCTTACCACTGATTACAGAAAATGATGTCTTTAATTAATAGAACTCAGTAAATTCTGGAAAGGAACACATCAATGATGAAACTAGACTTTCATCCTTTCAAGATGTAATGGTGTGTAAAATAATTCATTTAATCTCTCAGTATTTATTTTTCTTTTCTTTAGCTTATTAAAAATTGAGAAGGAAAGTTGGCATTCTTTTAAAAAGGATGGAAATAAATATTTCCATATCATGGTGTAACAAGGTACAAATTGTTATTCAGTCTGATAGATGAAAACTTGTCATTAATGCTTTTATGAGAAAATAAGCACAATATGGAATGATTCTGTATACTACATGTGAAACACCTATCACTCAAAGTATGGATGGGAACTACATCTTTTTTTTTTATGTGCAATATCATTTTAAGGTAATTGATCAACTCAAGGTGCAAAATTCCTATAAATTCTAATAAGAATTTTTCCTATTTAAGAACTTAAAATTACCTGTTGAAGAACTTACAGTTTACTGAAAGGCTTTTCTGAGTACCATTCCTGTTAAGGCAGAGAGCACAATGCCCCTCCCTGGAAATAAAAGAATTCAGAAATGTGCAAGCATGAAAGTTCAAAGGAACTGAAATGATTGTTTCTTCTGTCCAACTTCAATTACATGTCATTATCTTCACTTTCCTTCTTGTGAATTACCCGTGCCCTTAAATGCAACAGTGGAAAAGAAGGGGTGGGTTGGTAGTTAGGCAGGATCAGAAAGGGTGCCCTTCCTGCACAGTCTGCAAGTGCAGCAATGGCTGTCTTCTGTGGTCCTAACAGACAGCTGGGCTGCTGGTGTAGATATCATTTTTATGTATCTTCTACGAGATACCACATTGAGCCTGAGAAGCCAATTCTACCCAGATATAATAAAGCATTTTTAATTACAATTTAATTCTTCAAAGCAGAAGATTGGAAGGGGCTTCCAAGACAAACGGGTAATTGACATCAAATTCAGGAGAGCTTGCAGAAAATCCACTGTACACCCTTTCTTAACTTCCTAGATCAGCTTTTGCACGGATAACTTCAAAAATAGCACAGTGGCTTGAAAAGTAGCTTCAGTCTACCTGGCAGTAGGGCAAATCTCTTAGAAGCAGAAATCCTTACATTCCTACCCACAGCTAAAATACTTATGCCAGCTGTGACTGCAATTTAATTGTGAAGTAAACAGTATCCACAACAAAGGAGAACAATTACAGGTAATCTGGCCCTGCAGGCAAACAGAAATCAAGTGTAATGATGTTGTAGGCCAATTATTTGTTCTGATTTCTCTAGCTGGGCATTTAATTCAGAATGGACTAAGACAGAACTTGTGGAAGATGGATTTTTGTCACAGCTTTATGGGGAAGGTAATTTCAGCAAAATCTGGAGGTGTCAATTTCTTTTAGAAAAGCTATTATCCTAAGAATCTTCTATTGATACTGTTTCTCCAGCTATCTCCCTGGTTTTAGTCTTTATGAGAGCCATGATACAACATCTCTTACAGAACCGTAGTTCTATAACTGAGGACCCTTAGTATTCCTCTGCCATTTTGGCTTTTTGGTTTCAGCCAGAAATGACATGGAGATGGTTTTATGAGCAATGAATAAAACCAGGGGTGGGATGAAATTCTCCACTGAGGTATCTAAATTTAGATGTCTAGATATAGACTAGGTGCCCAGGCTTTCCCTATAGTTGTTGAAGACTTGGGTCTTTACTCAGGTGGTGACATGTAGGTGTCTAATGCCATTTGTGAAGCCATGAGATACATGAGATGTCTGTATGGCACTGAGAGGTAGGACATAGGAACCATAGTACACATAGGAACCACAGTGCCCTTGTGGTCTTGCAGCTGAAGGCCTGGGGAAACTTAAGATGCACTAGGGCTTGCTTGGGGAAATCTGAGTGTAGCCAATACCAGTGATGGAGTCAAAAGCATCTGTAAAGCTGTTATCCAAAGCTTTATGCAGACCTACATTTGATTAAATTGTGCAATTTGACTGGATTCCATCCACAGGTTCACACAGACACTTCTGAACAGATTAATCTAAATAATACAATTCAGTAATATACGAGTTAGCTGCCTGATTTTCCTACAAAAAGCTGTACCAAATTCTGCAGTTTGATTCTTTTGATAAGTGATTTTAGGAGCTGAGAGACAGAGTAGGACTCGATTTGCCCTAATTTTAGGTGTCTATACATTAACTTAGAGTACAAAGCTCTATTATAGTTAAAAAGAGGTAGGGCTTCAGTATAGGAATCATTTACCTCAGTGTCACACTCTTGTGCTGTGTGGGACCAGCAAAGCTATCTGAGATGTCCTAAGGCCTTGGCAAGGGAAACACATATCCTTCAAGAAACCTGTGTCCTTTTAGAATGGCAGGTGAGTTTGGGTGGAATGTCCTAAACAATCGAACATAGCACAATGTGTGCCTATTGGTAGGAAACAGAATCATCCTTTCAGTTGTTCCAGTAAGAAATTCAGTTTGCCATGAATTGGATTATTTCTAGATCCACACATACTTTACAATGTAGATTTACAGCTGTTAGTTGTCTGTTTTTCCTGTAAAAAGAGTGATTGTTCATTGAAATACCCATGTTGCACATCATCCCCCTTTGAATTCTTGGCTTTTTATTTTGACTTTAGTGACATTACAGTTCAAACAGAATAAACAAGAAAATCATGAAGGTTAAAGCTGTTCAAAAGCTCTGCATGTGCTCTAAAAATATTAATCAATCAGACCTCAGCTTTGACATGCCATAGCTGTGCAATACTCACACCTTTGTGAGCAGTGTTCAGTTGTGCTGTGGGCTGGTCATTAGCTGTGTTTGACTATGCTCTTATTTATATTCTATCAAACACAGCTGGGGGTCCCACTTTGCTTCTAGGGGCAGGCAGTGCCATTCTCTACACTGTGCTTTAAGTCTAAATACACAGGTTAGACAAAAGAGGGCAGAGGGGGAGCACATAAGAAATTACTTTCCTGCTCCATGGCACAGCTGGGAAAGTCTGTTTCATCTGGGTTTTGCTTTAAGGTTCTTGGCAAGACCAAATGCTCCTCACTCTGCTTGTGGTGCGTCACAGAAGCAGCACCAGAATACATATATCCAAACCATCCTGTAATGTAGTTCTGCTTGCTAGGAGCCTTACAATTTCTTAGGGTTACACCAAATGGGTGATGTCCAATCCTAGTGGAAAAGAAAGTAAAAAAATGCTAATTCTGATGGAAAACTTCACATTTTTCATTAAAAGAGGCGGTGTGAACTTTGATGCTTTCTTTGTTCCTGGAAACGAACGGATAATTTTGTTTATGCAACTGTAACAGAAACTCTGCTCAAGTGAAAGTAAATAATGCTGCTTACTATGAAATAACAAAACTAAGATGTATACAGAGCTATCCTGAAATATCTATGGAAAACATCTCATTAACTTTCTTGGAAGTATGATAAATCAACACTTACTTTTAATTTTTATTATTTTAAAAATTATTATTATTTTTCCTCATATAGCTGAATAAATCAATGGAACGAAATGGAAAGAATAACAAAAAACTAGGTAAAAATATTTTCAATAATTAATCACCAAATCCTTCCTAAATATTTGTATTAGCTTTTAGAACATATATAAGATAAAACATAAGCAAAAATACTTGTTTCATATTGTCATCAATCTATACAGTGCCCTTTTATGTCTGGTGTATGGTGTAGGACAAACTGTCTTGTCTCCAAAAGATTAAAGTTCTGGAATATTCAACTGTTTTATGAACTTTACTAATCCAGCTACATTTTAAGTTGTCAGCACTTCTGTTATAGTCCCTATTTTCCAGAGGATTACAACACAGATGTAAAAAACTATTCCATGCCGAAAATATATTTTATTATTTCATACAGATAGGCACATTATGTACTTAAAGGTTACTATATGCTTTATGATATATATAAAATATATATAAAATACAGTTTAAATAGAAAATATTTATTCTTAAGTGTAGATTTTTTAAAGTTCTGTTAGCATCAAAGAGTGTACACTTACATACAAAAATTTATGATAAATACTTAAACCAGATACATAAATTGGCTATTTAAACCAGATGCAAAAGCTTCAATTTTTAACAAAATTTTGGCCTACACTTTGTGCATTGTAAACTAGATACTCAAGCTAACTGAGCTTGGGCTAGTTGGAGAATAGGTGTGTGTGCAGATGTGTGGTGCGTAAAGGTTTGAAATCTTATTGCAAGGGGAAGATAGTGCCACGTTCTACGTCATTTACTCCCACTGTAAGTCATGAGGGAATAGACTCAGGCTTCCAGAATTTGTCCAGGAATTTTTCATGCCAAAAAGAGAAAGAGATATTGGAACTACCATGTAGGGACAGGATTTTCTATTCTCTACACATTCAGAATCCACATTATACCACTGCTCTGAGTGTGCAAAGAATGCAAGATATACGTTCTGAAATTTTAAATCAATTTTGCCTAGGAAGTGTTATATTTCAACACTATAGTAAGCAGACAGAACTTGGCATATTAAAGTGATTTCTAGAAGAAAAGTCAGAGGAGCTAAATATCAGGGGAGAACAGAGGCACTGATTTGATTCACAAAGATAACTTGCTATTGTAAGTTAGCAGGAGGATCCAAAGACGTTTGCATAGCTGAGAGGAGAATAATGACCTATAAGAATTGATGAGTGAGTCTATTTTAGTTCTTTACATACAGACACCATTACCACAAAAAGAGGGTGGGCATGGAGGAAGAGTAAGAGCAGATTTGACAATAGGATTCTTCTGTGTGTAACTGCAATACAGACTCAGTTCAGCCAGTCAATCATATTACCATATGTGCCAGTTCCTTCTGTAATAGAGTTCAATATACTTCTCTTCGACATTGAATATTACAAGAATGGGGGAAAGGCAGTAGTATGAAAGGGAGATAAGTCCTTCAATAACAGTCAAGGGGAAATAAAAAAAAAAATTCTTCAATTTTATTTAGTATTCCAAGAAAAAAATGTCCCATATCAAACATTCCAAATGAGACATCCTGTGAAGTTTTCCTTCACTGATTCTTTGTCAGCTGCAGAGTCCAGCTTCACCCAAGTAAATTTCAATAGGCTAATTATCAGGAAGAAAAGAAAATAGATTAATTATCAGGAAAAATTAACCCAGATGTTACTGCTCACATTCATTGTTTTATTCCAGTAGGCTACAATTGTTAACATAGGGTAATCCAGCACAAGACTTGTCAATGGAGACAGCCTACAAAATCATTAATAACATATTGGTTACGTTTTATTTTGTCCCAATGTCCCTGGAGTTGCAGGAGAATGCATTGCAGGAGTCTTGCATTGAAAGGACAGCCTCTAAACAGAAAGAACAAAAAGAACAACAGTTACATCTTATTCTTGATAGGCAAAAAGCATCCAAAAATTCACCTCAGGTCCCAGCTTCCCAGTGATTAGTTATTCAAACATCCACTGACTGTTCACAGGTCTGAGTTTGTCCCTTATCACCACCACATTGTTTCCATGCCTATTAAAGTGCCAAAAGAAACAGTTTCAGCTGTCTCATCTAACTGGAATATTCTGAACAGCCTGTATTTGTCAAAGCACATAATTTCCATAAGGATTTTTGTGTGTTTTAAACTGGCATGCTGCATTTACTCACAGAGTACTCTGCTAGCTGTACAATCCCTTTCTTAACCTAAGTAACCTCTCTGGGATAAGGACCTGCTTTCATACTAGTTTGTTTTAGAAAGATGCTAAATAAATGCCAATCAAAATAGTTGGGTTTAGGGGGCTATTTAAGTTTTCATTGTAGGTCCCAGCTGCATCAGGATGGTGAGCAAAACACAGCACCAGGACGAAGGAAGGTGGAAGGTCATTTCCTACTAATTGATCTAGGAGAAAAAGTGGGTTTGCAACCTGTATTTCACAGAATTGTAGAATGGTTTGAGTTGGAAAGGACTTTAAAGATCGTCTAGTTCCCAGCCCCCTGCCATGGTATTTGCACAATATGAGTGAAATGCACTCATTTAGCTTTGAGCAAGAAGTAGTGCCAGTGTAATTTTGAATCTGTCACTTATATTCTGTTCTGAATGGCATTTTTTGAGCTTCTATCATGTAAGCTTTCCTACTGACAGTTTGTCACAGGAAAAAGTGGAGAGCATGGACTCCTGCTACGTCTGAAAGTGTCTGATCTGGAAATTGAGCACGTTTGTGCATTATATGAGTAAAAGACATGGATGGTCCAGGAATATTAGCCCTGATTTTTTAATAGGTACCTTTTTAGAAGCTATATATTTCTGCTAATGTGAAAATTCATTGAATTACAAATTTAGTTTTCCCAGCTTCTATTTTTTAATTCTTGCAGTCCATTTCTATAAAACGGGAGCAGTATGACTTCAGTCACATCATTGAGTGCTGAAAACTGACAAAGACCTGTTGAATTCAGTGGTGCTATGCTGATTTACCTCATCGGAAGTCCTGGCCAATTCATAATTTGACCTCTCTCCAGAAGTCATGTGATGCAGTCTTCAAGGCTTTTTACAAGCGCTGTCAGCAGCTTTTAATCACTAGAGGTCCCATGGCAGGTCTTATAGATGTTATGGCCCACAGATATAAATGCTATCGGCACAGCTCTTAAAACTGAGTGTTATGAGCTGCTTTGTTTAATATTCAGGGTTTCCTAGTTAAAGCTTGTGGCTTTCTCAAGTAGCTCCAGAGAACAGAAGGAGTTAGGAGCAGTCAAATAATTCATAACAGTCATTTTAAGTTCAGCAATCAGCAAAGTCTTTCTAGAGTGAAGATTAAGACTAACAAGATTGGTATGGCATAGAATTACTGTAATTATTTTTTAAATGTATTGGAGTTTACAGCTTGAAAAGCTGGAAAACCATGCTCCTGAATTGCATGGGGAGAGAAGTACAGTTTCAGCAATCAGTGATTTACTGAAAGGAATGCCACAGTTTGTGTCTTTGATAAAAGTTAGCTGTGAAGTTACAGGGATGGTGCAACTGTCAAGCAGTGCCAAACAGGAAAGTACCCTTATTCCATAATACTCGGTGGTGTAGTTCCCCTTGCTCGTTTTGCATTCTGTACTGAGATGACCTTTTGTGACAGTTTGTGAGAAACAGGAAATTCCAAATGACCATATCGGCGGATGTCTCAGACGATGCACCATAAGTATGGAAGTTGAAATTGTGAAACCATTTCTGAAATCCTTCCAAAGAACGCCAATAGTTCATCCTGACACTCTGCAGTGTATCAGGACCAGTCTTTCACTTGAGTCTGTCACTTTGTTCTTTTTTTTTCCCAGGGTGTATTTGGTACAGTTTTTCTCATAATACTTAGAAAGTTTTCCTTGGGTGCTATAATCAGTAATTTTTCCTTATATTTTGGATGAATGCACAGTATATAAAGTTCCAAAATGTGTACACCATTGACAGCTGGCTTCCAGGTGGACTTCATACCAGTGATCATAACTTTTTGAGCCCAGCAGTGCAGCCGGTGTTTTGTCCACCTCAGTGTCCACATCTCTAGTCTGTGCTTCATCAAGTTTCAAAGAAGATGTTATGGGAGAGAATTATCCCCTTTTTCAGGAAAGGAGACCTCCAGTTTTGAAAGTTGTTAAAATAGGTTACACCATGATTCTGTCAATCATTGTAGTAGTATTTCTATGAAAACTGTGATATTAAGCTTACTTTTCTATCCAAACTTCTCTGTGCTATTCAATTATTGAAAGCAAAACATGTCCACTCATAATACTTAAAGGAAACACGTTTAATACCTAGTTTTAAAATCTGTGCAGTACTTGGCAGGCCAGAAATAGCACTGGAAGTCTTTAAGGCGATTTCGAGATTCAGGAGTACTGCTTGTCAAATAACAAATGTATTCATACCCTGGTATTAAGGAACTTTACTTTCAACAAGAGTAACAGTATGAAATGGAATTTAATGAAATATTCCTTTTAATGATTTCCCATTGTGACCAGGCAGCGTGGCTATTTCAAACCAATCTCATGCACACTTTCTTTAAAAAAGTGTCAGTCTCAAAACAAGTCACTTTCTTTTCTTAGTGGAAGTCTGGAGGAGAAAATGAGGAGAGCAAGGGCAGAATTTCATAAAGGAAACTATTGCATCATTATCTATGGAGCAACACCTCAGAATGCCAAGGATGCTTGTAAGACCTCATAATTAGCTTTCTAAGCAACTCAGATGAGGTGAACTCTTATGTATCTTGTTGCTCCCCTGTACTATACAGTAAGCTTTCTGCAGATTTCTTCTTGGCTGTTTTTTATTTGGTTTGTTTGTTGTTTAGTCAGTGTGTTCACAGGACAGAAGTCATCCTCCCTCACTGACAGTCCCAAGGAGAAAAGGGTAACTTCTCTGAAGTTACCTAAAATGAAAGGTAATCTTCTGACGTGACAAAAGATCGCTGCATCACAAAAATCCTTTAATGAGTATTAGACAGATTATTGAATTGACCTAGATATTTTCAGTGAAGTCAAATTAATTATTTATTATCAGTTCAAAATTATGTATGAAGGATACCTATACATGATCTGAAGGTGTTGATTCAACTGGTTCTTGCAATCAAGCTACAATGTAATTCTAGTGATTACATTCTCATTCAAATTATAATTTTAGTTTATACATTCTTCTTTTGATGCCAAAACGGCACAGAGTAACTGCTCAGAGATGAGTTTTGTCTTTAAGCAGCAAAGGTATTTATTCCATGCAACGCTGGGGAGCTAGCTGATTCACACCGGACAAACTAGCTCCAAAGTTTTCAGTGAAAAGTTAGGTGTTTTATACAGTTTTCGTGAGAGGTTACACAACATCTTTACATACATATTCATTTGATTTTGACACCTAATCATTCCATTCACAATAGGTGCGATCTAGGTGGAGTAGACCTTTCAGTTTTCTTTGTTCAGCGATTTCCTGACTTGGTGGTCTCTTTAGCTCCTTCAGGTACCCACCTTATCTTTTCTAATTATTCAGAGTACATTCCTTTCTCAACACAGAGCATCACCCAGAGCACTGTATCAAACTCATCCTGACTAATCTTTTTACTTTAAGACCTTGTTCTGTTTCACTTTCCAGCAACTCTTCTAGATTTTGTTCTTATGGACCAAAGTGAACAGCAGCTGCAAATCATCTAGAATTTAGAAAATGATCCATTTAGCTATTAAAAGGAAGGATTAACTGTATTGTCACACTGTCACATCAACTATATTGTCTGATCAGTTCTTAAAGGTGCCCAATGGCATATACTTGTATGTATACTGATCTCATTGTATGAGGACGATTTTGACCAGTCTTCTAAATATATACTGTAATTTCTGACTCTGAGCGTCCATGTTCTGTTGTTGTCCAATGTTCCTTTTTATGGTCTTTGACAACATTTTATGCTTCTGATTCTTCCAAAAATTTTTCCAAATTTTTTGTTCAAGTGAATTGACAACAATTTCTGAACTAAGTTCTTTTCTCTGAAAATCGAAATGTGCCTTTTATTACTAGTTTCTTTGTTTCATAATTAATGAGAAGCATAAAATCCAGAGATCATTTATTTAAAATGTGTTCCTACTCCCGTTTGAAAATCTCATTTTTAAAAGCCAGAGGTGGAACATTTCTGCAGTCTTTCAATCCCTTTGAGGTCCTTTGTTCTCTCTATAGTACATTGACAAGGGAACTCTATGCCAAGTAAATCTAATTTTCTTTTCTCAAATGTTCCTCTAAATGGTTATAATATTCCTTTCACGTCTTTTTAATTGATTTAGTTCCAAAAAGATCAGTTGAAGGCTGTGTGGGTCTCTACTGCATTATTGGTTTCTTCCTTAAGAATGTAAGTGCATTCATCCTGTTAGTATTTTTTCAAGCTTTTTTTTGTCCCTACTTTCTTCCAGTCTATTTTCATTACTAACCTATAGCATTATGTTTGTGGTGATGCTATCAGCACATCACTGCAGAGAAAAAATATTTGAGGGATCCAGAAATATCTTAGTAGCAGGAAAGCTACTTAGTAGCAAGAAATGCAGCTTTTCAGTACATAACATCATTCAGATTATTATTCTCATGTCCATTATTCTCATGTCCAAAAGAAGGACTGTGTCATAAAGAAAGGAAAAAGGACACTTCCCATCATCAACAATGTGCATTTAAAGTTCATGGCAAGCCTGCTTCAGAACGAGATAAAGCCAAAAGGAAAAGATGGATGAAAATGACATTTATATTACATGGTTAGCATATCCTAGCATTGATAGTGATAATCTATCAGAGCTGGGATAAAGGCAGGGAGAGGGAAGGATTGTTGCAGTTGATTTTTTGTTTAATATTTGTGGGAATTGTCTTTTTGATTTTTTAATTTCCAGGAGTTGTGTTCATCCTTATCTCAAGCCACAGATTCTGTGATTTTTAGCAGCAGACCCAGGACATCCGTGATAACATTCCTGCCTTTTTATTAGAGCAAATGTCACTATTTCTTATTACTCTAAAAGAGAGAAAAACTGTCTGTCAATGTGATTTCATCTCCAGCTCCTCCAGCTTCAGTAAACATTGTCTTCTTTCCAGGTGGTGCCACAGCTCAGGAAACTTTTCCAGTGCTAAAGTTAACCTAAACCCCATGCTTTCCAGAAAAAAAACCAAAAAAACCCAAAAAAAACAAAACCAAAAAACCAAACCCACCCAAAAAAAAGTGTTCTAAATGCAATTCCTGGATTTACCAGAAACATCCAGCCAAGTCTCTGCAGTAGCTTGGTGAAACAGATTCACCTCTGGTGCAGCTGCCACCTGTTTCTCTGAGAATTTGCCTGGGGCTTGCAGGTTTCCAGCTGTGGGAAGTTCAGCTTGCCCTTTTGTCCTGGGGCTGGACTTCTCTGGGAATCCCAATTCCCAGCATCTGTGTAGACCCACCAGAAATCTAAGCATTACCCTATGCCATCTGCTTTAGACCTACCTAAATCCTATGGAATGAAACATTTCAAGGTTAACCAGCCATCATTTTCCAAAAGAAAAAAGAAAAAAAAGAACCTGACCAATCATGTCAACAGGATCTCTGAGGAGAAATACGGAAACTAAAATAAACTTCACTTGGTTTTGAGTTCATGAGATTGCACACAAGTTGCAGAATGGACTCCATTCAGTGGAAAGCTTGAAGTTTAACATACTGCAAAACACAAAAATATGCTTATTATTTTCAAGGATAAAACATCTACAACAATGTCAGGAAAAAAGCCTTGGAGATTTTGATAAGAATGGAAGGAATCAGCTTGAGGAAGTCACAGGTCTCCACATATAAAGATAAATGTATAAGACAACCTTGAAATTACAAAAAGGTCATATGCTTGAAAGGTCTCAAATCATTTGACCTTGTTGTCAGCCAGTTCTCCTGAATTCTTTACTTTTAATTGTACCAGATATGTGATTATTACTACAGTCCAGGTAGTGCAGGTGCAACATTTTTTCTGAGCTTGCTTTCAATAGAGAAATCAGTTTAAACAAACATAACCTGAGATATGGGTTTGTTTTCTTAATTTTATGCAATTAAAAAGTCAGAATATTACACGTGTAATTTCTGACATATAGAAAAGAGAATTTATTTGTTCTTGCCATCTTGCATCTCCTTTGTATAAACATGACACCAGACAATTCAAAGATATTTTCTATTTCTTCGTGCAAAATGATTAAAAGAAGCTCATAATCCCTAAACCCATTTCAGAAACAAACACAATTAGACAGAACTAACTAAGAAGTTTCTCACAGGGTAATAAATCAGCTGAAAACAGGTCCACTGGTAGCTTGGTGGCTGTGGTTGTTGGGAGGAAGCCATTTCTCATCTGTTTCCCTTACACGTGTTGTGGTGACAGCTGGTATTGACAGTCACCTGTCTTAGTGCAGCATAGACCCAAAATGCTGCTGAACTGCTGAAGGTACCAAAACCGCTTTATAACTTTTAGCTAGAAAAAACGCTCCGGAGTAGACTTCAGAAAATTCTTTAGGGGAAAAGAAAAAGTCCCAGAAGTACTGTGACTCCCAGCCTCCAAATGGAAGTTTAGCGGCATCTGAAATAAGGCAGAATTAAAAATGGAGGAACAAAAGGCAGCCCAAATTGGTAACACAGATTTGTGAAAAGAAATAAAGGCTTCGGTCTGTCTAAACACAGGCTTGAAACAATGTGTATTATGGCCAGGCTCTGCTACCACTACATACCCTGATAGGTCTGCTTTGATTCTGCACTGATATAAATATCCATACTTAATGTGTACTTACTGTGAATAGTTTCTCTGAATTGAATAGGACTACCCACATAGTACAGGGCTGAGTACATACTGGTGCCTTGGCAGGTCTGAGGCTTTCTAGCGTAAACAGCTGTTTGGATTTCAGTATAGCCAAACTTGAAATAAAGATCTATTGAGTAAGAGCAGGAAAAAATAATTTCTAAATACGGAATTCAGCCCTAAGGATATTCTGTTTGACTATGTAAGTACAAGGTTGCAAGATAATGCGTGCCAGCAGATTATCCAGCCTTATGGTGCTGCAGACAGAAGAACTCTGAAGTTCTTCTAGCAGTCAAGCTGAACCTGCAGACTCTTTGGGACATCACTGCTGTAACTGAATGGGACTTGGCACAACATTTGCTCCCTGCAGAATGGCTTGACGTGATAGAAATGGTGCAGACAGGACTAAGCCACATTTTTGGGAAGCTGACACTATGGTTATGAGGTTCCATTACTCTCCAGATTCCTTCAGGGTAAGGGCAATTGTGCTTCCAAGACATTTGTGCGGAAATGCAATGTTTTCCTTAGAGCATTGGTGTGTGGGGTGGCAATCTAAATAGTCTCAGCAGTTCGGCAGTGTCAGAGGCTGATGCGCTTTCTCCTTCATTAGCTCTTTCCTCCAAAATTGATGAGCTTATATGTTGCAGCTCATAGCTACAAGTCCAGACTTAAAATTTAGGTTTAGCCATGAATAAGCAAGGAATCCAGCAAATACAGCAAGGAGCCAAAGGTCATTCATAAATATCCTTTCTAACAAGTCCAGTGAGGACTGTGCCAGGAATCAGGGATGGACAAAACATTTATTTCTTTCTGATAGACATTGCTGGGGGCTAGCTAAGAGTCTGCTGCTTTTTGTTCTTTGTACTTTAATGAATCATTCAGTAACAATTTGCACACTTCTAAAATTTCAAGTTGATGGCTTCCTAATTCAGAAGAGTAATTTTAAATCTCTTTTAGAGCTTTCCACTGTGTCTATCATTGGTGACCTGTAATAGTTGAATCTATTCTACAGCCTGGTCACAGTATTAGAAATTAATATTTTTTTCAGATTGTCTTCTAATTGTGCCACAATCAGGGTTCCTGCTACATAATACATGCTTGGCCTTTTCTCTGAGGTATTCTGAGTTACTCTTCTTCTACCAGATAATTTGTACTAAATGACATGAGATGGAAGCATAAATTGATTCTCAAAAGCATGCGCTTAAGTTGATTTTTATTTTTTTCAAAAGCATCTCATCTCACAGATCCTGACCTTTGAAGAAGAGCAAAGGTACATTATATGCCTGTCGTTCTGTGAGGGAAAAAAAGCTGGTCTAGTTTTGTTTCTAGTAAAATTAATGCTTTAATGGAACTGGGATTTTGTAGCATTATTAGTGAAACAGGTTAGAGCACCCAGAGAGAGCCTCAGAAAAAAAGCAAAAGTAGTCCAAATCCTAGAGGTGTTATAGACTAAAACTTAATATTATGTCTGGTCATTCCACCAGATTCATTACTTTTGGAAGGCCAATCCAAGACTGCTATAAAGAATTTGGAGGACCTCATTCATCATTTGCTTTAGCCAGCTGGTACTTTTTATAGTACTTCTGATCAAGTCTACTATATTCTGTGTAGAAAAGAAGACAGAGCTCATCAGAGTGTGAACTTAGGATGGGACTTAGAAAAAAAATAATCTCTATCTTTGGATCTGGGGCTTAATATTTAACTTGGATATCAGTCAAACAACTAATTTCCCCCAATACTTGATTGACTAAAATCTCTTTCCCAGGCTTTTGAAATTCAGAAATGTGCATTATTCTAAGTAGCTCGACATTTTCCATGTGTAATTAAACACTCCTTTGATACATGTAGAGAAAATGTCATAACTATACTTAGGATTATAGGTTAACAGCCTGTACAATTTAATTTAAAAAAATGAAGGTGTATTACTTTGTTTAAAAAATTGCTCCCAGGTTGCAAACTTTATATATACCAACTTTCATGCCAGAGTGTGTTTTTTTTTTTCTTAAAGAGGCAAGTTTCCCTCAGAAACGTTGTTTAAAACTGAACTGTTTTCAGAGCTCTGGTTGACTTGCAAATACAGCTGTAAGGAAGAGTGTTTGTTGTGCTCTGTATTAACTGGAACTTTCTGTTTGCAACTGCTTGTACATTCAGATGTACACACTTGTCAGTACTTTCATGTAAATCCTTCCCCCTCTGCAGGACATCTTCTGGAAATAAACTAGCTCTTCTGAAGTAACATCGCTAATTTTTCTGCTTATTAAATTGAAAAAATAAAATCTTCCTTCAAACCTTCCACTCATCTTACATTTCCAAGTGAAATTGTACATTGGACATTTTAGTCTGCTTCAGTTATTTAGCCTGAATTTTTTGCAACGCTCATGAAAGCTTGAAAATGAAGCAATGACGACATAGAGAATACAAATGTAGGTTAATGGAGGGCTATATCCAGAGCATGGTCACTTCTGTTCTGCCTTTTTGTGCAGCTAAGGAGACATAGCAGCCTAAGCAAACTCTGAAAATTCATAGTGAGTAACATACAGAACCATGATACTTCCCCAAGATTAGCAGAAAGTTTATGCGTCCGAATTGCTGCAACATAGGGTCTCGGATATAAGAACGGAAGATTCATTAGATATCCTGTTCTGAGCTAGGTGTTAAATCCCGTCTGCCATTGCATTTTTTATGTTTCTCAGTCACTTTGCAAGCCCCTGCCATTGACACATGTTTGGAAAGCAAAAACTGAGTTGCTGCAAGCTCTAAAAAAAGGGTCTCATTGACCACTCTCACACTGTTGGACAAAGTATTTCACAAATTACAATGATGAAAGTTACAACCAAGACAGTTGTTTGTCCCAAACATCTGTGTGGAAACCAAGAGCTCTGTTGCTTCATTTTCTCAAATCACAGCAACATGTGGTGGCCTGTGTGTTTTTAGTGCACATGAGGAACAAGAAAACCAAGAAAATGGAATGACTTAAGGAAAATATTGATTTCTTAAAAAAAAAATAAATTCTAAATAATGACTTAGGCAAAAGCCATACTGCAACATATGCAAATAAAGTTTGTGAACAAGCAGACCATTTCAACATGGAACTGCTGTAAAATGAATTGCTGTGATAGACAGTGATTCCTGTACAGAAAGCACAGGAGTCCTCTCTATGTTTTTCCCTGCTAATATTTGATATTCAGAAAATACAGCCAGCTAAAACCAACTACTGCTGTAATTGGCAGATACTGTTAGATTTGGAAGTCTTGCTCCTAACAGGTTTGCATTTGTTTAATGCACAGCTGGATCATGTCAAGAAGCAACCCATCAACTGACAAGCTTTGTCTTGTTATAATGCATTCTGTGCTTTGTCATGATTTAACATAATAGAAAGTAATTTGATGATAATATATTGTGTTGTATCATGGCTTGACAGTCAGATCACTTACAGTTTAAAGAAAAATTTCAGGGTACTTGAACTATGCTAGGAATTAGAAATATTAATTATCTTTTGCTGTTAATGTTTTGTGTGTGTGTGTACGTGTGTGTGTGTATTGCTCATTGTAAAAGATGTATTTTCATTCTTAGTCTGTTATGATTATGTGAAATCAATTTTGACCAGGTACTAATAAATAATCATGTAGTAGTCTCCTTTTTTTCACTGCAGAAGAGAGGAAGCTTCAGAATTAAAATCTATAGAGTGAAGATGGGTAAAATTAGTACCATTTATCATTTTGCTTGTAATCATTACTATGCTACGCCATTTTCAAGACAGTACAATTTTTAATGTGAAAATGAGGTTTTGTGGTTTTTGCTTTTTTGGTTTTTTAATCCTGGCTATCCTGAAAAATAGCGCATGGTGAAAATTAGATTTCCACCACCTCTCTTCTCCTGTCATTCAGACACACAGATACATTTAAAAATAATAGTTAAAACCCTAAAAAAGTAGTACTGCCATGTGAAAAGAAGCAAAAACATGCTAAGGCTGGATGAACTACAGATAATCAATCCATAAAATTATTTGGGTGACAGAGGAGAGTGCTTCTCAAACTATGATGGCGGAAGTCAGTTCTCTCAATGTGACAAAAAATGTGTGGACAACTTACCTCCTTCTGCCTTAAAACTGTGAATAAGAGGTTTCAGAAGAGAATGGGATCCAATTAAAGCTCACTGTTTGCAACTGACAAGTATGGGTGTCTAGTGGATTGGTGTACGGTGGCATGACAAAGAGGGAAGACAAAGGTTCAAAAAAAGTCTTCAGCGCTAAAAAGCAAAAAGAAAAGGCACAGGTTTGATTGAGGATCCAGTCCTGAATTGTAGTTCGAGGGTTTATTCATCAATCCACTTGCTGACACATGAAAAGAATCAATTGTACATTAGCTACTTGATAGCATCTGGTACGTCATCTGCGTTAAAACAACTTGGTTTTGAAAACTAGTCAGTGTACTCCTGGGAGATGTGTACCTTTGATCTTTAACATAATTGAATAGAACTGCTCATTCTTTATAATGGAAACATGGGAACTTGGACATGCAGCTCACATGTAGATCTCCAGATCTGGAACTAAGTTTATCCATTGCCTGTTAATCTATTGTCTAAATATAAATGTTTAATGTCATTATACACCCAACAGGGTGATGACAGGTACATCACAGGACTTTTGGGACACCCAAACCCTTTTAAAGCAGCAGCTAGAAGCTAGATGAGACACATTGCACTAGTCACACATCACCTGTGTTTAGCTAACTGAATCACACCTTTGCTTACTGGATCAGGTGTAGGTGTAAGGAAGATACTGAGCTGATCATTTTTACCATGACTGAGGTTCAGCTGTGTATGCACAACATAGATGAAGCTCTTGGCAGCTAAGGTAGGTTCAAAAATTAAGGGTCAAAAATATGTCCAAAAATTAAGGCATTAGTGAAGTTTAGGAATATCTGGGGTTCCTTATAGCTGAATGGATGAGGAATAATTTTGAATTAAGAAACTGGAAAACAAACACAAGAAGTCCATTCTGGGCACTCAAGCCTTAGTCTTCCCTTTGTAGCTGTGTACAAAGTAGTTCAGGACATATCATAATTGGCTTTCATTGTGTATAGTGTGTATACTTTTTCCCCAGTGCTGTATTTTGGTCTAATAGTTGTTTTTTTTTTGTCACAACATTAAAGAATTCAATACTATCTGTTCTTGCTCCTAAGGTAATTACTGGTTTTATGTAAATATCAAATGACAATTGTTGCTTGTTATTAATTATATTTATAGAAGAGTGGTTAGAAGGCAGTGTACTTTTTTTTTTTCATAGCTAATTCATAGCTAAGGTCTTAAGCATAATACTTCTGTAAATAAGATTACAAAAAAAAATGGTATATAGCGATACATGTGTATCAAGCTGTATGACTATAAAATAAAAGAATAAATATATAGTTTACACAAAGCCAAATACCGTTTGACACAGACAAGAAGAAAAAGCAGAAGAAAATCAGTTAACGGAACTTTGCTGTAAATTACGAACCCCATCACACCAAAGAAGAAAAAGAAATCTTGTAAGGCTATCAGCTATCAGAAAAGCGGGCTGAAAGAAATCTGCTATCAGTCATGACCAATGGCACATAATGAATGGGATTGCTCTCTTTATATCACGTAAACTCTCACAAGGGTACTATATTGAACTATTTTCTTTCCTGGAATATCTCAATTATATTGGTGGGCTGTTTGTATAAATAGAGCTCCACAACAAGTATGTGTGAACATCAACACATATTGAATAGACACTTTTCAATTAATAAAGTTCAGTGACTGATTAATTGTACACTACTGAATATGATGGAATTTTGTGACTGAATCATTACAAAAGTCTCTTGACTTTCTAATTTTATAAGTAAATATATAAATTCGTCTACTTGGAGGAAAAAATAGTCTGTTGACTTAATTTTATTTCCTAGTGAAAATACTTAAAGAAAATTAAGCAAATTACTTCAAGAAAGTGTATTTTAAACAGGAAAACAGTATTTATCTGCTTCTCACAATTTCAGTCCTGGAACTTCATGGCAGGCAGCTGAAATTATACTACCCTCTCAGTGATGCCTAAATCACCTCTTTTGCAAATGCAGTCCTTTCCTCATAACTCTTTTGCTATAACTAGTTAAACACCACCACAAGCATACACGGTCAGTTGTGGTATTCTTATCTTCTCAGGTACTGCAAAGCAGCAGATAGGAGGAAAGTTCAGTGTAGCTTTCTCTTGTGGGTTTGACTGAGCCTGGAATGTGCAAACTTCCCTGTGAAAGAGGGGATTTCTTCTGGGTCAGATCAAAGGTCTTCCTAACCTCCCAGTCTGTTGTCTGAGAATGGCCAACAACAAATGCCTAGGGAACAGCAGCAAGACAGGGCAAACACACAGTAGTAATTACACTGTATACTCTCCTGGCATCCAAAGTTTCAGAACTTCCTGCATCAGGACTGGTATTTTTGTACTTAGCAGCCCTCAAGCATGTTTGGTACTAAGTCTGCATATCATATTGTCATACTGGTATGGCAAATATTAGTCACGCTGATAAAAAATAGCTAGATTGACCACATGACCAATATTGCCTTTTTAGGCAGACTCATGCAGTGTTTTCCCTAATCCATTGTTTATTATTTCTATAACATCAGTAATTTTTTACACATTTACTTTATAAGAAAAAGAAACATTTATTTAAATAAATGTTAACTGTAATTGTCCCATAATAGATAACTTTTGTCTGTCCAAAATATTGAGTAGTGATATTTCATAGGCATGCCTCAGACAAGAAGGTAAATTTTTTCTACCCTTATTACTGAACTAAACCCAAGTTTTTTGATTCTTATTTTGGATTGTTGAATCTTCTGGGTAGGATAACTTTTTAATATGTGTCTGAAGAGAAAGGTCCTGTCCAAACAGAAAAAAAACAAAGAAGGAAAAAGAAAGTCACACCAAGAACTCCAGATAGAACTCAGCATAGTCTAATCAGTAATCACAGCTTTATCTATTCCAGTACAAGTGATTTACTGAAAACAGGTTGATCAGGCCCTTACATATCCTATTTATTTCCTGCTATATGTGTGTGGGGTGTGTGTGTGTATTTGTTTGTTTGTGGTTTTATTTTATTTTTAACCTGCATTATAACATAGCCCATAATTTTTTTGGACCCAATTGAATCTCAAAGTTTTCAGTAGTTTTGGTCATTATCAGCTGAAGAACTCTGGAGTATGGAGGAGGAATCTTTCTTTGGTCCATAAGCGCATGGCCTTGCACTGCTGGATTGCATACCAATACCGCCAGTGAAGTCCCTCACACCAGTCATGTCTTGTTTAACAGATGAATTCTCCCTTCTCTTGACAATGCCTCTTGACTTTATGGCATCAGTAAATTTCAAGAGCATACTCTAGCTTTGGTGACAAGTTAATTAATGAAGACATTAAAAACATTCTCTCCTGATAGCTGGATTTAACTTTTCTTAGTAGGTTGATAGATTGCAACATATTCTACACATACCATGTACTGTACCTGAAAGGAAAAAGGAAAGAAGTGAATACAATTGACTTGGATTGACTAAAAATATTGTATCTACTCTCCTATTGCGTACACTGCTCATTTGAGAATCTTCATTTTAAATACAGAGTATAGTGCTGGGCTCTAAAATTGTTCCTTGATCTACAGAATGTCATGCATTACCAAAGGAACTGAGCTCAGGGTGTTGCACATACTACACCTTGCTAGGAAGAATGCAGTTTTTCAAAGGAGGATAAATTATTTTGTGAGAGGCTGACAAAGCAAGAATTTTTACGGTATAAATAATCACTTGCAGTGCTACTGAAATCTTTTAAAATAGTTCCTGTCAGACAGAAGTTGACCGGGTCTCAGATTTTACTTACCTGGCTTTTTCTTCTTCAGATGTGCTGTTTGCTGACCCAGCTTTTGACTTTCACAGTACCATTCAATGTGGATGCTGTTGATGGGGGGGTAAGTGAAGCATTTAGCTCCCATGAGTATCAGTGATGCATCAAACATTCTGTGTGTTATGTCTCAGTGTGTGTCCATTAAAACAAATGCATGAAGTTCAAACCACCTGGACCTAATTCTGCTCTGAGATTATCTGATTTTGTTCCCATATATTTCATAGAGCCTGTGTGTCCATTATGATAGGCATAGCATGGCTTCAAAGTATATCTTTTGGTGTAATGCTTTCTCCCTGGTGATCTATTTGGGCTTTCCACCTGACATAGTAACCTATTTTTGATGGAGTTGTAACTAGCCAAAAGGGAAGTACCTCTACACAGCAGGAGAAGTGTATTGCAAATTAGTAATCCTGTGCTGCATTTAGCGAGGAAACAAACCTAAGTACAAATGAGGAAAGCTTCTACATTCAGAATCACATATATTAGAGCATTTCCTTGTAGAATTCCTTTCACTTTTGACCCATTTTTAAGACTGTGGTAGTAGAGTTTCTGCTTCTCTAGGCTAACCTTGGCTATCAGCAAATTTTCTAGATGCAAGGGAATTTGTCTAACTTCTGACAAATAAGAGCTATCCCCCAGCTGTTTAATTTATTCCAGAACCAGCAAGATGCAACTAGATTTCTGCAGCCCCATCCTGCCTTGATTCTGACCATTTCTTGAGCAGGGGAGACTACCAGCAGCAATGTGCATTGAGCTGCAGCTTGGTACTGAACATCCAGTATCAGGAGAAAGAGAAAATATAATTTGTCATTGAAAAAACTCCTCTTCCCTTTGGTATTGGTTCAGCCATATGTGTCAGTGAGGTCTACTGAATGGCTGTCTTTTTCTCCTGGGTACTCTGTGCCCCAAAACATCCTCATTTTCATCCATGGTACAGCATCGTCATTCCCCCGAGTACAGTCTACTGACTTACACCAGTGAAAAAAGAAAGCTCAACATTTCATCATTGTTCATTTTATGAGTAGAAGGAATTACTTTCACTTGGCATCTCTATGCAGCCTCGTGTCAGGAACAAGAATTCTGCTTCTTGAAGATTAGTGAAATAGGTTAAGAGAACAACATTTTTAGATTTGGCTCAAGACAAAAGTTAGGTTTAATTAGTCCCTGAAAGCTAGGCCTAACTCTGCAAGCCCTTTATCCTCCAAGAGAGTGAGTACTAGCAATTGTTCCATTGCCTGCATTGTCTCAGCTGACAGTAAAATAAGCTAGAAAAGGGCTAAGTCATGAAGGGTTTTAAGCTATTAAATATATCTTTAAATTACTACCCATTCAGATTAGCAAGCAGATTTTGTTACAAAAGAATACTTGTCAGTCAAACCAAAAGGCAATTTAAAGAACAGACTCTTGGTACTGTGTCATGGAGTCACATGGATGAGAAGTAGGATAACCAGTAAAGGTGAGTAAAATGCAGCTTAAATAACCACATTAGCCTTTTACATATGTTAAAGTTTAGCAGAAACCCTTTCCCTTGTAGAGCTGCAACTCTATTTCTAAAGTGAGCGTGAGTAACCTGTTCTAATTGAAAACTGAGCCTGGTATATCCATGCTTGTTAGTGACATGCTGCTTTACAAACACTCAAGCGAAATGAATTACCCTTCTGTAGCTTTGAACACCCACACAGTAGACACTAAACCTGAATTAGTCATCAGATTTTCAACTGCAGGCAATGGAGAGCAGTGGGTACATTTAGAACACAGTTCATATCGGCTATTTTAGGTGTTTAGCTTAGGATAAAATTATTTGTTCCTTAAATTTCCCTGTATAACCTCACTAGCTATAAAGTGAAAGGAATCACACATCATGTCTGCTTATTCCAAGTTCATTACATCTTTCTTGGTTTACACGCACTTTAAAACTCCTTTACTCTGCTACTGCATTATAAAAATGATGACCTGAACTACCAACTCACTGAAATAATTCAAATACTGATAAAATAAAGTTTTGATAATGCAGCATAAAGGTGAAAAACTGGGTCTAATATTTTCAATACTTCCTTTTACCTTCTTCCCTACATTGTGTGGTCCTCAGTGAACATTTGGCGAATAACCAGTAATTCTGTCATGCATAACACCTTGCCTCTCAAAATAAAAGAAAAATATTTACAGAGGGACAATGAAGCATTATGCTTATTACTGTTATCAAAGTCCAGATTCAAGGTATTGGACATAGTCTGTATTTTTGGAGATGAAAAAGCAGTATCAAGTGTCTATTGCCAGTCTCTTGAATGAGCTACAAGAAAGCTGTTGTTGGAAAAGGTACAATTTCTGCCCAATTGTCCAGAGCAAATACTATCATGATAGTGTTTATTCAGAGAAAGAAACAAATCGATTATACTTCACACAAAAGGAGGTATGACCTAGAATGGTGGTTTGGCTTGCCACAGTTATGAAGGATACCCAGCCTAATGAAAACACTGCCAGGCTACATCTATGCAAAGGTAGATCTTCAGACACTGCACTAGTATAAAAGACCACTAGATAGAAGACTAGAGGTTGATTTTCTTCTATTATGGATGAAGGCCTTTGAAAGTCTGCTTCACAGCATTACAATGTCAAAATGTTATCTAGCCTTGGATCAAAGATATTCAAATGCTTTTTTTGATACTTGCACTGAGCTGAGTTTTATCTCTGGAAATGGTGTGTGTTTAGTTACAATTGACTTCTGTGTCTGAGGCAGAAATAGTGAATTCATGACTATGGAGTTGCATGTGGCACTTGAGCAGATGAAATACGGTTTATATGCTGGAACCATATCATGCAACTGCAGCATGCTGTACCGGCACGCGAGCTGCTGCGTACGCTACAACCCTGGCTGGAGGAGGAAGCGAGCCCACAAGGGAGCTCCAGAAGTCTCTGTTAGCTTCCACAGTTCCCTAGAACTGTCTGTACACTCAGTCTGCATCCATGCTACCTGCAGGGGTGGTGAACTACTGTCAGAGTCAGCTGTGAACCTCCCTCAGATCTTCTTTTCCCCTCAGAATACTAAAAATAGGAGCTGCTCCAGTTAAGAACCAGAATGTGGAGTGATGTTTTAATGGGATTATAATTAGGATAGCTGCTGTTAATATTTTTAAATTAATTTCATAAAGAAATGCCATGAAAATAAGAAAACATCAACATTGGAAAAAAAATTAAAACTGTAACATGTTTGTAAGAATGTTGTCACTTTTCCAATTTTCTTATTAGGAAAAAATGTCTCAATTTCTTTTTTTGTTCTGTTCTAATTCTAAACATCTGTGAAAGGTATACCAATATAAATGAGCCAAGTGAGCAGCTAGAACCTGATCCAAGCAAGTTTTATCATCCTGGTTCCCTACACTTATAATTTTTAATACGTGATGATAATTAGTGTGTCTGTTGATCATCAGCTTACTGAAGAAGAGATGTAACTTTTCCTTACGGTACCAGAGCACAGAATATAATGAGGAAAATATCTATAAAGTGTTTCTCTGTTCCAAATAGAGAGAAGCTCACCTTTGGGCATTTAACTCAACAGGTTTTCTGATGTTAAAAATATTTCTGTATATTTAATTTGTACAAATGCAGGAATGTATCAACTGCCTATCCAAGACTTTTTTTAGAAAAATTCAAAGGCAAGGCAGTCAGCCTTCTGCTTTTCTGTACTGAAGGCACTTTCTTAACCATACAGACTTAGCAAAATAAAAAAATATTTTACTCATCTCTTTAATCTCTAGATAGCATTGGGTTCTTGCTGTGCAGTTTTGCTGAGATGGTGGTCTGTAAACTCTAGTTCTAGGGTTTTAATTGCCCCCAAATCTGCAGATTCTCACTGTCCAATAAAGAACCATTGGACTTGACTAAATTTTACTGGTATAACTCACCATATAACTGAAATACCTGTTTTCCATCTGCATTCCTCTTATTTATGTGATATTCCAAAATATTTTTCAAAACAGTGTTTTTTCTTTTTCAGTTCAATCTGCTGAACAATGTCAAATGGAGATAAAAAGGAGGACAGAAAAATAAAAGAATCATGCAGAAGAAAAAGCCTTATTTATCAGGTCAGAAAATCCAGTCCTCCTGAAGCTGGTATTATCCCATTTATAAGCTACCTCACATACTTAAGTACTAACAGGTCATTTTCTTGGGTACTATCTGAAGTCTCGTCTCTTAATCCTGACTGTAAATTTTTATGGGTGTGTAACCTGTGCCAAGAATGTGACATTTAAATCAGTGAGGGTTTCTTATTTTGATCCCCTTCTTGTACAGCTTTTACATGGAGTACCTTAAAGTGTAAGTGTCACACATTCCTCATGTGAGAGGGAGACTGGCAAATTTATGAGGACATATGCGCACTGAGACAGCAATTGATTGCGATTAAAATGGTTGAAGTATGTTCACACAGATGTGGAATTTAGACTGAGCAGACTGTACAGCTTAACTGCTTTAACAGATAGTTCATTTTATAGCTGTTATACATTCTTCCTTTGATTTCAAAGCATTTGGTATACAGCAACAAATTTATTGTGTTTGGTGGTTTGATTTGGTTGTGGGTTTGTTTTTTTTTTTTTAATATTACACATGTAATAACTCCATGTGTAGTTCCTTATAATTTAGCAAGGAGGAAAAAACTGAGGAAAAACATCAATATTTCTACAATAACAATACCTCTGTCTTTCTTATATACTTTTCTTCTTTCCAAAGATCTTCAAGCATTTTATAAACATAAAAACAACACTGAGAAAACTGCTCTGAGGCTGACAGATTTTAACCATTTTTCAGACAGACAAATGCAGACACAGGGAGTCCCCATATTTTTTATCAGGAGCAGAGAAGACATGGCAGCTCATATCTCAGTACAGGCTAGCAAGCTGAAAGTGTACCTCTTCTCTGGCACACCTGAGAAATCTATGAGAAAGCCAAGAAAGCCTCTGGATTTTCACTCCTGCAGGTGCCAGTGCATGCTACATTAATACCCTCTCCTATATGTGTATATCCATATGTGTAACAACCATCCTTCAAACCCCACATTAACAGCCACACAGAAGGATGTACAGGGGAGGTTGTGGGAAAGGCCAGTGTCACAAAGCAGAACAAGTTTTACTAGACAGTAGAGCTTATGCCTTTCCTTTCCACAGATTCCCAGATTTTAAATGCAGGTGCCACCGTGATAATCTGGCCTGATTTTTTACTTGGACATTCCAGCTCCTCGATAGGCATTTTAGGGCTAGAGTAATGATCTAAGCTGGAACTGGAATCCACCTAAACCATCTGTGTCAGAAACTGCTGGACCAGAACATAACACTTACAAATCTGATGAATGCACAGGGATGTAGTCCCACAATATGGTGCCCTGAAGGACCATATGGAGTACCCAGTGATCAGGCAAACAGAAGACATTCTGGCCTAAAAAACTTCGGGCTTGTTTTTCATTGTTGTGACACATTTCCTCAGCTCTGCCAGGCACCACGTTTGCTGAGTGCCCTACAAAGGAGAACTCTTCAAACTGGAATCAAGAAACTTAAGGTAGGCTTCATTGTACATGTCTAGATCCAAGCTAGTCACCTAAACTTTCTTTATAATTAATGAAGATGTATAAGCACTTGCGTGTTGTGACTGATTTCAGCATGAAGTTGATGTCTAAAATATATCAGATGAATCACTGCTTTTTTCTTTTCTCTGGTTATAAAAGGAGCATGAGTCACCTGGATTCAGACATCTGCTTTGGAGAAACCTGGTTAGGTGGGTTGAATCCCACCCTGAGCTTCTGAGGCTCTCAGACCACTTTCTGACAAATTTAATACCTGAAGATGAGCAGACCTGTCACCTTCCATGTATTTAGAGTGGTGGAACTTATCTCCAAGCACAGTCAACACACATGGGCTGCTGTCCTTCGCACTTAGTGAAGAAGATGCTTGACAGATCAAAATACAACATTAGGAAAATGTGTTCTCGTAACATTAGTATGACAGGGGACACAACAGCCTACATTTTATCTGTGAAGTTTGCCACATGCTGGCAGTTGTGCATTGCCAGGAATAAGGAGCACACAGAAGTGTTTCCTGTATATGACAGACAGAAACCCCCTGAATTCATATAGAAAAAGCATCCTAATTTCCCCAAGATCTAAAGGAACTCTTTTTTTGTTTTTAATTAACTGCACAAAATGGAATTCCTAGAAAAAGAATGTAAAGTTTCCTTTACCATAAATCAGTGCCTACATGAATTAAATACATATTCATTACTTAAGCTTCATGGAGGCCTTTGTGCATTTTCAAAGGGACAGAATTTCTGAATGTCTTTCCTAACAAATCACTTAAACCACTGGGAGAGGTTTATTATTTTTTGCCTTAGATCAAATAAAATTTAATCATACACCTTGCAGTTAAATTCTTAAGGTTAAAAATTTGAACACTATTATGTCTATCTATATAGCTGTATCTGTCAACATATTTTTTCCTGCTAGACTTTAAATCAGGCTTATATGCTTCTGTGGAACTCACTGGATTTTTTTGCACCTATCACAGCAGTCTGCTTAGTAGAAACGTTTTCCAATATTGCATGCATTTCAGCACTGACTTTGCTAGTTTGCCTCCCATTTGTTTCCTTTCCTGTATTTTGTCACAAATTTATAGCATCTGTATGACAGTAAATTTTATAGCACTGGGTAATAGGCTATGAGGTTGCTTTTAGCACATCTATTAATTTTCTGCCATCTTCTTCATTTCCTATATTTTATTTGACATATTAGGTTATTTATGAACCACTTCTTTATTGATATTTACTGTAATCTTGTTTATTTCTCTGTTTTACTTTAATTTAGGAAAGAGCTCAGCTGGTCAGGTCTTAAGGGTACCTGTGCCAAACCCTTAATAACATACATCAACACCAAGACAGCTGCTTTTCAGTCACTGAGTAATAGATGTGAGTAAATGAATCACAACAAATAATCTAGTCAATAGGCTAGCTTCTCTTTTCCCTCCCATTTATTCAACAAATGACATATCAAACATAATATTCTGTAGACTGATGGTTTTGGAAATTTGTGCAGTGCTGCTTGACCAAAAGTGGCCACATGAAGTTGTTCTTGTTCCTTAATAAACCAGCTCACTTTTCCGTAAGGCTGTATTTCCTCTCTTGCTCCAGATGTGTAGTGCACAAGGCTGTAATTTGGGCAGACAGCTGCAACACAGGTTGCTACAGTCATACCTTTAGCTCCAGATGTGCTCATTCAACAGCCAAGGTTGTACTTTTGTACAAGCACAATGCAACACAGAGGCTCCCAAGTGCAAAGCTAAAGCTTGATTTCAATGATTTCTCGGAGGTGCTACTCTGAAAATTGTTTCACATACACTTTTCTGCAAATGAAATGGAGATTTTGTGGAGATTTAGTGCAATACGGAAGGAAAATAGTGAAAGTAAATCAACTTATTGTTTAAAAAAATCATAACAGTCAATTTTTGCACAATTAGAGTCATTCTACTATAGGTCTTGCTGTTCCATAATAGAATTAATTTATTAAAAAAAAACCCAAATAGATCTGGTATTAAAAACATTAAACCTCCACATTTCTTTGTAAGGATTAAAATACAGTCACCATCCTACTCACTGTGTTAATTGATGAGGCTGACTGAAGGGTGCCATGGAGCAGCTTTGCAAAGATGTGCTTTTAGATTAAAGCCAAAAAGACGGACTCTGCCAGCTTAGCAAGAGGGCTGATGCTTTCTGTCAGACCCCCAGCTGGGTAACCAAAAGAAAGAGATATATATGATTTGAATTTTGATGTCCTGTGCTTCAGTGCTGTGTCCTTTAGACTCTGCTAGCAGAGGGACCACCAGGGAGACTCTCAGCAATTTGGGATGAGATGATTGTGGTCATGATATTTGAAAACATGGTACTAGATGTGGCTGTGTGGTTCTAAAAGAAAGGAAAGGAGTTGTGAGATTTACTTAATTCAGTTTGCATCTGGTGGTGTAGGCTTCTTCACTGATTTACTGACAAAGGTGTAGGTACTCCTGTTAAAAACTGTTTAAAGACAAAAGGAGTAAATATGTGCTATTGGTGGTTTACAGCACAGATCAGCACAGCTTTCAGGTGTCTGAACTCTGCTGCACTCTGCAATTCTACATCCAGGCAAACAACATTTTTGCCATTTAATTTCTAGATTCCCATTTCTTTTTATTTGGTCTTCGAAAGAAAAGGAAGAAGTAGTAGTAAAGAGACATTTCTACTTTCTCAGTAGTTACTGATACTTTCTAAATTCTAGTTTGGGGTGTTGCTCTGGCCAAAATAAAGGTGCTTTCTGACGTTATCAGGCTACCAAAGGAATTCACAGACATAATGTCAACAAACTTGACTTACTGTACAGGGAATGTAGAAACTTGAAATATCTGATAGATGTAACATTATTCCTCTTATAACTACAAAGTACTTTTATGTCTCCCTCTTACTACTGTTAGCTCTATACTCTTTCAGTCAGCCATTACAGTTTTATAAGTCATTTGCACTTTAAGCCGATTATTTTGTTGTCTGTTTCTACTGCTTCAAATGTGAATACATATATTTACAATAGACACAGGTTGGGTGGATAGCTGGGCCTTGTCCTGGCTGTATAACCTGGATCACCCTCTTTTCATCACCTCCTTCTGTGACAAGCAGCACTTGCTGCCCTGCTTCAGCCAGGCACCTCCAGCTTTGTGCCTGCCTGCTCAGCCCCAGGCCTGGTACGCCATGCTCCCCTACCACCAAGACACACATATTTTCAGCCAGCTCTTCATTCTTCTTATTTAGCCCAGATAATAGATACCAGCCTTCAAAAATAGTTCTGCTTCTTTCATCATGCCAGAGGTTCTCATCCCTTACCCAGTGTTGTGGTTTAACCTCAGCTGGTAACCAAGCACCACGTAGCTGCTCGCTCACTCCGCGCCCCCCGACCCGGAGGGGTGGGGAGGAGAATCGGAAAGTAATGTAAGACTCAAGGGTTGAGATAAGAACAATGTAATAATTTAAACAGAATTAAAAAAAAAAAAAAGTAAGAACAACAACAATAACAGTAATAATAATAATATCAACGGTTATAATGAAAAGGTGGGGAAAAGGATAAAATCCAAAGGAAAAGGGAGAAAACAAGTGATGCACAGTACAACTGCTTGCCACCAGCTGACTGATGCCCAGCCACTCCCCAAGCAGCGACCCCTCCTCAGCTAACCCTCCAAGTTTATATACCCAGCATGACGCCCTGTGGTATGGAATACCTCTTTGGCTGGTTCATGTCAGCTGTCCTGGCTGTGTCCCCTCCCAGTTTCCCGTGCTCCTCCAGCCCTCTGGCTAGCAGGGCCCAAGAAACTGAAAATCCTTGACTTAGTATAAGTATTACCCAGAAACAACTAACATCAGTGCCCTATCAACATTGTTCTCACATCAGAGCCAAACCACAGCACTGTATTAGCTACTAAGAAGAAAGTTAACTCCATCCCAGACAAAACCAGGACAGCCGGTATGCCAGTGCGTGAAAATACGTACCATATGTACTAATCTACCCCAGAAAGGATTTTTGGAGGTGAAATCACTCAGAAGATGTAAAATGAAACTCAGATACCAGAAGTACAACCCTTATAAATGCCTTTGAAGTATGAACATTGATTTCATCCACAGTTTTGCACATTCTCATGCAAAGGTTGCAGCATCTATCATTTTATAACATTTTTACAGGGAGCCTTACTCAGGGAAATCTTATTTGTATGACCTCAGATTTGGAACTGGAAATCTTTCAGATGGTCAGCCCTATCAAGGTCACCAAAATTCAGGGCAAGCCAGTCGGTATGGAATTTTGGAACATAGACAAAACAGTCTGTAAGAAACTATGGACTAGGGTATTGTTTATTTAAATTTATGTTAAGCCCATATGTAAATGTAAAGATTAGACAACAAAAGATAAGATAACCGCCAGGTGTCCAGGATGCCGCTTGTGAAAAGATAAGATAACCGCCAGGTGTGCAGGATGCCACTTGTGAAAAGATAAGATCACCGCCAGGTGTCCAGGATGCCACCAGGTGTCCAGGAACCGACAGAAACAGGGCAATGAGACAAAGGAGGAAGACCAGCAGGAGGCAGAAAACGACCCCCCTAACAACAAAAGCATGACTCCACTACCTCATGAACATGGAAGTAAAGATGTATAAAAAGGGACTGTTTGAACTGCTCAGTACGGCAGTTGGTGGAGCGCAGACTCCCCTGTCGTCCAGCGCTGGTTTGCTCATATTCTACTTGCTATAATTAATAAAATTTTAATTGGATTATGATCTATTGTGGTCTCAATTTATAACAAGTCTTTAAGCCAAGAGGATGTACTAGTATAGCTATGGCTTTGACAAAGTTTCAGTTGGCCAGTGTCAAGATGACTCACCTGTCTGGGCAGACATACTCTAGTAATGATTATTTCTTTCAACGTTTCTGTAAAGTTGTGGACACTGTATCTAGGGTAATTAAGCTGAGGTTCCCCACAGCATTAATACCTACAGCTATAGAAAAGTTAAAGGAATATCGTTAGAAGTGCCAAGGCAGTGTGAGCCTGCGCATCCTAAAAGGGAAGGTTTTCCACTCATGAGCAATTCCTTAGTACTGAAGTCTTTATTATCCTTCAAACACGTTCTGTGTTTAGGCCCACAGAAACCTTTCCTGAAATGAGGCCTACAGAAATGCCACCATCTTTGTTCTTGGGGTGGGTGTAAGTGCCATTGATCATTTACACAGTGAAAGCTTAAATTAGCTTTATGTCACATCTATAATGGAAGCACAAGCATGGAATATAGGTCCACAGTAAAATCAACTTATAAAATATTATATAAAAATATAGAAATTATGGTTAATCCAATTGAATAATATATAGACAATTAATAAAACATGATTAAATATCTTATTCTGTTAATTTTGCTGATTCTATATTAGTCACTTTTAACATATTTGTTCTGTATCAGCATTGCCATTATTTGCTATCTAATTATTTAGGTTTTTTATGATCTGCAAGCAACTCCAGAGTTGCAAAAAGCTGTCACTGAATAATTCACCAGCTTTTATGAATATTAACTTATTCAAAGAATAATTTAATTTCTTATTACATCACTTAGGTATTGACTATTTCTTTTCAATTGTAACCACTTTTCATCAGAGTACGATAGGAGCTTGACAGGTAAAGTATATTTCTTCAAGAACTGTCCCTAATTAGCTTGCAGAAAAGTAAAAATACCATGCCCATTTTTAGACAGTGAGCTTAACATAAATGAAACTTGAAACAAACCTCTTAGCATCTCTGCTTCATTTTCTACCCAGGCATCTTTTCCATTTCTACTGTCAGAAAGACTCTGTAAAACACAGGTAAGCCATCCTCAGGTTTTTCTAAGTAGGCAAAGTGAATCCTGCACAGCCTCCAGTGTAAGTGAAATCAAAAAGCAAAGGCAAATAGTACAGCTATTGCACCATCAAAGGCTTTACTACTTTGACACCAGAGTAGGTCTATTGTCTTTGTCTTTGCACCTCATCGGGAGGATTCAGGTGCTACAAAAGGGACTGAAAGGATGCAGCCATTAGAATTTGTTTGGAGGAAAAAAGTATCTGTTTTAAAGTTAATTAAGGTTCCATTAACATTAATTAAAGCAACTGAAGTGTGGGAAAGGAGAGGATAAAACATAAATTCCTGCACTAACAGCTGTAGTCAGAACCAAAATTAGAATTAAAATTCCTTGGATATTTGGTTGTCTCTCCCAGCTCTTGCTAAAGTGTAAAATGCAAATCTTGATGGAGGCATGCACACACTATGCCTGGCAGACACTGTGTGTAGGTAAAGACATGGCTGGGAGTGAAATTCAAGCTAACCAACATGCTGAGCAGCACCTTAAACCAGCATGTACACAGCCCAGCAGAGGTAGCCAGCTGGAAACACTGAGCAAAAGCAGCGAGCTGAAGTTGTCCCGGCTCTCAGGGCTGCAGGCAGGCACTGCAATGGATTTTGGATACTTGTAGATACTGGTTACTCCCTGGCTGAGCTAAGAATCACTCCCTTTTTTAACCATGGCCAGGAAAAACATTTGAGCAAGTGGAGAGCCAGGGCCAGTTTCAGTCTGTGAACAAAACAAAGCTTGTGTGTTTTTTCCCATGCCACCAGCAACGCCTGTGTGTTTTCCCATGCCATCCACGAGTGCCCTAAGCAAAGCGATGCAGGGCAGGGAAGCTTCCAGTGCAGCTGTTGTGCTGTGGTGCAGAAGTGTCCCAGCTGTTTTATAGCCTAAGAAAGAAAAAAAATCAAGAGGAAGATGAATGCACATCTGCTGGTTAAGGTGTGTTACTGGAGGGGTGCAGTTCTGGGATTGGGCTCCTCGAGAACCATTTATGCATTTTACACTGACTTATGTTTAGGTGGTCATTTAGAAATACTCTTGGTCAATGAAGCCAAAAAACACAGCTCTGCCAGGTCTCAACCAAGTGTCCTACTTTCTGGAATAAGTAAGGGTTGAGTTTTACAATCAGGGCAGGGCAAAGCATCTACAGCACAGCAGTGTAGTCATGAGAGCAAAAGCAGGGGTTCAGTGATTGTTTGCTCCCTTTCAGGTGCAGCCTCACTCTCTGCAGCTTCCTCATCCACTCCTGAAGCACACAATGAATGGTAAAGTCACTTCAAAGGGACAGCCTTGCCAGTGGGATGTTCTCCTCAAAGGGGTAAGTTTGGGATCATCCCTAAGCATTTGCCTGTTCCCAGCTGTGTCTGGCAGCAGTCAAGTGAGAGTTTTTTGGATCACGTTTTCTTTTTGCATTGGCACATTAATTAGTCTCAAAGGAGCACAAGTTTGCCAAAGCTCAGCTTTAACCCTGGTTAAATTTCTGGACCTGGTTCTTAAAGATACCTCTAGTACCTAAATACAATGCCCAGATTTTTAAACAGCTGAACAGGCTTTGGCTAACAGTCACTAGTTGGATTTTGAGCTAGCTTGTGTGCAAGTGTAAGAAGAGGAGATCTGAATTTAAGAGTATCTCAAGTAAAACCATCTGGAAAAGCTGAGATGCTGTGGACAAAACCATCCATGTTAAACATTTCCTCTGCCAACTTAGTAAATATTCATCCAAGTAAATAGCTTGGAAAAATTAATTGGCCCATGAGGAGTTGTCATGTTAAATTTGTATGCTAGATTCAGAGTTAGAAACTGTGAAATAACGAGTTTTCAGTTCATTTTAAGGGCGAATCTAATGTAGTCAGAAGTCAGAAAAGCACCAGAATAATAAACCAGTTGTCAAAGAAGCAATATTACCTATTTGGACTGGGAAGCTGCAGGTTGTTTGTCTTCATCTAAAATTCCTAACAGCATCTGCCCATTAATTGAACACATCAAATGCATACAAGTTAAAATGAAATGAAACTTTTTATTAAACATTTACACAAACTTATACTACTGTTGAAAGTGGAGCTAAGTGGACAACTGATTTTTATTTTTTTTTGTGTGTGTGTTTGTGTCAGTGAATGAAAAGAATAAACAAATTACATCCATTTAGATCAACAAGATATCGAACCTTGTGATCCCACTCCATTTTCCCATCACTAGAAATACAAGGCAAAAAGGGAAGCTCAACCTCACTGCTCTCCCAGGACAATTATTTGGGAAACTTAACTAAAATGAATACACTATTTAAAAGAATAGGAATAGCCTCAGAAGTAGAGGTTATTATAATCTGAAGATAATCCATAGTATGTTGATAATTACTTTCCAGAGCAGGGCTAAGTAGTCGTCTTAGGAAGAACAGGGAGCCATCGTATATTTTTTTCCTCCTTTTTTTTTTTTTACCCCCAGCTGAATTATTTTATTAATTCCAGCTGAATTCTTGTTTTGTTTTCAGTCTGACAAAAGCAAGAAAGTGTTTAGCAAAAAGTAGCTTTATATTTCTTGAAAGTTTATTATGCTTTTCTATTGAACTCAGAGCAAATCCTTTTTTCTCTGCCATGGTTCATACTTACTGTGTCCTGTCTGTTGTGAACTTATTTGCAGCTTTCATTCAGTGAACTCACAAAAATTCTTAATGAACTTCGTTACATATTGAGCAATATATATATATATGAGCAAGAAAAAAACTTAATTAAAAGTTATTACATAATGGCAAGCACTATAACTCAAATAATTTTTATATATGTAGACATATAAACATATAGATAAGCATATAAACATGCATACACTTGAATGTACAAACTCATACTGTTCTTTAAAATGCAATTACATACAGAAAATTGAAATAAACATTCCACAACTTTTTGTGCAAAACCTTGTAAATAAAAGTCTGTTTCTGTGTTGTTGTTTTTTACCCCAATAACCAGTAAGATATTTCCTAAAAGACATATCATGTGACTATTTTATTTTCTTCTAAATTGCTTTTATATATTGAGATCCTAACTCTTCTTACTTCTCTAAACAGTGCATGGTTAACTTTATTTATGTTTAAAATAAAACCTAATTGTTAGTCCAGTCCAACTCCTGAAACCTTAAGTAAGTTCACAGCTGTGTGTGATGTTCATACTCCACTTGAGGCAAAATCTGATCACAGATTTGAAGTGGGGACAAATTACATCATAAAAAGAAAAAAAAATAGCTATAATGAGAACTGAAGGTTATCAGATATCTGCCATAAGAAGGAAAATTTATATTATGGGAAAGTGAGTCTGGCATGCCCAGACAAGGTCCTTAACAAGGTGCCAGAGTGCATCTCAGGCTACACTGACCCCATAGTCCAGAAGTTTGGTTCAGGGTTTGGGCCAAATTGTGATTTCCTCCTATTTCATGGGTTGTCAGAACCTTGGCAAATATGACAGCTAGGAGCTATTATTCTTATGTTTTTAAAGAAATAATATGTGACTGTTCCTTTTATCACTTTGATTATTTTTTTTCTCTTTTCTCCTTTTCTGTAATAAAAGGAAGTGGTTTTATTCTCAGAACTAATGGTGTCAAAATAATCTTGGTTATTTTGGTTAATTTAAAGAGGAAAACGTGCAAAGATGAGTGCATCATATCTTTAGGGGAGTAAGAGTTTTTTGCAGACTTTGGATATATCCTTCATTACATATTACAGTAAAAACTTACAAGCTATGAAATAAATTACACAGACTCATATTACAGATTAATAATGTATGGTACTGAGCTGAATACCTATATCTAATTTTAGAAATATTTGAGACACCAGAAAAATCCTTTGCTAACATTCATTTAAGGTTTAATAGAGTTTTTATTAAAATAGATCTGCAAATTCTGTAATTTTATAAGAAGCTTAAATCAAGGCCAGTGAAGGAGAGGGAAAATACTGTATTGCTCTGGGATGTATGCTACTCTGGGAGATGATTTGTTGTCTAGCGACATCTTATTCTTCTCTCCCTGCACATACTCAGGTACTGCACTTCATTCCCTGAGGACTGCCAAAGTTACTCATTCACATCCAGCCAACATCCTCTGCAATCTGATATTGGTCACCAGCAGTTACTAATGTTAGCTATTTCACCGAAGCGCATATGTTGCCATAATCAGCCTATCTAGGTATTTATCAGAAAGTTTTCTGACAACATCTTCTAGTTAACATGGGAGTGCAAAATGAAGACTGCTAACTGTTATTAGCTATAGAAGTTAACGCACTGCCAGATGCTATCAGATGCTAAAATGAAGAGGTTGAAACAGTAATCTCTTGAAACTGACAATTGACATTCTTTTGATCTGTTCTTTAAATAAGGGGAATAGAATGACCTTCCTTAATAACTAGTATTTACTCCTTAATAAGCACTCTTTTTCCATATCCACAAAGGAAAACAAAAAGAAAATGGTCCCCAGTACCATTCAGGAAAAAGACTAGCTACTGCATGACTGCACAGTTAAGTAAAATGTTCTTTGTGGGAAAATTTAGAAAACTCTATGGTGCCACTTCAGACATTTAATACATTGAATTTAGAAAACTCCATGGTGCCACTTCAGACATTTAATACATTGAAGTCTTACACGACATCACTCCTTTTTGTCCACTCTCTGCTGCTAGTACTCGGAGATGTCACAGCATCGTGAGGTGCCTTTTGACAAGATGTTTCCAGTGTTGTCAGAAGTACCAACAGAGTTCAGTTTATTTATTCCCTTGCAAAAACGTACTAATTTCAGCTTTCATTAGTAAATGGGTAAAAATAATCTCTTTAGAGTCTACTATACACCATTCAAATTGCTGCTGACACCAGCCATAAACAACCCAGGTTAAAAATAGACACCAACACTGGTAAGAAACCCCCTCTCCTGCCCTAGATGCCCAGGTAACAGCCAGGCTGGGAAGTGGATGACTCTCAGCAGAGGTGTCGGTGCAAAAAGCAGGGCAGCAGGAAGCAATGCTGCCCAGCTGGAGCACCCCCTACCGAGGGCATCACTCCTTCAGCAGACCCTCCCTTCCAGCCACTTCCCAGCATAGGTCTTCCTGCAAGTATCCAATCCCTTTCCCACCTGCCATGCCCTATGTGCATTCTCTTGTCAAAAAAAATACTAGACATGTCAATGGAAAAAATCCAAACCCCCCCAAAAAAGCAAGCAATAAATAATGGGGCTTCACGGCATGACCTCAAGTATATAAATACAGTAATTTATGAATAATTGTATAATCAAGTTTCCAGTTTCACTTTTTTTTTTTTTTTTTTTTTTAATATGCCCTAAAAACATCTTCACTTTGTTACTGGTCTACACCAGCTAACTTGTGTTTGCTAAGATGTCATTTACTACATCTTTGCAAGACGAGGTCCCAGTTGACTAGAGGTTAGCAAATGTGATGTGCACCTACAAGAAGGGCCAAAAGGAGAATCTGGAGAGCTACAGGCCTGTCAGTCTGACCTTGGTGATAGACAAGGTTGTGGAGCAGGTCATCCCGGCTGCCATCATGTGGCATGCACAGGACAACCAGATGATCAGGCCTAGCCAGCATGGTTTTACAAAAGGCAGGTCCTGCCTGATTAATCTGATCTCCTTCTATGACAAGGTGACCCACAGTGGATGAGGGAAAAGCTGTGGATGTTGTCTACCTAGACTTTAGTAAAGCTTTTGACATTGTTTCTGTGGAAAATTACTTTGAGGGGAAATTAGAAGAAACTGAGGCATAATAGAAGCGTAGTAATACAGAAAGGTTTTTAAGGTAACATACAGCTGTCACTTTCAGGATAGCTGGCATGCATGGAATCTAACTTACCATGGCTCCCTAAGCAACACGTGCTGCTATCTCAGCACAGGCTGATAGGAGTAATGGAGGGTGGAGCCGAGTGGAGACCCCACAGCCAGACTCTTGTGCTCCCTGCAGGAATGGGAACTCCATGGTACCACACAGCTGATAAGCTCATAGCAGCTGTCAAATGAAGAATGCATGTGAAGGTGTCCACTGCTGAGGCAACAACTGTGGTGAAATGACTCTTCTCAGATGAAAGAATGTCATTGTAATACCAATGCACACTGCCATCCCAAAGTTACCTGCCTCCAAGGTACTATCACACCTCACTGGGCATATGATACCAGTCAGAACAACGGTATGTATGATTAGAGTCATTCAAGCTCCACCTAAATGTAAAGAAAATGGACTGGTCTTGGACTGAAATAAGTTCAAAGGCGGGGGAAGGGTGTGTGTGTGTGTGGTTATTGCTTAAACTCCCAAATTACCAAATGTTTACCTACATGTAAAACAAATCTGTGCACACATTTTAGGTGCAGCTGACCCACTCTAAAGTTGTTACGAATGAAGGGACTTCTAATCAAGGGAGTCAGCCTTGGGAAGAATGATAAACAAAGAACACAGTGAAAACACCGTTATCTAAGTCATGCAGAAAGAAGCCTTCAAGTGAGGAAAGTTCTGGCTATGAGGAGACAGGCTGATAAGGTATTTCAACCCACGGACATCAACAGAAAATTAGTTGAAAATAGGACAAAGATAATTGTTGCAGTGGGAGATCACAACCTCAGACTGAAATAGCCCCCCACTCCTGAAAGAGGGCAAAACTCTGCTTGGGGAGCATGTGTGGCTAGTAGAGAACTTCAGCAGTGCTGTCTGTGGATGTGTACTGATTTGCATTAGAAGTGAGAAACTTGTAACCAATCCTGTTATGATAATGAATGTGCCATGTCATGTACTATGAAGCATAAAAAGTAAGCAAAGGAGGGGAGAAGTTAGGGAAGACTCCATCGCAACTTCTGGGATCAGTCAATGGGTTTGAGCTGTCTTCTCCCACATAGGAACGCTTACTGAGTAAGAACTTTATTCTATGGCTAACTCATGCTAGCTGTTACTTGGTGTGTTGTTTTAAGCTTGTTTTGCACTCAGTGTATTATCACCAGCAATCTTTGCATGTTGTTCTGTCACAAACTTGTGTTTTGTAGAATAAAAATCTTCAGCTGAAGTTCATTCTGTGTAAGCCTCCGGAGGTTCGAGTAGTTGTTATAAGGGATTTGACTCAGTGATGCTGTCCGTGGGGGTCCCTGAACAGGTCAGTCGAATCACCCTCCGACACAGTGGGCTCTCAAAATGCAGGTAGCAGACAGGCTGATCGGGCACAAGGGTCTCATCTTTCTTGGGAAACTGGCAAGCTGCTCAACATAAAGGGTTCAAGGAAACACCCCTTCTTAGCGTGACAGTTTCCCACAGCATTCTCCAGGAGAAACTGGCTGCTCATGCCTTGGATGGCTGTACTCTTTACTGGTGTGGTGGGTTGACCCTAGCTGGATGCCAGGTGCCCATCAAATCCACTCTATACTCTCCCTTTTCAGCTGGACAGGGGAGAAAAAAATATAATGAAAGGCTTGTGGGTTGAGATAAGGACAGGGAGACATCACTCATCAATTACTGTCACGGGCAAAACAGACTCAACTTGGAAATTAATTTAATTTCTTACTAATCAAATCAGAGTAGGATAATGAGAAAATAAAACCAAATCTTATAATCCCTCCCCCCACCCCTCCCTTCTTCCCAGGCTCGACTTCATTACTGAGTTATCTACCTCCTCACCCACCAGCGGCACAGGGGGACAGGGAAAGGGGGTTGCAGTCCATTCATCACATGTCTCTGCTGCTTCTTCCTCCACAGCAGGAGGACTCCTCACACTTCATCTCCTCAAGCATGGGGTCCCTACCCCAGGAGGTTCCTCCAATAACTTCTTCAATGTGAGTCTTTCCTACGGGCTACAGTTCTTAATAAACTTCTCCAGCATGGGTGCCTCCCATGGGGTCACAAGTCCTGCCAGAAAACCTGCTCCAACCTGGGCTCCTCTCTCTCCATGGGTCCATAGGTCCTGCCAGAGGCCTGCTCCAGTGTGGGCTTCCCATGGGTCACATCCTTCTTTGGGCATCCCCCTGCTCCAGCTTGGGGTCCTTCATGGGCTGCAGGTGGGTATCTGCTGCACCGTGAAGCTCCATGGGCTGCAGGGGCACAGCCTGCTCCACCATGGTCTTCACCGTGGGCTGCAGGGGAATCTCTGTTCCAGCACCTGAAGCACCTCCTCCCCACGCCCTTCCTCACTGACCTGGGTGTCTTCAGAGTTGTTCTCACATATTCTTACTCCTCTGTATGTCTGAAGTTGTGGTTGCAGAGCGTTTTTCCCCCCTGTTCTTAAATACCTATCTCAGAGGCACTACCACCACCACTGATGGGCTTGGGCTTGGCCAGAGGTGGGTCCACCTTGGAGCCAGCTGGCAAGGGGTCTATTGGACATCTGGGAAACTTCTAGCAGCTTCTCCTAGAAGCTACCCCTATAGCCCCCCTTTGCTACCAAAACCTGGGCATGCAAACTCAATACAAATGGGTAAAAAACTGGCTGGATGGCCAAACCCAAAGAGTGGTAGTGAATGGTATTACATCCAGCTGGTGGCTGGTCACAAGTGGGGTTCCCCAGGGCTCAGTATTGAGGCCAGTCCTGTTTAATATCTTTATCAATGACCTGGATGACGGGATTGAGTGCACCCTCAGTAAGTTTGAAGATAACACCAAGTTGGGGGAGAATGTTGATCTACTTGAGAGTAGCAAGGCTCTTCAGAAGGAGCTGGACAGCTGGATTGATGGGCCGAGGCCAACTATGTGAGGTCCAGCAAGGCTGAGTCCTGCACATGGGTCACAACAACCCCACAAAACACCACGGGCTGGGGAAAGAGTGGCTGGAAATCTGCCTGGAGGAAAAGGACCTGAGGGCTCTTGGCAGCCAGCGCAATATGAGCCAGCAGTGTGCCCAGGTGACAAAGAAGGCCAACAGCACCCTGGCTTGTATCTAAAACAGTGTGGCCAGCAGGACAAGGGCAGTGATTGTCCCCCTGTACTTGGCAGTGGTGAGGCCGCACCTTGAATACTGCATTCAGGTTGGGGCCCTCAACACAAGACAGACATTGAGGTGCTGGAGCGTTTCCAGAGATAGGTAACGAAGCTGGTGAAGGGTCTGGAGCACAAGTCTGATGAGGAGCCGCTGAGGAAAGTGGGATTGTTTAGCGTAGAGAGAAGGAGGCTCAGGGGAGACCTTATCACTCTCTACAGTTGCCTGAAAAGAGGTTGTAGGCAGGTGGGGGTCAGTCTTTTCTCTCAGATAACAAATGATAGAACAAGAGGAAATGGCCTCAAGTTGTGCCAGGGGAGGTTTAAGTTCAATATTAGGAAAGAATTCCTCACTGAAAGGGTGGTTAACCATTGGAACAGGCTGCCCAGGGAGGTGTTGGAGTCACCATCCCTGTAGGTCTTTAAAAGATGTGTAGATGCGACACTAGGGACTTGGTTTAGTGGTGGACTTGGCAGTGTTAGATTTACAGTTGGACTTGATGATCTTAAAGGTCCTTTCCAACCTAAAAGATTCTATGGTTCTGTGAGTCTATATTACAGCCACTTTAGAAAATCCAGATAAAAGAATAAACAAATCTTCATGGATTGTCTTTTATCTATGAAGAATTTCTTCCATCATCATGTTTCTGAATTATGCCAAACTTCCATAAAGTCTACATGAATCCTCCAGTATTCATCTTTTTCATTCAAGTGATAGACACAGCAACCCCATTGATGTTAATGCTTGTAAGACCAAACCAAAGTAATCATTTACATAGCTACTCATGAGCTATGAATCATAATTCAGGAGTGCAACCCCAGTTTTTTTTCTATAAAAGTTTTCTTAGTCCATCTGAATCCTAAACAGAAAGGCAAAGTCAAATATTACCACATACCTTCCTTAATTTTTTGTTAGGATGCTGGAAAAAACAGTCAACTTCTCTCCTTGCATTCTAGCTCCTTTTGTGTGTATGCTTGCTCCATGAGAACTTAACAGATGTTTCATGACTGTTCTTCACGCAAGGTGGTTTTTATAGTTTAAGATAGACAGTCTCATCTCAGATCCCCTTCTCAACTGACAAGGACAGCTTGCTCCCAACAACTTGTTGCATTCGGATTGTCCCTGCCTTTATGTTCTAGAGAGCTTCTATCAGTCTTTTTTCTGAAAGCTAAGTCTTCTTCCCCAAATCCATCTTTGTTTTCATGGATAGATTTCTGTCCTGTGTTGTGGTTTAACCCTAGCCAGCAACCAAGCACAGCGCAGCTGCTCCCTCACTCCCCCAACAGAGGGGAGGGGGAGAGGATCAGAAGAGCAAAAGTGAGAAAACTCATGGGTTGAAATAAAGACAGTTTAATAGGTAAAGCAAGAGCCACACATGCAAGCAAAGCAAAACAAGGAATTCATTCACTGCTTTTCATTGGCAGGCAGGTGTTCGGCCATCCCCAGGCAAGCAGGGCTCCATCATGGGTAATGGTGACTTGGGATGACAAATGCCGTAATGCTGAACATCACTCCTTTCTTTCTTCTTTCCCCAGCTTATATATACTCAGCGTGATGTCATATGGTATGGAATATCCCTTGGGCTAGTTCAGGTCAGCTTCCCTGGCTAAGAAGAAAATTAACTCTATCCCAGATGAAACCAGGACACCTGTCTTATCGATTGATCTGAAGAGATAGCTGCTATCACATCAGAGGCTTTTAACATATTTATTAGTACTTGTTTTTGCTGATGAAGAGAAGGGATTAGGTACTTTTTTCCTCTATTGTTTGTTGATATTGCCCTGAATTACTTCTTGGAGGTTGGTTGCTGTCATGTTATTTTTTTGTAACACTGCAAATTATCACTGCCAAAATCATATCTCAACCCAGAAAAATTGTAAATCTCCACTGTGATTGCTTGTTTCCACCAAGAAATCAAGTCCAGTAGTATTAAATTGTGTTTTTAAAGATAAAGTGATTTTGACTATGCTAACATTCTTTACAGTTTAGAGATAAGCACCATATGTTATATGACATCTGATATATAACTTGTTGTTTTGTGGAGATAAACCACCTCACACTTGACCCTGAAATGCAGTGGAAATAGCAGCCTAAAAGAGTGTAGGAATCTAATGGAAATTCAAACAAACCTTCAGTGATCCAGTCATAACACAAAAGTATTTGAGAAACAATGCTTATTTCATGAATACAATTGTAACATGAACTCAAGAGAATTTCAAATTCCTTTGTGATTCTACATGAATAGTTCATGTACATCAGTCTCTCTTGTGTGTATGTGTCTAGACAAATTTAAGCTTAGTTCTGTTACATTTATTGTACTAATCCTAAGGCAACTCTGATGAATAAAATAATATTTCCAGGGAACTAGCCATTTATTTCTACTCTTAACTTTCTTCCCTATAAATAATTTTTAATATAGTGTTATCATATTATGTTATAATATATGTTAATCACTATGTTATGTGTCAGCTGGAGGTTACCAAATTTCTTCAAACAGGAGTTTTAAAGAACTTCTTGAAAAAAATTTAAAAGCCTAGAAAAAATTATAAATACTTCCCACTTGCCAATATGTACTCTTTTAAACCTAGTTTAACAGGCAAGGTGTAATTTGTTCTTAAAATATACACTAATCTTTGCTGTTGAAGCAAACAACATCAGAGTGACACATTCACCTCGCTTCTGGCCAGCCATAACTTCTGCTCTTTTCCTACATCTTCTTTGTGCTCTCTGTTCTGGCTCTTCAGAGCAAGTAGAGCATTACTTATTGCAATGGTTTGGGATAAGCCAGAAGGAGCAAGGTGAGAAAGTACTATGTAGGCTGATGAGCCAAGGAGTTGGTGTGGAAAGGGAAGCTGCCAAGATGAGGAGCATGGTCTGGTCTCAGAGAAAGTTATTATGGTTCTATCACCACTTCTAATAAGTCCTGTTCTGACTAATTTCTGTTTTTCAGTTTTATCTCTAAGGTCTTTTTTTTTTTTCTCCTGTTGTCACACTTTGTAAAACTAACACCAACAGTCTTTCAGATGATTATCTGCCCTCTATTTTCAAGCTTTTGCAAAAAGTCAAAGTAAAATCTGCTCAGCCCATGCACCAAATGATCTCTATGGTCAATAGTTAATTACACAAACTAGAGAACATTTTCTTCAGTAAAAGTCATTGTGGAAATTGTTTCTGTGCCAGGATACAATTCTTAAATGCTCTGACCCCTGCACTTCAGAAATCCAAGCTCGTATTTCAAACTGCACTGGATTATATACAGTTTATTGGAATCAATAGAATGTAAGTCCTCTGATACGTTCAATCCCTTTAATGATTTCTCTCACATACATCAACTTTGTACAAAAGAAGCACAATATCACAGCTGCTTATGTTTCCAGATTTTTTGTGGCTTAAATCACAAAATTATCAAGAAACAGAAGAGTAATTTTGCATTTCATACTACTCTTTTTCCTTTACTCAATTTATCTTAGATGTTATGGACATTTTATTCAGGCAGTATCCCTCCTGCTACTCACTTCCAGGGATAGAATAATTTCAACTTGACTTTATGCAAACCTAGACACATGAAGCAAGAGATTATATTCAAGGTTAAAAATGTATGGAATTCATAATTGTCTCCAGAGATATAATTATGTGATGAGGAGAGGTGTTTTAATTGCTACCCTAGATAAGGATTGCATATAGCTATTACATTCAAAGCTGCATGTATAACAAAGAGATTGTACAGACTAAAGAAAAGGAACCATCCAATACCCTGAACAATTTCAGAAATTATTTTTACACACATAGCACATGATTTTCTTTCACTTCCATTGGCTTCAAAGTCATTTACAGAAAATACCCTGTGCCACCTAACTTTTAATTTTCTTAACTGTTGTTTACATTTCAAAACTGAACAACTCTCTCATGGCAACACATTGCTATGAGGCCTCACACAACTGGGATTCAATACAGGCAATTTTGTTAAATGAAAAATGTAATTATCTTTCCATGGTTTTCCTGTTTCAAGCTTTGTCTTCATCTGCACATTTCTGCTGCCTCAATAGTTCTGTTTTTGCAGAATATCCAGGGAAGCTCTCTCTAAAACAAAGGGGAGAATTCTGTTTCCTCCCCATCCCCACCCCCACTCCTTGGAAAAAATATTCCCTGACCTGAAACAATAGAAATGCTGAAGGATGAAAAAATCTTTTGAAAGGCCTATATATTCTGAAAAACCTAAACATGCTCCTGTTTTTGCAAACAGCAATAAAAGTAAAAAAAAAAAAAAAGTCAGTCTCATATGACAATTTCCTACCTCTCATTCAACAGCCAAAACCAGAACGTAATAATTTGATACCAATATTTTCAATTGTATTCTAATTTTGTTCCAGAATAGTAGTGAAAAAGCCCAACCAAACCAAAAGAATAGCTAAGGGTGACTACTGAAATCAGGTAGAAAACCCATGGACACGTTTAACTTAGTTTTGCTTTCTCCCCTTATCATGGTGGGTTGACCCTGGCTGGATGCCAGGTGCCCACCAAGCTGCTCTATCACTCCCCTACTCAGCAGAATGGGGCGGGGAGTAAATAAGATGGGGAAATAAAAAATTGTGGGTTGAGATAAAGGCAGTTTAATGAAGAAATAGCAAAAGTTGTGCATGCAGAAGGGAAGGAAAACAGAAGATGTTATTCTTTGCTTCCCCTCAGTAGATGATGTTTGAACACTTCCTGGGAAGTAGGGCTTTAGTCCACATAGCGGTTGCTCCAGAAGTCAAACATTGTAAATAACAAATGCCCCTTCCCTCCCTCCTCCTCCTTTCTCTGAGCTTTTGTATCTGAGCAGATGTCATGTGGTATGGAATATCCCTTTGGTCAGTTTGGGTCAGCTGTCCTGGCTATGTCCCTTCCCAAGGTCTTGCCCACCCCAGTCTACTGGTGTGTGTGTGTGGGGAAGGTAGGAGAGACAGTCCTGATGCTCTGCCAGCACTGCTCAGCAGCAGTCAAAACACCGGTGTGTTATTACCGCCTTTCCAGCTACCAACACAAGCACAGCGCTGTGGGGGCTGCTATAGGGCTCAGCCAGACCTGATACACCTGGTTTCATCTGTGTTTTTCCTAGTTTCAAAGTACATTTACTATAAAGGCTCTCATATCTATTTTCTTAGATAAACCATTTCATTAATCAGGATATCCAATTATTGCTAACAGTCAGCTTCAGTGATTAATGAAATGGTTTATCTTAGGAAATAAATTACAAGTTTGGGATTTTTTAATTTTTTTTATTAAAGTCCTCTAAATTTAAAGGGAGAGCAGCAAATGTAGGTTATTGCTGTAATTCCAAACAATGAGGTGTCATACTTTTTTTTTTTTTAAATGATCTGGTATTCATCAGTTCCCCCTGACCTGAAATTAAAAAAAAATTAAATAATACCACTTAAGTAAGGTTTCATAGTAAAGAAAAAGAAAGACCCAAATGTTCTTTTTTCTTCTTCTCTTGTTACTATTGTGAAAACAAATACAAATCCAAGTTCTGTTTTAAATAAACTGCTTCTATCTTGTACAGCTTTGTAATTCTGCTTGTGGAAATACTGTGTGTACTACAACTGATAGCTTTGCTTGGTTAGAAACCTTAAGTCTTTCTCAGTTGGTCACCAGTTAGGAGGGAAACTGGGAAGATGGAGGCAGGAAGAAAGAGGGGAGAGGAGCCAGACTCAGGATGTTGAGGTGTCTTAGGAGCACAGAGCTGTGAGGAAGTCCTAACCACTGAGTCTGGTGGCTTGGTATTACTAGCATCATTTATTATGCTTACTCATGGTTTATACTCATACCCAGTCATGATTAAAAACTGTTATTTTTCTGCCTTCCCCATCTCTTGTTGGAATCTTATTTTTAATATTTTCTGTTACAATAGTTGGAAATCTTTTAATCACCAACCTAAGTTACTTATAATACTTTTGCCCAGATTGTCCTGTTTTTCTACCCTGGTGTGTCTGTAGACCAGGGGTCCTCAAACTACGGCTCACGGGCCAGATAAGGCCCCCCAGGGTCCTCAATCTGGCCCTCGGTATTTACAGACACCCCCCCCCCCCCCCAGGCGTTCCAGGGGGAAACCAAGCAGCCGCAGATGGCTGCCTGCCACTTCATCCACGCGCCGGCCCCCTGGTTAAAAAGTTTGAGGACCCCTGCTGTAGACTGTCCTCGTATGCTAGACTTCCCAGTTTGCTAGATCAGATGAACCCATGTACTTTTAATCCTATTTTTCTGCTCTTGATCTCTTTCTGCATTACCTACCTATATGCAAAACCTTTCAGGAGTAACAGCATTCAGTGCTATGTTCTCCAACAGCACTAGACTTTGTCTTTTGGTACTTGCTCTTCCTTCCTCACTCATTAACTTTAAGCTCTCTCAGTTTAACCTATGGTACTTTAATCTTTGTTGGCACTTTCTTAGGGTGCAGCTACAAAATGCTCAGTGTATCAATAACTCCTTTTAGGCAAATTCAGGATCTATTCCATAAATGAAAATACAGCATAAGACAAAAATAAGAGTAAAATTTAGATGCTTACAGTACAGGCCTCAACAGCTAAGCAAGCTAACTTAACGCTCCATTTATGAGGCATTTTAGACAATGATGCATCTGTTACTTTTTTGATGTCTACTAAAGGCCCAAATGAACTTCTCTCTTGACTTCAGTGGTGAGGTTTCTTTTAATTGTAAAAGGAAGCTCAAGTGACTTAGTCACCCATTAGGTCTCATGCAAGGAGACCATGCTTTCTTGTATAGTGAGACAGTAGAGCATTAGTTACATAAACTTTCAGAAAATATTTAGAAGTTAAGATAATTGGGGAGAAATGCTTATTACCATTATCCGTGTATTTGATAATAAAAGTATTAACCCTTCACTAGCTATTCAGTGAAATAGGAATACACACATGACATCAATATAATTCACTTGCATATGACCTGTTGAAAAACAAAACACAAAAAAATGTGACCAGTTCTTCCATTAATTCAGCGTTGACAGACCTATTGCTAGAATAGATTGCAATGCATAACCATCTGGCTTGTATGAGTAAAGGTTTTCTTTAACAGACTTTGTCTTCTGGAATTCTGATCTTTGGAAAAGTAGGAAAAAACCAGGAAGTGTTTTCTTTCCCTTTAGGTGAACTTTTTCCCTTCCTGCATCTCCAGTTCTAGGGGAGAAAAGCAGAAGTGTCTTCTCTGAGCTTTAGCATCTGTTTTTCCAGCATAAGCCCCAAGCAGAGATGAATTACCAAATATCAAGAATTAAAGGAGACTGAGTGATGAAATATTAGGAAGATTTATGAGAAGTCCCGAGATGAAACACTTCTATAAATCCAGGCTAACACTAAACATTTGCCAATTTTTGTTATGTGATGCAATGTTATTAAAAACTTTTACTCAGCCATGACATCCCAAAATGTTCATCACCCAACTAGTGTCTAGACAGCTTGCCAAAATGTGTGAGAGCAACACATAAGTGTCAGGAATGGTTCAGGTCAACTGATCCTATTGTCCAGAATGACGGCAACTCACTGGAAAGAGCACTTTGCATGCACATTGCAGGACTGCTGCTCTCAGTCAGGTGGGCTTCTCTGCACATCCCCCTGAATGATGGCTATCGGGTTACTCCAGGCAGTGATCCACAGTCATTGATCCTAGAAAGTAACCATGGACTGCACTTGGAATCTGTCAGTCTATGATGGTTAATGGCTGGATTTTATGATCTTAAGGGTCTTTTCCAACTTAAATGATTCCATGATTCTATGATTTGCAGCAGTATTTGCAGTGCATGTTACAACTATATAATCTACTTCATATGACATTGTTTTATTATCATCATGTATCAAGCATGCAAACTCTGCAGCTCAATTGGTAAGGGAAAGTTGGAAGACGTAATCTGGAAATAATTTGCTGATCAGTTTCCAGAAGTACATTCTTCCCAGCGCATGGCTGTCTATGTTTACAAAGCGTTCTGGTACCTATGCTGATAGGAGAATTATTTTAAACAGTAGCTGTACTGTAGCATTGCTAAGACTGGAGCCTGTGCTAGAAATCTGAGACATATTCTCAACACTAAGATAATACTCTTCCCCTCTCATAAATATTTCTTGCAAAATATAAAGTTATTCTAAAACCCACATGTGCATTGCAAATGGTGTTGAAAGCAAGTTTGCTATGAGAGGTTTTAAAGGGCTGTGAGGGTGGGAGTGCAGATGGAAATATGATCGTAAACCCTGAAGGCAAGCCACCATCTGGAAAGTCTAGAGATCATTTTTACTGGAAAAGGACAAAAGATACAAACCACTCCCTTCCAATAATTACTGGGTCTGCATTCAAAACCCTGTAAAACATAAAGACTGATTTCCTCAAAAATACTCTTGTTGCCTTTTTATCAGGCTGGCAAACATAATTAAGGAATGAGGCCAAGCTGTCCTCTAAATTCACTATCACTTGGCATACAGCAATAAATATATTTTGCAACACAGACTGGAAAAATAAAGGTAGCGCATCAGCAATTAAGATGGATGAGCTTTGCTTCTCTCTGAGGGTTTGCTGTCATTTGGCATGTCAGCTAATGCTAATCTGAGAAGGAACAGTATGTAAGAAAAATCTTCGTACCTATACATTCAGTAGAGCATTCCTGCAGCTGGGAGTTTCTAATTTTCATGCGGTAAATTCAAATAAATTTTCAGTCCTGGCTACTGGGCAATGATTCCACATAGAGCAGAATCAGTGGACCCTTATTTAATCTGGCATGACTAGATACATTTTAGATTATTGTGACCTTCAGTGATAGTTTTGTACACTGTTTGTTAGGGTATTTGTTGCACTGATGATTTGGAAAACCAATTGTTCATCTTACTAATAAGTAATTTTGAGTTTCTTGAGAGTGTTTCACCTGCTGCACTGCTTCCAGATGGAGTAAATAACACCAGATAACAAATCCTTCTTTAGATTCTGTTGTTGACACCAACATTTTGGTGTCAAGAAATCAATTGTACTGATTCTTTACTCCTTTTTTGTAACTAGATAATTTTTTGTAATGTATATTTTGGCATCTAAACATTACTTTGTGTATCGCATCATTCACATTCAATCAAGAAAAGAAAGCTGTCATTGCCTTTCATATAGTTGCTTTTAATATTAAAGAGCTATTTCACATAAGTTTATTATATGGATGTCTGTAAATGCCTTTGAAAAGAGGCTTGCGACATGGGATATTATTCTTTAGTTCTTTATGCAGAGAAGGTAAAACTCATTTTGTATTGGACATAACACCTTTTTCTGTGAAGGTCAGCCTGGCTTGCAGATACTCTTCTCCTGTGCCTTCATAGTTCATCCAACTGAAAAGATGATAATAGAAGCAGCAAAAACTAATTCTAGTCCATCTTCAAAAGCAATTGTTTTGATTCCATGTTTTGCTATCATGAACTGCAATCTTTTTTTTTTTTTTGGCTTGCACATGAAAATGCAGACAAAGCAAAGTCAGCATGCTTCAAATTCAGATGGTGCAAAACACAAAAGATATAAACCAAACTTTATGGATATCACTAAGAACCACCTTCAGCTTTTGGGGGTTTTTAAGCCGTTTCTAAGTAAGCATTACTTCAAATTTCTTGGTTGTATTTCAGTTTGTTTTATTCACGTTGTATTTGTAGTCTGAACGATGTTAATAGTATTAGAAAATAAGGTATATTCCCTAGTTATTGATGGCGTGAATAACTTATGTTCCAACCTTAATAGTCCATAATATTTTACACTACACAAAACACAGACCTTTCTCCAGAGCAGATGCTTCTATTCATGTTCTAACCCACCCAAAGCAGTACAGTGGCAAAGTAAGTTAATAAAGGCATTTGTCTCTGATTACCTCATACCTAGATGTTAATGGATAGAAAGCCTATTTGATGAGAGGAGAAAAAAAGAGAGTATGCTTTGCTGAAACTGGATTAAAGTAAATGACGAACTACATAAATGATAAAGTGTGCTAACTAGTAGGTTGCAAATCTGTTTACCAGATAATGTCCTAAAAAAGCTGCATTCACAGAGAAAACAACTAAAAAAGCAACCTCTCCAGCATATGTTTCCTCTGTCTGCTATTCTGCCTCTTGCTGAAAGTTTGTTTCCTTCAGGCTGTCGGTTAGTGAGCTTTCTCTCCTGCCTTATAACCTGGAATTTACTTGAGGCAGGGGTGCAGAGAAATCAAGACAAAGACAGACTCTCATCCACTCTTTCTCCACCTCCATCTATCCTTAACGCTCTGGGACTAGGAAATTCAGAATTAAGGTAATAGCTTCTACAGCATTTTCCCACATTCTACCTGAAACAATTTAATAACACGGAAGAGGTTGCTGCTGATATTTAAACATTTCCTCGAGAGGAACACAAAAGCCATTTCCCACATTCTTTGTTACCTACTGTTCAGCCCATGACATTGAATTTAATTTCCCTTTTGGACTCTGCAAGGTCTGTTGAGTAAACTAGCAAATATGTATTCGTCAGGTGTAACCAAAATATTTCTCTCTTTCCTCAACGTTGTAAAGAATAGACAGTCACAATATATTGGTATGAACACAGTCTATGATTTTCACCTTTTTAAAAATAACCTCTTATTCTTAAGGAAAGTATTTGACTTTCAATCAAGTCAAATCTGACACCAAAGAAATCTGTTGTAAAAAGGTTGAATTTTTGTTGGTTTTTTTTTCAGACCAATGTACTCCTGGTTTTGTTTAAAACTATGTGAAAAATAATAGGCTTATGAAGTTTCAGTAATCTCAACATTTTTTAAAGCTTAATGGCAAAATAATCTGTACAAAAGCATGGTCTATGGTCTATAGTCATCATCCCTTTAACTGCATGTTGAGGATAAACTAACATAAGCAAGCAGAACTTCTGACAGCTGACTTTCTGACACTGCTTCTTTGTTTGTTACCCTTTAAGAACCCTTGAACGTATTATTATGTGCACCTACAGTCACCTGGATTTTATCTATAATGCTGAGAAGGAGAGGTCCAGGGGCCGTTTTCTGGCCTCAAGGCCAGGTGGAATGCATGGGCTGGTATCCACAAGCCTTGCAGGGTTGTCCCATCTGTAGCAGATTCATCCTGTGGTGAAATAGGTAGTGGTCCAAAACACAATGAGAGAGGTAGCTAAAAATTAAACGGTGTGGATAATTGTGGGTTTCATACGCAAACTCATTTCCAAGACCTGTTATTTATCAATACTATCACCGCCATATACTTATGTCATGGAAGGCTTGCACTGTACACCTGGGAGCCTACATGCTGTTTTGCTGAGCCTTGCTGACAGGCAGAAGAGACTGGTCGTTTTGGCTTTAATTTAGAAACATGAAAACTGAATGCCAATCTGAGGCAGAAAACACTAGAAAAAAGGCTGGGAAGTAAAATCAAGATTTGCCTTTATGAAGTCGTTTCCAGCAGAGAATTTTATAGCTAATCCACTATTGGCCACCGTTTCTGCCTAACCAGGAGGATAACTGGGAGCTTAGAAGGCATACTACTGCACCACAAGATGGATAATAATTGCATTATTCATTAAATTTTTCAAATAATTACATCATTAAATCACAGTGATAATTTATATGACTAAAATGTAGTTTAGCTTACGTGAAGGGATGAGGGCCAGCTTTTAATAGGAGTTTTGCACAGGAGTTAAATAGCTGTGTACTTGGCAACAGTGGGTCTGAACGCTAGAATAATACTCTATGCATACTGTGTGTGAACGTGTATGTGACAGGAATATGAGAAAAGTGTGATTTTTTTTTTCCACTGTGCAAGATTTTAAATAGCTAGCTTCATTGCAAAACCTGCAAATCTCATGATAGACAGAGAAGTAACATATGAAAGTTACCCTTAGGAAATTATTCATTAAAGGGCTTCTCTGTCCTAGGTGCTTATGATAATAAAACCACAACAATGACAATTAATCGTGAAAGCTACAGCTGAGATGTCACCAGTGGATATAGAAACAAACAAACAAAAGAAAAAGAAAGCTTCAAGTTAATCAAGAGAGGACAGAAAATTAAATGAACTGTGAGACATATTTAAGTACCATAAACATTTGCCATAGTGTTGATTTGCCGGGAAAACTTAATCATTACAGGGGCTATACCCCAGGCATACACTTGAGACTAAATAATGAGCACATTTAGTCAATGAAACAAGTGAAAGCAAGGTTTCCCCAAGAGAAGAGACAGGAAATCTATTCCTTCCCAGCAAAATGATAAATAACCTACCATTAATGTCCCAATGGAAAATGCTGCAGAAATGTCATAATGTAATAGCTTATTCCTAGCTTTCCAACAAATGGTAAAAGAAAAATATTATATATATATAAATATAAGAACTTTGACCAAAACAAGAGAAAAATAGAAAAACAGAAAGAAAACAGAAAAGCTGTGTATATAAGATTGTGTAATAACCCCTTACCATAAAAGTGAAATTGTTGGCACTGCCATTCTGCCCTCTGTAGAGGTCCAGTTGTTTATTATTTAAAAAAATATTGGTTATTACTTGAATAAAAATAGGCTGAATATTATAAGGCTTTCCTGTACCTTAAAAAAAAGTGAGATTATAGAATAGCCTTCCCAATGGAGTAATGTGAACAACCAGCTCCATTGGTTTTCAGAGGCATGTTATCATTTTTTTGAATAAGATTGGTTATAGTGTTCCTCAACCCAGGAGATACTTTCCACTCTCTTTAAGAAATTTTAGCTCCAACAATAGAGCCATTTTCCTCATTCTCTGTAAGCATTGTTCCTACTAACTAAAATGCTCTGGTAGTAGCTTTAAAATTCAGTCCCCTGTACAAAGAGGGAAGAGAAAGTAGGCAGAAGGTAGTTTGATTTTAGATTTACAAAAATGTAAATGGTATGCATACTCACTAGAGAGCTCATATTTGCAGATTTGGAAAGAAAGAAGACATTATGAACAGGAGGGCAGAAGACAGTAGAGGGAGTTCAGTTTTCAGAGAAGTACAGTGGTAATTATAACAGCCACAACATGGTTAAACTGACCTCATAGGCAATGCCCTTGCTAGCACTGCTAATTATATCACTTGCAACAGCATTAGAAGAACTATGATAATTGGCACAGCATGGAGCATTCAAGAGGGTTTTTTTCCTCACTTCACACTGTACCAGCTGTAACCTGATGAAAAGGGACATTTTTGCAGTTTAAGTGAACTGCTCACTGAACTCGGCATGTCTAATTCCTCTATAATTATCGACAAAAATTTCTGCTGAAAGATTTTGTTCTTTTAATTTTGGTAGACAGGGATACATATCACTTCTAAATGGGAGAGTTTTCCATCTTAATATCCAATAACTTCATGCATTTAGCAGCATACTTTCACAAGAAATATCTATGATTGCTTTGATCCATACAGGAAAGTAGTCACTTAGCTAAGAACAAGCAAGCACAAAGAATGGAACCTTTATTTCACATAAAAAGTTGACATTCCTGTTTCATCATAGGCACGCAGACTAGCTGCATCAGCCATTCATTTGCCAGAGAGGTTCTGAAATATATGCAGGCTATCCAGTAATCACAGATACCCTGAAAATTTATTTTCTGTGTTAAAGACCTTTACTCCCACCAAATATTAGAAGAACCATATTGAGAGCAACCAAAAGCCCCTATAATCTTCAGGCAGTTAGTAGCAGGTGCTTATGAAAAGATAGCAAGAACAAGCTAAGTACCCAACAATGTCTCCCAAAATATTTATTCTCAGTTTCCAGCCATCAACTTACCTATTTGAGACAGGGGTTGCACTTGTCTGCATGTGTTTAATAGCTCTTGACAGACATTTCCTTCAGGAGAGATGTTTTCTGATCATTTATGAAACAATTTATATTTGTGTTACATAAAACATTGAATGCCAATGAACTCCCCAATTAAATTTGCTGTATGTGAAAAAATATTCTCTATCAACTGTTTTTTGCATTGTGAGAAACAGCATTTTCTGTTCAGAAGGCTCCCTGCCAGCCATGATTTTATAAACTGCTGTAGTATCCTCCCATCAGCTGGCTCTTTTTCAACTAATTAGTCGTTATACAATTGACCTCTTCTCCTGCAGAAGTCATTTCACCTGATGTTTCTTTTCTCCTTCTTTTATACCTTTGTGTAACTGGTTGCATCGGACTGTAATGGATGACACTTCAGATTTTGGAACCATGTGAAAAAGAGGCAGAAGAGCAATCTTTATTGTATGCCCAGAAGGCAAACTGTTTTGCCACCAGTTTTGAAGAAGCAGCTTGTTTACATATCTGTAATGTGTCAACAGAAACCACACCAACTATATCATTGCATTATTTGCTTGTGGAGTCCACTGCCTGCGTTGCATCTAGCCATTTTGAAATAACAGCAGAATATGCAGTCAGGGAGAAACTACGACATCCTGACATTTTGTTTCAACTGGATGCAAATAAAAGTAGAAATACAAGTGCTTTCTGATGAACAAAATTCCTCTCTATGTGATTTCAGAAATTTCAAAAAGTTTTATGGTCATGCTTCACTTTGATAAGAATAAAGCAATTCTTTGATGCAAGGTAGTACTTCCTTTTGACTTCAATGCTTCACTTCTTATTTATTTTCATATTAATTATACATAATAACATTAAGGTCAAAATGCAAAGTCAGAGGAAACTTCCTTGACCTTGTCAGAATGAAATGCTATCTAAAAAAATTCCAGGTTTGTTAAAAGTTTTTACTTAAATGATTATGTTTCCACAAACACTTGGACTTCCATGAATCAACATGTTTTGAAAGAATATTGTTCTTACATCAAATGTTTGACCAGAACTAATTATTATTCTTTTCTTTCTCCCCATAGGTGTTGTCAAGAAAGAAAGTATTTCCAATTAAATGCAGATGCAGAGAGACTGGACTACTTAAATGATCCTTGAGGAATGCTTAAGAAACTTGTGCCCAAAATTTAGATGGTGAACCCCTTGTCCCACCTTCTATCTAAAGCTTAAAGTGCCTACAATCTCTGAGAGGTAAGCATGGGAAAACCTTGTATATAAGTTTAAGATACTATATTCTTAGTGTTTAACTTTACATCCCCTCACCAGAGTTAAATACTCTGGAACGAAACTGGTAGATGGGAAGGTGGATCCTTACTTTGGCCACTTAAGTTCTCTTATTTGTATTAAATTGATGTACAAAATGAGCCTGCATGAACAGCAATATTCAACATTACGTTGCTTTTGACACAAGGTGGGTGTAAGCTGCTCCAGTTGTCCCTTGCTCCTTTTAGTTGGGTCTTGCCCGATTGCTGAAGCTCACAGCTTGCTTTGAACTGTGCAGAGAAGCAGTTCTGTGGAGCTAGAGTGTAAAATAGATGACCTAAACTATCTCTTGGAAATGAAAAGTAGCAGGGTGGGACAGTGGGAGGACTGTCAAAGTCTGGCATTCATATAACTCTCTCCTATAATACCAGACTGAAACCCCTGGGAATTTGGGGGCTACTTTTAACCATGGTCAGGTGCGTGTGCAGACTGCTTGTACCAGCACACCTGATGTGACAACTTAAGAGGAAAAATCAGGGAAGGCCAGGCAGGGGAGAGTGTCTTATCAGCAGTACTGCTGAAAGAAAAATGTTTGTGAAGCTACATCCTCAAGCCCTGCTACATACAGCTAATTGCCTGATACTGGACAGAAGCTTAACCAAGGAGTCCTCTGGGGGCAGTCAGCGCTGCCTGACAGGGACTGCCCTCACTCCTGCCCAACACCAGCCATCATTCCCAGTGCTTCCATTTGACTAGGCTATAACCCTGTGCTGAAGAAAACTAAGATGGCAGAAAAAAAAAAGGGAGGTAGATAGTTTTGCAACAGTTAGCACGCTGAAACTGCTCAGGCAAATTCATCATAGAAAGGGGAGGCAAGGAGCTAGGGCTGGAACACAGCAGCCCCGCAGCTCCCTCTGTCCAGACCCAGAGCTGGTCTCATGGACAGGCTGCAAACTATGGCTCATAATTTGTGGTTAACATACTATAGAAAGCACTTCTGAAAGTTCCATGTCTTAATCTGCCTGGCTGCTTTAGCTCCTAGTGTCTCATTGCCCAAGTCGGAGTTTTGGTGAAGGCTCAGCTCAAGATGACCACGTTGCCCTTTTCATGTCCAAGTGGGAGACGGTTTCTAGCAGCCTAAATAGAACATGTTGAATCTTTCCCCCCATTGTAGTATGGTAATGTAATACGAAAAAGCTGAACAGCAAAACTTTAGATGCTGCTGTTAACATTTTTTTTTCATTTTCGTAATTAATGTTTCCCGCTGTACTACAGAGCAAGAAACAACATATGTTCTGTGAGCTCCAACTGTTCTCCACCCACCTTCTTTCCCACAACAAAAACAAGGGAGAAAATGTAGAACTATTTCACTTATGCATAACTCATTTTTTAGATATTAACCTAATCCTAGCCAGATAAGTTTCCAAAGGGCAGTGTTGAAGTATTTGTTGAAATCCGGAACTTGTACTGAATAACTTCTTTCTTCTGAGGTTATCTGGTGCACACATGTTGTCCCCCTTTATTCATAGGAGAGGTTAATGTTCTAAGTGTGATTTGAGCTCCAAAGCTACCAAAAAGGTGAAGAGATATCAGAGACTAGTGAAGCTATTCAAGCTACCGTTGTTCTACTAATCACTTTGACAAAGAGGGTTTCACTGATCTGGATGGCTTTCATAAATTATAGCAGAATGTTGTCTCCTCTAATTTTTACTAGTGCCAAAGAAGAAAAGAGTTAGGTCTTTCAGACTTGAGTGGACCTCACACATTATTTACAACCTCTCTGCATAAGGCTGCGTCTGTACAGTTGAATAAAATTCTCACATAGAGTGCAGACTTGCTTTCTCCTGCTCAGGCATGACCAGAACAGATTATTCAGAATCACTCCTGATTCTAATTGTGTTGTGATTATTACTTTCAGTCAGTGGAAACATACAGGGCAAAAAGTCTAGCTAGAACAATTGCTCAAAAATTATTTATTGTGATCTGAGGGCTTTCTTATGGAAAAAAAAACCCCAAAGAATAAAAGAGAGCAATACAATATTAAAAGTTCACCAAGTTGAGCATTCGGTAGCAAGTCTTGAAAATTAGAAAGAAACTCTTCCCTCTTTAGAGACCGTAATTTTCACATGGTAGGAAATCTCTGTTACAGACATTCAGACAGGCATTTATGCAGAGAGAAAGACAAGCTTTCCTCCTGGTTAGTGAGATTCTTGAGAGTCTGCACTGTATTGAGGCTCTCATTCTGCACTGAGACAGACACTGAAACACATACTTCCAAGGAAATTATAAACATGAGTCTCTTTAAAAGAGTAATATATCTCTTGATATTGCACATACCCTTATGGTTCTTTCACGTTTGTTGCTTGCATTTGCTTTCTACAACACATAAAACTACATTGATACATTTTTCTATTATTCTAGTACCATCCAGCAGTTTTTCTCAACTACCTCACTCCTACATGCATGTCATACATTATCTGTCTCCGTACATAACTGTATCATTTGCCACACCTTTTAGGTGTTTTTACCACATCTTAGAGTAATGTTCTGAATTATTTTTCTTCATATTTTTCTAGCCTTACTTTGCCTACTAGATACCTTTATGGTGTTGGTTTTCTGCCTTGCTTTTGTAATTTCTTCCTCCACAGTTTTGAATGCACCTCTTACCAAATATTCTGCTTATTAGAAAATACCTATAATGATTATGTTATCAGTAATGATAATATCAACTCAGAAAAGGCTTTTATAAAAAAGTTGGTAGGTGTATTAAAAAAATATCTTCCTATTCAAATTGCAGTCCTGGAAAAAAATAATTTAAAACATTTGTTATACTTTAAGCTTATTCAAAAACATTGAGAGCTGCAAAATGTGCAAAACTTCCAAGCTTCCAAGATTTGTCTTCCAAATAGAACAAAGTTATGTGATGCCTATTTAGTAGACAATACAGTTTAAAGGCTCAAAAGCTAAATATTTGTTCATCTTTTCTCAGATTTTATCAGTATAGCACAAACTTATTTCAATTAGTGGAGTATATTTATGTGTGTAAGCATATGTAAGGTACTGTACTGTTAGAAAAATCTGGTGCAGGGCATTTAGGCTGGTCTGTAATACAGTGAATACATCTTGTCATTATAAAGTGTTCATCGGATATATTTATGCACTATAATTATAGCTTTATTTTCCTATTGGACAACTCATAGAGAAATGATTCCTGGATATAAGTAGCTGCTATATTAAAGTGAAGTGCAGGCATGCTTCAAAAATAGCAAGAATTATAGGAGGAGCTGATAAAATCGAAGCCATATTTGCTTTTGATTTCTTTGGTCACTTTCTACTGAAGTGTGTCTTTATTATACAGGTTTGCAGTGGCCTGTTAAAATTTAGAACATTTGATGAGGTTTTCTGCTTATGTTAGTAATCTTTTATCAGGGAAATAGATGATAACAGCCAATCATAACAACGGATTTTTCTCTGAAGTATTATATCAAAGCCATTACTGCTTAATCACCCTTACTCTTGTTCTTCATTGACAGCTATTGTGAAACATCAGGCCAGTTAGCATATAAAGCAAGTATCTACTGTATATGCTTCATATTTGTATTCTTAACATTTATTCCCTTCCTATTTTTATACAACTGTTAAGTGAGCAGTACTCACTAAAGACCTCACTCAGAATCTGTTGATGTCAACAAACAGGCTTCAGTGGGTTTTAGAAAAAAATTCTTATATCAGAAGTCAGTTCTGCTACATTTACTCAGGTCTGTAGTAGTTACTGGGATATTTTATGAGATTTACATATTTGAAAAATATTAGGATGAGGCCTCTGATATAGGAAAGGTTACCTCCTTTACATCGAAACTGCTGTTTTCTTGATGTTAGGGGTGTCCTTTTATGTGACATTTACTTCAGAGCATATTCTCCATTTCTGTGTAAGACGGGTGTAAATTTTACAATTTGCAATATATAAACAGCTTTTCTGTCTGGCAGATAATGTCTCATTGCTTCTCACAATTTGAAATTTCAGCTGTATGGAACCGTCCAGCAAACTTCAATGAAGGTAGTTGTTTGCACCCCCTGCTTTTCATCCTCAAATTAAGCTAGTCTTTTTTTCTTCTCAAGCACTTCTGGAAGGAAAGGAAACTAATCACGTTAAGAGAATTGTTCAGAGACAGAACAGATTCATTTCCCTTTTGCCCTGACCTGGCATTAGATCCTTTAGGCAAATGGAGTGAAAACAAGTTTCTTAGAAATTTGTTGAGAACATGGACATAAATTTCTTTTGAAATGGATGCTAGATGTGTGGGTAGTATTTAAATGCCCAGGATCCTTGCACAGAAGTACATCAAAACTTTCACATCTCATAATTCAACATTAATCTTAATGACATTTCATTTCCTACCCCTTGTTTAATGTTAATACAAAACCATAACACATTACATTCTCAGTTCAGCAGAATGAATTACCTCTAATCTATTTTTATGTCTCCTGCTGACCCATATGGTTAGTATACAAAAACAATTATAAGCCTGATTAAAGCTTGGCCTAACAAAAATAATTATCTGTAGCCTGCATCTTATTTAATACCTGTGCTGTTTTTTCTTTAATTCCCTTTAGACTTAGATTTGTTCAGTCTCATTTTTTCCAGATGATGGCTGACCTATCACACAGCCTACTTCTTTGCATTTTTCTGGATATTACTCTAGCATATTTTAATGTTAGAAATATTAAATCTCATAGGCATTCTTATAGACTTGCCTATTAGTTCCAATAGGACAGGAAGAGACTTCTTAAAATTATTAAGAGTTAATTAAGATGTTATACTAGTATAGCAGTCTTCTGAAAAGTTTCCATTGTATGAGAGAATCTAGCACATTTATTAAGAAAAGATGTTGGAATTATAGTAAATAGCCCAGATGTCCCAAAGCCCCAGATGGAATAGCAACTTTCAGAAAAGAAGAAAAAAAAGATTGACATTCTAATATGTATTTTTGCAGGGAAAAGAATATGTTAATTCCTTACTGCAGTGTAACTAAGTGTTCTCATAGAGCTGTGATATCTTAAAAATAATGATAAATAATTTATTTAATCATTGACAATAAAAATGTTATTGAAACTTTGCACCACTTAGCCACTGGGGAACAAAAGGAGGGCTTTTTCAAAGGTGTTGTAAATAAGATGCTCCACCAAGAGCTATTGCCAAACAGCTAACTTTCTTGGCTTACTATAGAAATTTTGCTTCTGACTGTTTTTTTACATCTCTTAAACAGTTCCTTTCAGTAATGTCACCATGTGCACTCTGCCTCTTTGTTTGTTACCATCTCCTTCCTCCAGCCTTTTTTTTATTCTTCTTAGCAAACAATTCCAGCAAAAAGCACTTAGTTTTCTTAGACTCTTTCTTTTCCTGCCCCCATCCTCCCATTTTTAAGAACTCTCTGAAGGAATGAGCCTTGTCTTCCATTATGCTTTCTTCTGGGTATTTGCTTTTCTTTTCTTATTTCAGCATTCCCAAGTATCTATTTCTCAATTCTCAACAAGCTACACTAGCAGTGAATGTGAGAAATGTGGTACGGAAGACAGAATTTTCATTTTAGGTATTCGGAGTTTTATTTGTAATAAAATGTTCCGTTCCTCTGATTTTTTCACAAAAGACAAGTTTTCCTACCTTATATGGAATAGAACAGAACAGAATAGCATAGAATAGTTCAATTGGAAGGGACCTACAACAGTCATCTAGTCCAAATGCCTGTCCTCTTTAGGGCTGACCAAAAATCAAAGCATGTTATTAAGGGCATTATCCAAATGTCTCTTGAATGCCGGCCGGCTTAGGGCATTGAGCACCTCTCTAGGAAGATTGTTTCAGTGTTTGACCACCCTCTCAAAGAAATGCTTCCTAATGTCAAGTCTAAACCTCCTCTGACACAGCTTTGATGTATTCCCATGTGTCCTATTCCTGGATACCAGGGAGAAGAGATTGGCAGCTCCATCTCTGCTTCCCCTCCTCAGGTATCCACAGAGAGCAACGAGGTTGCCCCTCACCCTCCTTTTCTCCAAACTAGAAATACCCAAAGTCCTTAGCTGCTCCTTACAGGATATTTCTTCCATCCCTTTCACCAGCTTTGTTGGCCTCCTCTGGATGCATTCAAGGACCTTCACAGTTTTCTTAAATTGTGGGGCCCAGAACTACACGGCGTGTTCAAGGTGAGCAGGATAATCACCTCTTGTTACCGGCTGGTCATGCTGTGTTTGATGCACCCCCGGATGCAGTTTGCCCTCGTGGCTGCCAGGGCACACTGCTGGCTCATGCTGAGCCTGCTGTCAGCCAGCACCCCCATATCCCTTTCCACAGGGCTGCAATCCAGCCACTCTTCTCCCAGTTTATACTCGTGCCTGGTGTTGCTCCACCCTAGGTGCAAAATTTGGACTTGTTAAATTTCATGTTATTGATGATTGCCCAGTGCTCTAATCTATCCAAATCCCTCCACAAGGCCTCTTGTCCCTCAAGAGAGTCAACGGCACCTCCCAGTTTGGTATCATCGGCAAACTTGCTAATGGTGCACTAAGCTGCTGCATCTAGATCATTGATAAAAACCACTGAACAGGTTAGACCCTAAGCTTGAGCCCTGAGGAACACCACTGGCAACTGGTTGCCAGCCAGTTGCAGCCCCGTTTGCTACATCCCTTTGAGCCTTGTCATTCAGCCAGTTCTTCACCCAGTGCACCATGAACCTGCTCATTCCACAGCTGGACAACTTGTCCAGAAGGATTCTATGAAGGACCATATCAAAAGCCTTACTACAAGCAAAGTGAACGGTTCTGTGCGAATAGAACATGCAAACCAAAGACTATGAGAGCACACAGTGTTTGTTCTCCTACCCACCAACACAGGGATGTCAGCCACAGGTAGCTGAGCATGTCATTTGATAGGACAGGACAAAGACCCCAGATCTGCTGTATGCTGGGTTGTTCTGCAGTCACTTGCAGGCATACTAGATCAACAAACCTGGCTGTGGATGTTGGATTAAAAAGCTAATTTAAAAATACAACAAAAAAAACCAGCCTTACACCCATGAGGAGTATGAGAAGGATTCATTTAATTTTAATATCTTTTTAAAATATTGAACAATAAATAAATTCTGTCTGGATGGAAATATATCTTCTGATGTAAAAAGTTTAATAATTTATTTTTCTATTTTTCTACCTTGTGTGTCATTAACTTGGATATATTTAATAGCATCAACACATTATTCCAAATGCATGCAGTATTCCAAATGACTATAACATGAACACTTAAATCCTTGCTATTATCCACTTCACAAATTTTTAAAAACTGAAAAACAATAATACAAATGAACATGAAAATTTCAATGTTTCATGTATAAGACATGTGTTATTGCTTTTTATATCCTTCTTTCCTGAAAATACCAATTGCAATTCAAGTCAAATTACTGGTGGCTTATCAGCTTTAATACTACTTTATCATACCTTTAATCTTGATGTAAGGTCATTAATATTTAGTATAAATTACGGCAAGATTTTCAAAAAGCAAATTAATCTTTCAAAAATCCACGGACTAATAACCCAAGTGAAACCACTTCTTTGCTTCCTCTGAATTCTCAATAATATAAACTAAAAGATATTATGTAGCAATCTTGGATAAGAACTTTTTATTGTTGTATGCTTTTTGTTCCTTCAAATAAGGACATATGAGAAATGAAGTCAACACTGTGATTTTATGCATAGTTCTATTTAGTTCCTTTCCTGTTGGATAGGTGTCTTTAAAAGTCTACGCTTACAGTGGGCATCCTTACCCTTTTTTGTAGTCAAAGGAGAGAAATAGGTTCTTCTAAGAAACAATTCACCTCACCCTGAAGTAGACATGTAAAATAAGTAAGGTGACACATCCATTTAGGGTCTATTTCTTTTCACTGACAGTAAAGACAGACTATGTCACCTGTTTCAGAGGTTTATGTAGATACTATGCAATAGTTCAAACAACTCCTGGCTGATCTGTTACTTTTTCTTTTCCTTCTACTGGAGTTTATACATTGGTGCAACCTCATAAATTGTTTGTTGTCTTGTAACTTCTGTTCACCTACACTTTCTAACTAACTTCCAACATTTCATTCTGTAGGGTTTTCTTTTCTTAAAGCTATGATTCCTGAAATTTCAGGAATTTTACCTCCAGTTAAAAGGATTCTTGTCACAAGGCAAATTTAAGGGCTAAATTTTTGTGCTCTACTTTGAATTAAGTACTAATAAAACTCCTTTTATTAAGTGGTTCCATCTTTACATTTTTCCAGCTATAGTTCTGTATTGTTACAGGGATTTCATTAACATAGTAGGAGTGGCAGTTTCCGAGACTGACAGTTAAATGGAAAGATTTATCTTATATGTATCTGACATGGCAGGATGCTAAACTAAGCATATAGCAATTCTTTTATGTTTTAGAAGACCTTCCTAAAATAAGGCTTACAGTGAAAACACTGCTGAACTTATATTTATTATATGTCTCAAATTAACCTAAGATGTACTGGATACAATACTGCTTCACATATACTAAATAATAAGCATGATAAAGAAGGGGGTGTTTGTCAGTTTTTTGGATGGTTTTATAACACCGACTTGAGAATTTATAAAAGGACTGGTTACGATACCATCTTTAGCTTTTGTGGTTTTTTAGTTCATTATTGAAAACTGCTTAATTTTCAAGAAAGAAGGCAATTCAATATTTTGCCCAGGGGTGAAAACACAGACAAACATCAGTTGTTTCAGAAACGGCATTCAAACATTTAGGAGCTTTGTGGATTCCAAGGCCATAATACGTATTCCACAGTCACCTAATTCTGGATCAGTCACATTAATCTCAGCCATAACTGCATGTCACTAAAGTGTCCATTTAAAATAGTGGTCTAGGCTTCCTTTGTAGTCAATAAGAGAAAGAAGCATCTCTAGAGAGCCATTAATCTTAGGTAAATAAGATGCATTTCCCTTCTTGGAGGTCTGTCCACTGCATACAAAGAGAATTTATGCTAAACACCTAAATCTCTGTGAGATGGAAGGAGTGATTCATCTGTGTATACATATGCAGCCAACGGCATCTGAGACACCTTCAGGTATGCAGGATGTCTGTCTGTGGCTGGAAGATTCAATACAGAACTTACAGAATCTGCAGCTACAGAATCTGCAGCCTTTGACAGTAGTAGTGTTGGCCATACCAGATAACCTAGGACCACTAAACTGGTCTCAAAAAGCACCAGATGCTAATATTTAGTTCACGTAACTGATTTCAAAGCTTTTCTATGCTACAGGCCATCTTTATGTAGATAGATAGGTCTGGGAAGGAAAACCCTCTAGTTACATCTGCACTGTTCTTTGCCCAAATTGCTGAAAAGCAACATTGATTTCATAACCTGTTATGAACAAGCCTTTTGATTTTGCCTTTTCATAAATGTGTGTGTTTGTGTTTGGGGTGACAGGTGGAGAGAAGAACTCCAAGCCTTCTATTGAGGCAGGGACAAGGAAGAACTTAATCACCAGTTCATTGTGTCACTCTCATTCTCTTTCTTTTCCAGCAAATAACCCTTTGTTAGAGCTGTTTTCTTGTCACCCCCCAACCTCACCCCTCCCCCCTCCCCCCCCCCCGCCAATCTCAACTCCAGTCTGGCAAGTTTACAGATATTATTAATTTATCTTCAAATTCTGATTACAATCCTGTCCTTTAATCTTCCAAACGAACTCCTGTGCTCAAGAGAAACTAAAAGTGAGAAATCAGGATGTATTTCCTGAAAGGTTTAACCTCTCATCAAATCTGTTTTTCAACAAATGTTTTTTTGGAATCCCATTTTTGTCTTGCATTTAGATTTTGATTTGCTTTCATGGTGTCTCTTGCTGATATCATATAAGGATTGATCTTATCAGGAAATCTGAGCTGTTATCAGTTTAATGGGTGACAATGGCAAAAAGGTAAATCAGTTTCTGAGTTTCTTTCTTTTTGCAGTCCTATGCTTGTCACAGTCTGATGCTCCTTCACAGTTTCAGAGGCATTTATCAGTTGTTACCTCTCGCCTTTGACCTTTTGTGTGATTTAACTTTCTCAGACCCTCTTTTTCATCTCCTTCTGATACCTTCCAAATACAGCTGGGTTTTCCAAATAAATTGAAATCTCTTCCACAACATTCTCCACTGGAAATGAAAATGCACAAGAGTCCAAATTATGCACACAAATTGAGATCCAGAAGGAAATAGTCTTTTCTTTTTATTAAATGACTGATTTGCCTGTTTTGACTACGTTTAAACAGTACAGCCAGCCATCTGGGAACATTCATTTAGGAAGATTTTTCAAACTTGGTGCACTCCTTACAAAGACTGAATGGTCTTCCTTTTGGAATGAAGGCAAAGGGCAGGAAATTCATGTATTATTGAAGTCTTTGATTAGTTCAAACTGATGCAGTTGGACATAACATTACCACCTAATCAAATTATGCCTTCTTATATGACAATGTAAGACGCATTAATTGAAAGAAAGCATTACATAGATGTAAAGAGGCAGATTTTGCTAACTTGGTATTTCCACAGACTCAGATATATACCTTATTAAAAGTAGGCTAGAATTAGAAAATGGGAGTCTTCTTACATTACATAGTTACAAATAAATAAAGTGTTAGCACACATTTATCGTATGAACGTTGCTTATTGAAACTTTGAACATCAACAAATGACAGAAGAAATATCAAGGATTTGTTTTCATTTTCTCAAGAGTAGAAATAATTAATAGATGTTATTTAAGTCTACTGTATAATCTGAAAAATCCCCGCACAAAAAACTATAAGAATTCATGTGTTTGTACTAGCAAATGTATCTTAGAGGATTATAATAGATATTATCAGTAAAATCGTAGCATTGTTACCCAGATGGTGGATTTTTTATTCTGAGAAAACTTTTTTTATCTTTTTTTTTTATTATTATTAATTTTGGTGTCCTAGTGAGATCTGTAGCATACAGCATTTTAAACAGTATAATAAACTGTTCTCTGGTTTAATATAAAATGAATTATTCCTAGTAATGTCTCACCTACTACATGAATGACCAAACATAGTTACTGTAAAAAATTTACCATCATCCTGATGGCTGTGACGTCCATTAATGGACTAATACTAGGCACTGTATAGACACAAACCAAAGCCACACTTTTTGAATAAAAAATCGCATTATGTACCTCAGAGAACAAAAGTACAATGCACATAGACAAGACTGTCCAAGATTCGAATAAATCAAGTAAGGAATATAGATCATGACAGAAACACCAGAGAGAAATTATGTCAGTGCTCTACTGCCTGTTGATAAGTCACTATTTCTAGCAGCTCTCAGCAAAAGAAACTTCTGAAGTTGGATTTTAAGGAATATTGAATACTGAGGTAGTTTAAATTGGGTTCCTCCAAAACCTAGTGTCCTGGTTTCAGCTAGGATAGAGTTTGTTTCTTTCTCAGTAGCAGGTAAAATCTTATGTTTGGGATTTAATATGAGAATAATGTTGATAACACACAGATTTTGTTAGTTGTTCCTAAGCAATATTTATCCTAAGTACAGGAGTTTCGGTTTCTCAGGCCCTGCGAGTGAGAGGGCTGGAGGGGCACAAGAAATTGGGAGGGGACACAGCCAGGACAGCTGATCTGAACTGGCCAAAGAGTATTCCATGGAATGTCATACTGAGTATGTGAACTGGGGGTAGCTGTCCAGGACCTGTGGTCACTGCTCAGGGACTGGCTGGGCATCAGCCAGTGGGTGGTGAGCAGTTGTATGGTGCATCACATGTTTTCTTTTCTTCCTTCCCGTTGGATTTTGTTCCTCTCCCCTTCTGCCTCCTTTTCATTATGATTTTTATTATTATTATTATTATTGCTGTTATTATGATTGGGGTTTTTTCCCTATTTTATTTGATTATTAAATTATTCTTATCTCAGTCCTTGCATTTTACATTCCTTCCTGCTTCTCCTCCCCATCCCTCTGTGGGGGTGGGGAGCGAGCAAGCAGCTGCATGATACTTAATGGCTGGCTGGGGTTAAACCACAACACCTGGCCAGACTAGGAGAAAATATGAAGGTGCTTGAAAATGCAGCAAACAGACTATAAAGTTTGTATTAGTGACAGACAGAGTGAGAAAAATGCAAGACAGCCTTGAAAATGAAGACAAATTATTTGTGTGGGATACAAAGAGCAACTGAGTGAAATAAACGGAAAGTGCTGAAATATTTAGCTTAGAAGATGGCAAGACTAAATAAGGATTAGAAGAGTAAAAAAATCAGTATTGTGGAGGAATTTCTGCCAGAGATACTCCTGAATGCAGGAAGAAATTCAAAGAAAGCAAGTGTTGTAAAGGAGTCATGACTGGTACATGGCCTGGTACAATTTACAAAAGGAAGATCGATAGACTGGAGTCAACGTAGCATGGATGCAAACTGAAATGCAACCACATATTTGAAATCTGTGTCTAACTGTCATACAGTCGCTTCTCTCTACCATTTATACCAGGCAGCTGAAACAGTCTACTTGTAGAGAATCTTGAGGTGGTAAGGAGAAAAAAATGTGACTGTATGAGTCAAGAGAATGAAAGGAGACACAGTATTGTAGGGAAAATCTGCTGTCAGAGCTACAGTGAGCTACACCATCAGAAGTTAGTATTTACAATAAAGAAAACCACTCTAGAAATTCACTCAGTAACCGTGTGTTGCTAAGTGAAATTAAGAGACAAGACCAATGAGCTAATTATATGAATCTCCCACAGTGAAATTTAAACCAGTGCGAGAGATTTGAGGCCATAATCTCTCCAGGCTCCATCTTACCTTTTCAAGTTGGTACCCACCCTATTTACAAACTAGTATTGTGGGTACTGCCCCCCTGTTAATTTTGAAGAAAGTTAGTGATTTTTTAACCTTGAAGGATCTCCAACAGATTCACTGGAAAAGATGGTTAAGGCAGTAGAAAGCAGACTTATCGACAACAGGACATCAATGTAAAATTGCTTCTCAAAATCAAAATTAACTCTCCGCAGAGAGTAAATGATACTTCTTCTGGACATGGACTGGGAAAACAATTTACAAAAAGGGTAGATAAAAAGAAACTGCCAGGTGAACTATAATTCATTTGGCTTATGTTTATATTTATGGTTGAAAATCTTGTGATAACAATTAATGTGTGAAGGCATGCCCTGATGGCACCAGTAAGAACAACAGCAAGTTCAGGTCAGAAAAAGCATACCAGGAACCTATGAATTATGAACTACATATTGATAAAAAAAATTAGAGGAATAATACAGGATAGCTGAAATAATTGCAAGTTTAATCACTGGCAGGAAGCTAAGGGTAGTAGTGGCAAACACCAATATGAGCAATGGTAAAGTGAAGGAAAGAAAGTTACTGTTTAGAGTGTGAATTTAGTGCTCTGAAAAGATTTTTGGTAGGCTTAGATATCTATTTACAGAGCACGGAGGGCACAGTCAGCATTAGCACTGACTTCCTCACACAGTCCTGCCAAAGCATCTCTGGCTTTTCTCAAGTTCATAACACATTTTCCAAAGTTCTTTAGGTACCAAAGTTGGAATGCAGATGTCTAAAGCTGATGACTATATTTGACCATACGGCTTTATAATCTGTGAAGAGAAACATGAATTTTTACAGCACAATTAGTCCCAAAGGAGACATGAGATTAATTTTTCTCTGTAGGTCTTTTGTCAGTGAGTTGTCAATGAGAGAGGCAAAAGTTCATAGCCAGATGTAGGCAACTATGCAGACAATGCATACAGTTAGGTGAGCCCCTGGGTGTTACTCTGACTATAGATGTCCCAGTGTCGTATGAGACAGAACTTGGCTAAGATGAACTGCCTGAGGAACCACCTTAAGTTCAGATCTTCAGAGGATTATGCAGACCCATGCTGGATGCTTAAATGTTTTTAGTGATATTGATCTCTGTGCTTTACAGAACAATTAATTATTCTGAATAGCAGGTCACAAAGAATGAATTACTTTTACCACTCACAATTGAAATAAGTGTATCTGCACTCTATGGTGTAGGAAAGCATTTGGGGGTTCGTTTGTTTAAATAAGTATTTGGTTACCTCTACATGTTTCTATGGCAGAAAAGTGGGTAGAAATATCCCTTGCATCGGAGCAGAAGCTGTGGCTCACAGTAAGCTTTGGGACTTCGTTTTATCTGAGCAAGTTCCAGTATGCTTGAGAATTTGAGTCAGTTATGCTTTTCTGTTTGGAGCATTAGGTGATATGTCACAGTTACGGAAGCCAGGCTGCTGAACAAAGAGGAGAGTGAGATTTTTGGGCTCGGGTTATATGTTTTACAGAGTGAGTGGAATGACAGGTCTGACATTTCTATTGTTTCTCACCTTACAGAGAACACAACTTTTAGAGTTCTGTCCAGTCCAAATATTGTAAAGGGTGATGCTTCACAGACACAGACAAGCTAGAAAGGAGCTAACAAGAATGTTTGGAAATAGCAGAGTATAGCTGCTAAGCTGTATTCAGTGAAGTTAGAAAGGTCGGATGTGGAACACTGTTCTCACTTAAACTGATTGCAGTCCTAGAATGCTGTGTCTTCCTGAAATATGCATTTGTTTTAGTGGGAATAGATTGGCTTACAGACTTTAAAATTGTGGGATATATTCATTTATGGATGATAGTATCACAGACCTAGTGACTAAACTTGGGCAAGAAAAAAAAGAGACAACATGTCAGAGTAGTGTTGTAATAAATTAGAATATGATACTATATAATTAGTATTTTAATAACTGGCTAAAACAACATCCATTCTTTTAATAAATATAAACCCTGAGAAGTAAGTGGGTGGAATTCAGTCTACCTAATTTAAGCACACAATTTATAGCAAATTTTTAGGGGCCTCTTCAGTCATTCCCAATAAAAGAGAGATTTTCAGTTATCAAGAGGGATGATTATGTCTGGTGCAGATGTAAATTTAGGTAAAGACATTTTCCTCTGGAGACCTTCAAAAAATCCAAAGATTATGAAGAATATAGAAGCAGGAAATCCTTTATAAAGGTTCTGAACTTTAGAAGAGTTTTGAGTAGTGCAGGTGAAAAGACAGTTCCTACATAGTATATTTACTCCCTTCCCAAAGGAGAGCAAGAAGGATAAATGCTAACTACCCTCACAGTTTTTGATTCCCTGTTGGAGTTCAAGGAAGAAATATCAAGAAACTTGTGGTTCAGTTTCGTCCTTGAGATATTTCCTCAGTGATGGTCATAAAGGTTGTTCAGTACTCAGGGCAGCATCCTTGTAATCACTATCTAGTCCATAGTGATTACATTTAGAGAAACCCAGTACAGAGACAAGAAGCGTAACTGGTGAGTTCTTGTGAAAGCCTCATATAAAATAATTACTGTGCCAATGATGCTATCAGTAAAAAATATATATGGAATTTAATAATACTTGGAAATGAGAGAAATAGGTCAAAGAACATTTAAAAAATCAATATTTTTTATTGATTTTATTTTTGTTCACTGTGGAGAACCATTATATACCTATCATAAAGGAAAGATTTAAGCAATTGGTTAATGGTGTACCAAATGGGTATGTATACTTAAAAGTTTAACATTTTCCCATTGATGAGGACTTGTGACACTTTTTAGATGATTCTGAAGTGCTAAAAGCTGTCTTTTCTGGAAAAAATCATTATCAACATAATGAAGGCGTCTGATATAATGAAAGATTTTGAGTAATTATTTTCAGATCTGGTTTTGAAGCATAATTGTAAAGACAGATCAAAAGACAACAAATATAATTTCGCTGGACAGCACTTACTATTTTACTGGTTATTTCTGGTGGGGTTTTTTTCTCCATTAAAATGGAAATCCAGTTTCAGTTGTAAATCAGAGTTAACCTAAACGTTATAGTACAACTTCACAAATCCACTACAGCCCATTTTTTTACAAATCTTGAGGTTACATTATGAAAATGAATGAAATGGTAAAATAGTGTAGCACAATAAACTTTTGTATGCTTTATGTTACATTTTTAAAGCAGTAGGTGGAAAAATGAAATAGGATTTCCGAAGAATTTTAGTAAGAAGAGAGAAAATCTTCGTGTCTCATTCTATGAACTGTGTAAGAGGAGCTATTGAAATTTAATGCATTAGAGACACAATCACAGAAAAACTGCAGCAGGGTGTATTCTGCTTGTGCTCACTTTTCAAATAGCTCCCCATGGGCTTGCTGTAATCAGTCGCTTCAGGTCTTTCTACCCTGCGCATCAAAGCCGTCACTGCATAGCCCTTCTGCTTCTTTACAGAGTGGCACTTCTAGTATAGCTATAACAATCAAGTTCCAAGTGGTAGGTTCTTTATATATTTGCCCCTTCTTTTATATTATGTCTTTCTCTGATTTCAGTGACAAGATTGGTTGTCTTGAAAGTGTTCAGCATTTTTTCACTAGGGTTCTTTACCCAGACTTATTTTTTTGTTACCCGCAAAGATGATCTTTATAAAGAACTTTGTGTGCATAATGCCATGCACTGAGTTCACAGCAGCTCGTATTGCTGTCTGACTTAGGGGCTCTGCACACCTAGATCAGTCTTTTGAGTTCATTATATTGAAATCAAATGCTTCACTGGGATATTACAAATAACAGCTTCAAGATACACATAAAGGACTTAAATTTCTTCTAGTTTCTCTGATCAGTGATCAGAAGTGAAGGTAAGTACAATGAAAACGCAATGCTATCTGCTGGAGGAAGCATCACTTGCATTCATGAGTACAATTCTCCTTTCAGATAATAAAAGTAATAAAGAATGTGAAAATGATTGTTAGTGATAAGGTTCTGTGTCCAATTGTCTGAATTCTGCAGTCATGTCAAGGGTACACCAACCATAACTGGATACATCACTTGTTTTCATGGCCAGACCTGATTATTGGACCAAAGAATGAGATGAAGGTTATAAAATATTGAGGTCCTGAGGAAATAGGAGGCATACCATAATGGCTCTGTGTGTGTGTGTGTGTGTATGTAACTCAGTTGGGACTATTTCTGTGTGGTGACTGTGTACTTTACAGTTCTTCTACCATCATGTTTGGACACTCTTCTGAAGGATTACCTTTTACTTCTTTCTTGCTTCTGTCTCTTTCTGGAATTTATTGCAGATACCACATCCAAAAGGAGTATCAGCTGTCAGTGTCTCCCAACAAATAAAATACGCATCTGGGTAGACTCCTTTAGTGCACCTCCTCATAGTTGCTGATAGTGGCTCTACTGCACCAGAAATTACCCTAGGAATGAATAATTTCCTTTTGTTTGGGCAATGGCTTTCCCCTGCATATCATCTGCCCATGTCCAGCTAGTCTGCAGCCTCTTCAGAATGCTCTCTCTCTCTTTCTCTGTCACACATACACATTTGACCCATGGGGCAACAACCAAATATTTGTACTTGGGTGCCCTCCAACTTTTCGGCCACATGATACAGCAATAATTTCCTAAAACTCTGGATTCCCATTCCATGGGAATTAACATCTGATATCCTTAAGGAATTCTAAATTTCTGCTTCCATGTTTGTTTTTTTCCTATGGAAAACATGTTTCTGTATGAGATAATTTTATCCTGTAATGCTACCTATAATCTGTATATATGGAAGATACTGCGTTCCTATCCATGCAGAAACTGTCATTCAAATTCTCCACTCCCTGTCCCTTTCCCTACCCTTCTTCAACATCTGCTCTGTTCTACTCCACCCCAGACAGGGACAAATAAGTGACACAAACCAGTGGAATTTCACAGTAAGATAAAGCCAGGTAACTTCTCTTGGCAAAGATGTTGTCCTTCCTTACTTCTAGCTGCTCACTAGAACTCTTTGGTTTGTGATCCCTGAGTCATTTTTATTGTAATATCATCTTAACTGATCTACAGACACAAGAACTGTCTATAGAACACATACCAATACTGTAATTTTTATTGGCCCTTTCTTTTGCTTTTTTGCCTATTTGAAGCTGGGTTTCAAAGTTTTAAATAGCCTTCTGTACTTTTAGTTAATACATAAACAAAGGTCATGTGGTGATGTTTATTTCTGATTCGCTTTGATAATCATCTCATGATTATTTCATCTGAAATAAATACCCTATATTTCAATTTGCCTCTTACCAAACATTTGACTCATGATAGTCATGTTTTCTCAACAGTCATCCTTCTAAATCCATGACTCTCATATTCCTGATTTATCAGTGATCAAACTTCAATAGGACATATGACACACGCTACCATTTTGTCTATCCAGTTACTGGTCTGATAGGCAGCTTTCAGGAGTTTTGAAGCTTGTGATTACAGTAATAATATTCTGCAAATTAATTGAGCATTGCTTCTCTGTGGTGGATGGGATATCAGACACTGTGCAATGGCCTGGCCTGGCTTTCCGCTGCTACTCCAAAATGTTGTACATAAATTCTGTATTATAGCTGTCATCCCTGTATGCAAATCTCCAACACCCTAAGGCTTTTCAGATAGACCCAGATGAAGGCTGAGGTATGTGGCTTAGCAAAGGAAGGGATTCAGCTGGGCATGGACAGCAGTAAAACACTTGGAGACAAGGAGCTTTAGCATGTCTCATACGCTGGAGACAACATGGCTTATTTTTCCTGGTGTTAGACTCTTAAATTTTGTGTAAATATCCTTTTTGACACTTTGTGTTTATTATGTGTCTGCCTTAACTTTCAGCGAGATGTCCTTGGTGAGAAAGCAAAGCATCTCTGAAAAACAAACCCATAGGTTTGAAAATATTGTCCCCTACACTGGCTCTTCCTTCATGTTTTAAAATGCATTCTTTTAGCTTTCAGATCCAGATAACACTCTTTTTCTCCCCCCTTCACACATACATGTTAAAGAAAAAAACATCTCACTTGCTATTAGTAAGGCTAAATTGGGACTATATCATCATCAGATTTTTGCTTTAAACCACAAATTTTCTGTAACTGATATGAAACTATTGGGACATGGATAATTAGGGTACTGTATTAATCACTGTTAGCAAACTGGAGGAATGATTAAGGCAAAAAATGGCTAATTTCACAGTTTATCTGTGACATAAAATTCTCAAAAAGGGTCATTTATATTGCTGAAAAGATTCCTAGCTATTTTAATTTTTTTTCCAGTGGAACAAAGTAATAAGAAAGATTAATACTGGCTCTCAAATGGTCTATAATTTATTTTTTTAATCAAAAAGTAAATACAGAACATTACATAATTCAATTATTGAAAAAAACTAACATTTCAGTGGATAAAAAGCAGATCTATACAGAATTCTTTGTCTGCTACTACTTTTGCATCTGAAAAAGAAATGTTTAATGTTTAATAGACCCAATGCAGGAAATGAAGACTGTGTCTTGGTTTTTCCTTTGTTCTTCTCCCCACGGTAGAAACCATGTCTAAATAACCTGTTTTTGTTAAACAGTGCTGGCTCCTGGGGTGGAACTTGTGGAATCCTGTGGGTCTTTCCATGTTTTTACCACATATTTCATACATGCTTTATGAAGCCAGATGCTGAATGCAATCTTAGCTCTACTTAACATAAGGAGTTCTTCTGCCCCCTGCCATTGCTGCCCAGAAGAACCATTTATTTTTGTGAGCATTTATTGCAGTTTTCTTGTCTATTATAGCACCCTTCATGCAGAGAAACTTTACAAATCAGTTTAGGAGAAGACATTCAGTAATAGCCATAGAAAGTGGCTGAAATGCTGAACATCTTCCTGCAAATAAATGCAGTCCTACTGTCAGAGTAGTACAGTCTGAGGAGCCATCCATGCTGAGACCATAGAAAAAACTATGGATCTCAAATCACTGAATTAGCTGCCCATGCCTAGGAGAGCACTCAGCAGTTTGACTTGTCACAGCTACCCACTAAACAGCAAAAGGATTGAATGAGACAAGAGAGGAAAATGGGAATAGTGTTTTTGTTGTAATTCCTCCATCTCTAACCAAATTCTCAAACATTTTGGATTAAGGTCATGCCCATGCTTAAACAAGAAAATAAGCTTTTGTAGGAGTGTAAAAGGGGGGAAAAAGAAAAAGGTACACATAGAGGAAACAACGTCATGAGATGCCAGAATGTGGTATTATAATTTCAAGAAAACAACTCTATTTTCCAAATGTAAATAAATATATAGTAGTACTAGAATAGATTAGTCAAAACTGTCTTAAATGTACCCAGTCAAATCTCTATTATACAGCTATGTGTAACCTGCCATCGTGTTACAGGACTAAGGGTAACTCACTGTTGGACAAGGCAGACCTCAATTCTAACTCATGCCCAAAAGCTGACAATTATAGTTGTCAGAGTTAACCTCTATTTTAGCTATATTGACTGTTAAAAGGCAGGATAGGGAGAAAGCTTGAATGACTAGATGAGTCTAGAGAAAAATATAGTTACGGCACAAACCCCTTTATTTGTAATTAAATACTTACTAGCATTTCTTAAATTTTCTCACCGTTAAGTACAACAGCTATGTTTTAAATTGTGTAAAGATGTGTTTTGTGTTTATAGGTTTTGTTTTGATGTTTATTGATAGAACAAAATAAGTACAACAAATTATTGAGGTTTTATGGAGCACCCATAGAGCAGTGCAATTTGTAAAAACATGCATTAATAGTTTTATCGTTTCACCCCAATGTATTTCTTCTTCCTTAATATTTAAAACCAAAGCCTTATTTTGTTAATAAATATAAGAAAGAATAAAAGCTGTATACCAATACTTTAGGTACAGAACAAGTGATGAAAGATGGCATTACTGGGGTGTCTTGTCCCTCTGTATTTAGAGACTTTCAGTAGCATGTAGCGGCAGTGTCTAAACAACGGTCTCCATAAATGGACCTACAAAGTGTGAGCTTCATCTTGTGTAATTTAGTCACCTAAAAATTAAATCCTTCTCTAGACTCAGTGAAAAAAAGAGAAATAGGAAGAAGGTGCCTATCTCTGTCCTTTGACTAGCCAGGGAGACCAACAACTGGCTCACACTGTCTGACTGTCAGGCAGCACTGGGTGAATTAAACCCAAGGCACATTAAAACCAGATGGAAATTCTGATCAGCTTCTACTACCTTTGAGGCCATATGTTTTACCAAAGTACTTCTAACTCACTTAGAAGAGTGACAAATGATACCAGTAAATGAAGTGCTAGCATTTTTATCAAGTTTATATCAGATCAGTTTGTGGGATATATCGGACAGATATATAGGGCACAGGCACTTCTGAGCTCCAACTTCTTCTGCAATAAACAGCAACAGCAAAAGGACAGAAAGCAGAACAGAACCAAAGACAACAAAATCAACAATAACAAAAAGACAGAGTCAGAGCCTGAGTGAACATATGACAACTGTTACATAGTCATCTATTTAAATAGCAATGGCAACAGCAACAGCAGAATCAAAATCTTTCCCTGCTCTTAATCTCGAGTATTTAGCAAACATTATCCACTCTAACATCACAGACGCTATCCACAAAAAAAAATATGAGACGTTAAAAACTGTATACACTCTTCCTTGACTGTTTGCAGATTTGGAACAGAGGTTGCATGGTTGTTGCTGCTTAGTTTCAAAAAACTCAGTGGCACATAAAACTTTAACTTTGCAGACACTTGTCCTCTGAAGGCTGAGAATGATACAAAATGTTAAAGACTGATATCTTTCTTCTTTTAATTTTTTTAAATCCCATCCACCTTCTCTTCCTCACACCTCGATTCCCCCACCCCCACCCAAAAAAAAAAAAAAAAAAAAAAAAAGAAAAAAAGAGGGGGGGGAAGGAAAAGAAAAAACGCCTCCTACTTTCTCCTTTTTATGCAAATATTTAGTGGTGATTTATGTCATAGCAGCTGCTTTCAAGCCCAAGCTGATAGATAGGACACACTATGACATAAATCCTAAATGGCAAACATGTAACTGCTGCATTCAGCTGATATTGTACTGTCGGTTTCACATGGATGCTATAAAAGAAGGCTAACCCCTTTTGGCAGCTGTGAATTTTATTATTCCTTTTTTTTTTTTTTTTTCCACCTTCAGTCCTGATTTGGGATTCTGTTGAAATCTTTATTATTGTTCACTTGGTTTTGCTTTTCCTGCTATTTGGCTTCTCATTCCCAGGGACTTTTCCTTCTGTCACTGTAACTTTGTCAGTTTGTTCTCAAAGCTGCTAGCTCAACAGACATCTCTTCACACCTTCTCCTCTACTATTAAACCAAGCTGCCCAGAACAATTCTGTCTTTGTGGTAAAGGAATAATGAAACTTCTATTGAACTCTCCCATTGTATAAGGGTTGGCGGAAATGACAGAACATCAATGGGTGGGTGAAGATGTACATTTAACTCAGGAAAAAAAATGGAGATCTCTGATGGCAAAAAGAAAAACTGAATAAAACAAGTAATGCAAACACACAGTCAACAGAAAAAAATGAGAAACTAATTGATCATGATCTTTAAGTGAAAGTAATGATGTTTTCCTAGATTGAGAGTTCAAAGTTAATGAGAAACAGATCAGGAACTCAGGTCATCCCCAAGATCAGCACCTTCCTCCAGTTTTGTATTAAAGAGAAACTTTCTAAAGCCAACACTGACTATTTATAATCTTTATTTTATATTTATAGCTTCATACTTGACAATGCTTCTAATAAGGAGAACCAACTGCTGTTGAACTTTTGTTTTGTTTTGTTATTAGTTACCCAGGAAAATCTATTCAAAATCCATCCCCTTGTGTTGAAGTTTTTCTGTAAGTATATCTGAAAGCTACTGAGGGTCTGAATTTTAGCACACTGGATAAAACATAATAAAAAGGCTAAAATCAATAAACAGGATGAGATGGTCATTGTTATTCCAAACTTGTTTCTTCAGATTGACAGTTGTTAAGCCATTTTAAACTAAATGGAGACCCCAAGTGGGACTATGGCTTACCACATGACAGGGATTTTCTCTTTAGGCTCCTGTGAATTTTGCTGTGATTTTTAAGCAAAACTTACATGCAATGGTAGAATTGCACCAAACCTAATACTCTCTACTGTCAGCAAAAGGAAAAAAAGTGGTCAGTTTGTTCTTTTGACTGGTTATGCTTTTAAAATATGATTTAAATATTTTCAACTAAATATTAGAGAAAAAATATGTTTTGAGTCAAATGATTGGTGGACATTGATCAATGCTAATATTGTTGTTCATGTTGCTTAGACTTAAAAAAAAAGTCCCTACTATTGTTTGTAAATCTATAGTACAAATAAGATTTTTCAGACAATGTAAATTTTCCACTCTCTCAAGATTTCTGCTTTATTAATGCATCCTAAATAATTTCTTAGCTTATAAAAAAAGCCTAAATTACCCCACAACTGAGAATAATTCTCTTAGATGAAAATGTCTGCTGGTAGGAAGGAGAATGATAAACACTCCAGGGTCACATCTCATTTCTGTGTGCATGTGTCTGTGTATCCCCAGGAGAGGCACAGGTGGAAGGACTGCACGAGGGATGCTGAGGGAGGCAAGCTTATGCAAGTCCATTTGTCCCAGGGCTCTGAGTAATGCACTGCTAGTCTCTCTACTCTGCAGGTAGGATATTATGACTCCAGGGGAGCTTTGCATCCTGCAGTTTAGGCAGTGGGTTGGAAGGATAAAATGAAGCACATGGAGGTCTCCAGACTTCTCTTGCATACCACTTGATTACTAACATCATACAAGTGAATTGAATTTCACATGTGGATTGTATTGCATCTAAACTTAAAGGATATTTTAGACTGATGGTCTATCATTTCAGTCCCTCAATAATATCGATACCTAGAGAATCCCTCAAAAGCTTATCTGACATCTTGCAAAAGAGAATTTCTAGTTCTTTTTTTGAGTTTTGTTTTTTTGTTGTTTTTTTTTTTACTTTGAAGACAGTGATAAAAACAAATGACAGCAAGCTCAGCATTGCAAGATTTTAAATTTCCTATTAACTGACTTCACTTGCAGCTCAGAAATATGTGGCATTTAATCATCACCCATCATTTGTGAAACACTGAGTACGCTCACAGCCAGCGAGTGAAAGAGTTTTGTTTGTGGCATTAAGAAGGCCAGAGGAAAGCACTCTGCATCAGTCTAGTACATAAAGACTAGGACCATAATGTCAATGAGTCAAGAGCTTAACAACCCATCTGGTCAGCCAAAAGCCTGCACTTAGGACCAGCTACAGATCAGGCTACAAGCTCTTGGTGTTCCTGAGTTCTTTGTGCATGAGTGGTTAGGGTTGTCAAGCACTGCAACAGGCTGCCCAGGGAAGTTGTTGAGTCACCATCCCTGGAGGTACTTAAAAGACGTGTAGATGTGGCCCTTGGGCATATGGTTTAGTGGTGGACCTGGCAGTGTTAGCTTAATGGTTGGGCTTAGTGATCTTAAAGGTCTTTTCCAACCTGAACGATTCTATGAATCCAGTTATAAGCTGAGCTTCCTGTTTGACAACTGGCTTTCCCACAGAGCTAGCTGTGTTAAGGTGAATTCCCTACAGATAATAACAAGAAAAGATGAGCTAATCTAAATGCAACTGTTCGTTTGGGTTTAGGTAATAGTCACTGTCGTAACAATTTATACTTTTCAGCTTTTCTCAGCGTTAATAACATACCGCATCTCAGAAATTGTGTTAAGTCATAGGCTGACCTGAGTGGAAAGTAACTTGCCCAGAGCATGAAAGGAGAGTTGCAGAAAACTTTAACATTGTTAGGTTTTATTTGAACTTTGCTTCACGCTAGTTTATAGGAGTTAATTCCTATACTCATTTCTAATAGACAAAGATTAATTGGTCCTCTTTATCAAAACATTCGGTGATTAAGAATGTTCTCCTCTCACACGTATCTTCCATCACAGAGTGTAGTCGCTCAATAAAAAGATGTGCTCCAAATCAGAGCACCCATTTTTCAATATAGCAATGTACAGCAACAGGTTACTGCTTTTGTAAAGCTATTACTTTTACTGTCAACATGACTGTTGCTAGAAGTTGTCTCATTAGACAGGATAAATTGGAACTGCATAAGAAAATCTGACCAGGCAAGAAATTAAGTTTTATTATATACCTGTCTATACCTAAACACACACAGGTACATGTCTGCACACACACACACACAAGATGATATGACTGAAAGAACAGTCACAAAATGAGTGGTAGGGTACACAGGTATATATGACATTTTTGAAACAGAAATAATTGTTATCTGCGTATGGACAGATTGATTATGTAAGTACAATGTCAGCCCTATCAGAGGCATCAAATAAAGCGTAAAGTAAAAACGCCCAGGTGCCTATTTTGAGGATGTCATGGAGGTACAAGAATAGAAAAATAGAAACACATTTTCTAAGAAAATAAAAAATGAAAGTGATATTAAATAATGTTGTAGATGTTTCATTTCAATATGAAGTCCCAAAGATGGCTCTGGAATGAAAAATAAACTTAAAAATTTGAGAAGTAATTGATTTGCCTACAAAAGCTAGTTTAATCATGTAATTTCCTCAGCAACAGAGCCATTAGAATTGTAATCCCTGAGGGTACACAGATGAACGAATGAAGCGAGCCAGCACTGAAGTTCTGGCTTGGATTGTCACTCATAATTAAGTCTACAAGTGTCTGGTTTGATTGCATGTTGAGCTGTGGTTCAATCTGCTTTAAGTATTCATCCAGCAAAAGGGATTTCTCTGTATAAGATCTTTAGGGGTTGAGAACTGGCAAGGGAAGCTTGTATCTTCAATCTTTTTTTGACCACCGATCCCCACCATATGTAAGTACAGACAGCTAACATAATTACAAAGTTTCAGGATACATAAATTGGTAGGCCCCTAGTGTATTCTGAATTTTCCCTCTCAAAGCAATATTTGTGCACATGTATGGAAGTGTGTTCATGCACCTAACATATCAACCTGTCTATACAGACACGTGCTTTTCCCCACCATCCAGTTCTCTTGTGTTCCTGTTTGTCTGTATTTGCATCTGTCAGTCTCTATACTTTTTCGGCATTTTGGTTCCATTTATAATAGCCTCTTAAATCAGCTGTTTATTTAGGTACATGTAGATATTTACTACATTGAATGACAAATGCTTCTATCTTTTCCTGTTAGTTACCAGATACCTACATTGCTGGTGCAACATGTCAGCATCAAGTAATCTCTGCAAGACTTAGCCAGGCAGAAACATTGTACTGTTGAAATACACATATTTCAATCCATCAATTCTGTGTGATCCTTCCACTGTATGGAACACCTTTTGGGGAAATAGAATCTTAGGTTAGTTTACAAGACAGGTAAAATTGGTAAGAAAATGTATTGTCTTACATCTTGAGCTGATACACATATTAGTGTGGTACCACCCAACACCCAACCATTGAACGGCACAAATGTGCATGATAATTAAAAGCATTGCTGAGGATGGGTGTTTCATGTTTGAAAGAGAGGGGTAGATTTTATCGATAGGTCATTTACCAACAAAAAACAGATTTGTCTGTCTATGTCTATCCACTTATTGGTTATAGCTAATTTTAAATCACACACTCAACCACAGAAGGTTAGAAGATATAAATCATAAATTTTAGAAGTCAATCAGTGATGCAACATTATGATTTCATGCATTCTACCTGGAAGAGGAATAGTCATTTTGATCTTAGCTAAAAGTTTAACTGAGGCTAATTATACTGATTTACATTAGCAGTATGTCTCATTCAGAAACCTGATGTCTTGTCTGAGGAGGTTCTTGATCCCATGTTTCTTTAAATCATGTAAAAAATTATTTATCAATGTTTATGTATGCACAGCGACTGCATGCAACGACTTATCGCCATTAACATGTATCTTGATGATTCTGTTGGCACCTTTCATTTTAGCTATAAGGAGTGAAACACTATCAAAGACCTAATCACTTATATAGTGTGGCTAATCCACTGTTCTTGCATGAAGCATGGGAATCACAGTTGGCAAATTCTGCCACTTTCATAATTACATTTAAGTAGATCTTAAAAGCAGCCACAACAATAAACCTCTCCCTTTCCCCTCAGCATCTAAAAGCTATCTAGGACAGTTAGGGTCACATTTTTTAAATCAATTTCAATACAGTAATATAAGAACTAGAAAACTGGGCCAAAACCAAAATGATAGCTGCAACCATCATATCAAGGAAGGGCAGCCACCTGCAAAGAAAAAGCAAAATAATGATAGCATCTCTCTACAGCAGCTATTCGTGGAAAAGGTACTTAAAATTATTAACATCAAGGGGTTATCTATGACACCTTATGGACTTCACTTTTTGTGAGGACTTGACTAGGTTCTCCATGAAGATCAAGTATGGGTCCTTATACTTGCAAGTCATAGTTTGCAGTTTTGCAGTGGCAGTTCTATCTGAAATAAAGGAAATGTGTAATATTTGATTTCTTGAGTCCAGACTGGTATTTTTCTTTTGGACTGTTACGTGCCCATTTCAGTTCCACGTTACTAGAAGCAATGGGAGTTCCTTAGGAGACAGAGCTCTGGGTACTGTAAGGCTTTCCAGGTTCTGGGTTGTCCAATCCTAGAGAGGGCACATCTGTATTAGGAAGGTGCTTAGGAAGCCAGTGGATGCCAAAGCTTTGCCTACTTAGTTTCAGAAACCTGTGTTTTCTTGGCAGGGGTTCACACATCTCCTCTACGTATAATCCTTCTTACACTCTGCTGTTTAACCTTTCGTTGATTATATAAAGTGAGTTTGCACTTTTCATTCTTTTTCTGGTTCCGTATATACAGATTCTATATTGCAAACCAGTACCGTTCCCAGTTTCATTTGTGCTTCTTAGAGCACTTGTCAGAGCAGCTGGGCACCATTATATGATGAGTTAACTTCCACAGAAATGAACACAGTATTTTGGTGTTTAAAGGTGAGATTTATCCTATGGAAGAAAGTAAATTCTTGCCAGATAGTCTTTTGACAGAGCTTAGCTTTTGTACTGTGAGAAGATCTAAAGATTTTTTGTATCCAACAGCAGTTACATAGTGGCAGGGAGCCGCGGGAGTGGGGTTGCCCTATGAGCTGGGGCTGGGGTCCACCTGGGGAGCCCATTGGACTCAGAGGGGCCTGGGCTGGATGCAGGGTGGGGGTCCCCACCTGAGCCTGCCCTGGGTTCGTTGGCTGCAGGTGAAGATGCCCTGCCAGGCTTCCTGAGGACATGCAGCCCTGCCAGCACCCTCCAGGTCCCGGCCCACGGACCAACAGATTGTCTCAAAAAATAAGTACATTTCTCAAAATACGAGTACATTTTTTTAACCACTAAGTTAAGAATCTTATTCCACCAGTGAAAGCATGATGTGATATAAGGTAATAATACTCTGAAGAAACCTGTTCAAGTCCAAGGATTTGTTTGTGTTTATTCTAATAGGTTTGATAGGCAAAACCTAAACAGAAACATTAGATTATATTGGTTCCTAAAGCTGCTTACAAGTGGATAATTTTACTTACTAAAGATATGACTACCTTTCATTGCAGCAATTATTTAAAATTCGTTGGCCTTCTTATCTAAAAACTTTTATAAAGAGCAATGGCATTGCAGTTTTCTTCCTAGAAAATAGAGTATTTGATCAGCTTGCAAAATATTGAACATAATATTTCCAAATGCTTCAACCTTTCCAAAACAATTTTTCACAAGCTGAAAATGCAAATGCTGATGACACACTATTAGAACGATACTTTATGCCTCACATTTATAGCTAGCTACAGTAGGGTGTAACTGTTTTAAGGATTAAGATCCCATACAAACACATTAAATTAAAATGTAAAGTGGATTTGTTGCTGTGCTTATGATGGCAATTGCTTCTTTCACTGATTTGCTAAAATCCAGTCAACAAATACACCAGTCCACTTAATCTAATGCTCAATTAGCAAGGCAATACATGCATTGTCAGCCCCTCTGCAGGCAGATGTGAAGAAAAGGCAAGAAAGACACTTGGAGCTCCATACTTAAGCCTTGTCACTGCATTAATGTTGTACAGGTTTCAGGCTCTTTGCTGCAACAGGACGAGTTCATATAATCGTGGACCATGAAATACGTGACTACAGTTAACAGTCTCTTCAGGGAAGAGAAGTAATTTCCATATGAAGTGACTGTTGTAAATTTAATGAGTTTCCAAATAGTTGCAAGACAAGATAAAGTCATTTTATATTTGAGTTAATCTTTCAAATTAGAATCTTCTTGCAGATGTTTGCTTTGCTGATCTTTTTTGATCTCCATACCAGACAATGACCAGGGATGCAAAGACATTTATTTTGATGCCACAGATCACATACCCAATGAAGAGTGGGTCTTTACATTGTATAAAGATGTAAAACCATCATGAAAAAATATCTGAATTTCCCAGGGGCAATTTTTTTTCTCAGAAATTTGATCCATGACTGTTCATATTTCTTTGACATTGTTTGCACTGCATTATAGATTCTCTTTCCCCAGCAGGCATCAAAATTTGATTAATTTTGAATTTCTACATGAACATAGGTATTTATTTTTGTCACTGTTCTTATCATGCAAAAATATGGAACTTGTTTGCTTTTATGACAATAAATTATGATTGAGGGATGGAAAGGATATTTTTGCAATTTTCCAGTCAGTAGTTTATCATGCTTTTACATGTAGATCCCCCTCCCCTTATGTTATAGTGGCAAATATGAAATACCCTTTCGGTGACATTTTTTCACATAAGCTTTTGAAATCCATTTTTTTCTGGTCATGAGTCAAGGAATTCTTCACACTTTCAATTTAAGTTGAAACATCTTGATTCTTCTTGGATATATGCAAGGTTTGGCTGTGTATGATGCCTCTCATTATTCATTCTTGTGCCTGCATTCTGCTTTTCTTCCATTTCTGAGATTAGAAGGACAAGGAGCAAAATGCTGCAAGAGAACGTGTTTTCAAGGTTTTCTATTCAAGAGAGATACCTGCCTAATTCATGAGGAAACACATTCCAGCAATAAAATGCATGTGGTCAAACCTTTGATCCTCAGAGGAACCCCACTGTTCTCGGAGAGATTCTGTGCATGTCTAAGAGTCTGCCCAAGCTGACTGAACTGCAGACTGGAGGGATTTATTATCATTACTCATTATATTTTAATAGATTGACTAAATTCAGATAAATATCTGAAATTTCAGATGCTAAACTGAGCTAAATAAGATTTCAAATCTAGTGAGATTTGACCATTATTGTTAATTACTTTTATTTTTATTCTCATGTTAAAAAGGACATGATGGAACCAGTTTGCCAAACAACTTTTTGTTTCCTCGAGTTGTTGTGACCCTGTCCATTATAGCAGGGTGGTAAAAATATTTTATTGCTTGGTAGAGCTTTATTAAGGCTTTAGAAGTATTATGTGATGCTTCAGATGGAAGTATTAATTTCTGACATTTAAAGCAACATCATAGTAGTAACATATATGTGTTAAATACATTTATGAAATTAGACAGCAATCAAGTTAGGATGTAAAAATCTTCCTTCAGATATGATACAGAATTTCACTGGTAATTATTTTCCATACAATATAAAGAAGAAAAGTTCTCCTCCCTGTTTCCAGATGGCAAAGATAGAAGGTAATTGTAATGGCATGACAACTACAGCACATATGGAAAAGTAATAGCAAACAAGCCACATTTTATGAAAGCATCACTTCAGCAATTTAAAGGTAAAGCAGACTTTGAGAAACTACTGATTGATAATTGTCTGATATTTTTATTGACTAACTATCTACAAAACACACTGTAAAGACTTAGAAATCTATTATATGATCTATAATGTCCAGAAAGATTAAGTATTTTGACATGTATAAAAATAAAACACCAGAGCAAATTATCTTCAGCTTTGTGTTATATAAGACAGAAGTAGATGTGCAGGTTCATATTTTGTTGGATTTTGGGGCATGGTAGGAGACTTGATCTGACTTATTCTGACCAGGAAATATAATAACTGAAGATGACAGTGTCTAGACCTCTAGACGGTATGGTATACCAACTTATGCAAGAAACCTGCCGTTGGTTTCTTAGTTATTTTTATGCAAGATCTATCTTTCGTTTTTTAATGCAAAAGTGCATTGTCTGCCCTCTTTGTACATCTCCATAATACTTCAATAACATGGAGTCTGGCTTATAAACACACAAAAAATATATACTACTCAGCAGCATATAGCTCAGAAGGTGCAATTAGACTAACTCCATTAGCTTTTGTAGCAGCTGAGAATCTAGCCCAAGACATTTATTATCTTCATCAGGCTATAAATTACTTCGGACTCTTATGTTTACGTTAGTGAAAAGGGTGTTGTACAGATGTCAAAAAGCTCTGCCTGCAGCTTCCACTTCATCTCAACCCCCACCATGTAACCTCAACGCTCACCGTGTAAAGTCACAGGCATCCTTAATAGGAATGTTTGCCCCAGGTCTTCCAGGATCATGGTGTTTTTCAGATGTTAAATGGAGTAAAGCACAGCAGCGATTCAATATGTCATTTACACTGATCACCTGTCTCCCCACTTCTAATCTCTCTGTGCTAAGTTCTCCATTGCCCAGATCACATAGCAGACCGGGAAGAAAAAGACACTCCATTACTCAGGTCTCCCAAGACAAGAGAAAGACGCCCTGAAAATATCATCCCAGCTTTGAAAAAATGTTCTGATCATTTTCCTCCATAAAAACTGAACCAGTAGTAACAACTACCTGTTTATTTTCTTACCTAACAGGTATAGGTCTTCTCACACAGAGACAAGTCAGGAACGTTTTAGAACTTCAGAAAGCCTCTGGGAACGAAGAAGGCTGTTCCACAGGAGAAATATTTTCTTTGAGAAACAAGAAAGCACAGGAAAAGAGAGAAGAGATAATCCCTTCCAATATCTCAGATATTAGGGAAAGAATAGCAGGAAAGAAAAGGGGTACGCTTGTAGAGTGAGGCTTTCCCATACAAGTGGACAAGCAAATGCACCAGTAGCTGATAGAAGTGGTGAAGTGATGTGTCCCAAATGGAAACCACATTCAATCAACACAACTTCTTGTCTTTTACTTCTTTCTCTTTCTTCCTTCGCTGCATCTGCCCCCAGGATGACTAAGCCAAATTTACAGATGGTACAGTGTGACTGACTGAAAACTCCTGAACATTTGTAGCTACTTTTTGCTTGGTTCTGAAAATAACAAAGCTGAACTTCTCAATCCTAACAACCAGACTCAGAATGGTGTCAATATATTCCTTTCTCCAGGATCTTTTAATAGCCATACAAAGGCTGGTTGATGAATCCAAGATATGATAGGGTAAACAAGATGAGGCACTGTTCCCTGACCCTGAGGCCAAATAGCACAAACATGAGCTACCTATGTTGTGCCTGGGTCTCCCCTGTGACACGTGAGTTTTTCCTATGGTGATAAATCTTGAATAATTTTTAATTACTCATTTTTTTTAGTTCAACATGCATGAAATCACATGTAAGAAGGCTGACATTTTATAAAGTATGTAATAAGAATCTACAAAACTATGCGTGGAATAGTGTGGACAGGGTTCTCTGTATCATCCTTTCTGACAGTACAAGAAATAGTGGCCATCAAATGAAGTGAGCAGTACCAAGATTCAGAACAGACAGAAACAGAGTATTAAACCTGTGTAATTCCTTCACAAAATTTGTTTTTGGCGTGCCAGATGTTCACACTGGCTCATGAGGAAACTGGGCATTGACCTGAAAAAGAGTTAACAAAGGAGGGGTTTTGCATATTCAACACAGAAAGTTCTCTGAACTGAAGGAAACTGGACATTGAGAGTGTGTTGGGCTGTGGATAGACAATTACATGTGTGTGTCTTCTTTTAATACTTCCTTTATGTCCTGTTTACAGCTGTGTCCATGTTGATTTTCCCCCTAAAGACAGGCATCAGCATATTCCTGGAGCTGGAATGGGAGAGAAGGATGGAATGGTCATAAATGTAGAAAGGCTGGAGGACACTGAGTAGAAGGTCAGAACATTTGTCCCTGTTCTCTGAAGGTCCAAGGAATTGATGGCTGTTACCTGCAATTGCTCTGCCTTCACTTATAACAAAATGAGGGGAAGAAAGGATTCTTACAGTCTCTAGGATCTCCCACATATCCCAGCTCCCTCCTTTTAATGGAATGGATGGCCAGCTGGGCAACAACCAGGAAATGGTGAAAGAGAAGTTCCCATAACTTGTCAGGTTCTCAGCCATAGCAGGTACAAATAAGATCAGAGGAGAAGTGAATATTCTACTGTAATTTTATAAATATTTAGGCACTTGTTGTATCCTGCAATCTACTAATAGACTTCATAAACCATGTAGAAGGCAGGTGAGCAAACCCTTCTGAGTGAAAGTAGAAGTTTCATCATCAATAACTGTGTTGTTGTCAGTGGTGGCAAATTAGTCTTTCTGAAAAAAAAGGAAAACAAATTAGTGCTCCTACCATTGCTGTTTACTCTCCCAGTGTGCATTAGCAAGGGTTTTCTTCCAGCAAGACAATTTCCAGTTGTAAATTCAAGCCTTGAACTGAAAAATGATAGAAATGTGGGTCCCTCCAGTTTTCGCAATGCAATTAGATAACTCCATTCCCCTACACCAAAACACCGCTAGATTTTTGAGTTTGAGAGTTTTATAGTTTGCAGCAACAGAATATTTTTAATAGGTTTATTCATTTCCACTGTAACAACATCAACAGCTGATCTGCCTCTGCCAAACTGGGCAGCCAGTGCCAGTGTCAAGCTATAGTTGGGAGGCTTTAGTGAATGGACAATGAATTCTCACAGCAGTGACCTGGCTCGTAAGTCAGAGGAGTGCAGAGCAGAGCAGTTTTCTATTCTTGTTGTCTTCAGAACTGTAGCCACTTATCGGCCCTTTTCCCCTGATCCTCATACACTAAAACATGAAGTTAAGAGATCCCAAAGAAAGTCCCTTGTGAATCAGCACCTCCTTATGCTCTGCTTTGTCACTGTTCCTCTTCTCATTCTCTTGTTGGTGCAGCTGCAGCTGGGAAAGAAAATGTAAATGTAACTGCTGCTGCTGCAAAAATTGCAGCCAAAAACTATTGATTAGTACAGCAATTGCAAAGTTGCAGCTGTCCAGATAAATATATTTAGCTATGCTCAAATCTAAGCTCTACAGTAATGACAGATGGTTTTCCTCTAATTAGGGCTGCCATATTTCAAACTAGGGTTTTTCTCTAGGAAATAGTTAGCTGTTACTGAGCAGCTATATGCCCAGAATTCCCGGGCAAATGTGTTCAAAACACTGAACGGTATAACTTCCAGCTGGAAAAGACAAAGTGTCATGGAAAATCTAGACATATGGTAACCTTATCTCAGATGGTGGCTTAGGAGTTTTAGAAAGACTCAGGCTATCCAGAAACAGATGGATCCTGATCTGGAAAAGAGGAATTATGGGATTTTTAAAATTTGTCCCCAGATGCAAAACATAATGGCTTCTAGTTGGTTTGCAATAAATATAACGTCATCCATTTAACTGAGCATAAAGCCTGGAAACAACATAAATGAATTTGGGATACTATTCACAGAATTTAATGCTTAATACAGAAGAAGTCTCACTGTGCAAAGCAATTAATTATTGGGTAGGATTTATTCCATCTGATGCTAGCCATCTAAAAATTAGCTGCCTAGACACAGCTGGTTCCTTTCTACTCAATATTTAAGGCAAAGGAATTTTCCTTAAGATGGAGATCCACTCAGTTCTAGAATAAGTGTCTGAAACAGGAGAGAGAAATTTCTCCACTCTCTTTTTAGGAGTGGTTTATACCTGACAATTCATATAATGGAATAATGCTAACTGTTCCCTCTTAAAAGTAATCCCCCTCGTGTAGACAAATCTTTCTATTTTTGACTGTTATGCTACTCAGTTCAGTGATCAAAGTACATAGGTATGGGTCAAACTCAGCTTTCAAAATCAATTGGCTTTCCATTTCTGGCAGCAAAGATAAAAATTACCACACATATTTTAACACAAATTACTCTTCCTCTGAATAATACCGAATTTCAAGAGCGGAATAGAAACAGGAAAACTGACCTTTTGAATAGACAATAGCAGTTAACTATATGTGGAAAGATAGTATCCAACGCTCACATGAAGTCTCAGTTCCTCTTAACAGTATCTTAGTGGAATAAGAGATGATTGCACTAACACCACCTGTTGGATTGAGAAAGAGGTTGAGCTACCATCACATATATGGCAATGTGCAGGGCATCTAATTTTTTCAAATCATATGATTTGTGTGTTCAAATTTGATCACAGTTTTCTGTGGTTACTCTCTGTAACAGTTCACCTGTCTTACCTAAATTATTTTTAATTTCCTTTTATTTCCTTTCCTTGCCTTGCCTTTTTTTTTTTTTTTTCTTCCTACTTGTGAATTGGGAGTCACAATATTGACTTTAGAGCCTGTCTGTAAGGAACTTTTGAAAACCAATTGCCAAGTCATTTCCTTTTCAAGAGATTTTCTGAATATATATTTCATTAAAAGAGTGGCAAAATTGCAAAGCAGAATATTAGATAATTTTCTAAAACTGAGTTTCTTGCTTTATACTGATGAAATACTAATTAGTATTGGTTATGAAAATTGCTGTCTATAAGTTTTATAAATGAAAGCTATAAAATTATTTTCTCTAAATGTCTTAGTCACTATTTAATTCTTTCCTTCTTTATATAGAAATGCATTCTTCACTTTCTTAATGACTATTTGCCATGGCCTTGTGTTAATCTGAGGTTTAATCAAAGGTCAAAATATAAATACCTACAACTGGCAGGATATACAACACCTCTGTTTCTGGGTTTGAACTGACTCCAGAAAAGAAACTTTTTTTTTTTTTTTTCCCCTATTTAAATGATCAGTATTGATTGACAAGTAGAAACCAGTAGAATTGTTTTTTAAGGTCTAAAGTTAGCTTAAAATAGTTATTCTGCAGCAGTATGAACAGCTGCATTTTCACTCAATAGTATATTCCCACAAAACAGAACAATAGTTTGAATTACACTAGCTATTTCACTACTAAACAACTTTGCTAAGTAACAGCTCTGCTTGCTCAAAAAAAAAAAAAAAAAAAAGTAACCATTTCTTGTGGTAAAGATTTTCAGCTTCCATAACATAAAAAAAGCTCCCAGGTTTCCCAGAGGACAACTTCCACATGCAGTTATGCTTTGCCAGCATACAATTCTATAATGCATTAAAATTTGTAACAAGGTCAATAAATTTGAATAACATGCTTAAATTAAGATGTTTATTGAACTTAATATGTAGTTCAATAGTAGCTTACATGTACTTGTGGTTGTCCAGAAGTATTGGTGTTCTTTAAAGCTGTCATCACATAATTATTTCTTGTTGCAGAACCTAATCTGGATCCAAGGGATTTTGTGTTTAAATTAGGTTGACAGGAAAAAAAAATAAATATTTTGAAGTGTTAGTTGTACCTAATATACTTGTGCTTCCATACGTTGTCCATTTGATGTCTTGTGGTAATTTTCCTTTATATTTTAACTGCTTAGTCTAAGCACAAGATAATATTTATAAGAAGTTAAGCTGCATTTTATAACTATCATATCAAGATTGGATTTGGGGGTTGGAATTAAGGGTTTACTAAATGTCTGGAGAATATCTCTTATATCCAATTTTTCCTATGAATTTGAATATCATTGTACTTTTTCTCTACATTTAGAAATCTCTTTGGACATCTATATATGTAGGACATGCAATGAAATTTAGAAATCAAACGTAAAACCTGGATGATATTGCATAACACTACTTACAGAAGACCAGAGCAATGAATTTTCTAAGATGTGAATTTATCCAAATGGTTTTTCTTTTGAAAGTGTTTATGACTAATTTGTCAGGCAATAGATGTTTAAATCACCTGCTTTGAACTACTTCCAAGCTCTCTAGATCGTTATTAATTATACTTCTAATATATCTAACTTCTTGTGTAGCAAAAACCACTCCAAGGTAATACTCTAAGTCATGCCTATTTTAATACATGTTAAGCTTACCAGTGATTTGAAAACAAGGCTCCAATTTTTTTTTTTTCTCAAGTGCAAATTTAGAAACCACAGTCCACGGTTTGATACAGAGCTGTGACATCAAAAGATCTTTAGAAACTCATTTCTTACGGGAAGATATATTTTGAGCAGTGTATCATCAAATATAACCTTGTATTTCTAAATTGGTCTAACATTGTTTATTGAACGTCTAAGAATAAGAAAATAACAAGTTGTATAAGGGCACTTATGTGACTAGAATCCAAATTGTGCTAATGGTATCACACAGTGGTACTTACCTCTGCACAGTATGTGTTTAATTTTCTCTAAACTGCAGTGCAGTATGGAAGAAATGAAGATCACAAACTGATCGTGCTTAACCTGCCCAGGAAATGAAGAGATCCATACAAGCACAACTTTTCTAAGGCATTAGTTAACAATAACATTACTGCTTAAGAGACTTTGTTATGAGTTTATATTCATTTTGGCTCTGGATGTGAACTTGGTTTGCACTTCATTTCTCTAATATTCAGTTGCCATTATGCCCAAACCTGCATTCTCTGACTGGCTAGTCACATGGGTTATTTACACTAGTGTGTAATACTGAATCAGCATGTCAAATTAACAGTAAGGCAGAACCATGCTATAATGTCTCTTCTCCCATGGAACTTTTCCCCTTATTATTACTCTGGTATTTATTTAAGGTTACATCAGTTTACCATATGTGTCATACCGAGCAACAGAGTGCAAACTGATTGGAAAGATGAGATTTTGTTCATTACAAGCAGGGATATTACTCTGCAAACACAGTAGAAGTTGTGTTTTCTAGCCAGTTTTTGTTCCAAACTCATTTTAGTGAACATTAAAGCATATGGCAAACTAAGATACATGTGGGCCTTTCCTACATTTGAAAAAATTCTCCAGGGAGAAAAAAAAAAATATCCACCATCTCACTTGGAAAACTAGAGGGACAAATCTTGACAATAGCTTCAAATAACAATTAATTCTTCAAGTTCCCTTTAGTTATGAGTTCAACCATTACCCTTGGCAGTATATACTGCCTAATATCCAGTATGAGAGAAAACAGATTTCTAACTGAAATACTAAGATACTGAAGTACAAAACTTCTAGACAAACTGGCAAGATACGGACTGGATGGGTAGGAATGCAAAGATGGGTGGGAAACTGGTGATCAAGGTTCAACATCTTCATAAATGATCTGGATGATGGGACTGAAAGCAGCATCAGTAAGTTTGCCAATAACAAACTGGGTAGTGAGGTGGACACAGAAGAGAGAGCCATCTTGCACAGAGACTTGGACAGGCTGGGAGAGTATGCTAATGAGAACAGTATGAAGATTAACAAAAAGTGCAAAGTTCTGCATTTGAGATGAAATAACCAAATAGCTCAATACAAGCTAGGATCTGTGTGGTTGGGGAGCAGCCTTGCTGAAAGGGACCTGGGGGTCCTGGTGGACAACAAGCTCAACATGAGTCAGCAGTGTGCTGCTGCTGCAACAAAGGCAAATATCCTCAGCTGCATCTGCAGGGACATTATTAGCTGAGATAGAGATGTAATGACCCCACTGTACTCAGGACTTGTGAGGCTGCACCTGGAGTATTCTTTCTAGTTCTGGTCCCAGAAGTTCAAGAAAGATGCAGACAGACTGGAAGGGTCCAAAGGAGGGTCTAGAAGATGATCAAAGGGATGGAGAACCTGCCCTCTGGGGAAAGATTGAAGGAGTTAGATCTTTTCTTTCTGGAGAAGAGAAGGCTCAAGGAGATCCCATCACAGTGTTCCAGTACTTAAAGGCTGGTTACAAGGATAGAAGCTCTCTCTTTGCAAGGATCCACATGAGGAAGACAAGGAGTAATGGGTACAAGTTGCACAGGATAGAGATTTAATCTTGATATAAGAAAGAATTCATTTCCAGTGAGAAAAATCAATCACTAAAAGAGTTCAGAGTCCCCATCACTGGAGGTTTCAAGATGCAATTGAACAGTGTGGCTGCCAGATAATCTCATCTAAGTTCCCTTTCTCGTGAAGGGTTGTACCAGATGATCTTTCAAGGTCACTTCCAACCTGGGTTGTTCTATGATTCTACTCGAATAATGGAGCACCAGCAAAGTGGAAATTGTTACAACATGAACGTACCAATAGCAGCAAAAGGAGGGCTGCAGGACTATCAGCTCCAGAGGGCCAGCTGAAGGGTAATGTTAACTTCATTGGTGTAGTGCAAGCTGTTGCTAGGCTCACTTGGTCCTTTGAGTACTTCACATTTTGTTTCATGATTCAAGGTCTTTCTTCCACATATCTCCTGAGGGAAGACATGATTCTTCACTGTCCTGCCGTGTCATTTTAGTGCTTGTACAAAGAAGGGTCTAACAATCCCTTCCATGACTTCTGTAACCAGTTTAGACTTGTCTCATGAAATACCATTCAGTTTTTCAGAGGCTTCCTTCTTTTACTTTAGGGTGAAAACCCATAGTTTTGTTCACACCATTCGAAGTCTGGATCTTTGTAGCACTGTGTTCTTCTTTGCTGGTCATGTTTTTTCAGAAAGCCCTAGCTGCCTTAGTGACAGTCAGGAATCTCCCTTCAGTAGGAAAATTTGCTTGCTAGGTCCTTGCAGCAATACAGAACAAATCACTCTTAAATAAGAATTTATTTTCCTCTGAGAACATAGTAATTGGGCAGAAAAGAGGTAAAATGAGTGAGAATTCACACATCTTAAAATTACTTTCCAGATAAGTATGATTTATTCTAGGTATTGCAAGTCAGGGTGGCAAAGCAGTCTGCTTTTCTCCAGGGATAGTCTCTTGCCAATATTTGTAGGACTTCTAAAAGTTATCTTTACTCATCATTTCTTCACACCCTTTTCTATGGGTATATTCAGGGTACAATGTGCAGGGTCTGAAAGCTATATTATCCCTGTACATTTTGATGAGTGTTACCTAAAGCTATTTTCTGACTTTGTTCAGAAATACAAAATCATCCAGTTCTGAGTTAACCTATTATTCTTTCATAAAGCCCAGCAGAATAATAATCATAGAGAGCTATAAGTCACACTGATATCTCCCACATTTTTTACACAGTTTCCAGAAAGACGACTGCAAATGCAACAAAGGGTCTTGCTTTGGAGAGGATATTATCATAAATACAAAACATCAGTCTGATCAAGTGTACCTTTAAACCTCTCAAAATTAAAAAAAAAAATTAATTTATTAAAAATATTATCAGACTTAATAAACTGGCCACTGCTGTTAGAAAATTTACTTTTATTACCCACCTACAAGAGGGCTTTGCTATTTTCATAGGAATAACTGACAATATGTTATTTCTCTTAGAAAGATGACTTTCTCAGGCTTTAATGTGAGTACAAGGGGTCCCACAATTTTTTAGACTTTCCTCAGACACACATTAAAAAGCTATAAGGCACTTAACATACGGAAGGAGAAAAAAGTTTCGCTGATAGTTTAAACATCATAGTATTTTTGAGAATACATGTAGGTATTGTGTTTTCTTTACAGTAGTGAGAACAAAGGAACTCATTGGTTTGCTTACAGATACAGATAACAGATAAAACTCTTACTGTACTATATGTAGCTTGCAAATGTTAACCAAGAGGCCGGACCATGCAGCTAACATTAAATCTTCTCTATCTGTACCCTAATTATTATGTGTATTGTGGTTTTGTGCTATAGGAAAATAATATCCATGCAGACAGTTTTCCACAGTTAATGACTATGGAACTATCTCTGTGAATGCCTCAAAGTTTTAAGGAAGTACTTTCAGGCTGAAAATTTTTGAAAAATATATTTTTACTTTGTTCACTACTCATTTGAAGAAAAAAAATATTAATGTCCAATGATATTTTTGTTCTTTCCGTTTGTGTATTTATTACTGCTCTTTGACTCTGTTCGTCATGAGGATCCCTCATTAAGGCTATTCATAGAGCACAGTGTTAGTCAGCTGAACTAATGAAATCTTAATGAAGTAATTGTAAGTTATTTGTTTAGACTGAGTGTGACCAGGATCAGCAAAATTTACACCTAAGTTATCTCACAAGACTCATTCAGGAAATCTGTGGCACAATTCAGGACATACTGTGAAGGCTGCTACCCTCCCAGAATTGTCCCTTGAGTGTAGCCCTGCCAGGTTACACAGCCAGAGGGGTCAAGCTAAAATCACTTCTTAGTAATTAGCTTTTGAATAGAGTTTTGGAAATACAAAGTGCTTCTCAAGTGCTATAATTATAATTTCCCTATATAGCAGCATAATTGAGTTGCAAAGCATGAAGTAAGGAAGTAAGATTGACCAAAGCTCTAGCACTTGCTTTTAGAAATTATTGTCAGAAAGTATGAAATAAATTGGATTTCAGGTGAATCCTGCTTGTTTATTGTGCGTTTTTCAAAGTTTGGCTGTCTCTTGATTACAGACTGAGAAATCTTTATATCACCTCCAGCAAAGAGACAAAACATGCTTAATTAAGCTCGGTGATTGTTATGAATGAACATGTTGCTCAGCAACCAGTTATCAAAGCCAGATGAGTGGACTTGTAATCATAACTTTTGCTTTAAAGTTTTAATTTTATTTTCTTATTGCTTATGCTGTGAGTTTATTCTTACCTCAGTGAGTTATCCCTTCTTTTCCACCTGTTTTGAGTATCTTCTACCATGTTACTCTACTTTTTTTTTTTTTTTTTTTTTTTGCATGGAAGCAATGTAAGATTAGTGTCTGAGAAAAAATAGATGGTCACTCTCACAGTTGCGATGTTCCCTAGTTACCATCATTGCTGCTGTGACTGATGCTGACAATCTGTGGATGAACTTTTAAAATAGCACTGCAAGTCACCAAGACCACCTGCCTGTCTGATGATTCCCTCTCACGATGCTGCTTATCCACAAATTCACAGTAATAGGAGATACCCATTTTCAGATAGAAAAAGGTCACTTTCTTTTGTGAGTGAACAACTTTCTTAAACCAAAGGAAACATCATCTCCATGAAGCTATTCCTTTTTCTTGTGCTCTGCCTAAAGGCTTCACAGTCCTACTGTTTTTCCATTGTGGTTTAAAGACATAGTGTGTATTCCCACCCCATACTCCCCCTCGTTTCCTCTGAAACATATAGATTCCTATGTGAAATCTACGTGAGAACATACTAGTACAAAAATGAATGAAAAAGTTCAGCAAACTGCTAATGTGGTAGAGAGTGGCACATTGTCATTCTCTTTATGATTTCACTGTCCTCACATTCAGATTTTGGTTTGCTTCAGTGCACACGAGAGCTTTCTATTTGATGTGCTGTTTCGGTGTTTCTCTTAATCTTCCTTAAAATATTTTTTTTACTTATCATTTTTGCTTTGTATACATTTTTGTATTTGGCCATGGCTCTTATGAACCTTTCAAGCCTTACTGTTCCATGATCAGTGTCACAACTTGTTTCACGGAGCCCTTCTCCTAGTTAATCTATTTGAGAATAATAAAACTGATTGCCTGGGAAAAGATTACCTTTTCTATGGTTGTTCATTCTGAAAAGGGGAAGAAATGGAGACCAGTCAACAATCCCTTGCTTAATAATAATTAAACCCAGCACAATGGAATGTGTCGTTATACTCATTTTATGCTGTTTATGGCAAAGTGAAAAGTTGATAGTAACTATGCTAAGAGAAAGACGATGTTACCAGATTAACAATCAAGAAGACTGTCCTCATAAAGGATACAAAATACCCAAATTCTAGTCTCGGGTTTTGGTTATAAAGAGAATACTGATTCTGAAGCCAGACATGAAGGGGAAAAAACCTGAAGCATCCATTCTATGGCATAACAAGGTTTAAAAATAGTATCATAAAATGTCACAGATTTATTTTATTTTGGTAGTATGCGAAGACTACATCACTATGAAATTACCTTGCCATAGGTATAATCATGGAACAGGAGATAATTCCTGACTCAAAGAATTTTTAATTCAAATCTTCCAGATTAGAAGATACTTTGATATTCAATGGAAAATAGCATCCCAGCAGAAGAAAGGCCACAATGCAAAAAAGTTTTTTTAGGAGTTCCACTGTTTTGGGACTTGGAGATAAACAGGAGGTGGGAATGATATCATAAGGATGTACATTATGTCCATTTAGAGGGAGGGAAAAAATCATTTGGCAGGGGATACAGAAAAAGCAAAAAAGGCAAGGAGAACAGGGGAGGTAGGAGTAGGGGAGAGGGGACTGCTAAGTGTTTAACTGCGTATGTTCACTTGAATCCTGTTCATTTTGAGTCATCCAAAGGAGATATGAAAGTAAAATTACTGCTGGACTATTGTCACTGATATGATATGTCAGCTTAAGTATTTCCTATTTGTTCCATGAATATGTACTGTTGTTCTTCCCTGAACTGAAGACCCATGGTTACATTTTAGAAGTAGTTTTAGCTGTTTGGACAATGTCTTAGAACACTTTGTATGTGCTTCTCCATGAGCTTTTCAATATAGAAGACTGGTTTAAGTAAAAATGTCATTGAAAACATTATTAAAATATAATCATGTTGGTAAAAGTATAAAGTTTTAAAGATTTCAAAGGGTATTTGAAACATCAGAGTTAATAAAATACCATTCTCTGGAGTAAAAATTAGATGATGTCTGAATTAATTGTCTTCTACCATGAACTTTTCTTGATCTGCTCTTCTATTAGACGTCAGTTTTTCCCCCTAGGTAAGTCCCAAGGACTGCCAAACCCAAAAGTATTACCTTCCTTGTTGCAGGAGTAACTGGTATTTGCTGATAATATGCACTCAGGTTAAATAGTTGAATAACACAGAATCACAGAATGGGAGGGGTTGGAAAGGACCTCTGGAGATCATCTAGTCCAATGCCCTGCTAAAGCAGGTTCATCTACAGCAAGTTGCACAGGATTGCTTCCAGGTGGGTTTTTAATATCTCCAGAGAAGGAGACTCCACAACCTCTCTGGGCAGCCTGTTCCAGTGCTCTGTCACCCTCAAAGAAGTATGTCCTCATATTCAAATGGAACTTTCTGTGTTGCAGTTTGTGCCCTTTGCCCCTTGTCCTGTCACTGGGCTCCACTGAAAACAGTCTGGCCCTGTCCTCTTGACAGTTGCCCTTAAGATATATGCATACATTGATAAGATCCCCTCTCAGTCTTCTCCAGGATAATCAGGCCCATATCTCTCAGCCTTTCCTCATAAGGGAGATGCTCCAGTCCCCCCATCATCTTTGCAGCCTCTGCTGGGCCCTCTCCTGTAGCTCCCTCTCTCTCTTGAACTGGGGAGCCCAGAACTGGACCCAGCACTCCAGACGCAGCCTCACCAGGGCAGAGCAGAGGGGCAGGATCACCTCCCTCCACCTGCCGGCCACGCTCCCCCTAATGCCCCCCAGGATCCCACTGGCCTTCGTGGCCACACGGGCACACTGCTGGCTCATGGGCGGCTTGCTGTCCACCAGAACTCCCGTACACTCAGTCCCTTCATCCAGGTCACTTATAAGTTGAACAGGACTGGACCCAGTACCGACCCCTGGAGAGCACCACTGGCTACAGGCCTGCAGCTGGACTGTGCAGTTGGTTACAACCCCATGAATACCTCAAACTACAGGATGTTTCTGAAAACATTGTTAATCTACACACAAGGTACAGATATTTTTTTTATTCCCAAGGTATGCTGTTAAATTCTGGGATCCTGAAGAATAACTCTAAACTGTATGCAAATCTGCTTTAAATAAACACTCTTAGGCTGTATATAATGAATTTCAGTGAGACACGCATCCTAACTAAATATACTTGTATGTTCTCCTTTGCTGTTAATCAAAATACGCTGTTAGAGTTTACCAACAAAACAAAAAAACCAACGAACCCAGCATCCAAAAGTACAAAAAAGGCTGCTCAGCAAGAAAGGAAACCTAGCATGGGAAGAAATACATCCTGGAGCTCTACATCCTATGCCTGAAACCTGGAAAGCAGTATTTCCCATCAACACACATTAGCAGTTTCTTGCTCAGTACAGTAAAGGTAATTGTGATGATAAGCCTTTGTATAGGAAAGTTGTAACTATGCATAAAAATAAATTCCATTTTATTCTTTCCATTTTGATTGCATTAGGCTAGGAATAAGGTGGCTACATACTAGCAGGGAAAAAACAAAAGCAGTGCTAGGGAACACTAGGGGTCAAAGCAGCAGCTGAACAAGGTTAAATTCAATAACAGAATAGTCACTTTCAGGCAGCATGCCATCATCAACTTGCAAAATGTTGTTTGCTTTTTCACATGCTTCACATGTATGTGCATAACAAACCATACATACACATATATATATAAAAGCACACACATACATATATATATATATATACACTTCAATGTGAAGCTCCTAGAAACACTCAGTTCTTTGTTTTGAAGAACTGCCCTATAGGGAATGCTATTAGGATTACAGGTAACTCAAATAGTGCTATAAAATGGATTAGTTTATTCATTGTAGAAATCAGAGTGTTTATAAATAAGAACTCTGACTGGTAAACACTCCCTGTCCTGCCCTCGTAACCAAAACATCCCATCCCCTTGTATGCATGTTTCAGATGTAACAGAAGACTTTGTTCTGAGAAGTCACTCAAAACTAATTGTTATTACTGTGCAAATTATACTAATATTAATAGCTACATTTTGGTGAATATTCAAATAAACACCAAAATGATTGTGCTGCGTCTTACGTATTTAGAGAACAACGATCTCATGCTAATTTTCTGAACAGCACCATCGGGCTAGGGGTGGAATCCATAAACCACTGCTGTCCCAATTTAGAAGTCTAAGCCTTTGAGTGTGATAATTTTTTTATTAAGATTTCTAAAAACATGCTGAACAATGTGAGGAGAGAAAGCACTGCAGTTAAATAGCAGTTCACATAAAAGGTTGCAGTTGTTGGGGCTGCAAGGAGTCAAGAGAAGTGTTGGCAATATTCTCACTGCAATCATTACATTTAATGCAGGAGAGGCAACACTGACAAAGTGAATAGGGAGTTAATAATATAAGAGGAATAGTAAACTAATACATGTCACATTCCATAGCAATAAAGGCTGTTGCCCTTGAAACTTCCCCTGCTGGACTTGCACACATGCACTGGAGATGTGCACATGCATGCCCACATATAAGTTCATAGATCTCATGTAATTTTAATACGATTAAACCTTACGTTACACCTACATGTTGATTTCTACTCCTCTTTCATGGTTCATTGTAGCTGAACTTCAGGGCTTAATAGTACATTTGCAGACACTTTCAAATGGCTACGCAATTCCCTCTAAACTTGAAAAACCTAGGTTTTTCTCTCCAGAAAGAACATAACCTTTAGTATTTCCAATTTTATTGTGACTGTAAAGTTAATTTCATTTAATGAAATTCTATAGCTAGAGTTATTCACCATGATTACTGCCATGTGGCTTTTCTTCCAGCATTTTATCTTGCCTTACTCTTGTCTCTTTAATAGAGAGCTCCTGTTTTGCTAGGCTGCTAATACAGTCTAATGATGAGAGAGGCAGTGACCTTTGGAAAGGTTTCGCTATCCGTATGCAGACTGCACTTCTCAAAGGGTTTACTGCTTTTACAAGCATCAGTAATCTTTCTCACATTTGCTGTCCCAATAATGAAGTCTTTATTAACACCCCACCCTTTTTACAGACTTGAAAGAAGGAGATGCTCCATCTGCTTAAATATTTGCAAAGTCTCTCTTAAACCAACATTTACAAACATGCTCATGAGTACATCTGGAAATAATACTGTGGATGCAACAGTGTCACATATTACTCTAATAAAGCAGTAGAAGTAATCCTTACTTCTACATAGCTCTTTTTCTTATTGAATGCTGGAGAAGAATTCAACAGCTGAACTTGGGTGTCTGAGAAAAAAGTAAGGATTTGTAACTTCTGTCACAACATTCTGTTTTACACCACATGCAAGCCCTGATTGATTTCAGTTACATTTAATTGGCAACCTCATATTGACCTTGATTATTTGGATATGTGGGCTAAGATCTGAGCTACTGGAGCAAAGGAGTAATGAACTGTAGAGTTTCATCTTCAAGACACAAGGACAAAAGGCTTTATCATTTTTGGAAGATAAGGGTGCCAGCTAGACACCTTTAAAAGAAGGTTGTAAGTAGCCCACTCTAAGACATGGTTAATAGTTGCAGAAGTGGCATTTCCATACACCTCTATGATTTTGTATGAAAGTAGTGGTACTTACTCTATTAGACATGAGACCTGATGGTATATACAGATCCTATTCTTGGATGTCTGACTTGTCCCATGGTTTCAATTTAGTCACGAAAGACCTAAGAGATGTATGTCTCACTACCAACCCTGGCCATTTGTAATGATGTGTTGTGGTACAAACACCACACAGCCATTTGTTCAATCCCCCAGAGTGGGATGGGGGGGGGGGGGGGGGGGGGGGGGGAATTGGAAAAAAGGTAAAACTTCTGGGTTAAGATAAAGACAGGTAAATAGGACAGAAAAAGAAGGAATAAATAACAACAGCAACAACAGCAGCAACAACAACAATAAAGTAATAGTAATAGTAATAGTAATAGTAATAGTAATAGTAATAGTAATAGTAATAGTAACAATAATAGAACAAGTGATGCACAATGCAATCACTCACCACCTGCTGACTGATGGTCTGACAGTCCTTGAGCAGTGGGCCAAGACCTTCCAGCCAACCCCCACCCAGCTTTACTGTTCAGCATGATGTCATATGGTTTGGAATATACCTTCTGCCAGTTCAGGCCAGTTGTCCTGGCTGTGCCCCCTCCCAGCTTCTTGTGTACCCCCAGCCTCCTCACTGGCAGATCAATATGAGAAGCCAAAAGTCCTTGACGTAGTGTAAACACTGTTCTGCAGCAACTAGAACATCAGTGTGTTATCATGATTCTCAGCCTAAATCCAAAACACAGCACTGTACCAGCTACTAGGAAGAAAATTAACTCTATCCCAGCCAAAACCAGAACTTGGTCCTTGAAACTTCACAAAACTTTTCTGAGGCTGTGATGCTACAGTCAAACCACTTGACTTTCACTCCAAATAGGGCTGAGCATCTCTCCAATGAAAGCTTAAAGTGCATTAGGGACAAGATTTCTTTCAGTACTTCTGTCTGAATAAGAAAATGTATCAGAAAAAGAGGAAGAAGCAGTTATATCTCCTCCTAGAACACAGACAAATTTAGGAAGGAGAAGAAATGATAAAAATTAAAAAATAATTTTTTTATCTCAGAGAGTAATAAAAGAAACGGAATTATTAGACATTTTATAACTTTCCCTCATCTCATGTTTGAAAATGGTGTTGATCTGGCTTGTCTGCGTCTGGTTGGGCACCAGTCCTGCATGTTAATTCAGTTGCAGAAGGCTGCAGCAGAATGAGAATGTGTATGCTGGAGTCCTGTTCCTGGGTAGACAGCTGCTCCTTGATGGAGGATCTGGGCTCAAAAATACAAATTAAACCTTTGTTCACAGCATCACAGAATGACTGGTGTTGGGAGACGCATCTGGGAATGGTCTAGTCCAACCCTGTGTTCAAAGCAGGATCAGCTAGAGCGAGGTCCAATCAGGCTTTGAATATCTCAGAGCATGGAGACTCCACAAACTCTCTGGGCAATCCCTGTGCTTGACACCTATTATACTAACAAATAAAAATTGTTTGGTTTTTTTTTTACAGAAAGTTGTTTTCTTATAGTAAGTGGAATTTCCTGTATTTCAGTTTGCGCCCATTATCTTTTGTCCTGTCAGCGGTCACCGGTTACAAAAGTCTGACTCCAGCTCCTTTACTGTCCTCTATTAGGTATTTTAAAATATTGACGAGATCCCTCTGAGCTTTCTTCAGGCTGAGCAGGGCCCATTCTTGCAGTCTTTCCTCCTGTGTCAGATGTTCTAGTCCCTTATTTATCTTTATGGCTCTTTGCTGGACCTGCTTCAGTATTTCCATATCTCTTTTGTACTGGGGTAGCCCAGGACTGTAGCCAGCACTCCAAATGTGCCTCACCAGTGCCACACAGAGGGGAACGACCACCTCCCTTGACCTCATATGTGGTCTTTAGAAGCTTTAACATTATTGATCTTTTAAAGTTAACAACCCTTTTTATTTCAGATTTCAAAAATAAATATTTATTTCAACCAGACCCAAAGTGATTTTCTTCTTTGCTAAGAAAGGAAGAATTATAGTAAAGGCAGATGGAGATAAGAAAAGCTACACTGGACAGAAAAAGTTACATTTGTGTTATGAATGCACTGCAAGTATTTATTTATGTTTTTATTAGTAGCTGTAGAGACATTCAGATATTTATTCATTCCATCCCATAAAATGCCTGAGGCTAAATATGTTGGGTTTAACAATATTTGTACGGTCAGTTGAACCTTAAAGGTTCAAGCTTTCCAATGCTTTCTTCACCTAGTTTCTTCAGCTTGCTTCTACATACCACTTTAAGATTGTGCTTAAGATGTCTGAAGAAGTCAAGTAAACATTTTTATTCAATAATTATCCATGAGATGCCTGTACAGCTACAGAAAATCAATGGACATCTTTAGAAAAGCTAAAAAATCCCACAGCATATTCAAGTATCTCAACATAATATTTCTCTTTCAATCTCAATGGGTATTAAAAATCAAAGATTCCTCCAAGATTAACTTATTCCTGTTTAGCTGAAAACTGAGAAATATTAAGACTTGATTTGATTTCCTTGGTCTCATGTACTTACTTGCTGACATTGTTTTTCATCATTTCAAAGAAAAAACATCAGTTCTGCTCCTATGTAAGTACACATGGCGTCTCCACGGCTAGTCTGGAGTCTCCTTTCTGCTTGTGCAAAGATGTTTTAGAAGTGACTCTGGGCTCTCAGAAATGTACCTGCGATGAGAATTTGGCCTATTGACTTGAGAAGTAGCTTTGTCTTTACTTGTGGAAATAATCTGATATTTTATCCTGTAGTTATAAGTAGAAAATATGGAGTTTAATTCTGGGAAGTTTTAAGAAGTTGGAAGCTGAATATCCAGTTTAGCGCAGCATTTAAGCACATGCTTAAGCAGATCTGTTCAGATCATCATTTGATTACATTTATTTACTATAGTGCTGGATTGAATTAGACTGAGAATTCTAGAAATAGGTCCTGCCTCCGCTGAAGTACATGGTGTTTGTGTTATTAAATGTTGCCTAAGAAAGAACAACAACAAAGGCTTTCCTCGACATTTTTCCCCCATGCACAAAATGCTCATGTGCAAGAGTGATTTCTGTACATGTATGGTAGATAAATGCATCTGTGGAAAGTTTGGATAAATTAGAAACAAAATTGCCATTTGAAAGCAATAAAAAATAAAACATCATATTAAATTAAGTCTGGTAATAGAACTAGTAGTAATCAATATGAACTTGTGGAAGGATGATTCTATTTAACTGATACCTATTTTGACCAGATTACAGGATCGATTGATAAAACATAATGGAGTTTCTGTTATTTATGTAGTCTTCTATTAGACTACTGTTCATACTAAATCATTGTAGTATATATCAAAACAATAAACAATTTTGGAGTAAGTACTTTTCCAAAGCTGACGAACTCTCAGAAGTCTGAAAAGACTCTCGGTCCTTGTGCGACAGTGGGACAGAGCCACATGTCAAGAATAACAAGTTAGGAATTTGCCCATATATGCATGGACTGATTGCCAGGGCACTAGGATGAGGATGGAGAAGATACTTTCATACAATGTCCACTTCTACTCCTTCATCCATCTGGTGCAGAGTTGTGGAAGAAGAAAGAAGCCTCTGCAGAGCAAATGTGGGAGATACAAGTCCTACAAGGGTGAATGGAAGTGGGATGAGACAGAGAGGTGAAACCAGTGTACATCATCCTGTGTATGTCGGAACGAACACTTAAATGTGGCAGGTCTGATTGTTCTCTTGTATGTTCTCTTGTCACTAAATATCTAAAAGATATTTATAGGAGGCAAACCGTAACCAGCAAAATCTAACACCGGCTCAGCAAGCAGCAGACAGGGACCCATCAGAGAGGTGCTATCACTTCTACCTGGACAGAAAGTGGTTTTCACATAGAAGTTCCAGAACAGAAACTTTCTGTGGGAAAAGCTCACTTTTAACCAGCTTGTGAAAGAGCATATGCTAAAGTGCGGCTAAACTGGTCTGGCATGGGGGATATGCCAGAAATCTTGCCGTTTCTCCATAAAACTTGCCCACCTGGATCAAGTCTTCCTGGTTCCTAAGTAAGCTATCTCATCAGGTTCCTTTGCCCATCTTTCCATTTTTTTCTTTGCTGGGAAATCTCATCTGGGAACGTGGGTGTCTGTGCCCTGTAACACGTGAATGGGGTGTCCAGTGTGCCCAGGGCACACAGCTGCTGCTGTGGATCTGTGGCTCTGACAAGGAGGCCTGCACAGTCCTCTGGTCTGTTCTGCAAGCATCTGTCTCGCTGTCTGCATGCAGTTGAATCAGTCTGCCTTGGCCACGAGTCCAGAGCACACCTTGACTGTTCATGCACAGTTGTCACTTCTCTGAGCTATCCAGAAATCCTGGACAAGTGGTGAAGTTGCTTTTCTGTTCAGATTCGATTTCCAGATGGTAGCACATAACATATTTGGCACAAAATTACTGTACCTTCGGCTCAGGGGGCTGGAACAGGTCAGCGAGCTTAGTACTTTGGAGACCAGAAGGAAAGCTACTGCCACTGACTGAAATTTTCTCATTTTTCCTTTACAATGAGATTGTCCACCAATCCTGCTGAATTTCACTGCTGTACTTCAACACTTGGTCATTCACAACAGAAAATATTGGGTAGCCAGAAGCCATGTTTCCAAACTAGTCAACTAAAAATATTAGGAAAGCCAAAAGCCAGCCATAATTCTAAACCAAAATGGATTTTCAGCATTGTGAATATGGATCTGTTTAGGATGTCTTGAAGTGATTTGAGTTGGAAGAAATTATTTAAACATGGATGATATCCAGAGGACTGATATTTGATTTCCAGACCATTTCTGCTCCATTATATAATATAGTATGAATATAATTTGAGTTTATCTAGTGTAGGTAGTCTGCAGTCCTTGCCCTCTACTAACACTGAACCACTCTTTCAAGGCCTTTCTGGAAACTTTGTATCACTATATGTTGGAAACAGAAAAAAATAGCAATCAGATACTTTGCTATTACATTGTAACTGTAAAGATTAGTGTTAAGTGTAAACAATGAAGAGAAGGTATAGTAGTTTCAAGGTGATGTATCATTACGGTGTTCAAAACACTTGTGTGAGAAAAATAAAGAAAAATCTGTTTTTACATCATCATCAGTCAAAACCTTAATCATTTTCTCCAGCTCCTTTGAGCAAATACTCATATATATTTGTGAGGCCATATTGCATGATTCATTTCTCTCATGTTCAAGAAAAATGACACAGGATTTCTGTTGGTATTTATCACTGCTATGCCCCAGATCATTGAAAGTGGCCAGATTCAGGTGACAAGTTCAGTCTTTGTACCTAAACATTTGACTGGTTCCTCCTCCCATTCCCGTTTCTTTGAAACATTCGGTAATTTACAACACTTGAAAAAGATACCACAGCTAATGAGAAGAAAGCGTGAATTACCTGGCATAAATTCAGCAGGCTGTCAAACAGCATTATCCGTCACACAACAGTTCAATCAGACACTTAGAACTAAAACCTTTTTGCTTGATTACATGGATTTTTTGCATACAATTGGACCCTAATATCATGACAAATGGTCCTTTGGGTAATAGGTATTTGACTGTTGAGGATTTTTTCAGAGAAATGATCAGTGATCAAGTAAAAAAAAAAGTCTTAATGTAATGCTAGTTTAGGTTATTAATAGGTATAGTGACCTTGCTCTAAAACAGAGCAGAAGTCACAACACAGATAATAATTTAGCACTGTTTTCTCTGAAACTGTACCCCCAGACTATTAAACCATATTACATGCTAAAATGATGCTGGATTTCAATGGTAATGATGGAGAGAGTCCATATTTGCAAAATGAAGCTATACCTTAGCCTGAATATACTAGCAAAGCTAATACAACCCTTTCTGTACAAATAACATTAATAGAAATAAAATTTAAATCATGAAATGTAATAGATTTTTATTCTCATTTGAATTTTACTATTGGCAGCAAAAAGCATTGTCTCTTTAGTCACTTCTAAAAACAAGTAGTTTGGAAAAGAATTGCATCACAATTTTTGTGAATTTCCTCAAGATTCTTGGCCTCTCAGTATGCAAAGATGTTCAAGCTTGGAGAAGAAGAAGTTCTTATCCTAGCAGATTTCTCATACAAATCTAAAAGATTTCGAGAAATGAAACTTTTTGAGAACTACTCCAATGCCCATGCTTGTCTTCTCTCAATTTAACAAAAAACATGGCAGGGACAATTGTATTTCTGTACTGTATGTATAGACAGCTCTTGAACAAGTCAAGGGTCTGAGTGGCAAGTATGATAATCTTATTAAACAAAATTACTCAAGTGACAACCTGCAGCAGTTTGATGTGGCTTGCTGTGAAATAGTTTATTATAAAAGTTAAATAGGCTGCTTCTTTAAATACATAGACTTATTTGACATATTGGAAACAATAAGATTTACATATTAAAATCTAAATATAAAGCACACTATGAAGAAGTCAGAATTTGCTATCAGGTAGTAAGTACATAGTTATTCCTGTCCTAATCATATTCTGTGCTATTCAAAGAAGCAATTTGACCTCAGTTGATTATGGGTGAGCCAGACTAAAGAGAACTTGATTATTTTTAAAAGTGTTCATATTTTTCATGGTCAAACCCACTTTTTGAAACTCATGGCTTACTCACTGAAAGTATGAAAGTGGCAAAGGAGAATCTCAGCTTTTTTTATAAAGGTGTAAGTCTATGATCTTTCTCCTTGAGAACGCAGCTGGGAGAAAAATAATAAACTGTCTCAGGCAGAGTAGTGTGGCTGAATCATTATTTTTACTAACTGCTATTTGATTCCCTCTACAACTTTTTATTAAATAAAAATATATCTCCAGCTCTCTGCTTTGGGAGGAAATCCAGCAGTTTATACTGCTGGAGGGCTGGGACACCTATTTGAGCACAGGGATTATGGAAAATGTTCATGACTCGCTACTGTACATTTTTCAAAAAACTTCTTATAGCTTTGGTAGAAATGAAGTTTGTTTAAATGACCTTCAATTTTGTGTTAGTACAAGGTCTGTTTCTGCAAGGAAAAGCAAAATGGCATCTCAGGGAATTCTGCAGATTACTGCTATATGCATTAATTTATGCAGTATTTAAACTCATACCAAATGGGCTAAGAACTGTTTTGTGACACCAAAGTCCACTGTTATGTCACAGCTACGTTTCTGCAGTTACACTTGCTTGTCCCCCAACACAGGATGACTGTACCTATTTCTGCATAATGGGAAAGGTTCTTGGTCTACAATAACCTCCAAACCACACCTGGGTTTTGCCTGGGAAGTCCTGGTCAACACAAATCAAAAACATGCCTAGGATTACACTAAGAGTTTGAAGAATCATGGGGCAGGGCACAGGCCTGATGCATTAGCCTTGTTTAGGTTATCAGTAGAGAAAAACATTAAATGGATCATTTATAATGGAGGTTTCTCCTGACAACCTTATGGCTAACCTGGAACTGATTCCTAAAGCTGAATTGTTACAGAGGCTGGTTGGGAGTTGGACAAGCTGCAAAACAGACATTGCACTCCAAAAAAATCTGCTTTTTATTGCCTTGTTTTCGGGCTCTTAAAGAAAATCACAGTTTCCCCAAATGTGGTGCTTATTCATTGTACATCATTGGATTATTCATACAGGTAAATGATTGTCAATAAACTGATCAGCATTCATCAATCCACATCTTTAGCTGTCCCCAACAGCCAGATACCAAGTGTCTCAGCTGAAGGCTGTAAATAAAATTCTGCTCATCCTTAACATGCCATGGACAGTGAAGTAACTGAGGTTCGAGTAGAACAGCACCAAACCCGCAGCAGAATTCCTTTGTGCTTTAGGGTTTTTTTTCCCTCCAATAATATAACTGCACTTCCAATTTCTTTCTGTATAGCTACTCCTGTGATCCCTGTGGGCAGGACTTCACTGTGTCTGAAGATTATATCATATCTGAAGAATATCTAAGATTTTAAAAGTCTTTCATTATAAGTATGGCTGCCCTACATTTTTGATGGATCATCTGTTAAAATACAAAGCCAGACATCTATCCTTGTTGAGTAGCACTTTGTTACGAGATGTTATTAAAGTTGTGTAAAGCAGCATGCCAGATCTCTGCTGTGGTAGCCTCTGCTGCACCCAAGGAAACACCAGGAATACAGCTGTTTAGATCACCAGTGTTCCCCTGGTTAACCATGCACTTCCTGAAAATATCATTGTGAAGCTACTTTTTGGGCTGTTCCCCAAGGATTCTTTGGAGAAGTCTGAAAAAGACCAGTTCTCCACCTTTCTCCCTGCTTTTTGGACAGGACTGAAAATCTGGACCACAAACCTATAGGCAACTAGAAATTCTTTGGAAAACTCCAGACAACATGTTTGTATTCAACAGTGTTTGATAAATGCAACTTCCTTAAAAACTATATTCAGTAAAACCTGGCTGCAAATATCAGTTGAGGTTTTTTGGTTTTTCTTTTTTTTTCCATCTTTTGAACGGATGTCCCCCTGTTACCGAAATCTCGGAACGAAGAACTTATCGACACCAATGTGATGTAGATAAGCAGACACTTCTTTATTAATGGCCGGGTGCGTGAGCGAGTCCTCTCACGATCAACGCACGCCAGGTCTCAAAATCAGACACCATATATAGAACTTATTCATACATATTCATTAAGTATTCATGCATAACCATGATATTTCCCGTAAATCATTAACATATTCTCCTCCTATATCCGATTCTGCGCAGTAGAGCTTAGAAAGGTCTAGAAATGGGTCTGGGGTACGATTTGGGTAGGGGTATATGAGTCGGTGGTCGCGATCTCCCCCTGCCGGAATTACCTTTTACTAAAGTTCACGGTTTCTTGGCAGGTAACTACAAGCTGTTCCAGTCGACTCTCCCCAGTTTCCATTAATCTCATATTCTGACATTTCAATACACTTCTACATACAGAAGACTGGTCAGATACAAAGAAACCTTTCAAACCCTAAAGTTATTACCTAAGTTTTAACAATGGTTCCAGCCCCTTCTTCTAGCCTTGGTACAGGACGTACAGAAGATCTCATAGCAGCTTTTACTGTGCAACTATAAGTTTCATTAAAAATATTTCTTATCCTTCTATTTTTCAATTTTATAAAATGATTTTATAAAATCAATTAATCAATCAAATAAAGTCAATCAATCTTAACTTATTAACAAATTGATAACACCCCTAGGCCTCAAAAATACTACAGAAAGATTTTACATGATTCATGTATCACACTGTGTTTGTAGAGTATTAATTTGTAGGAGGTGAAATTGCAGGCCTTCTCTGAGCTGGGGGTAATTTCAGATGAAAACTTATAGCACGGTGCCCAGATATGAGGGCTGCACAACTTTTATGTTTAACGAATGCACTAGATTCCAAAATTGAGCTCAGCAGGAAGAAAGATTTTACGCTGATTTCAAAAGTGATTCCACCTCTGTGTGTTAGCTCACATAAATAACGATGCTCTTCCTGCAACATGACACATCTCTGACTAGTGCATCATCCCTTATCTGGGCACAGCACTCTGGCACCATCATTTGGCAGCCTAACGTAGTTCTGAGCTGTGTCATGCAATTTCCTGGAGCTAATGAATCGTAAACCAGGACCTTATCAATGCAATGCCTTTCAGCCTCTCAACTCCACAGTTAGACGTGGCTAACTCCTATAGACATGGCTTCTTTCTTATCCCAGCCCTAGCAGCGGTACTGGGAATCCAGGGAAGTACAAAGAGATCCAGGCTGACAAGGTGTAAATCAGGTGAGTCCAGATGCAGTTTGGCAGTATGGAGTTTATGTGAGAGAACAAGCCCTACTGACAAGCTTGGGTTTATTCCCTGAATACTTAGACCTCACAAGCCAAACATACAATTCTGCCCACCTAGTTCTGGGCCAGGGTGACCTTACCATATAGGACCAATATATGTCTCTGCTCTCTCAGGCACCTTTGTACCATTTTACAGAAGGAGTACAGCCAGCGTCAAAGCCTACATGCTCATGAGCTAGGCAGATTCAGGATCATTATTAATTTCTGAGCTTCTCAGACACATTTTAGGTTTCAGTCCCTGTACCTCTTCCTGTTTCTGGGGGTATAAATCTCAGTGGTCATCATAAACCTTGGATCTGATGCTTCAACTTACTGAGCTCCCACTTCCCCCGTGCCTCCCTTCAGGAGACCCACTGCAGCTATTTTAACCTTCCTAATTGACCCAGCCTGGCATCACAATAGGCTAACAGGAGGCAAGAGTTAGAAAAGAATTTTGTGAATTATAGTCATTGCTGCTTTTAAAAGCACCATAAGTCTTTGGCAGCCTTGACTTTCACCCTGTGGTAGATCTCACCTCTTTTAACAGCCTAATGTAGAGGCTGATTTTTCTGACAATGAAAGTTTCTACCTCATCCCCCACTTCAGAGTTTTCTTTCACAACCCACTAGACAGTTCAAAGAGAGCATCTATTCTCTGATGTGCACAAACCTCACCTTATTTGAAAGTCTCCAGTCTCTTTAGCTGGGTTTATGTACAGCCAGTGACTATTGCACAGGCACTGGTGATGAGGGACATTCAGAAACAAGAGTCCCTCTCAGGTCTGTCATTAAAAGTTTTCCTACACTCTTTCTCCTGAAAGTTACATGAGGAAAAAACTGATCTGGTCACAGCCAGGATACTTCCACAATACAGTGCATCAATAGTGAAATAGCACACAAAATGGAGAATAAAGAAAAAACAAAACTTATTTTATATAGATGTTTGATGAATCTTGCCTGAAACTTCTATATTTATTTTCTCTCTTCTACCACAGATAAACCAGTGTTGTTTAAAGGCATGTATTGCCTAGTCTCAGCTGCTGTGAGTTCTTTCTTTTTCTAATGCCTCTCAGAGTACTATACTAGCCAGTAAATTACACCAGGCAATAATTACCCTGTTAAGAGAGCTTTCAAGCATCTACGTGTTCCCCATAAAGCAAAGGGAGATGCAGGAGAGACCTGCATTTATCTTTAATGTTCTGTTAAAGAAATTATATAGATTCAAGAACAGCATTTCACAACTGGAGAAGTCAGAATTACTAGTAAGGGAGGAAAAAAAGGGAATGTTTTCTTGTCTCTTGCTTAAAAGCAGATTTTTGCTGTGCTTGTCAAAAAAGAGGCTTCCATTAAATTCTAAGCAGTTATATGCTGTTTCTTTTATAGGATGCACCTGGGAGCCCCCAAGCAGTCCCTCTAATTGGAATGGGACTATGAAAATGAGAGTAGAGACTTTGTTTAGTGTATTAAACATGCAGGTAGGGATACTTAGGAGCTCAGACGAGGAAAATGCTGTTTTAAGTAACTGCTGGCTAAGGAGTGGTTAGACCTCTCAACAGTTATTTTGTGAGGAAAGACATGTAGAATGGAGCTGTTTGTTTTAAAAGTCTTTTTCATACTCTGAAGACCTAAGGTGTTTTTGGAAATTATTTGTTCACTCTGTTAGGCAATTATTTTTCAAGATATTGTGTGGCTTGTGATGATCAGGATATGTCAGGGCAGAAAAAACCTCAGAAATTGCACCTATATGGTTGTTGGTGCTCATCTTTTCTCTGGGAGTGTTTCTTTCTAACAAAACCATGAATACTAGTACTAGAGTGGGGGAAAAGGCTGCAGAGTGAGCTTCCTTGCACAAACGTGTTAAAACAATGCTGAATGTCTTCTATAAACCTTATAAAGGATATGAAAGATCTAGATGTAGCTTATTTAAAATGGTGGTAAGCCCATTGATGTAGTTGAAGTGACAACTAAGCCAGAACTGTTGTAAAAAAACTTTCCTGGGATAGATTCTTGGAGCTCTTTTCCTCCATTCCCAAAGAGAAATAAAAAATCTTGCTGCTATACCTTGGGGGATGGAAGTAAACGTATTTTGGATCATTTAAAGCAGTATTTCACTTTCCAAATGCCTTTCTTAATTTTTTTAAAACCTTATTAATGTTTTAAAAATCTAGGGAGTTAGGTATGTGATTTTTGTGATAGTAACACCAAAAAATTTTTGCAAAGACATTAATTCTAATAGCTGACTTTTTCCCATAACGTTTTGGTTCAGATTAGGCAGAGGGTATTTTGTTTTATTTTTACTTATTTATTTTACAATAAGGATCTTCTGTCAAAACATTCCCAGCAAGCTTTCCAACTGAAAGACCCATTTGCGATTAATTGCAGCCTTACACAACTTAAGCTGGTTTAGCTCCCTTGCTCTGGGATGGAGGTAACAGGAGCTTCAACCTTGTTTTCACTTGGATCATTGCCTTGAATGAGATATAAAATTCATACCAAATTTTGCATCTGCTAGGAAAAGCTCATTTTATTTTTGCTGTCTGTTACCTGCATTAAATATGCACTCTCACTTTCTCTAGAGGAAGTGTTGTGCAAATAACTTCATATGTTGTCTTAATAACTAATGTGGTTGCCAGGATCTGATACATCTTGCAAAAGTAAATCTTTTCCTAATGGCATGTGTGCATTTCCCCAAGGCTAGCTTGTAAATTGATTTTAGTAAACTAACAATTTTCATTTTATTTTCAAAGATTAAGAACTTGCTGCCAATAAAAGAGACACAAGTTTATTGTGTGTTATTCCTGTTATTCCCCCAGTTTGTGCTGTTTTATTCACGTTATTCCTCCAGCTTCTGCAAATTGGTATCATTGCTCTGCCTTTCCACCTGCAGTCCTGTGGCCCTGATCATCACATTTGTGTTGTATTCTGCTGTCTGATCTTGTATGTTGTATGCTGCTCTGTTTTTATAACTAATGCTTAATCAATTTATCTTCTATACTTATAATCAGTGTAACTGGCTGACTTGACACCCTGATTCATTTATAAACTAACAATCTTCTAATTGGAATTGCTTAGCAAAACGACTCAAAAACGATTTGCACAGCCATAATATGTAAAATGAGTATGACCTCTACGGATATATTAGCAAATAATGACAATATTAGATTATTTTTTATATTGGATAGGTCTTTGTGAAGGCTTAAGGTCTGGACCAATCTCAGTTTTAATCAGTTTCTGTGCAGGATAAACAAGAGGGTTTCTTTTGTTGCTGGAGGAAGTAGACAAAATTTATTGTTGTATGTTAATTACACAAGGCTTTCTTCCCTAATAACGAAAGTTTCATGTAGTGTGACTCTTTGCCTTGTGATCTCTGTTTCACTGGAGTACCAGATATTTTCATCCAAAGACTGAAATTAGCCAGCAGAAATAGTATTTGAGGCTATTTGTCAGGTGAAAACAGTATGAAATATTGCAGCAAATGTTTTCCAAAAGCTAAATCTGGAACTCAGTTTGTACTTCTGTACGCTCATATTAATAAACTTACACATCTATTTGGACATATGTATATATGCTAGAATACAGAAAAACAAAGATGAGGAAAAGATCTAAGCATTATGTTGAAGATGCAATTAACCTGGCAAAAAAAAAGGACATAGCTACTAAAGCTCAAGGATAGACTTTGTTTATCATCTTACAGTCAATAATTTAATTCAGAGCCTGAATTTCACCTTTATGTCCCACTATAATCCCCTTACAACATTATTCTTTATTCTTTCATCTCTAAAAATGTCTGGAAATGTCCTCTGTTATTTTGTAAGCCATGTGTGCAGGTCCTTGGTTCTTGTTTATTTGTTAGAGTTACTAAGTGTCAGATCACTTCGATTACTGCTCCTCAATTCTGTCTAAAGCACTTCTGTTTGTGAACTCTACCACTGCTAGAGCATTTTCTGCTGTATTACACTGTCAGGCTGTTAGCAACTATCTAGGCAGCCTTGCCAAAGGACCTTGATTATTTCTTCCTTATGTATGCACATAGGTAGACTACACTTTCACAGAAAAAGACATTTCTTTTGACAATTCTAAGTCCTTCAGAGTCTCACCAGACTTTTCTCCTTCTAATGACTTTTTATAAAACAGAATTTTTTTGTGGTTTTTTTTTTCCCCCCTCACTGGTGGTGGTGTAAAATAATAGTCATAATGCAGTGTCTATTAGCCTGCTATATTGCCAATCATCAATTTCTATGTCAAAGCTAATGGGAGTTTTTCAAACTACATTCAGTGAGTATTTTTAAACCAAAAATACTTTTTCCCATTCCTTTATGGGATATCATAGTTTTTCTAAAACGAACAATCCAAAGAAACAGTGGTTTATAGTGGAGCACAACAGCACATTTTAAATCTCCAGAGATGCTGCCAGAAAGGGAAGAAAATTCACCAGTTTTACTTTAGTGAATGAAGTTAGAGAAGAGATGGCAAGGAGGATGGGCAGCTCCCTCCTCCACCTGCATGGGCAAAATCCCGGCAGCCTGGAGCCCACAGGGTTGGGGAGAAAACCTGCAGTTGCTGGTCTCTGGTCTAGGGCTTCCTGCAGATGTTTCAGTGCAGTTGTTTTCAGCTAGCCATCAGTTGGATATCAACATGTTGAAGCAAAGAGCTCACTGCTGACATACTGGGGCACCCTTTATGTTTCTCTTTCAGGTAAATAGGATCATGCAGACTAACAAACTAAGCGGTCCCATTCCTTTCCTGTTTCAGCTGTGCCATCGGTAAGATTTACAAATTGCATTGTAAATTATTCTTAAATATCTGGCTCTGGATTAAAACCTTTTTCTTTTCTTTTGATTTGTGTGGCTTGTCAGAACTTACTCCTTTTCAGTTTTAAAAGGTTTGTGGTAGTAAATTCTCTGGAGTTATGACAGACTAACAGGATATGTTGATTACTAATTACCAAGTAGGTAGGGTACTGCCTCTTTTGAAAAGGAAGGACACACTAAGGGAGACAAGCCTTTATGTTTTGGCCACTTTCAGGTCTTTCATGATTCTTTTAATGATCTTGAATCTTTCAGTATGTCTTTTGTTTGCTACATGTTACCTGTTTACAAGGTGAAATAGAGCTTCATTTAGCTGGTACAGAATGTCCCTTTTTCCTCGACAAAAAAAAGAAAAGGCCCCTTGATGGCTGAGACAGATGATTCTGAAGGTGTTAATGAACCTGTGGCAGGGCTGAACCAGAAGCAGTAGATGTCAAGTTGCTACTGTTCTTTTCTTTCATTTTTTGAGAGGTGCATCGTGCTTACTTCAAGAAAATTGTTCTTGTTATTTAACACTCAGTTCAGTGAGTTTGTTCCTGTGTGTCTAGCATTTTCTCCCTTTCCTCCTCCAGCTTGAATTTCCTTCAGAAGACTCCTTCACAAGTCACTGTGATAGCTGAAAGCCTTGTTTATTTTACTCAGAAAACTTTGCTTCTTTCTTACCCTGCATTTACGTTTCCATTTCTGCTTTCAAGTACAGAAACAATATCAATTTTTCCAGATAACAGGTATCCCTCTCAAATCCATACCTTTAAAAAAATTCACCATCACCCCAGTGGCACAAGCAACATGGAGATATAGATTCTGGAAAAGAAAGTCATGGTTTTCAGTGGAAGTTGAATCAGTGATGGGACACCAAAATCAACTTGCCCAGCAGTTCAACAGAAGTTCAGTTCCTGGTGGAAATTGTAGCTGAGAAATGGCACTAGTATTTTGTGACATGCAGTCCTGTGTAAGTGGAAGGTACATCAGATTGCTGCCAGAGTGGTGGATGAACAAACTCCACATGCTGTGATTGCTACTCTTCTGCTTTTGGAACTAGCCTTTGTCTCCAGTGACAAAAAATCTAGTCATCATCACTTAATCTAGTGATCTAGTTGAAATGTCCCTGCTCATTGCAGAGAGGGTTGAACTAGATGACCTTTAGAGGTCCCTTCTAACGCAAAATGTTCTATGATTCTATGAATTCAGGCATTTCGACGTTTCTTAAAATGGTGAATTTTAAGACACAGCCAAACCAGTTAATAATTTGTGATAATGTACATCTGTTAATGTCCAAAAGAATGATATTTTTATAAAATTAAGATGAACATCAGATGAATCATATTGTGTCCAGCAGCTGAAACAAAGAAACAGTGAACAAAATCCCAAAAAATCCGCATCCCTGTATTCTCCCTTCAGCCAAACCATGTGTGCTCATTGCCCCTTCCACAATTTCATTCAAGGAATCCACTTCTTGCTACCCTTGTACCACCGCACACCCACTGCCATGGCCTGGCCTGAGAGAAGAGAGGTGGGAGGGAAGTAACCGTACAACACTCCCAGTACAGGAATGGTAGAAAGACTGTACTGACACCCTGACCCTCCTTAGAGTGGCTGCATGTTGACAGAGGGCATATCAGTGTGGGGTAACAAAAGAGCAGATCGTTAGACAAAGCATTTAGAGTGGCCTCTGAGCTGTTGTCACATCTCAGGGTCTCAGGACGTCAGACAGGGAAAAAACAGCATGGAACGAAAAAATGTGTTAAGCCACCCCTTCATCAAATCCTTTCCTTCTCTATAGTGATGATTTTACAGAAAAATCTAAAAATACAGTAAAGAAGCATTTTAATGGGGTTTTGTTACCTTGTCACCTTTAGAAATCTTCAGACAACAGAGTCTAGAATTTGAGGTATGCAGCTAAATAGAGTAAACTTTTTCTTGAACACATTTGAGATTATTTTCTTCCTTAAGTGTAAAGGTTATTAGTTTCAAAAAATCAAATTCCTTATTAAATTGACATATTTTTATGATTTTTGTTCCTATTCTCAAAACCTGATGATTTTAAAAAGATGTACCCGAGATGTTTTGTGAATAGATATTTTTCTAATCTACAATTAACCTACTACTTCTGGATAACTCAGTTATACACTTTTATTTCATTCTGTAGTGTTTATGCCTCTGGGACTTTCTTGACTGGGATGACAGGGAAATCATATTAGTAATTTCTTTATGTACTGCTAATGTCCATTTTACAGATAGAAAGGTTGAAAAGTTAGGAAGTGCTATGTTCAAAATCAAAGAAGAATAAAGAGAACACATCCTACCTTATTTTCCTCTGAGTGCCTTTTCCACAGCATGAAACACCAGACCTGATTACCATTGGTAGCAATTATAGCTTAATGGAATAAATGAGGAAGGAGAAGATTATTGATTAGCAGGGGGAAAACAATTTTTTGTTCAGTCATCTTGGCATTCTGGAAAGGGAATGCAAAGCAGAAACACTGAATGACTGCATAGAAGACCCACAGCCAACTCTGTATCTCTTCTAAGCGAGGTTTTCAAAGAAAAAGCACTATTTGAAGTGTTGCGGGTAACATGTAAATTGCCTTATTGGCAGGAGAACCTGTGACCTTCAGGAATTATAATAACTTTTTTTGTGTAACCTCTACAAAACTAGATAGCAAGATCAATATTAAAACCAAATCGGTATAAGAATAAGAAATCATCTGAGCATCTCAAGCACCATCCTGTTCACAGATAGCACTTAACTAGAACATGGTATCTGATCCAAGGAGTCTGTAGTGAAAATAATTAATCATTCCAATAAAATACACTTTTACCTTTTTAAGCATCTTCTGATTCTGAGAATTTTCAAAGAGCATCTTGGACTTGGAGTTTCTTAGTTACTCTTATTACTATCCTGTTCCTTTTTTTTTTTTTTTTTTTTTTTTTTTTTTTCAGAAATCCAGTTCATATAAGCAGATAAATAGCCAAAGACTTTAGAAATTATTTCCAGTATAGATAGCCTTTCTCTATGTAATGTTTAGTAAATATTGATGTTGTAGCAATCCTATGTATACAAGTAGTGACCTCTTTAAAAAAAAACATTGTACTTGGGATTGCACAGATGTAGATGAGAGTGTTCTGATCTTGTAATAGGTATTGTTGTAGAATGCAGAATCCTTGCCATTTTAAAATAGTCATATACACAGCATAATATATACTTGTACACTGTAGAGAGTGCAGCTGTTGTTAATGTGTTACAAAACTGCCCAGTCTCTGATGAATACTGAACTATTCTCCACCAGTCAGACTGCATGTTTACAATACTCAATACATCTGGCTGACTTTAATTGCATTAGCTTTGCTGCACCAGAGGTGGCATAACTTTCATGCGAGCTAATTAGATTTGCTCAATTTAAACAGACACATTAATGCAGCTCAGCAAGGCTCAATTAAATCTGTTTTCAAAGCAAAGGCACAATGTGAAGCATTATGGGTAATGCTATGCAAATTGCCATATTGGCAGAGAAGTTGAGTGAGTTGTTCGCAATGCCTATTGGCACAAAGTAAGTTTCTCCAGTTAGATCGTGAAGTCTAAAACAGCAAGACATGTGTTCTACATCCTCTTTCTTGGGGCTTTTCAAAATGGTGCATCTGCCTTCCCAAGCAAAGGAAGTGATTTGTGAGTTTGTTTAGAAAACTGACGTCTTAAGATTTCATCCCAACCTTTGTGCCCACTGATTTGCATTTTATATGCTTTCCCTTACTGAGGCAACAGCAGAACCTAATAATAATACATCTCTATTATGGGATTTCAGAACAATTGTATGTTCCTGGTGTTTCAAACTTATTGCACTTAACATCACACTTACCTTTTGCTAATGCTCAAGCATAACTACCTCTTATGTACATTTTTTCAGTTATGTACTGTGACCCAGAATGTTTAACCTTGCAGGTTTACTTTTGAAGAGTGAAACTTGCTGACAGAGACACACATTTTCCTGGTTTCATCCAGTGTACAAAGCTTTTTGCATATTTCCATCCAATAGTGATTTTACAATACACAAATTTAAGTCTAGCTTTCTTTGTTATGGCCCAGAAGAAATAACAATGGAGTTCTCAGGCTGCAGGCCACATCCAGTGGGAATCAAAGGTAAGTGTTCTGCATTGCAACCAGGATGCCTTTGAGCCGGTCACTAGAACCACTTTTCATTTTGGCATCCTAGTCTTTCTCAAAATTAGGAAAAAAGGGGACCCTTTAGGGGAACCCAAGTGAGAGAACTCTTCCCTCATTAATGCTACATTTTCTCCTTTAAAGTAAGGCAAACTTATAGGAAAATAAATAGTGTAAATTTGACCATGTATTCTGGAGTTAATTTCCATGCAGAACCCAGCGTCTCCAAGCACTTGCATCTCCTCTAGTTAATAGGATGCAGCTTCATTTATACCTGCATGAATTACATGCACTCCCCCCACTGAGAGGATGAGCTGCTTAGGCCATTTGATGACATTCTTTCCAACACAACATTGCTGGAAGATATTGCAATTAATGGGATCACGGTAAAAGTAACCATATTATTTTAATGTAGTGATGCTCCTGGTGGATGCCTGGAAGGCACACCATATGCTTCTTCAAGCATTCTCAAAGGTATGTTATGGACTGCTTTAGTGGTTTGTATCACTCTGCTGCAACTTTTATGGGGAGGCTGATTAGCAAAAGAGTCTCCAGAACAGGTTCTTCTGAATTTCCTAACAAATATGAAAACAGTCAATCTCTAGAGTCCACGGTGTGTCTGTTAGCGAATGGTGTGTGCTCTTCCTCACTTTGTGTGGGGATTTGTCACCCTCTCCACCATCTTTTTCTGACTTTATGTAGAAATCCTTTTTTTTATAAAGGAAAAGAATCCTAGAGTAATTAAGATTTTCCTGCCTTTTGTGTGACAATGCAGAAGATTTGAGAGAAGGAGAATATCCTTTACTGGTCAGAGAATAGGGCTTATAAGGTTGAAATAAAACATTTGTGTGAATACAAGATACAGCTTTGTGTCTAAAATCAGTGCAACATTAGAGGTAGCATCATTTATTGGATCCTTTTGTCTCATATTTTAGATACTTATACAGTCGTGCCTTTTTAGTGGGGTGGTAATCATAGTAAATTTAAAATACAGTGATATCAAGAGGCTCTTGAATGAGTGAAAATCAGCAACTTTATTCAACAATGTGTGGAAGTTACAGCCATATTGGTGTCAGCCAAACCAATATGAAGCAGATTACTTTATGATTAGCCAAATGCACAGGACAATTCAATTCAACACATCAGTTATAAATAAGTAAGAAAATCCATTTGCCCTGCACTTTAACAGATTCCGGGTTCCCACAACGTAACCAGATTGGCTTTGACTTTAGTTGGAAGCCCTTATTTTGCATTCATCTTCTCAGAACTTGTATGCTTCATTCTTAAACTGTAGGATTTGCAGAAATAAATGCTTTAAACAGAAATACAGTATTCTTCACAAGGTTTTTGCCAGAATATCTAGAACTCATTCCCTCAACTGGATCCATATTCAGAAAGCTGATGTCTGGCAGAGCCTCTGCCACTGTGCTGTAGCTATGTCCTCTCTGGCAGCTTTCGAATCACACATATCCAGGTTATAATATTTTCAGAAATTTTGTTGTGTCCATCCACCCTGGGACATTTGCCCTAAGTAATGAAGAAAGTCTTGGAAAAAGTAAAATAAACCTTTCATACAATGCTACCAATGCCTTAAAAGCTGTGATGGACTCATCTTGCTTTTGGTGTTGTTTTTTGTTGTTTTTTTTTTTTAAATTCCCGTTTACTGCAATTATGGTAATATTGTGTGGATTTGAATTAAGCAGTGAAAGTTGTTTTGGATTTCCTTTCCCAGTTTGGTGATTTAACTAGTAACTTCATCTTCTAAACTGCTATCAGAATATGAAGGTAATCCTGTATTGAGCCAACATGTCAGTTTGAAACAGTCTTTTAGTATTGCAGACTCTAGTGCTCAGGTTCCAGATATAATGGCAACTGCTGAAATGTCTTGAAAAGCATTTTCTGGAAGCCTAAAGGTTATTTTGAAGTAAACATGTAATTAAAACTTAATAAATATAGGAAAAAGCAAGAAACCCAGGAATCAGCTGTGCTCATGTAATCTGCACTAAATATCACTCCTGAATTTTGGTCTGTTCAATACGAAAAATTTGAATTTGTTCCAATTTATCTCTTTCTGTCCAAACTGTCATGTTTAATCATGAAAGAATAGTCTTTCACAAGACTTTCATACAGAACACATGAAACTTAACTTTAGAAGGTGAGTTTGCTTATGTTTTGACTAGTTATCCTGGAATAATTTCAGGGAGAGCAGCTGAGATAAAATGAAGTTTAATTGCATTTTATCTTCTTAATTCTAAACTTGACAACATTTAAACTATATGCCTTTTGAACAAATATGGCCTTTAACTAAAGTAGTCCCAGCTGGAACTATTATAATTATAGTGCTTATTTATTAATATGACTGATAATGCATAAAAATACAGTTGCAGTTATAGAAAAGTCAGTTAGTGCAACACCCTAGATGAGACACTCTAAACGGATAAAATCCAATAAAAATGATAATTACTTCCATCCAGAAAGAATCAAAATTAGATCATGAAGCTGACGTGGCATCTCCATGTTTAAAGGCTCAGTCTAACTCTGTTTGATGGCAGTGATTATGTGTTGACCCTTCATGTTCCAGGAAATATTTTCCACTCTAAGTTGAGTTTATGTCCTCTCTCTTTTAAGGGGAAAAAAAGAATGAAAGGATTTGAGACGAACAACTGTTCCAGACAGGTAAGCACTTTTGGGTCAAAGAAACTTTATAATTTTTGCCTTTCTGCCTTTGAAATATTTTTTAAATTTGCATTTGAAAGAGGATTATCTAAAAGTTTTGTGTTGCACCAGAACCATAAATAGTCTTTTCTATGATTTTATGAAAGAAAATGTCCCTGGAATGCTGTTTACCTAACCAAAGATTCAACTTCAATATGCTTTTCTTTCCCATTGTTTGGAGAGTAATTTCTGAGAAAATCCTCCATGTACTGTCACTGTTGTTCATCAAGTCCCAAAAATTATCAGGTGTCTGTGGATTTTTTTCCTGGTGTCATATCACTGGTGCCTATTTCAGTTCCTCACCAATATTCCTACATAGCATGGAAATGAGCCTTTTATGTAATGATGCCATTTCTTTTTTGATCTTAGATTGCAGCACATTGGTCTGCTTTTCTGATATCAATGCCTCTTTCCATCTTATCATAAAGAAGGCCAAGAATTTACTTGATCCTTTGGTACTTAGAGATTGAAAATATGTGTAAGGACAGGTTTTTCAGTACGACAGGCAGAAGCATAACAAGATCCAATGACTGGATTAAATAAGATGCAATTTCCAATCAGAAAGTGCAACTGAACATTGAAATAGGCTTCCCATGGGAGATGACAATTCTGTTTTCAAAATGAGATGAAATGTGTTTCAAGTTGTGGTACTAATCCTATTTCTGAAAATGTTTGCCACTTGGGGTATAGAAGGTCAGGTAGGATGATCGCATCAGTCACTTCTGGTCTTGAAGGTTATTCATATATAAATGCATAGCTTACCATGGTCCAAGTGTGGTACTGCATACTTGTAAGTGTCCCAGAGAGGAACCTTTATGGTAACTAAGCAGCTCGTCATTCATCAAACGTGAAGTTTTTGTGCAATGCTTTATTCAAAATCAAATTATAAATCTCTATTGTTTTCAGGAACAGTACATTAAAGTTATGATTTAATGGAACAAAAATCTTCAACATTAAAATAATTACCTTTAGGAGCTGTGTGTTTGTGAAGTCACTTAGAAAGATGTATATTTTGATGCTATTCCATTACCATTCTTGGTATATTGTTTATAGCATAAACCTCAAACTCTTCAAATGCAAGTATAGCTTCATATTTATGCTTAGCCTTTTGATACACTTATCATCAAAGTCTTTTTGAAAATCCAGGGAAATAAATGAAATAGCCTTGTTCTCCATAAATCAAGGATTCCAGTGGAATAGGGTCATTGTTTTCTACTTTAGAAGCCACGTTCTTTTTTTTGTTTTTCTCTATCATATTGAGATTATCACAGCTTTTTCAAAAAAATATCTGTTATATTTAAGAGGTATAAGATAATATTTTAAATACAATTTCTATAACCTAACATACAAAATTTCACTGACCACATACTTATGGGTTTGTTGGTACTATTTTGGGGGGTCATATAACCCATCCAGACCCAGAAAAATTTAATATTCTCCTTTTTTGTGTTTGCGTGGTTGCTACATGATGATCTACAGATTATGGCTAATAGGAATGTAGTTGGATTGGTGACTACAACATGAAACCAAAAGAAGCCAGAATGAACAGTGACAATAATTAGAATGTTTATTTATTTATGTGTCTATTTATCTATTTATTTATTTCAGATCTGGTAGTGGAACTCAGCCTGAAAACCTGTCTAGTTTTCTAACGGTGTCAATCAGTTAACAAGATATTTCATCTTCCTATGAAATTTTCCTCTCTGAAAAAGAATTAAAAGAGTGAGGGAGAAGAGTGTGATACTTTTCCTTATTTAGTTTCTTTTTTATCTGTATGTGAAGGTGGCACAGCCAGCCGCCTTTGGAGAGATGATGCAAATATAGCTTCACATCTTTTGTGCCTCCCTTTTCAAAGTATTTATTATGAAGTATTATTTTCTTCCAGAAGAACATCTTGAGTTGGTGTGTATTTGCATTGGCCTTTTCTGGATTAAGTGCCACAAGCTTGCCACTAAAATCTGTTGAGATCAATATGACATATGTTACATATCTCCTCAATAAGTGTAGAAATTCTGTGAAAGCTAATTTAAGAAATCATGAATATGGGAAATTTCATCTACTACACTAGTTTAGAAAAAGGTGTAAGTTAACATGTAGATGTAACATTTGTAAAAAGTGGATGTGATTCAGGAACTCACATATGCTATGATCATGCATGTAATTATTGAAAACAGCTGATTTTATTAATTGAAAGCAGTGTTCTGAGTGCGGGTGTATTCCAAATGCACATATGCAAACAAGTTCTAAGTTTAGGAGAGTTTAAACCCTCTCACCAAAACCAGTTTAATTTCCAAGATTTCACAGAAAAATAGAATACCTCATGGTAGAAAGAAGCATTCTCAAAGGAATCATTGTTGTGATGATTCACATTACTTGCTTTTAGAGAAAACAGTTGTGCAAATGCCAACATACAATGAATCTAGAATGTTAAATATACACTTGAGAGTTCCTAAAGACTATGCTAATAGTTCTAAGACAATTTGCTATGTATATAATTATATAAAGGAAGTCTTATTTGCACAGACCCATTCCTTGATAAATGGATTAAAATTGTTATGTATTATGGTATTAGAGACATTTTTGTTTAATATTAATTGCGATTTTGATATTCATAACATAGCAAATGTCTCCTTGCCTCTATATGACCTAACTATTTTATAAAAACGATTTTAGCAAAAAGCATAAATTGTAAAGTAATATAGTTCCAGTAAATTGGATGCCATGAAATTATTGTAATAAGCTATAGTATGAAATCTTACAATTTTGCAATCAGTTGCATAAAAGTAAGTTTCATCCTAGAAGTTTTATTGTTTCTGCAAGCAGAGCTGCTACAAATATTTAAATGACAAATGACCACTATTTTAAGGCCAGGTGATGGAGACTTTATGCCAGAGGCTACTTATTCTTTGTGAGTGTTCCCACAAAAATTGAAAGGTCCACATGTAGAAGGAAATTCATAAAGATACAGACCAGGTCTAACAACCCCATTGCTTGAATACACAAAGCTTTGTGTAACCTAGTGCAATTTACACTAGAGTTCTCATACTGAAATACTGAAACAAGGAACCGATCTCCATGCCAAAACTAAGGCAGAGTTGTGTGATGCTGACGTTTTTCTGGCAGATTTTTTGCTACTGCATTCCTCCATCTCCTGTTACATTTTGCTTTCCCCTTATTTTCTTACTTCTGTTTGCAATGCATCAAGCTGTTAAGTAATTTCTTATTTATGCTATGACCTCATAGAACAAGAGACATGCCAGATTCTCTGAACACTGCAGATCCTGTACTGATCTCATTAACGAAGTATTGGTGAGGATATAAGTTTAAAGGAGAATTCAAACAATTCCCCAGATACCTTACAATTGATGAGAGGGATATTTGAGGTTTAAAGTTGCTGAGGCTGAAATGAACAGAACTCATCTTGACTGTGTTCCAGAATGGAGGTCTGTTTGCTTGAGGAAAGTCTTTGCAAAGCAAAGCTACTGTAATTGTTCTTATATATGCTACATGATAAATACTTTAATTGAAGGACTCATGTGGTTTCAGAAGGGTGAACTCTGTGACTTGGATTTGTAGGTTTGTTACAAATTCAAACTATGGCATTTCAAATGGTAAATGACAACTCGGTCTCTTAGGAATTACAAATAGATAGATGGATAGATAGACAGACAGACAGACAGATAGATAAATAGATAATTTATATGGTGCACAAGGCAGTTGGACATAAGATGGTTATGGTTTTTATGGTGGCTGTTAGCTACATATGTCCCTCTTGCAGCTCTTTAAATTTTTACTTTAGTGCACTAGCTCTCTAAGAACACATTTACCCTGGGCAGTAGAGCATAGTGAGGAGCAGACTATCCATCTCAGATCCAGAAATCAGTCCAACCAGAATAGCACAAATTATCTCACCCCAGCTCCTGACACAACTTTTTCCTTTCCAGTTCTAGAGTTACACTGGCCAAAAATTTCTCTAGGTCCTCTGTGTTGTGCTGACATTCAGTGAATCAGCCATGTGTTGCATTGTATGATATAATTGTTCTCTTCTTTCCAAGTACTTGATTTCATATTCAAATATTTTGAGGTAATGCATTTTTAACTATCATAGATATGAATAAGGCTAAAATCTATCAACCCTTAGCTTCAGGAGTGAACCTTGCTGACATAAACACCATTGATTAAGTGCATCCATGCAAGCAAAATTATATTCCTTACATGTCTACCTGGGGTATATGAGTGTGCCCATATGGCTTTGAAATAGTCTTTGTCTACCATCAGAGTAAACCTGGTGCAATAGAAGTTGCCCAAAGCTTCTGTACAGAAGCCCTATTCTCATTGATTTATGACTTTGCCAAGCTGGTACCAGAGGATTTAACCAGATATGCTCAATACCTTTCTTGAACTCCATTTATTTGCAAAAGTACATCTATTAGGTATTCTCAGTGTGGAACCTGATGTTGAACCAGTTTTGGTTGTTGCAGCCCTTAGGTGAGAAGCTGCAGTACTTCAGAGCTGGGAACATGAACTTCAGAAGACAATTTGTTTCCGTCTCAGGAGTTTCCTTCTTATCTCATACTTTAAACATTTGTTCACATTTCATTAAATTATGAGCCCCTAAAATGATCTCTTCATAACTACAGAAGGGAGTTGTTAGTCTGCCAGTCAGTTCTCTTCAGTTTTCCTTGACAGGGAACATGTTTCTTGGCTTTGTAGCCTGCACTGACAAGACAACTGCATCTCCAGGAGCAAACTAACATGCCCTATCTGAGGGCTGTAGAGGCAGACCAGGGCATTGTCTGAAGCTTTCCCTTACAAGATTAAAGGGTCACGGTGTCCAGCTAACAAATCTTCTCTAACAAATACATGTGGGACTGCAGTGCAGCAGTGCTAGCAGGTCATCCCTACAGCTCCCACTGACTTTATCAGTGACAGTAGGGATGATTTCAATATTCCAACATGACTGGTAATGCCTAGGGGAGGAGGCTGCAGCATCAAAGCATGAAATCAATATTTTTCCAATTGGTAGTGGGAGCCATAATGCTTTTTAGCTGATGAGGACCTCCACTGAGCACAGGAACATTGGCAGGCAGGCTGTACTTGCTGCCTCAATGTGCTGCAGTGCTAGGATTGGTGCTGGCATATGTGTGATTTGCATTTAAGGCAGGAGTAAAACGAGACTGAGATTTTAGTGGGTGTTATAATCTTCTCTTGGGGAGGTGCTCCATTATCCCTAAGGTAAGTGTGGTTCCTCTCTGTTACTGTGCTTGCTCTGGAAAAAAAAGCACAGGCATGCATACACATGCACATACACACACTTGGAGAGATGCAGTAACCAAGATAATTTACCAACAGAACCCATTATGTGTCCATTTTCATTACCTATATTTTTAATACATAAGCACAGCACTCTTCTTTCTTTCCCTCCATAGCCCAGGCCTCATTCAGTTCACAGTGCAGACTGAACTAGTAACAAATCAGATCATACAGTACAAGAGGCTTTTGTGGGACCTCTAGCTCTTCTGCTGTAAAATTTGTGAGATAGGTGGTTTAACAGACAGTGTCACACAAACCAAAGCAGCACTATTAATGCTAATAGCCTCCTGTCTTCTGGTTCAAGATTCCTCTGCCATGCAAATGTTCTGAAATTGAAAAACAAATAAGAAAATGATTTACTTTTCCCTCTTCCTTTACAAGGTCCCCTACCCTTTCCTTGCAACTTGTTTTTTGAAAATTTGTACCTAACCATTAACTGTAACTGTAGGTAATAACCACCTTGGTTATTTCTGAAATCTCTACTTTCTTGTCAAGTCTTAGATTATCTTGATCAATAAGCTCAATGAATGGACAGATGCAAGTGCACAGACATGGACACGGAGTTTTCTTAGAAAACTGGACTAAAATGGTTCCACGGTTACAGTGATTCACTGTTACTTTGTAAAACTGTGCTTCTTCCTTTCAAATAAATAATGAGAAGGTCACATTAACTGAAATTCTCGCTACTTATTCATTGGTTTCTGGCTACTCAAATCTGATGTTTGAAGCTCAGAATTTTTTAGGTCAGGCTTTGCAAATCAGGTCAATAAGACCTCTGCTTATATATATTCAAATTTACTCTTAAAGCTAGTGTACAGTTTTGCTTCTATTCCCTTTATTCCCATTTCCAATTCATAAAATGAGCTGAACAGTATTACCTTCTCCCTTCTTAGATATATGTGGTAAAGGAAAACATACTGCATATAAAGGGAAATAAACAGGGACAAATATCCACTACTACATACAACTATTTAAACCAGGTTCAAATATCCACTTCATGGAAAAAATGGCTATCCTGAGGAGGGGAAAGAACGTTATAATTCCAAACAACCCACCTTTTTAATTTTTCTTGTAGGAAAGAAAAGCATAAAAAGAAACAAAAAGGCTTTGTTTTAGCAATAGCCAATGTGCTTCACTGAAAATCTCCAAAATACACCAGACCTTGGGATCCTGAGAGTGACAGCTTGTAGTCCAGTTGTTTTTGATGGGAGCCCATGCAGGCTGTTGGACAGCTGGTGCTTGAAAGCAGGGAACCAGATGACTTGGGATAGGGACCTGAAGTTCTGAAGTGCTCTGCTGAGTGATAGGAAGCCTGCAAGAATGAAGGGTCCAGATGTAGGTTTCTAAAGAGGATCAAAGAGCATTTAAGTTCTTAGAGCCGTACACTGGGTTTCAAACATTCATACAGTGTATGACACATCTGCATGCTTACACAGCTTCTTCCATTTAGGTAGTAGGTTTTTAACTCTGTTCTTTTAGCTCTGAAACTCATTTCCACTTATTCAAAGCTGATTGGCAGTCTATGTGGCAAAGCACGTGTGTTGTGTGATCCAGAGGTCTGGTGGGATGGAGTTTACATTGAAGCCACAGGTGGGGAGTCTGAGCTCCCCAACAGCAGGCAAACAATCAGCAAGTTTCTGTCAGAAAGCTGTCTTCTGCAATGCTTCATCAGAAGAAATTAACAAATTTCTCCAAAAAATTAAAGTTTCTGTAATTTAGCTATTTTTTCCTGTGAAAAAAAGTTTTAGCAAAGAATTCCAGTTGTGTCTGTCCATATTTTGAGATCTAAATCCAAAAGCAGTTGGATGTTATGGAGTTCTGACATGAAAATGAAAATGGAAAAAAAACCTAACAGACCAACAAAACTGGCAAAAAGCCTACAAACCCTGCTGTTTTATCTATGAAGCCGTGAACTGCCATTGAGGTACATTGTCATAGCTTAACCGCAGCCAGCAGCTAAGCACCATGCAGCTACTTTCTCACTGCCCGCTCCCCTGCCTCCACCCCACCCCAGCGCGGTAGGGAGGAGAACTGGAAAAAGGTAAAACCCACGGGTTGCAATAAGGACAGTTTTATAATTGAAATTAAGTAAATAGTAATAGTAATAATAATATTAAAAGAAAGAAGAGAGAGAGGAATAAACCCCAAGGGAAACAAGTGATGCACAATTCAATTGCTCGCTGCTTATTGACTGATGCCCAACCAGTCCCTGAGTGGCAATCCATAGGACCCAGCAAACCGCCCCCAGTTTATACACTGAGCGTGATGTTCTACAGTATGGAAAGTCTGGATAGTTCGGGTCAGCTGTCCTGGCTCTGCTCCCTCCCGGCTTCTTGTGCAGCTGCTCCTGGGCAGAGCACGGGAAACCGAAAAGTCCCTGACTTAAGGTAGGCACTACTTAGCAACCACTAAAACATCAGTGTGTTATCAACATTATTTTCATAATAAATCCCAAACACAGCACTGCACCAGTTACTAGGAAGAAAATTAACTCTATCTCAGGCAAAACCAGGACAGTATCCACCCCTTATTCTGTACCATTTACATCACACTCAGGTCCCACACTTTCCAATACACCATCACCTTTCCTCTTTTTTAACATACACACAGAGATCTCATTCCCTTAGTCTATGGGCCATCCCTATAAAATGTCCGTCAAGCTCATTTAGTCCATGACTTTGGGCTCCATCTGTCAAAACAATCTTTCAGCCTGGTTTTGTTGAGCCTGTAATCCCTCTGAACACCTGCGATCTCAACTGCAAAGCCAGACAAATATAGGTGAAGTTGATTACTTAAAAAGAAGCTCAGATTTGCGTGGCTTTGGAGGAGGAGTCATCTGAGGCAGGAAGCTGATGGAGGTCCTAATGGAACCCTAATCCAAAGACATCCATTCTATCCAGGCTTAAACCCTCTTCTGATCAACCATGTACAGCTGTTAAGTTTAAAGCTAAGTAATGTGAACAGTTTCCACCGAAAAACAGGAGTACTATTTCATGCAAGCACACACAGAGCAATCAGAAATATCACCAAAAATGTGGGAGACAAAGTCAGTCACCAGCTGCCCTCCGTGGTGAGTGCCTTCCTATCTGCAGTTGTCTCATTTTGCACAAAGCAACTTAAAGTGCATTAGGAATTAGGAAGCTTCTGTTACTGACCCCAAACACCATTAAAGTGGATGACATCTCCATTTCATGGCCAATCTTGTTCATCATCACATTCTGGATAAGACTCCATTCAGCAGCTGTTTTCTAAGAAAACTCATTGAATTGAATCCCTGGAAAGTCCCCCAGGAAATTAATTAAAGACTGAGACAGTAACTAGGCAAACAGTAGATGAGGGGATACTTTCAATAACAGAGGGAAAAACAAATACATCACCACACTCAATATCATAAAACTGACTCACCAGTGGAGGCAGGGATCCTGCAGAAAGCAGCTGTGCATTACCAGGAAAGTTGCCTGTGTTGTCACGCAAGTGTAGAAAATAGAGAGAGTGAATTTAGCTGTCTTAAACTGACAGTTCCTAACTCCTGAATGTTTGATTTTATAATCTAAGCAATGATATTTTCACATAGCACATTTTTTAAAAGTATTATCTATAAACAGCCCAATTCTGCCAGATTTGGAAGGGTACCTAACAGCACAGGGGATTTGTATCGCTGGGCTTTAAGCAGATAACTCACTTCCAAAACATTTTGGAGTTGCATGCATTTACATAAAATTTTAGAAAAAGGGAAACCGATATTCACATTCAATCAAAGGCTTGGAAGTTGATCATGGAAGCACTCTTTTTGTTGTTGTTTTGAAAATCTAATATAGTTTCAAAAGTTTTAAAAAATAAAAAGTTGAGTATGTTCTTAAATGCAAAATGAATGTGAAATGAGTTTAATTTTTAGATAGTTGTTTTTCATATAATCAGTGTAACATGTATCCCACTATTTATTATAATTGCATTTAAAGTTATAAGTACAATACTAATGGACAAAAAATTCATTTATAAGTTAATTATAGCACAGCAGGTGTTTTGCATAACTTTTTTTTTTCAGTACTATTTTTGTAGGACAAGAGGAAGCCGTTGTAAAGAAAACAAGCTGCCTGCGGCATGACATTCAAATATCGTACATAGCAGAACACAAATTATCTGGCTGGCGAAGATGGCAACATAGAATAATACAGGTATCTGTGGGCTCCTTTCTTAGGCAATACTTTGGCTTGAGAAACATCTTGTACTGATTCAGATCTCACAGCTATGCGTGTTTTATATGCCCCACTATAGTCAATGCAAGTTATTGAGGTTAATGGCCAATACAGTCACCATTCCTTATACAATAAACTACTTTATTTCCATCTGTAAGTTCTCTGAGGAGTAACACAAGCATAAAGGGTGTATTCAGCATATATGAAATATAACCCTATTAGAGGACCCAACTAAATTACATGAGCTCCGAAGCAGAAAAGCTGCCAGCTCTGTAGAATGATGGCTTCTATATTCTTGAATTAAACAAAATGATAAGGCTGCAGATTTCAGTCTAAGAGGTTAAACCAAAAATCCAGGTCTGCACAAAAAGGCCTCAATAAAATAGGAAAGTGACAAACAGACTGTTTAAGGATTTCATGTGAGAAAATAGGTAAAGCTGGGCATTTCAGGATAAGCAAACTTTGAAGGGAGAAAAACTCTCAAAATCTTAAAATGTAACAAGATACATCATGACAACCATACAAGAAGATAATGACAGGACTCTTGAAGTAACCACTGTACTGATAGGTTAATGTAGCCAATGTTTCTGTATTCATGTGCAAATGCCACCTGAACTACTTTGAAATATAGTAACTTCCCATGGCCTATTTTCTAAACAGAAAATGGGTTACATAACACAACGTAACATAGCATAAACACAGGAAAGAGAGCCTTTTTGTGTTTTTCTTTTTATTAATTTTTGTGCCAAATGAGCTCCAGGCTCTTCAATTCATTGCTAAAGGTTTGAACGTTCCTCTGTAATCCTTTTTTCCATCATTCGGTAGCAAACATAATTTACAGTTTCACTTCTAGACCCTATAAAACAGCAACCACATTCCAAATTCAGACGCGATGAGATTTTACTGAGTGCTTATTAACACTGCTTCTGTCTAGCCTGCTGTGATTAAAACAGCTAGTGGCAGGAACACAACAGTAAACAGCACTAACTGAATGCATTTGCTGGATACCTGTTGATGTCAGGAAGAAGTAGTCCGTGTAGTAGTTGCCCTGTCTACAATAATCCCCACATATAATAAGATTTTCTGTATCTGATTTCTTTGAAGTCCTTCATAGATGTTTGTTTTTTTGAAAGTGTCTATTGATGCATATCCCATTCTAGCCAGAAGAAGCATTATGGAAACTATTTTCTTCCAGCCAAACAAGGATGCACACTGTTTTCTGGATTGTGCATCTTGTTTTGTAAGAGACACTAAAATTTGCACTCTTTGTGACTTTCTGCTTAGGAAGTAATGTGTCTGGCATAGTGAAGGAAACATCTGGAAAGACTGAAAACAATATACTGATCTGTTTATTAACCTTCCATTATATTGCTATCAAGCCTCTGGAAGAGACCCTGCTGTCAAAAGAAATAAATGAGAAAAAATGGCATTTACGATAAAATCAAATACTTTAACAGTAGTTTGAAACTGAGTCAAGCTGCACAAGCTTTTCTTTTTTGTTTAGTCATAAAAAAGCAGACATGAATTATTTATTCAGCACCAATTCCTGCAGCATTATCTAAGGTTTGGAAGTTGTTAACCTCCATAACTCTGCAGGGCACTAGCATGGGCGGTGTTAAACATTCCTGTCAGCAGTCCAGAAGTGATATCCTTTTATGAGAGATCTTGGGGAGAATCAGTCCTTCCCTTTCAGCAGCAGCAGGGTGCAATAAAACCCTCAATATGCAGCACTGTGTATTTTGGTGCCAGTGGAAGTGACTCTGAGGCCCCTCAACATAAGGGAAACCCTGAGGGGAAGTCCCACCGAAGATACTTTTGCCACTGTGACAAAGACTTCACAATCTGGTGACAAAAATAAAAATAATTGCAATCTTATTGCTGTATTTCATACTGCAAGCTAAAATCTTTTTACATCTATACGAATTGCATATTTAAAGGAGTATTTATGAAATAATAAATACGGAAGTTTAGAATATTTTACACAGTAATTATGGTATTAATAAGGCATGTATCCTTTTAATTAGATGGGTCAGAACCACCTCATGGTTATACTTAGTAGTTCTAAATACCACAGTTCCAGCTGTAGTCCCTGAGAATTTTGTGGGCTTTCCCATTATTTGTACATAGCAAACATTTCCTTTTTCTATTAAACTCTTGTCATTTTTCACTGTTCGGTGGGGTTTGGTTGCCTAGTGGCTTAGTAAGGCTGTGCTGAATATATGTTTTAATGAAACGAGATATCCAGCTGAAATAGTGACGTGGAATATAAATAACCATTTTAAAATTTGATGAATTGATGATACACTTATCCTGCGAAAAACAAACAAACAAGGCAGTCCTGGATTCTTTCTTGTGCCATTCAGTCATAACCTGATTTTTACTCTTTGGACAATTCCTCTATGTGTGGAAGGCTACCTGCCAGTCTTCTGAGCAATTGTTTTAGTGGATAATAAGAAGAAAATGTTATTTAGTAACTCATCAATATTCCCTCAGTATCAAGGAGTTACTCAGCTAGACCTCGTTAGATAAGAGTGTTGAACATTATGGATGGAAACAGGAGAACTCTTGATCCTAGGATAATTTTAATTGATGCATACCAGGAAGCTGAAGGCTAGATAAACCTTATTCTTTGTTCTTTAATTTTTTTCTAACTCCTGCAACTAAAAACTGGAAATCTATATTTCAAAAAGCCTTGAAAGAAATGATGCTGAGTGTTTTTACTTTATTCTTCCTATTAAACACTTCTAAAAAGTACTAAAATACATTTATTTAACACTATCTTATTTTTACTACCAGTCTGAGTGGGAGCCAAAATAAAGTAGGTTTGCTTTCTTTTACTCTTGACTAGATATTTACATAGCCAGTCTATTTTAGAGATTTTCCTCATTGAGTTGTTAGGGAAAACAAGTAGTTTGTCCCAATATTATTTATTACACAGAAATGGGAGGAGAGATTGCAGCAAAATCTATAAACTCTGTGAATGTGATTAATTTCTTTCTATTTTTTCCACAATATATTTTCATAACTTCTCTTTAAGTATTGGTTATTTATGAAAGCCACTTGCTTGGTAATTTAAGCATTATGAAGGTATGGAAAGAGAGTATTAATATTGTCCAGCTACTGTTTTACAATTTATTTTGCTTAACCTGCTCAGTTATTTGGCTAGTTTTCAGTAGACATAAATTAGTCTCATGCTCTCAGGTGCTTCCTGAAGTGCTTGTCTATGTGCTGACTACAAAGGGAGCCCGTGGAGATCAGCTGCCAACTTAGTTGCCTGAATTTACATGATGCAATTGAGCTCCTCTTGAAGTCAAAGGAAAGACTGATTTCAATTTGTCTGACAATATGTTTGTTTACAAATGCTAACTTGTCCCACAGATGATATAAAAATTATTGACGTAGCTACAATAGCCATATAACTCTTCCCAAAGGCAATCAGGAATCCTGGAGACTGCAGGTATACATGTAACAAAAGGCCAATAGCTACAATCCTGTTTATTAGCTCTCTAACTAAGAGTAAACTATAAAAGTCATAGAAAAATAAGAACTGAAGGAGCCTCAAGAGGTCTAGACTTTCCTTCTGCCCCAGGGCAGAGTCAGACTATGACAAATGTTATTCCTGTCATGAACTATTGCTGACAAATGATTGACTGAGCTGTCCTAAAACAGGTCCCACGATGGAGACTCCACAATTTCCCCAGGCAAATTAATTCAGTCCGTCATTATCCATACTAGTCTTTCAAAGCTTTTTCTGCCTCCTAACTTGAATCCTTCCTGGTGCAGCTTTAACTGCCACCTTTTATACCTAACATGATATGTAGGGAACAGATTATTGCTTTACTTTTTGCAATAGCCTTTTACTTTCTTCATTGACATAATCTCCTTTCATGGGATGATTTTTCAGTAAAAGCAGATGAAAAAAGGGTGGTGAACATCATCTGACATCTCAGTGTCATATGGCAACACCTTTTGAAACCATGGAGTAACAGACTATCACCTCTGCTCCTCTTTTTATGACTAACTACTGGAGTGAGTTTTCAGATTCTCTGATGTCTGTTACTGTTCTCTTCTCTCTTAAGTTTTGATGTGTCTGATTTCTATCCCTACACGTTTGTTCTATCCTCTTAGTAGCCTGACATGGTTTCCATTTTCTGTACATCTAAAATGTCAAGTATTGAGGATTCAGACTAGACAAAAAAAAAACCCCTTTTTCTGTTGATGCTGTGTACTGGTCCAATGTCAAAATGGTGTAAGAGAAACACCTTACATCCCAGACCTGTAAATGGACTTGATCCTGAAGGCTCTGGATTCCCCAGTGTTACTTGACTGGCACTGAGGAGTCCTCCATCCACATAACCCTGAGAATGAGGAGAAAAGGTAAGCCTGCTGGTTCTAGCACATATCAAAACTGAAATCTCTATTTATATTGTTAAATCATGAAAGCAAGTGTGATGGAGGTTTTGAGTTCTGTTTTAGAGTTGGATTTCAGAGATTATTTTTTCTTTCCTTAATACAAATGTTATTCTTTCTTTGTAAGCCAGATTTCTCTACAGAAATTGTGAAGGAAGAAACTGTGAAACTGCTAAAGTTGTGCTTCAAAACTTTGCAGAAATTTGTACCAGATTGTTAGCAGAAGTTGTACAAGGGCAGGATCTGACTTGCCCATTGTTAATTAGTTTATTCAAAACAATTTCTGACTGTTTTGCAGTGATTCTCAGTTCTTTCAAGAAATGAAGGATACCATGCTTTCGTACTGAATTGGACAGTATGTTCAGTTAATCTGGTTGTTCACAGAAGTAACCATCCCAGGTTGTAATGTTCTTGTATCTTGAAAACTTAGCTGTAGTAAACTCACCACAGACCTGAAGAGTGAAATAGTACAGCAGAGAAAAGAGTTTAAGGCAGCATGATTTCTTGTAGGGTTTAAAAAAATAAGGAATATTGTGTTCATATGAGGTAAAAACAATGCTGGTAGACACAGTTACCTAGACTCAAGCCAAAGGACTGCTGCAGTCATGTCTTGTCCCCGACTACCTGAAGTTTGTTTCCACGGGTGATGTTTTTAGACCCTCCATCATGACAGACAAGATCACCGAAAGCATCAGCCTACTACAGACATCTCTGCAAGCATCACTCCACCAAAGGTGCAAAGCAAGTATATACAGCATCTCGTAGAATGTTTGCCACAGCCAGAACCATCCTTAGTCCTGGCAGCTGGCAAAACCATATTTGTGAAGACAGGTTTTCTACCCAGATTTTGATTTCTAAATAGCATTGGGTTTGGTTTATCAGCTTGAAGTCAGCCCTAGACATTAACAGGGCAGTCTAACACTTGTTTTACATTCAGGGGTATAAAAATTGATGCCTGAGTCATAGATATTTGTCAGTAATGAAAGGCACGGAGATGCCTCAGAGAAACAGAGAAAATCTTGAACACTAAATTTGAATAGAAGTGTTAAAGATGCAATCTTAATTGTAGTACTGCATTTAGATGCCTGAATGGTAGCAAAGTTGGCATGAATCACAGTGACAAAGGCAGAAATGTCATAACAGAGGAGAAAATGTAGGCCAAGAGACTTGCAACAGGTTGCTACCTGGAGGGGAAATAAAGCAGCGGAACGATTTACAGGGCACTGTCTTATTAGAGCTTGATACGTTGTAGTGAAGCATGGATATTTATTTTCTATGTACAAGGTTTACCTTGCAATGTCATTTGAATAAAGTATCCTTTTATTTAGCTTCTCCAAGTTTGTTGCATAGTGCTATTAGTCGGCATGCCTATGCCAGGATTTATCTTCACTATTTGAAAATTTACCGCATTGAGTGCTGAATCCAGCCTTGGGCAGGAGCAGCTTCTGGGACCTACCAAGTTGAGCTTTGTGAGAGTTTGTGTCCTCTTCTTTACCAGTTGTGCAGAAAAGATGAATTCTCTGACTGTCACACTTTGAAATATACAGAGCAATCTTGATGGTCAGATCTATGTGACAAGTCCTTCTGGTTTACTGTGAATTTAAGCTGTGCACCAAGACCTTCAGATAAATAGGATTTTACTGTAAATAAATAAGACATTGCTGTCATTGAGCAGTTTCAGCTACTTATCTTGCTACAAGCCATCAGTCTTACGTTGAATTCATTTCAAGCAATAAGCTTTTTCCATCTCAGTTTTTATCTTCCCATTGGGCAACCTTTTATTATAAATTCTTATTGCAAGAACTATAAGCTGGCAATGTGTCACAAGTGAATGAAAACTGATGAGATCTGAATGAGAATAAGCTGGGTGTCTCAATTAAAGTTTGATTTTAATAGCACTCTTCTGGTAACTTTTTCAAAAGCAGTATGTTAGCATTAAACAAAATTGGCAGAGTCTATCAAAAAAGCAGATTATTCATCTCTCCATGTACATCACCAGGGCACAATAGAGATGTATAGGATGGTAGAGATGAACAAATGTAAGTGTGCATGTTCACGGAGACTGTCAAAACTCATATTTTCCATAAAATCAGCTCAACCAGTTGAAAAAGGTTCCTGATCACACTTCTGTGCCTTTACTGAGTGCATAGCTAGGGCTGTCGTTTGAGTACAAATAATGAAATTCATATCAACTAAAGTATACAGGTTTCTATTCACAAGATAGGATGCACACGTGTTCTTTATTAATTTATTTTCCCATAGTTTCTCCAAGTTTTATTAAATTCTCAGCTTTTTTTTTTATTTTTTTTTTTTTTTAAAAAGACATTACTTATGAGTATATGTAAAGACAATGTAAAGAGAGCTGACTTAAGTTAGGTAGCTGTAGAAAGTCTGGGTCCATTTTATGTTTTCGGTACACACTGTCTGTGTAAGTTTAAGACTAAGCATTTATAGACAGATTTTCAAAATTATGTAGGCATTCTTTTACAAATGAAAACCTAAAGTTCTTTGCTGCACTCTCTGCTATTATGGATATATTAAATTTTATAATATGAATGCTTCCAGTCCTTTCATTTCTGTTGTGATATTAAAGTCATAATGATTGGGGAGTCACATGATGTTACAGTACTAGAAGACATAAAACTAGATAAATAAGAGTCAATAATAATCTTGTGTCTATTTCACTGTAAATCATATTTTCTTTTTATAAACAAGCCATATGATGCTGAAAATAGACATGGTCACCACATTTTCATTGTAAAAATGTTAGTGGCTCCCCCGTAACCAACAACACATGACTAATCCCTAGATATCTCTCACCTTTGGCACTTTTAGACCTTTTTGCAATATTTATTTAAAGTAACAATGTTATTGTTTATCTTAATAAAAGTATTCTGAGTTGTGAAATGAAGAATAAAACTAGAATTCTGCCTTAAAACTAAAGCCTTCAGACACTTCAATTTCTGAAGCAACCACAATGTCAAAATATTAGTGATGTGAGGTTCAAAATATTCAAAGCAAATGAATCTATCTTTTAAAAAACTTACTTGAATCATAAAATGATGTTTCCTGATAATTCATTTAGAAATGTGCTGTTATCTACCCCAGAGCTACTCGGTCACAGAGCTGTGTTTCTGATGATAAATCCAGTTGGAATTTTATTTTTGTTTTGTTTGTTCTGAATACATTAAAAAGTCTTTGTTTCTTACAAATTTAGAAAATTATGCTCTCTGCTGGAAATATTCAAATGGGATTCCCAGCAGTTTGATGTTAAATAGATTCTTCATGTGCAACATCTAACCTAATAGGCTTTTTTATTTGCTTTTAGTAAAGTAAGATTAAGATTAAATGATTGTAATTCAAATAGCAGCACACATTTTTCATGTCAACCATTTGTCACTTGATAGACAGATCTACCATAAAAATATCAGATTTCGTGCTAAGGCTTAGTTTAAAACCACATTTTTTTCAGAGTAACGTATTGTTTATATTAGCAAATAATTTAAATGCAAATGTATTAACCAATAAGACTGTGTACTTTCATTTTAGAAGGTGACAAGAAGTGCTTTACTGTAACTACCAAATTGGTAAAACTATCAAAAGAAAAGGGATTTGATAATATCTTGACATCTCTTCTATACATCAAAGATGTATAAAATAAGTTGCATACACATGTTGAATTTTTTTCCTGCACTCAGACTACCCTGCCAAAAAAAAAAAATGTGCAAGGGTGAATTTAGTATCCTAAGGACAATAAATAGCATGATCAGCTAAGAAAAGGCAAAAAGTCTATTAAAAGTAGGAAAGGATAGAACTCTGAATAAAATTGATTGCTACACTGGGCACATACACACAGAAAAATACACAGTGAAATTAATGGTTTTTTTCACATTTTTAAAAATAATATTTTAAATTATTTCTCTTAGATTTGGTCAGAAAATCTTTGATGACATTTTGCCATTGATGTGAAAATAAATGTGCTTTCTGGCATCATGCTACTTTTTTCCAAGAAATGACTTAGAAGGAAAAAAGAGATAGACACAAAATATTCGTCCCATCTTGGCATTAAGGGAGTGAAACATTTTAATGTTAGGTTTGAAATTATTAAGTTCAGTGTTATATAATGCTTTGATGCGGCTGAAACAAAATGCTAAATGCTTTGATTCAAAACCAGTCTTTGAATGCATTTTCTGAAACATACACATTTATGGATTTTGGAAAATTAATTTAAAATCTTTTAGAAAAAGAAATGCTGGGTGAGCTCTGTGTTAGTTAGCTGTACCTTCTGTGTCCTCCCAAATGCTTAAGTATTTTTTGACTCGCTATGCCCTCAATATTTTGAAGATAGATTTTGTTGATCTGTTGAGCAATCAACAAAAACACCGAGAATCCCTCCACACTTCTTACACCCACTCACACCCACATGCACTGTAACAATGTTTTGCCCCAGTTCCGCAGCAACAATAGACACCTTCACTTACAACACACTGAAGAACTGATGATGAGGGAGAATCTTCCTTGTTGAAATATTGGCATCGAGCAGAGAATTGTACCAAAACCTGTTCACATGTATTTATTTGCGCAGCACTGTATCATTGGAAGCAAACTCCTGCTTGATCTTTACAGGCTGCTTTTTTCCACATTCCTCAAACACGTCCACGGTGGTGTAGTTCATTCATGCTAGTTTGACAGAAGAAAATGTATATTGGTTTTCCTTATCACATTACAGATCAGCTTCAAATGAACTCATAGGCATTCTTGGCATTACTTGTGAGCTTAGTGAGAGATAATGGTTTTAAAATCTTCGCCAAACCAGCATCCAGAAGATAACACACTTCATAAAACCACTGACTCAGGCTTACCACAGTTTGAATCTCTCTGGCGATTAAAGTAACTGGTGTCATTTTTTCCAACAAAATAACATTTGTACGGTGTTAAAAGTTCATTTTAAAGTACTGTTGATGTAGTTCACTGGAATTTGCCTTAATAGCTTTTGTAATCCCTCAGTGAAAAAGCAGATCATTTGCTTTAGTAGATTATTTGGGTTTTTTTCAAATAGAAAGCTGTGGAAGGGATTTAGTTTCCTGACAAAGCAAAAAAGTAAAGTAATTTCATTAACTATGCTAATTTAGATTTCCCTAGGAAAAAAAAATCCCAAACTATAGTTTCCTACATTTTCAATTACAATTAATTTATTTTTGAAATTCTAATTAAATGCCTGAGTAGCAAAAATATTGTGTGGCTTGGTGTTTGTTTGTTTGTTTTTTTAAGAAAGTGTTTATTTTGCCCACTGCATGAAATATGTGTTTTATGCATTCTAAGTCTGAAGTTAGCAGATTCTATTTCCAAATTTAATTCCTGATACTGGGACTGAAAGGTACATTCCATTACTTAATTTTGAGAACATAATGTTTTTAATATAAAGTTTTGCTTCCATGGTCCTTTCTGGGAGAGAGGAAAAAGAATAAGAAAGATACCTTGCATGGACATTTTAGCTAAATGTACTCACAATGTATCAAAGGTAAGTAACCTCCTACTAATCAAATTTGAGTTTGGCCTTTTGAATTTCTATGGGTTTACTGCAAATTCAGAGCTGTGAGTGATCCTTTATGGGATAATCTCCCATTCCTGGGCAGCAGGCACCAGGATGCAAGACATGCAAAATACCTGCCTTGGAGGGAAAGGCATTAGGAAATTGCCTCATTACATACAAGTTCTTTGATGGTACTGTTCATAATGTTACTCTTCATGAAATAAAATGTGCTTCTTTAACCCCAATCTGTTGCTAAGGAAGATTTTTGGCAGAGACATTAGACTCACACAGGATTGTTACACACCATGATCAGAACTTTGTTCATTTCCTCTCTAACACACGGGGAACTGCAAGGGGAAAGGATTATTCACACCTGCACTTCCTTTGTATGTAAGTTTTGAGGAGAGGTTTCTGTAAGAAACAGCAAAAAGAGAAAAAGTGGAGTAAGACTGGAGGGCAAATAAGCTTGATCCATACATGTCAGGCTAAAAGTTCAGCCTCTTGATCTCACAAACACATATCCTTCAGAGTTTTGTCAGATACAGTAATGTCAGCAGCTGCAGAGAGATACAATACTCATTCATAATTCTACAAAAAATATTTTGTAGTCTTGAGAACTACAGAAAACGCAAAATAAGAACACTTATTAAAAAACATCTTGCTAACATATCTAGCAAATAAAAAGAAGTTATGGCAATCATTGAAGCTCTGGAGGAGAGTTAAAGCAGTCATGCCTGCTTTTCAAACAGGTGAATCAGTGAGCATGACTTCCTCATATCAACATTGATTCCAGAAATGGAAAAATTTCATTGCCATGTTCAAATTAATACATTATGCACTACTTCTGCCCTTTTTATCAGCCTGCTGCTGGGCCAAAACAGAGTCCCTTCACCTCCCTGAATTTCCATGTCACCTTTTCCTCTGATATAAAAATATATTCTTATTTTTCTTGTGACAGTAAGATGGTTTATATCCGTCTAATGAAAATGAGATCTCTATATTAGGCATTTGAAAATTCTCACTGGAAAGCAGAGGGAGATGAGTCTTCTGTTGCCTGATGCAATGATGTTTGACAACATACTTCTTTGTACATCCTTTATGGTTACATGACAACGTCCTGATGGTTGCAAGAAAAAGAAGTTCTATTTGAATATAGTTTAGAATATATTTTACCTGTTTCAAATTATGTCCTCCTCTTCTGAGGATAAATATAATCTATGAGAAAGTCAAAATTACTCCAAAATCTATGACATTCTGCCAATGTATCCCCTGTAGCATTGAGCAGAATGAGCAGACTGGGTTTTTTTTAAGTGGAAGTTGGACAGTTCTCCATCTTCCATCATGGGGACATAAGGTATTTTATAGATTTTAAGCAATTGAAACAGGCTCTGCAAACCCTAGTGCCCCTTTACAAGGCAGCATTTAATGAATCCCATACTCTCCTGCCTCTTCCCCTTGCCTCTGAGGAAATCCAGCCTGTGCAAACCAGTACAAACAGGACTGGACTTCAGGTGCGTGATTTTCTTCATGAGTTATGAAGCCACTTGCCAGTATCATTGCATCCAGCTTCACTGTCTGCAAAATCACAGAAACTCTGAGATGTAATCTGTTCAGGGGATATATTTGTTAAGATCAATATTGCTAATAATAGTCTCAGACACCAATTTTGGGGAAGCATTTTTCTTGTGCATAGCACTTTTTCTAAATCTAAGACAAGGTGTCAGGGTATGTATACATTCTTGGAGTCTATCTTCTGTTAATCTTCTGGGTAATGACACTTTTAAAAAAATGTTAGAGTTTACTTTCTAAGTGAACTATTGCAGTAGTCCTGTATTCCTGTAGGCTTCCCTGCTCAGAATGCAAACCAATTTGAGTTCGCAAGAGCTATTCATACTTTAATTGATTTCATTAATTCCAATTTGCAAAAGAAGGCGTGTTGGGTCTATATTTGACAGAGTAAAAGCCTTATTTCAGCCCTTAAAAGGCTGCCACAAAAATCAATTTTACAATTGGAAGTTGTAAAATGTGTAAATTTGACTGTCATTTACTTTCTAAAAATCGTATTTGCTATCTTTATGCAGTGAATGGTGAAGAAACCATAAGAGGCTTCAAAGCTACCTGGATGTAAAAGGTAAAGCCCTTATAAAAAATTAAATGGTAGGTAAATTCTTCAGCTAGCTGAGGATTGATTCCTGTAATGAAGATAAAGGCCTAATAACTGATAGTATCAATGGTCCTGGGGATTTAGGATTAGTCTAAGTTGGGGGATTGATTTTATATTGATATTTCCATTATCCTCACAGCTTTTCCTTAAGAATCCATTTCGTGATTCAATGTCTTGCTCAGGCAGAAGGAAGGAGAGATTAAGAAAGCAAAATCAAGTTGATAATGAATACTCATGGCTCCCTGGGAACACGGGAACTGCCAAACTGCCTTTTCCCAGTTTTGCAGATTACTTTGACAGTCCTTTTCTGTTTATGTTGTACAGAGGGATCACTTCATTGCAGCTCACAGAAACAATCCAGTGCTCCTTGATGAGAGCTAAGGTACATCTCTTAGGTGCATTTTCTTTAGTGCTTCATCAGCATTTGTTCTTGTCACCCAGTGGAATAATATGACAGAAACAAATGACAATGTGCTTCCAGCTTGCTAAATATAAAATGGTCTGCACATAGCTAAGAGAACTCTGGTTTTGTTTTTCAAAGTGCTCTGTGGAAAATCAAATGCTAGTGACAGACAACATTCCTTCAACTATTTTCAGATTTAATGTAGACCTCACAGACCTCCTGGGAAAAGAAAATAAATCTTTCTATTTCTTTTTTTAAGAACATATTTATGATCTTTTTAGCCTCTTCATACAAAAACCAGTGTCAGATACAAATAGAATTCATATCATATGAAATAGATAACTCCCTATCATCGATATAGAAAAAGAAGGAGCAATGCCATAAAAATAAGTCCTCAGAAATATAAAACAAGGAAGACTGTGCACTGGAAAAAAAAAAAAAAAAAAGAAAAGTGTAGCAGTGATTACCATCATGATTGTATTCACAGTGTAGGTTGCCTTTCACTAGTAAAAAATTGGAAAAGAGCAAGCTAATATTTGTGATTTACATGTAAACGCTTTATACAAAACAGTCATGTAATTAATACCTTAAGGAATACATCATCAAAAATACTTTGATTAGATAACAGCAGAGTTTTTATCATACAGGGGCTACTAATTTTTATTATCTGCTATCAAAAGAATAACAAAAATATATTTAATAACAGTTTGTTTATTTATTTCCTCAAATTCTTGAAGTTTCTTTTAAGAAAATTCTTATGGAATTTAATTGGGAGTTAAATCAATGGGGTTTAATGGCAACAAAACATGGTTATTGTAGCTTCCCCAGAAGTGGTAGAGACATGCTTAAAATTATTTTTATTTGAAGATCATTAAAAATGTAGTGAAGAATGCTTACCTTTTGAGTGAAATTTGACATTTCCCATGGAAGTTGTGTTCCTGGTATAGATTTCTGCTAGATTGTTTTTCATGTGTAAAATGATTACATTTCTCATTGTAAGACTGTAAAAAATATTTTAGGGAAAGGATGAGACTGGGTGAATTTGGAACCCACAAGTAATTTATCTTTTCCACTTCTGAAAAGTAATTCATACTGCCAAAAAATACCACAGAAGTCTGATGGAGACTTCCTAGATGCTAATTTGTTAATATGGAGAAATTCAGCCTACTTCCTATTTGTCATCTATCCTGACATAATCACCACTGGAAACTAGGCTGTCATGGGTAATGCTAAAATGGATAATGTAGCTAGAACATTAAAAAAAAATATATTTACTTTTGAAAAACAGCTGTATTCTGGGTTAGGTGTTGTTTTGTTATTTGAGAGAAAGCATCAGACAGCTGACAGACTAAAACGAAACAGTGACTGTGACCACTGCCTTCAGCCAACCTTTTCCCTGGGGAGATGTTTCACAATAAGGAGAGGCTATCTGTCTCCTTAACTGTTTGCTAGCATTTGGGAGGCAGAAAAGAGGCACGTAATGGCTTCTAGATTTTCTCGCTGCCAGAAGATTTTGTAAAATGTTCCAATTCCCCTAAAGGAGATGAAGAAGGAAAAGTGGCCATTCTCTTTAATTCACAGTGTGAGCTATCAGGGTGACCTGCGCTGTTCTTGTCAGCTCCCTGTGCATGTGTGTGCAAAAAGCAGTACACTTGTTCCATCAGAGACCCAAACACAGGGACCATAACATCTGTGCTTTATCAGAAGACTCCAGCATAAATCCTGTTTTACGCTATACTGACATAGGTTTGGTGGAAAGAAACCAGATTTATTGTATAGAAAACATCTCCTATTGTGGTCATCCCAGCAAAGTGTTAAGACAAAATTGCCAAGACAAGGCAGTACAAAAACATTTAACCACAGTAATAAAAATTTCATATAGTTTCTAATTCCCCTTTTACACAACAAGCAAATAAATTATATTACATTTTCATACTCGTCTGGATGTTCACTTTCCCTCACTATGCCTAGGGCACTGGGTGGCCCCATGCTTGCTAACCCTCCCTTGTTGCCATTCTGCCAGGCTATACACCTGCACACAGGTTATGCAGCTAACCTACAGGCTGTCAGGTGATGCTCTTCTTACTCTGAGCTTAATCAGGAGGCACAGCCAGATCTGAATATAGGAGTGCATTTCAGTTATTTATCAGAAACTAATAGCCTTTTAATCACAGAAATGTACACTCATTCTCAGTGTTTTGTAAACTCTGGTTTCATAACTATTAATTTAAAAGTTGTATAGCACTAATTTATGCGTAACTGTCTTACATAAAGTCAGACTTTCTACAGAAAACATGCAATAGTTCTGGAGAAAATAAAACCTTGTCATTCTATTCCAGTCACATCAGCTGGCAATTTATCTGTAAATATGTCTCAAAACAGGATCCCCAGTGCTCAAGATGTTTCATTCTTCCACTGAATTTTTTCTCACCTCAGCAGTGATCTCTCCCCAGGTTTGACTTTAATGGACAATAAGTTGATGTGGAGAGAGACTAAGCATAATTAAGTTCTGCATTTTTAACAGTTTTTCCTTCATATCTTCTCTTCCAAACCATTATTTTTCATTTGTGGTGATTTTCCATTTCATTGCTGTCTGGCAGCAATTTGAACATTATCAGAGATAAGAGCGAAAGGTTTTTCTTGTGATAGTTCCATGAAGCCAAACACTGACTCATTCCTTCTGTATATCAAAGTCTGAAATAGATCAAATAAAAACAGTCAGAGAAATATTTCAGTCTCTCTTTTCTCCCCTCTTGGAGACACTGATGTATGTCTCTTGAGGAAAAAAATGTCCTGCTCTCCCGTTCATGCTGCTGACACATTGGCCTTGTCACTGCACAGTGACTGATAATAATAATGGTTGAAATCACTTTCAGATACACTCATGACCAAATGTGGTCTTAACTGTGCTTGAAACAATGCTCATGCTGTAATTGCTAGAAGAAAATTGTCTTCATGGTTTCTGCTGTTTCTACGTTTCTTTTTTTTTAATGTCCCTGTCCAAACTGTGCAAGACTATACTAGTGCCAATCATGTCAGAAAATTAGTGTCTAGTGCAGATTTATCTGCCATTTTGATATGCTGAGATATATCTGTGTGTCTATAGATAGTTGTATCTATGGATATAGATAGATAGTTGTATTTCAGATTTTCTTTAATCTTCAGAAAACAACCCATGATTTGAGCCTTTACAAGGTCCCATGGTTGTTTTCTGAGTAAACCCTACCAGGCTCAGATATATTTTGTGTCTTTGATAATTGCAGCCTTGCTAGAGTGCTGGTTACTATGCATACAGAGGCTTTAGTAAAGCATTAGGGTAGGTCGCCAGCAGCTGTGACCGATAGAGTACCAGACAAAACAAGACTGTTTAGGAGGGCTGGAGGCTGGTAAAGGTGTATAGTCTTGGAGACTGTTATGTAGAGTACTCTGAGCAAACAGAATTTTAAGATACTATTAGCATGAAAGGAAACCTTTTAAACAGCAGCTGAAGTGCCAAATCCTGAACAGACACGCGGTTAGAAATGCCCCTTACTCAGTCTTAATAATAATGCCAGAGAATAAGAGTGCTTTTGCTTTTGAAAAAGTGGGCAGAGATAGAAACTTGAGGTTCAACTCCTTTCGGGTACATGTCTCACTTCTGAATGTGATTTAATGGTGCTTTTCTAACAGCAAAATGAAAATAACAGTACTCGGTCTTCGATTTAAAACGGGAACTTGTTGTTAAATGAACTGGAAAGCCTGTCTCTTAAGAGGTGGCTTGAAGAGTTTGGTTTAGTCAGAAGAGCAAAAGAAAGGCTGAGAGAGAATATGACTGCTGTATGTGAATAGCTTTCTGGGCTAAACTGCAAAATGTGGAAAAAAGGCTTAAGTGATTATGTTATAGGTACAAGAGCACCTGGGCACTGGAGTGAAATAGATTCAGGCTGGAAATGTTCTAGCCTTTATAGCACTGAGGTTGTGGAACAACGTTCCAGTAGGAGGAGTAATAAAAGATTTCATTGGCTCTTAGACGGAATTTGACTGATTTATGAAAAGGAGAGTAGAACATAATTTTTCATCATGACAAAGAATGGCATTTGCAAACTTTTCAATTCTTGTACCTCTGGCAGAGCAGTGCAGAGAAGCACTTGCCGGACATCTCATAAGGAAACCTTTGTCATCACCCTCTGTGATATTGCTGTTTTGGGGACAAACAAAATGCTTCTATTTCTAGTGCTGTTAACCTGACATATTTTATGGATACTAAACTGTGCTTAAAATAAAACAGCATATGCAGAGCTGAGATCAGCTGTTATTCCAATTGCTTATGAGATGAAGAGGTAACTGTAGCCCTGGAGATACAAATATCCAGGAGGCACAAGAAGCCATGAAGTTAAAATTAAAAATAGCATGCCATTGAAGTGTGATGAAGTTGTAACAGGTTTACAGCCATTTCTTCAGTAGTCTGCCTTTGCTTTACAAGCCTTAGTGTGCCATTAAATTCACTATGAAAAGCAAGTTGGAAAAAAAATGAGCAAATTCATGTCAATAAATATATGGGGAATTAAAATTGTTCCTTGTGTGGAGCCAAAGGATTTGGTTAATAGCAATATTAATCATTTTCTAATTCTGCCTTCTTCATTTCCAGGAAGCATATGAATGTGGTCTTATTTTGATGAAACATTTGCTGTCAGTAGAAAATTTAAAGAAAACAGATTAGCATTATGTACTGCAAACCCTATTTTTTTCAGTGGTTTTATACCTTAAAAATATTACTGAGTTAAAAACAAATCAGTTTAAATTCCCAGACAGTATGGTAAGGCCCAGATTGAAGAGAATCATTAAGTCAAAGCTTTTCTATTAACTCAGACATACAAAATTAAATTTTGTCCATACCAAAGCTACTATATTTTTTGCTATTGGGACATACCAGTTTTTCTAATATACAAACAGAAGAACTGAAGAAAACAAGAAGGAACAGTCCCACTCCATTGCAAAGTGAATAGAAGATAGGTTGCTTTTCGGTATTAATAGAAGTTGAAAGAAAGAGAGAAAAAAACCCCAACCAAACAAAACAACCCCAAACCTATGTTCTGTGGTCCCAGTTTGTTATTGCCTAAGCATGGGGATTTGCCCTGGGACCTTAATGTGGCTGGCAATTTTTCAGCTTGACTTCAATATTCGCTTAAATCACTGAAATAATTAATTTTAAGAAATTCTTTATGCTTTATTTTTGCTGCAAGAGATTTTACTAGACAGGTTTAGTGAACCTTACCAAGCTTTAGTTTTCAAGAAGAAAATGGCAGTCTGCAAGCAAGGCTTTGCTGTATATCACAGACATTTTTCGCTGGTACTTGACAAATGAGAGTGGAACTGAAGGAGGCTTAAGAAACGGAGGTTTTTGAAGACATATGGCTAATTGATAATCCAATTTGCTCATGCTCAAGAGAGATTTTCATCAGCTAGTCACTTTTTTGCACAAAGCTTGTCATATTTTAAGCCAAAAGATTCCCAAGGAAGATAACTCATTTATCTTATTTTATATTACTTTATTGATTTTATGCTCTGCCATATCAAATGATATGATTACAGTTTTGAAAAGTATCATAGCTCTGTGGCTTGAAAAAAAAAATCTTGAATGTCCTCCAAAAACAAGATAAAGTACACTGTTGAAATTATATCTGTTGTAAAAGATTTCTGGTGGCAAGAGATTATTTAAGTTAGCAAGCAATTTAGCAAAATTAGGGTAGAATTACAGTGAACATCTACATTAAATTAGTGTGGAATTGTGTGCTATAACTAGGGTTGCAAAACTGCTTTATGTCCTTACAGTTTTGACCCTTTGGATCATCACCTACTGTTACGAGAGTACAGTTAAGACAATGCCGTGTCCTTGTGTGAAACCTGCTCTGAAATGGGAGGACAACGCTTCCTGTTAGTATTCTTCACCTATTATTAGTTTCCACATTTCTAGGAATGAAAAGTTATGATGAATGGAGGTCCATGAGGTGATACTCCACTGCGTAAAAGCCACAAAGCAGTTAGTATCACCTAAAGTATGATGGGTCTTTGGCAACTGACCTTATTACCATCTTCAGAGGCGAACACAGCTGAAAGTGGGTTGGGGAATCCTGTGGGTGAGGGTGTTTGTGACACCTGAGTGGGGTAGCTGCAGTCCATGGAGCCGTCTCTCGTCCAGAAGAGTGAGAGGGGAAAGAGTCATACTGAAAGACTGTCAATGTGGCTCTCTTTGCTGGGAAGGTTATTAAACAGTATTGATTAAAAGTATTTCTGTATCCCTTGAAATAATGTTGATTTCAAATTCCTAAAGCAGCTAGGGTTCATGACAGACACACAGAAATCTGGGGTTCATGGTGATATTTTCTTATTTATAAACAACACAGATGTTCACAGATAGACCAGAAATTACAGTATGTGATGTAATACTTGTGTCTGTATTTCATTTCATTCCTGAGGGCAATTAAAGAACTTTGGATAGCTCTGCAATACAAAACAGAAAACTGACCCGCATGACTTTTACAAGTATATGCCAGAAACAGATTTCAGACTGAAAAACAAAGCAACAACAAACCATAAAACATTTTGGGGAGAATGGATTGAAAACCTGGTGTTCTTACAAAAATGAAGCAGTTCTATCTTGTAGAGTGAAAGATGTAAATCCAAGGCTTTGCCATGATTATGAAGCATATTTAAAATAGTCACATCTTGTGTTCACTGTAAGACAGGACCCCAGATCAGGAGACAGCTGTGATATAACAGGCTGCCTGGAAAGAGATAATTTAGTCACATAGATTATGGGTTTGTGCTGTGCCATGACTCCCAGATGGCAATATAGCCATACAGAGCTTTTTGCTTATGGCATGCTATTGGTTGGCATCACATTTAACAAAACTGCAATCGCCTTTTAAGTTCAATATGCACAATTTCTTCATTGTTTGTTCTCAGACATGGAAACTTAAAAATTTTCAATGCAGTATAGATGGTCATTTAATGTGAAGTTAATGTTTTAGTTGATACAGTTAGCTATGTATCCCCACTAAGTGACAATTAGCCAGCATATTGCGTACATGGTGACTTCCAGTGTTTGCTGCGAATGATAACTAATAATAAGGAGGAATAAATTACTGCCTCTGTCTCCTTGAAAGATTCTGTTTGATACAACAGACATGAGGAGTAGAAGATGAATTTTAATATATCTACCTGAACAGTAACAATAATTGAATAAATGATTTCTTTGTATTGGAAGGATCAATTCTGTAATGAAGGAAAACCTTTCTACATTACTTATTGATCTTCTCAGGGAGTTTGTGCACCAAAAATTAAAAGTTTTTGTTACAAATTTTCTTCAGTTGCTTTTACTCTTTACTGGATAATATTTTTTCCTTAAATCCTTATTTTTTCTTGGCTGATCAACAAGTAACACAGTCTATAAAAAAAAAAAAACAAACAAACCAACAAACCAAAAAACAAAATAAAAAGAGAAAACCCAGAACACACCAAAAAAAGCCAAACCACTGATACACTTAAAACATCATTTCTATTGTATCTATTATCTTTTCTATAGAAAACTATTTTATGCAAAACCAAACATTTCTTAAGTACAAAGTTTGCTTGGTGGGAAAAATCCTTACAATCTGCCTTTTTGGAAATGTAAGTTTTTTGATGGAAATCTTTTCTAATTCTGGTCTTTTAGTCAAAAAGAACAGATCCCTTCAAAAATATTTTTACTTCTGCACAGGAAAATATGACCTAAAAGGAAATGATTGAAGCTCAGTGCAAGACTTCCACCAGTGGTACCTTAGTGTTATATCTTTCTAGGATAATTACAGTGATGATGTTGACTTAATCAGAACTAAATTTAACTTGAGATGTTATGTTTCAAATAGCAGAATACAAGATAGATCTCAGGCAAGGCTCTTTGCATATTAATGCACAATTTAGGAGCAACAACTTTTCTATAAATGTGCCTTTTAGAAGTTAGCAAAACACAAGCTCAGAAAGTACTTAGCTCTCTACTTTCTATTCTGTCTTTGAAATGTACAAAGTATTGTAGCATATAAAATGTGAAATGAATCTGTATTATTTGGGGGATTGTACGTAATGACTCTAAAATAGAAAAACTAGTACTGAAAATGGGAAAAACCCCAGTAACATGGCTCTATTAGGTCAACTTCCACACTCTGCAAAGTCTTAGAAATCGTTTTGTAACAAAGAAAATTATGTAGGCAACTGGGAAGTGGTAAAGTGGGATAAACTGCAATATTGACTATCAAAGATAAAATGTGTCTAACTAATCTTATGTTATTTCTGCTAAAATGACTAATTTCTTCAATGGGATTAATTTACTGGGTTTCATCTGTCTTGATTTAAGTAATTCTTTTGCTATAATGTTCTATATGAAATGATTATTTAAGGTGGAAATTACAGGGATTAATAAAAGAATTAGGAATTGTATGAGAAACTGGCTGAAGAGGCTATCATAGGTTATGTCAAAGGCCAATTATCAGGAATAATATCCCTCAGAAGTCAGTTCTGGTATTGCCACTATTTCATACATTCATTAGAAACTTCAGAATATGAACTAAAACACATGCCTATGACTTTTTGATCTGGGAGTCCCTGACAGTGCCAAGCAGGCCCAGAACATTGCTGGGAGGGTGAGATGTCCTTTCCAGCTGAAGATTTTGAAAATTATTGGCACAAAGTGCAAAAATCTGAAAGTGTAAGCACTTCTATTCTGAAGTAGAAATCAACTAGCTAGAAATAGAGGAGGCAAAAGAGAACTACCTGCTTTGACCAGTCATGTAACAGCTATGAACCATCAGCATGAAACAGCTTAGAACAAGTCCCATTAATTGCAATGATGAAGTAGGTGAAATATTTTTAGGGTCAGATGTGGGAACTATCATTCTACAAGACATTGGTAAGACTTCATCTAGAGCACGGTGATCTGACTTACCAGAGTAATTTGTAAAAAATTCTAAAAGAGGTTAGTAAAATCATCAGAACACTGAAATAACTGTATTGTGAAAAAAAATACTAAGAGATTGGTTTATTCAGCCCAGTTTGACAAAATTAAGATTAAGATACTATATGATGATTCTTCATATTTGAGCAACTATTAGGGAAACAAAACAATTACTGAAATAAAATTAATGTTGTAGAAAATCAGATGTTTACACATCAGTTGAGAATTAGCTGTGAATGAAGGGTTGAATATGACTCCTAGATGTTGATAGAGTAAAATTTTGAAAAGCTAGTAGTGGCAACCAGTGATTTCTCATTTTCTTTCTTTCTTTTTTTTTTTTTCTTTTTTTTTTTTTTTTAGTTTTACTCATAAGCTTATGGAAAAGAATATGTAATTAAAGGTGCATTTAAATATAGACATTAGATTCAGTAAATCAAATTTCTGACATGAAACTACAGTCATCTCATGTTAGTATCTCCAAGGGGATCTGAAAGAAGACTAATTTATTGTCTTTCTGTATTTATAAGACAATTTTTTGTTTCAGAGTTTCTGATGGTCACCTCTGCGGACCAGCAATGCCCTTCCAACCCTGGAGCATCACCTTGCCCTTCAGCTTTGTCAGTTGTGCTTTGCTTTCCTGGGAAACACAGGAGAGGCTACAGCTGGGGGCAGGAAATAGAGGAAACTTATTCCCCTATGCACACTGCATTTTCTCAGCTGTCTGATGTTTACATGCCCTGCTCATACAGTCATGACTACACCAAACAGGGGAAAAAAAAAAAAAAGTGTTAAAATGGAACAGTGGAGATACATTTAGAAGGGAGAACTGGGATTATTCTTCTTTCCTAGTGTAAGACATGATTTGTATTTAAGGATCATATGGGAATTTTATTTAACAAATCCTTGCTGTTACAGAGGGCATCGAATAGTGGTTGAACATGCCTCTGAATCCATATGATACTTTCCTATGTTAGACAACAGCTGCAGATTTTGATCTTTTTTTGCAGGAGCTTGGTTAGTGAACTTGGATCTTGGAAAGCATTTTGTGGCCAGTGATTTCTATGATATTTTGTGGACTTTCTGAGATAGCCATCTATTACATGACTACCTGCAATGGTAGAGATCTGTGATTGAGGACTCAAGTATCCCCTTTCCATTTTAGGGCATTTTCATTTCTGCCTTTGAAAGAGTCCAACTTACATTTAGGTTCATGAACCTTAAAATTGCAGTAGTGGAATCCAGCTCCCTTTAGTGTCTTGTAACCTTTTACTCTTCTTTCAAGGAACTTTCAAGAGTCTAGAGCAGGTCAGAGCAATACCTAGTGGAAATTTCTAAACAAATTGTAGTTCATGTGTCAATTTGGTATGGTGACTATGGCACTATCAACTAGGTACATACTCATTTATGCAGTTAGATATGTAAAATCTTACAAGATTTTTTTCTTCTTCTAAGAAATCTTACTCTTCACAGAGCAGTTCAATCCCAAATGCCACAGATTCTGGAGAAAGACACCCTATACTAAGACACTGCTGCCTCTCTACACTTAAATACAGGGTGGATGCCAGACTCAAGGGTTAGGTTAGATGACTTAGACTTCCGTGTCTCACTTTCAGCTGCAGCAATTCAAACCCTGAATAAACACCAGTGTTAAAAGTAAATCTCAGTACAGAGGCCAACGCGTCCAGTGTACCAAGCCAGCAACATCATTGAATCCACTACTTAGTAAACAATATTGGATAGTTTATTATAAAAACTCCAATTATATTTTGTATTTTTATATACACATTTATTTACAAACTATACTCACACTGTACCTAAAAGGTAATGTAATAGCAAATAATAAGCATGGTATATACAGAAAATGCTAGTATACCATATCACACTGTGTTGTATTCCTGTAACAATGTGAATGGAATTTTTTCAATGATGAAGTATTTTTAAAGCATTAAAGCAATCCATTTATTAAGCACTTAGCACATACGTTTACTGGTTCAAACATTTAGTTAAAAGTAGGTTGTGTAAATAAAGAATTAAAATTAAAATACCTGTGCATTCCATAAATGGAGGTTATTATCATTGTTACTAATTTTTATCTCTGTACTCAGCCTTTAATTTTGAAAATCTATTGGCTGAAGTAACAATAAGGTGTCTGTGAGCTAGACTTTGAGGGGGAAACTGCTAAATATTTTTTTTATTTTAATATTAATTATCTACATGTTTTGTGGCAATAATGATGCTAGAGCTTGAAATGTACATGCTCTCTCTAGTGGTTTAATTTCAATGAATGCAAGCCAGAGAATAAAGCTGTAAGTGGTCTTACTAGTGCAAACATGTTCAAATTGAAAATCATAGGCAGAAGGCGTTATTATTTAGCACAGAGGGTCACAAATCTGCTAAGTGACAAGTCAGTCATGAGTATTGAAAATGAAAACAACTACATCAAGTTTTGCAAAATCAGATTTAACAGGAATTTATCTGTACTTGTTTTTATGGTACCAGACTCAGACTAAAAGGTACAAAAATACTCTGTCTTCTATTGATCAGAAAGCCAGTAGGTGACTCTAGGTTTGAATGAGCTGATTTGAAGTTCAGCCTTCTTTTCTCATTCAGTGACAAAATAAAGTTGTGAGTACAACAAAGAATTCTGTTTTACAAATGACTGTACAGCACATTATCACATCGGCTTAGAGACAGTCTATTTCAAATTAAATATAGCCTTTCTGCTTAAAAGAGAAAAATCAAGGAAAAAAATTGACAGTTCTAATGTAAAATCCTTTCTGATTTTGATGATATATTTCAACATTCTTCTGCTATTTAATGGCAACATACTATATTTAATATAGTACAGCAACATGGCATTCAGAAGCACAAAGCATGTAAGGTATGAAGTTGTTCTTCATCATGTTTTTGTGTGATTCTGGATGCCCAGGACAATTTTCACAATATGGCATTACAGAAGACTAAGTATACTAAAACTTTTCCTGCTGTTAACGGTGTCCCCTTGGCACCCCCAGGGTTTCAGGTCAAGCTCTGTCTACATTACATCAGACTTTTAGGTCTTTCACAAATTCTGTTTTGTAAAGGGCTGAAGGATGTGCCATCTGTCCAAGATGTCCATTCAATATGGTGAGGGAATACTGTGTGCAGTCCCACACAAAGATAAATGGAGTAGTTAATGGCTGGGATATGATGGACATCTGCAGCTCTAGTAAGGAGTATTATAAATATGCTCATAAAATTACCAGGAGGGGTAAGCAAGAAGCTATAAATCCATGGGCTAGCACGTCTCTCTTGTTTTCTCATAAATTGCCATAGTTGGGTGTTTTCATTTTCACTTGACATGAAAAGATGAACATTTGGTCCTAGTTATCATCAAGAAGGAGTCTTTATCTGTGATTATTATTATAAAGTAAGTTACTCCTTGTCTTTTTGTCAAATATTTGTTTAAGTGTTTTGCTTTTTCTTCTTGCAGAATTCTCACTGACTTTAACTATAGATGTTTGAGACCCCTCGGCTGAAAGTTTTGCACATACACACAGATGTCTCATAAAAAAACTACCAACCAAAATCTCAGGAAAGATGGAGCAATTGTGACTTATTATAATGTTAATGAGAGCAGTCTCAGTGCAATGATGTCAGGACAGGGCCCCCTGACAGACTCTGTAGACAACTGCTCTAAAACATTACTTCAGGGAAAAAGAAAAATCCTACTTCCTCTAATGTTATTGCCATTTGGCTGAAGAAGAATTCAGAAAGGAATTATTTTAACTGAAAGGCAATTTGTTTTTTTATTGCTTTTGCCTTAAAAACAATTTAAATGCTTTTTATTAAATCAAGAGATTCCCCCTTGTTCACATTCCCACATACACACAAATATTTATTCTCCTCAGCTCTCAAGAGCTTATTGATTTCTGTAGCCTTCTGGAGTCTTTTGCTCCTAACACAAACTCCCTTTGGCTTCCATTCCATCAAAGGAAAAATCCTCTGGGAAGTCTGACAAGCTAATGCACTCCCCTCTAGCCTATCTAATGTATTCCTTAGGTATAAAGACATTCTGTGTGGTATTTAGATATTCTTTCTTCATACCACTACTTTATGTTAAATTGTCAGTGCCTTAAGTAGCTGATTGATAGTAATTACATGTATAATGTACACTGGGGCTTGGCTGTTGTTTCAAATGACACCTACACCATTTCAAGTTCTTTGCTTTACTATGCCCTATAGCATATATAACTCTCTCAGGTAACATAGCATATTTTTGCTTTGAAGAGCACAGCATGGAGTAATACAAAGTGGTTGAGAGACGGTTGTTAGAACGAAGTGTAACTGAGTCCTGTATGCTGCTTCTGTCTTTTTCTGCATGGTGTTTCCCTTCTTCCCCTGGCTGCTTTTGCAAAAAAAAAAAAGCAAGCTGAAAAGGTTGCATTCTACTGGGGAGTCAATAGTCACTGTTCCTTGTCAGTCATCACCTCCCTGAAAGGAAGCATTAAATAATGGCAATTGTGATCTAAAAATAACCCTTTATATGTGAACTAACAACAAGCATGGAGATTGTAAGCACAAGTCTAATTTTGGATGCTTGGACAACTACCATTGCGCTCAAGTGTGTAAGTTGCATGGCATTCAGGCTGAAAATATTATAAGGCAAAACTGTTTCAGTTATGCAAATTATACCCTGGTTTTTTCCTTTGCTTGAAATGCTTAGACTAGAAATCTTTTATGTTTTTAATCATCCCAGAATTACTAACACAATTTTCCTCTCTACATGAACAATTCCAACTAGACAAAACCCTGTTATATTTTGAATTATAAGCAGGTTTGGGAGAGAGAGACTGGTAGTTCTGCTGTGTCTTTTTCTCACTTTTATTTCTTACAAAAGAGGAGAGAACTGAGAAGATTTCTGTTTTACTGGATTCTTGTTTCCTTTTCAGTTTCAGAAAAAAAGATAGTTGTTTCAATAGCAATAGTGCTTTTCACTAAAGAAACAAAATGGGAAAAAGATTATTGCCTAGCAGACACTAACTCGTGTCATGAGGATAATTATCTTCTCTTAAATGTAAGAAATGTTTGGATTTGTGGCTAGCTAAAGCTGGCACGTTGCAGAAGAGTACAGTGTGATTTAAAGAAGGAGAACATCAAGTCCTCAGAGTTCAACATCTCTCCATTGTGCTCACAATCCTTGTGGAAAAGATGCCTTTTAGAAAGACAGCATAATCCCCATGAGTAATCACCTTAAGAAAAATTTGGCAATGTATTTCTGCCCTGAAGACATCTCTGGCATAAATGATACAATTGACACAGCTGATTCTTGGTTACCAGATACCTACAGGCCCTAGTTAACATGTAACAGGAGCAAGCTTAATACTCGATGAAAATAATTCATCTTGTCAAATAAAATTATTGATACTTCAGTTCAGCAAGATGAAGCCACCAAATTGATCACTGCTTTTTGGAACACTAGGATGTCTTAAAGTTTAGAAACAACTTGAGACCTAGATCTTCAAATTTGCATGAAATTATGCATCTGCAACCATTGTAGGCTGAACTGCAATTCCTTTGGAAACAACCTGGACTGTTGCAGTCATATGAGGAGCAGTTTGGAGAAGGACAAATATTCTCCTTCTGACATGGATGACACCTTCTGAGTTATTTTCTTTCTATAATTGTTATCATTTGTAGTAAGAACAAGTTGTAATATTTAGCTTGGAATTCTTACTAATCATCCCTAAGAATACAATTTTCCTCTGACAGTTGTCATCCTGACAGAGTCCCTGGCCAAAAGAAATTGGTATTTTATCCAGCAGGAGTAAGTGGCTTACTCGTGTGAAAGCTTTGTGCAGTGTGCTGGCTTTGGCTGAGATAGAGTTAATTTTCTTCACACTAGCTAGTATGAGGCTGTACTTTGAATTTGTGACAAAAACAGTGTTGATAACACAAGGATGTTTTCATTATCACTGAGTGCTTGCACAGAGCCCAGGCCTTTTCTGCCTCCCGCCCTCCCGCCCCAGGGAGCAGGCTGGGGGGTACAAGCAGTTGGGGGAGGACATAGCTGTGACATCTGACCCCAACTGACCAAAGGGATATTCCACACCATATGGCATCATGCTCAGCATATGAAGCTGGAGGACAAGGAGCAGGACCCACACACACATACTTTTGGAGTGACAGCATTTGTCTTTCCAAGCAATCATTACCCATGATGGAGCCTGGCTTTCCTGGAGATGGCTGAACGCCTGCCTGCCCATGGGAAGTGGTGAATGAATTCCCTGTTTTCCTTTGCTTGCATGTGTGGATTTTGCTTTATATATTAAACTGTCTTTATCTTAACCCATGAGTTTTCTCACTTTGACTCTTCTGATACTCTCCTCTATCCCGCTGTGGGGGTGAGAGTGAGCGGCTGCGTGGGGCTGCGTTGCTGGCCAGGGTTAAATCACAACATCCAGTTACTGTACAAGAAGGTACGTTTCACATCTTTACTCTGAGTCTGTCTGAGCACATCTATATATGAAACCGCATAGCATAATAAAAGAACTTGTACTCATTTTCAGCAGTATAATAATCATATGCGGACAAGCTGAAGTTTGTAAATTCAGCCAGATGCAAATTTGCATACATCTAAGACAAAAATGTAGGGCATGTTTATTGCACTGGTGAATGAATTTTGAAGAGATAGAACAATGACAAAATCCATAGTGTTGGCATAGATAAACAATTTTTCTGCCAACCTAATAGCAGGGGAAAAAAATCCACCCAAAGCCCACATTTAGAAATATCACAAGGAGGTGATTAGCAAGAGAAGGGTGGTTTTTTGCTCTTCTATATGTCATTGGCAAAATCAACACAGAAATTAAATGTTTGGGTCTAGAAGTGTACCTTAAATATTTTTAAATATATTTCTATATGTATCTGGTTTTGAATACTGTAATTGTTCCTGCAGTTTCCTTGTCCAACCACTTTTTTTTATGCATGGCATTCTACTTATGAATCAGCCCACTTTTTTGATAATTGCTACAGAAAATTTTGATGTAGTTCCAGCAAAGAGAATAAGCACACCTGATCCTTCTAATAGGAAATGTATCAGTTTCTTGTCTCAACCAAATGGTTCTCCTTTTGACTAGCAATTTGTGATGCTTCTATTCTGGAATGGAAAACAGGAGCTATGAAGTCTCAGACTTTACAGGGTATATTATATGTGCTTAATGCTTTGGAGGGTCAGGGGAAATCTCTGCTAAAGTCAGTGGAAAGAGGGTTGCATTTCACCCTTGCTCACTATTACTCAAATTACCTACTGTCCAGGGTCCTAATAATTGTTGCTTCCTATTAGAAATTGCAGAGAAAAATTTGATTTGTTGCACACATTTCCTAGTATTTGAATATTTTAATCTTCCTATACCACAGCTGCTTTGAGGTGTGGTAGGTTTTCTTTTTCAAAGGAAAAAATAATTATCTCAATTTAGAGCTTAAATACCCAGTAGCCACAGATAAACCAAAGATACCTTTAGAAAGCAAGCACATATCCATCTGTATCCTGCTGCTCAGCCACTGAAATAATCTCCAGAACACAACTGGCTAGGTCTGTACTAGTTATCATGTTTTCCTTATCCTTACCTTTGTGGCATACAAGGAAATAAAATCTTTTAATTAGAAGATAAAAATGGAGAATATCAATGACAAAGAAAAAAAACCTAGAAAACTTATTTTCTTTACAGGAAACAGAATAATTGTTTATTGTCTGGGTAAATGATCAGAAGAAAATGTTTTACATGCACATTTCAAATAAATGTCTGAGCTTTTAATATCCCTGCTAGAAACAGCTATTTTCTTGTTTCTTAAAGGAAATTCTCAAATTAGATAAATAAAGAAATTCACTGGAATTAAATTTGTGCTATCATGTGTACAGGCTAGAGCCAGGCCAGATGTTGCCCCTTCTCTGATACTGAGTCATGGCCTGATTTTGTTTAGGTACACAGAAAATACTTTCTTTCATATTGAGAGGTTAAAGGTTACCATAAAAATCAATGTTTTCTTATTATAACACCTGCTTCTCTTACTTTTTTGTGATATATATTAGGTTTGAAGGAGAAAATGACAAACTGATGTCAGTTGACCATATCCTTTATTTTCTTACCAGATCCTCATAACCGTCTCATTCTGTCCCCCAAGTCATGAAGTCAGACATAGAAATATTAGCAATATGTTCAGAAACACAAGCATCTCTTTTATTATAAAGCCTATCTAGAGCATATAAGCTGTATTATTTTTGGCAAATACAACGGGTTTTGCCCCCAGCTAAATGAACTCATTTATCCCATTATAGATGATAGAGATAAATGAGTATTGGGCCAGAATTTGCCCTCAATGACTGGGTTTTTTTTCTGTTTCTGCTTTCCTTTGTGACTCCTTTTCCATTGCCCTGTATATTCTGTGTTCATTTTCTCTTTGCATCCTTGCAAAGGGGGTACAAATAAGGTGTAAAGTTTTAGCATATCTGATCAGTGGTGTTAAATACATGCTCACATATGAATGACTGCATAGATAGAAATGTAACACAGGATCAGTCCTCTTGCTTTTGTGAAAGTTTGATTCAGGCTTAAAGTTTATTGCAGTGAGCCTGGAAAGTGAGGAATCAGTAAGAACACAATGCTAACTCCAGCAAGAAGATGGGGGGCACAGCAAAAGTACAAGTGTTTGATGGCTTCCCATGACAGATCTGCCAGCCCCATCATGGCATTATCATCCCTGACTTTTGAGTGATATCAGGCAGACAACATACCCATGATTCTCAGAAAGCAAAAGAACTTTAAAACACTCTGCAGAAATGAGCAGAAATGGTGCCATATGAGAAAATCCTCCACTTTCTCCATCTGCTCTAAAACAATGAGATTATCATGAGTTATAATTTCCTGGAACAGGGTCTGTAGTCTGTATGACGAATTCTGGTACACCCATCAATGCAGTCCATTCAAAAAGCTTAATTAGAAGCATTGTTTTCTGTCTTGGTATCTCTCCTCCTACCCTGATAACATGTTACATTTTGTGGGAAGGAAGAACAGGAAAGTACTGAAGATACCGCACAGTAAAGCACTAAGTAACCTCATTTTGAGACTCTAAAATCAGGAGGGATACAACTCAAAATAACTTTTTAAACTGCTAGTTTTTAGAATATGGTAAATATACTATATTCCTGAAGTGCTGCTTTGACCTACAGGGTATTTAACTGATTTCAGCACAGTTCACCATTCAGGAAAACATCACGAACAGCAAAACACTCTTTTGCCTCACATCAGGCCACTCCAGTGACAGAAGGGACTAGGAGAGAAACCAAATATCTGATTTCCCTGTTAGGCAGGTTTGTACATGCACCTCGAAACTAGAGAAGAGAGTTAGAGCTATCTAGAAGGAATAACCCATACAATTTTCTTATACTTGGATATTCAATCTCTTTTGCTAGCTGGAAAAAAATCCTCTACCAGTGGGAGTTTATTTTATAACTTTACATATAGTAAATCACACACTTCAGCAGTCTCTAGACATGGATGGATTTGGAAATGTCAACAAGATCTGTTAAAAGAAAAGAATTCTAAAAGAAAGGGATTTCATAAGAAAATTAAAATTAGTTAACGTTAAATTTCCTTCATTTTCCTTTCCTTTATTCCTTTATATTGTCTACAGGACCCCACTCTGTCTGTCTTGATGTGGCTGGGACACAATCATTCTTAAGCAGAGCCAGTTTAAACACCAGATATTTCATATCAGTACAATCCTACACTCTTGATAGCATTCAGAACAGACAAATTCAGATAGAGTTACCCAAAGATGTAGCCTTTTTATGATAACTTCATAGTTCATGAAGTGTTCTGCCCTCAGCTCCTTCTTCTGGCCCTCTCTTGCGAAAATAACCTGTGTAAAATACTCTGTGCACTCTCGCTTCTTACCATCTCTGGCACAGTTCCTGTCTAACCAGCTTCTGGCGTAACACCCAGCTTCCCTTGATTTATGAAAGCCATAGGTCTTCTGATTTTTTTGGCAGATGTCAATTTACACAGGCTCCCCATGACTAGACTGAAAAGGGCAAAGGTTTAGGATGCAAATAAACCCAGGTAACTGATATTGTGGAGCAGAAACTCACTCATGCATGGCTAAGGATTTGCACCCTGACCAGGGTTATGCCAAAGGACGGTACTGGTCAGAAGTGCAAGCAATTTGAAACAGGAACAGGAGAATGGACCAAAAATATCCTTTGAGATATATGATAACTCATGTTCCCTGCAAGACTTTGGACAATTTTTTCAATGAAATATCCCTTACCTTTAAATCATTCTCCCTGTTTTCAGGCTTGGGGCAATTTAATAAGTGACACGAATATTGCATAACTTCACAAATTACTCATGGAAGAGGTGCATGGACAGAAGGTGGGGCTGGACCTGCTGTACTGCAGAGGGTCAATCACTGAGCAATACAGTGGGGCTGAATATATCTTACAGTTAAAAATAGAATACATTAGCAGGAAAAAGTCATGCCATTATTACATACAGAAACAAAGCTGTACTGTGAGAATATCTCCTTTCAAAGACAAAAAAAAACAACCCACAAAACAAAACAAAAAACCCTCAACATGTCAAAAAGAAACCCCAATGATTCTGGAAATAACACTTTTTTTATTGTTTACCTCAATTGTAGATTAGAGTGACATTGTATCACACCTCTGTCATAGGACCTGGTTTGAAAAAGTATTTGAAAAGATAGACCAGAAAACCCAAGCCCAAATTCAAGGTATTCTGGTTTTTACTTTGACTGATATGCAGTCAAAGGACAGGACTTTCTGTTTCATTATCAAGGTTGGTTTTGTACCTTTCAGTGAATCACGCCACTGTTGTTCTGGTTTCCTCTCCTGCACAAAATGCACAGTTGCTTGCCAGACTGTTGAATTACATATGCAAATATAGTGAATGATGATAATGGGGTTGATATGAGTGAGGTGCTTTGACATTTTCATGCAAGCATTTATATAACCAAATTCTACATTTAACTTGGTTGCCCATAGCTTTTAATTGTGGTGTTTGCCAAAGAGAACTTTTGAAATTGGATAAAGCACTAAAAATGATAAAGCTGTTTGGAAAATATTTAACGGGATGTCTATGAAGAGGAAATATTAAAAAAAAAAAGTAGGAAAGATTAAATAACCAATTTTGAAAATTTCCGATTTATACTTTTTTAAAAAAAACACCCCACAGTTATAAAATTATCACATTTTCAAATGAAAAAGTTCAGTGTTTTGTTGGAATAGCTTTACCTGTTTTCTAATAAAATATATGAAGCTCTTAATGAAAATAGGATGCTTTCAAATTACAGAAACAGAAATACGACTATTGTCTTAATATCTCTTATGAACGCATTTGATTCACGTTAACTTTTTAGATAAAACTTGGAATTATACTTGAAGCAATAATGTACTTCAAATATTGATATTTTTTTTCTGAGAAAGTGATTTCCTACTACTGCCAATCTTCTGCAAAATGTGCAATAAATTTCACTGCTTCCCAAAACCAGACACTAAGTGGCTCCCTTGAAAGATAGATAGTTCATTGTTGATAGGACAAGACAACAAGAACATTACTAAAATAAAACATGACAATAAGCAGAAAGTTTTATATTCTGCAGTCTCTTCTCATAATCCTTTATTCACTTTTCTCCTTCTATGCAGTAGGTGAGTGCCAACAGGACCATGTAATCTGTCCTTTGAGCTCATCTGAATCTAAAATCCACTACACTTCAGGGCTTACCTACATTTTGCATTCCTGTCTGTGTTGCAGGACTGAAAAGTCTTATACGGAAAGCTAGTAAATGTACAGTTTTGCTCTGAATAGGGAGCAGAGAGGAGCCACATTAGTCCCAGAACATTCCAGACATTTACCTGTGATTTGGAAAAGCCTCAGTCTGTTTTTCCTTCTTGTAGTCTAGTAGGGAATAATTTTCACCAGCTAATTTATCAGGAAAATATTTTATTTTGTCCACTTTATTGCTTTTTAATTCTGCCAGTTGCCACAATGGGGAAACAAATTTCTGTCCTTTTAGCCTTTGCTGACTGGGCTTCACCAGTCTTTTTTCTTTCTGTTTTTTTGGGTGGGTTTTTTCATTTGTTTGCTTGGGTTTTTTAATGCTTTTTTCTGAATAACTGCAGAACTACCCATGTAATGAGTAGGAGCCCCAGTGAATTAATGCGTGCTCTAGTTGAATATGCAGATGATGCCAAGCAGCAGAAGCAACAACTCTTTCTCATCTTGTATATGACGTCTTTCTTAATTATTCTATCTTCCATTTTATGGTTCCTCATAAAGCCCATGTGACAGAAAGGCGAAATACAACATGTAAATCAGTGTGCTCCTGCCCTGGATACCTGTTCTTAGCATGACAGAAGTCCTTTTGGTCCTTCAGCATTGTGGGGGTTTTATTGCTGTTTCTTCCACATAGGCATTGAAGGTAGAGGGAAGCATGAGAAATTATTCCTTTTTAAACTCCATCAGAACAAAGCAGCTCCTTTCTCTCCAATAAATGATGCAGCTCAATGACACAGACTTGCTGTTACATCTTAGCCTCCTTTTCCAGAAGTGCTCTTGTTTTTAATTCCAGCAGAGGTCAGATGGAAAATACCCACACACATTTCACATGCCCAACTCCGGAACCCAGCCCTGACCCTGGCAGCTCCCTTCGCGTCCCCCCGTGCTCATGTTCCTGGCTGAGCTGAGAGGCAGCATTTTGTCGTAAGAACTGGGAAAAGGAAAGTGGATGCCTGAGGCTCCAGTGAGACCAGAAGCCAGTTTGCCCATTTCATGGGTGAGCAGGCAGGGCCTTGCGTTGCCAGGCACTTCTTGTGGAAGGAAAGTAGGTGTGGTTCTGACCAAAACGGCATCCCCCTAACAACAAGTTAGCCCTGCACCTGTGGACAGGAACGTCTGAAATTCCCTGCTGGTCCCTAGGAACCCAGTGGAGAGAAGGACAAAGCGTTAGCTTTACGTGGGCTGCTCTACCTTTAGGGATGGTGAAGGATACAACTTTTGTGCTGGTCCTATGGGCAACTTCTTTGACAGCTTTAAGAGATTGTTCTGTCCTTTGCAGGGTGAGAAATGTAAACCTCGGCATATTTGCACCAATATTTTGTATCTAAAATCAGTAACTGGAATAACTATATGTAGTTATGAACCATTTGGCTGCACTATGAACATGAACTTGTACAAACTGAATCTTGGTCCCTATTCTCTGTAACTCCACTGAGCCCACTGGTGGGTTCAAACAGGATTTTGCTTCCAGAACACAGACTCTTCAGGACAGTGGCTAAAATGGGAGTCTCAAATCCCAGTTGAAGTGTTTAGATCCTGTCACAATAGCAATCTCAGAATTATTTTTCTTCAGGGGGTTCTTTTAATCCCTTAATTTTGTGATATGATAAAATACTGGACAGCTTTCTTCACACATTCAAATGCTCTCCTATCTGAGGTTATCTAGGTCAGTGTTCTCAGGAATGTTCATATGTGCTGCATACACTATTTTGCTGAAATCAATGATTTTTAATAGTTATTAACCTATATTATTTACTTATGATTATTGAAGAATTATCAATGTTTCTAAATTTTATAAAGAATATTAGATAATTTTCTGAGCAGTTAAATGACAGATCACTAACACTATGAAAAACTAATTTAAATCAGCTCATACCAGGATGTTTTTTATGGCAGGAGGTAAGGCTGATGACCTTCTTTTAATGTCAGGATTGTAATTATTACTTGCCAGTTCTGTCAGCACAATGCTTTTTACTGTGGTTTTCTTTTTCTCCTAAAACTTTTTTTTTTTTTAATATTATTTATCAGATATGTTTGCAAAGTAACATGGCAGCTAAAGGACCATTTCAACCTTGAGCTGCAATAAGCAGATATTTATGCCTCTCATGGAGCAGGGAGATAACAGACCCTATCTGTATAGTGAGACTGAACCTGGAATATTGCACCGAGAGCTTTGGGCACCTCATTTCCTGAAAAGCGTAGACAAACTGGATGGAGTTCAGAGAAGACCAATGCATAATAATCATGAAGATGGAGGGATTGCTATATAAGGAGAGGTTAAAAGAATCTCAGCACACAGCTGTAATAAACAATAAAAAAGTTCAGAAGATAAATGCTCCAAATCTTACATAAAAATACAGACCCACATGTATGTAACTACAGTAACATTCACAGTATTTTCCATTTAGTATACCAATGGCAAAATAAAATGTCTTTTTCTGTAGATTGGAAGTTAAATACCAGGTAGTTCAGGAACTGCAGTAGGTGTCAGAGTAAACTCTAGCAGGAAGAAAATACCTCATTTCTCCATCACTCCAAGGAACTATTACAGCAGTTCAGTAACTCATTCTCCAAATAACCTAGAACTTCATGTAAGTCCTGCTCATGCAAGCTATCATGCAACTATAGGCATAAAACTAATATTTCACTTAGTAATTCAGTATCCCAGTACCCAGTAACTGTTTAGAGCTCATACATGGAAAAAGGATATCATGTTGGCTTCTTGAACAAACATGCTGCTTCTGCCCTAGCATCAAGTTGAAATCAATGTAGAGGTCAAATCTCGAGTTAAGCCCAGCAAAAGTCCATGCTTTTTCACAACAGCTGAGGATATAGGAGAGGTGAAGTTCTGCACCTGTTTCCTTAACTCTTTCGAAAGGGCAAGTCCAGTCTTGGTACTTTTGCAGCCACTGGCATTGGCTGTGAATGGACTCAGACTTCTTAGGCAGGACAGTTATGTGGGAATTCAGCAAAGTGTGAATTTGAAGCAAGGTATAGCCAAAATGAACCCCACCTGTATACATTTTTTTTCTTCATTTGGTGTGGTTTCCCCCATCTGTTTAAACCACTTCCACTCTCTTCTGATATGAGACAAATGCGAAAAATGCACTGCTATCCTGCACTGAGTGTCCACACCGAAGCTCACTGCAATACGGACCTTATGTAAATGAGCCCTGAGTTTAGGGGAAAGGATAGTCTATTTAAAGGGTTTGAGTTTGAACAGACTGTTATCTCCAGGTCTCAATCCTGTAATCTGAGAGGCCTGGAGGCCGTAACTGATACAAGTCCCTCATCTGCAGATTTATGCTCTGTGGCATAAATCAGAATAGATCATTGAATTTCATGAAAGCACACTGATTTTGCAATGGCTGAAGATTTCATTTCTGCTGAACTTGAGTATTTGTAATGACAAATGTGTTGGGGAAGTGGCTCATGAGAATTATCTAGTGGGAACAAAGCTGGTCACTGCAATTTTAAAGCAGAAATGACGGTGACACATGCTTCAGGTTTAGTGATGCAGATAAGCAATTAGGGGAGACTCAAAAGAGACACATCCTAAATAGGGTACCGAATGCAGGGAGGGTTCCACAGGCAAAAGGGGAATTACGTGTCAAAGTCAGTGTTCTGTGCTCTGCACTGTAGCTAAATTGTCACTTTAAATACAGAAATCTGATTAAGTCTGCACTGTCGAAAGAGTAGCTGAAGGTGGGTAATTGAAATGAAAAATGCAGACTATTGGTTGCAGGTTTGTTTGTTTCTTAAGGATAGAGGAAAAAATGGTGTGAAGGAAATAGAGCACTAGAATTTTAGATGTCTACTGGGGACACTATTACTTGGCAGTCGATATGTTGCTCATCTCCTAGAAATCATTATGTATTCAGGCCCCCTCAGTTAAATTGGCACATTAAGATTTCTGACTTAATGTCATAACTGTGAAGCAGAAATCCTGCAAGCCAGTGGCAGTTCTGCCTTTGGGGCTCTGCCCAAATCAAAATCACTGCAAGTATAATACTAGGACCAGATCTGTTGCCAGTGTCACTTAACATAGCTCCTCCACAGTCAGCAGGGTTATGCTAGCTTACACCTGTGGAAGACCTGGTCCCAAAGAGATACTTTCTCACCATTTAGGTCAAATGTAATCCTGCAGGTGTCCAAAGACACGGGGGAGGCCACTGGCTGCTGTGCTGTTGTGGGAATGTGTGTCACTCTCCAGCTGTGGCCTCCTCAGATGCAATGTTCCTTGCAGAGGCTCTTGGAGAAGAGCTGGTGCTCATGCACCCAGTAGGACAGCTTGAATAGAGGCTTCTGGGCAGGCTGAGAAGCTGTCTCACTGATCATGCATGGCATGAGACCGAGTTAATCATATCAAACATGCTGTAGAGACTGGTGCTCCCATTTGACTGAGGGAGTGGGAAGCAACAAAGCTTTGCCATTATGTATCCATCCCCCAGCCACTGCAGTGAGAGGTTTATGCTGAATGGCTTCTGGCAGAAAAGCTCTTTCACGTCCTGAAACAAGAGGGTACAGAAAAAAAACACCCTGCAAAGCAGTAGATTTGAGGGCTCTGATGTAAATTCTGCCAAGTCCCAGTATCAACCGCCTGCTGCCGCCTCCTCCCCTGGCCTCACCCAGCCATGGAGGCAGACCTTCTTCCCAGTAGCTGCCATCACAGCTGGGGAATGTGGGACTGCGACTCTAGGCTGGGAGATGCAAGGCTTATATGTATGTCCAAGGCATTTTGTATCAGCCAGCCATATTCTTGTGCTGTCAGGCAAGGAAAAGGAGCTCAGTTTGAGAAAGAGGAAGGATTAGTGAAGAACCAGGCAGTTAGGGGCAGGAGGTAGGAAAAAGTTAATTCCACTGTAGAAAACACGGCTGGAATACTGCATGCATTCCTCATCACTCATATCACGAAAAGATGTTCTTGAGAAGAAAGAGAGTCAAGAAGGTCTGTGATAAGATAAAAGAAGAATGACAAGTCCTTCACATACACGGCAACTGAAAGACTTAGTCGTCTTTAGCCTGAAGGCTGAGAGCAGATATGGTATCTTTTTATAAGTGCATCAGTGGAGAAAACATCAAGGAAGGAGAAGGGCTAAAAATCTGTAAATTGGCTGGGAATTTAAACCTAACCAACAAAGCAGTAAGGTGCCTATGGTGGGAATATTAGAGACAAAAAAACCTTTGTCTTGTCAGAAATGACGGACAATAAATACACAATGTGATGTCCACTTTATTAGAGTTCTGGTCTTGAAACAAAAGAAGGCTGTGTACCATCCAACTCATTGTTCCTTCAGAAAGGATCACAGAGAAAAGGTGGGAGGAAAGTGATACATGTTGTAGAACACCATAGCATTTTCTATAAGACATCAAATAATATGAAAGTTTTGAAAACTCTCTGGAGCTAGCACAACTAATGACATTGCAACTTTACATAGCTGACATATCTCAAATAATAATAACAGAAGTTTTGCCTACGTAAAGAGCATAGAAGAGTCTGTCCTAGTCTGTAATTGTGAGGGGAGGGTTGTATTTCAGTTGTTTAGTTCTTTCTTTCATTATACAAGTGATTGCTGGTTGCAAAGATTGACATATCAAGTCACCCGTACCACAGTGCAGGTTTCTGAGTTCAATAGAACACAGCACACCGGAACTTAAAAATCACAGAATGCTATTTCCCTGGTGTCTACATTTGCAGCAATAATTTGGACTGAGGAACTGTGCTCTGATCTGAAGATGTTATGTCCATTCCAAGTTTTGACAACTTATCAAATATAACATCACAATAGGTAGGAGATATTTGGGTTTTTTTATAATAATGTAAGGAGTATAATCAATGGAAGATGAGAAATGGCAGCAAGCTGGGCTTTAGCTCTTTACTAGTGGCCTCAGGGCCTTAGCTTTCAAATAAGTGGTTTTGGGCTAACACTTGAGCACTGAGGGTCAGCTGCATTTTCAGTGTAGTTCAGAGTAACTCTATTGATATGTGATAGCTTACACCAGCTGTGCATATGGCCCACAATATTTTGGCATTCAGGACAGTGAAACAGAGCAAGGTCTTAAAATAAAAAGATTAGTCAGGATGAGTTTGGTACAATACTTTGGGTGATGCTCTGTTTGTGTTGAGAAAGGAATGTACTCTGAATAATTAGAAAAGATAAGGTGGGTACCTGAAGGAGATAAAGAGACCATCAAGTCAGGAAATCGTTGAACAAAGAAAATTGAAAGGTCTACTCCACCTAGATCCCACCTATTGTGAATGGAATGATTAGGTGTCAAAATCAAATGAATATGTATGTGAAGATGTTGTGTAACCTCTCACAAAAAGTGTATAAACCACCTAACTTTTCACTCAAAACTTTGGAGCTAGTTTGTCCGGTGTGAATCAGCTAGCTCCCCAGCATTGCACGAAATAAATACCTTTGCCGCTTAAAGACAAAATTCGTCTCTGAGCAGTTACTCTGTGCCGTTTTGGCATCAGCAGGCAGCTCACAGGTTAAGGAATTTCGGTATAAAACTCCCATTAGTGCCTGCTCATCCTACAAATCCTGCTAATGCCTCTCTATCCACCTGTGTTTTTCTGAGGAAGGCTGGACTATGCTGGCAGAATACTATGTAGCTGTTTCATGTCTTGAAAGTGGATCAAATCCTCTGTTTTTACTCCTTTCAGTTTAATAAGGACTGTATCTTGGTAAACTGAAGGATTTGAACTCATTTCAATACATTTATTTTCTTTCTAATTTCCTTCCATTCACTCATCCTTATTACACCAGGATCTCAGACAAGGTTTCATCAAACACCATACACAAACGTTTTAAAACCCTTTCACTTTGCTGTGTGTCTTTTGACTTTAACGATGAACATTTTCCTTATCTTAATAAAGAAAGGGATTCTATGCTTTATTTCTTCTTCCTTTTATATACTTCCTCAATATCAATCTTGTTGTTCTCATCATCACTTCAAGGTTCTTTCCTTCCACTGACAAATCTGCACTCAGATACGTCTTCATATTCAGGATATTACAATTTCATTTATCCCCAGGAGATGTAGAATCTCTTTTTCATTCTGTTGGAGGTCTGGGTGCTGCATTTCCATTGTCTCTTTCATTCTGTCTCTGTAAGTGTCTTGACTCATCCTAGTGTATTTATCAGCAATTTGTCAGTATATTGTTTAGGTGGTCACTGTCACTAAAAGGTTGTCTTGTCAACCCCAGAATTTCTAATGAAATCCCACCATGTAGGAAAGGAATTAAAACCGCAGGAAGAGAGGAAAGGGTGTGGCTTTTTTTATCATGCATACTCCAGGTTCTGTGGAGAAACTGCTCTTCATGTGCAGGACAAACACTGAAGTTCCACTTTCAGCTGCTGAAAAGGTAACTCATGGATGTGCTGCCATTTGTGCCCCTTATCTTAGGTGCTGCAGCTGTAACCTACAATTATCTCCCTTTCTCTCCTTGCCACAGAAGCACTTTTGCAGAGATGGGACTCAGGCATCACTGGAGGAGGGAGGAGGATATCTTCTCAGGTTTTATGTGGGTTGCCAGAAGTATGGTACAGTAGTTGGAAGTAAAACTGATCTATCTTACTGAGACTTTATTAGTGCAATTCCTACAGTGTCTTGCTGCAGAGGGAATAATATACTTCAAACGTTAATAGAGCTGGAGATATTAAGAGCTCAACATTTGTCATTTAGAATGTCACTTAACATTCTAAATACAGCAAGATATTGTGGTTATTGCAAGTAGTGGGGTGTTGGCTAAAGAATTTTAATGATGTCTATTATAATGGAGAAAAAGCAGTGAGCCACTTTTTTTCATGCATAAAACAAGTGGGGTGCTTGATAATTTCCACATTAGACTCAGCTTTTGCAAAAAACAGATCTAGTGAAAAATGCTCATGCTGAAATATACAAAGTCCAAAATCTTCTACCTTAGATTCAGCTGCTATAACTTCTAATGAGAATCTCTGAGGCATAAGAATATGTCAAGAGACTTCAATCTTGCACTTTAAAAAGATAGCTGAAAAAAGCTCCCTCAGAAAAATTCTGGAATGAATCTTAACTCTCTAACAAGTCACCCTATGTTTTTCAGTACAATGTCTGCAATAAATCAAACATTTTAATTTTAAACTGTAATCAGCTAAATCATGAAGGGAATTAATTTATAAAAAACTGCAAGTATAAAAAATTTTCTGTCTCGTAGCTCTCCAGCTTAATATCTTCAGTAAGTCAGGAGTCCTTGTATGAATCCAGAAAAACACAGAATATATTTGTGTTGGCATTTTGCACAGGAGACATCTTTCCATAGGAATACCTGCAAGGTGAATACCTCCTGTAGAGTTTCATGCCTCATTTACCAAGGCCTTGGAGATAGATTAGGAGAAAGATGTTTTCTGCCACTCCATTTATGTTTATAATGATTTTTCTTGTCTTGGTACAATCCTCATATTTACCCATATGTAAAATGCTTAAAGCACTCAGTCAAGGTTTCTGTTTTTGCTGAAGTGAGGTCTAAGCATGGAGTAAGGATCTGCAAGTTAGAAGACATATCCAGAGTAAGTTGGAGGGAAAAGATGGCAGGTTCAGTCATATCTACCGTGAATCCCTGACATTTGTTGCAGGTATTCAGATGACCCATCTTGTATCTCTATCAGTGACTTGTTGTGGATCAACAGCAAGCTACATAGGATCCCTTAACTGAAAAGAAAGGGATTTTCAGTGGGCATCAGGGACCTTGGTACAGCTTTTAATTAAGACTGACTGTGCCCTGTTCCCTCGTTGTTTACAGAGAGCAGAAGCTATTGCAAATGGCACAGGTCACAAATTATGTTGGCCACCTCTATGTTTTTTAGTCAGTAACTATGTGATAATCAGATGGGAACACAGCTTTATTGCAAAAAAGAAAAAAAATCTATTGGAGGAGGGGCTAGCTGAATGCTGGGGGTTTGCAAAAATTTTTAGTTTAGAACAGAAACTAGAAATAGTTTTGAAAACAGACCTCTGAAATTTACTCTCAAAATTGTTGAGGAAATTTTGATGGGGATCTTACAGCCTCTACTCCTATATATTTAAAATGCAACTATTCCAGGCAGGCACGGGAAAGAGCTGTTTTTATAGCTGTGTAAAATATGGCAGTTGCAGCCAGTTTTAAACCTGCAGCCAATTTGCATTGTGGTACCTTCTCTGAAGTGTATATTGACAGCTGCAGAGTACTTACAGAAATGACAACGGTCAAGAAATCTCAAAGAAGCTGATGTGCAGAGCAACCACAGTGGCTGACCTGACATTAGATCCAAAATTAAGGTGTCTCAACTTTTCTTAACCAGTTCTATCCACCTTAAATGGGCGTATTTTAATATCATACTTGAGTTGTAAGCTTCATTTTAATACTAGGCTACATTTAAATAATCTCCTGTACTTTAGAAAACTTAAAGGAATGTGCATGTTTAAAGAAAGTTGTGATTGTGTTGAACTTCAGTTTAAACAAATCTTAGAAGTAAAGCCAAAGCACCACCTAAAAAAGGAAAAAAAAGAAAAAAATACTAAAAAATTAAAAAGAGAGAGAAAGGAACGTGTGTTTTTAACAAAAAGGATAGACACAAATCCTATGTGACAATATGACTTTCCCCTCCCTTTCTTATAAAATCTCCTGAGTTAAACTATGGAAATGAATACTTAAGTATACCATGCTTGTGCCAGTCCTCAAACAAATATAGGGCTTAGGTGATCTTGTGATTAGTTTGTTTAAGTCAAGTGGAGGCAAGAAAATTTACAAGCAAAATGCAAATCTTTGACAATAGGAGGGGAGATCTGACCAACACAGTCCTTATTTTCTAGGGGGCAAAAGGTGTGGCTAAGAACAGAGAATGGCTAAGGACATGTTTAGCATTCTAAGATATAGCAAGATGTCTCTTAGATAATTGGTGTTATTTATTGGACAAATAACAAATTGAATGAAAATATAATAATGTAAATTTCATGAAGTAAAGCAATTTCATTTAGTCATTGGACCAAGACGTGAAAGAATCACTCTGTGTAATAGGAATATCATCTGTAGGCATATCATCTAACTTGTAGGAGATTCTAAAATTAAATCTTTCCCTAAATAAGACAAATTAGGAACCTGAACTTTTGTTTCTGATAATTAATATAGTACACAGTTGGCTCTGGAGGGCAAAAAGCAAAAGCTGTCTCAGACTTTTTTTCAAAAAAGGATAACCAGTACATTCTACGCTGGATCTCAGAGCACCTTATAATCCTCATCATCATCTTTCACTAATAGATACTGATTTTCAGCCTTCCATAGTAATTGGCAAGCAGCCCATTGTAATTTAAGGGCCCTGAATTTTATTAACACAGTCACCACTTTATCCATGTGTTCCCAAGTTTCTCCACACCCATAGGCTCCCTCTCCTCTGCCTATGGCTACCTTACCTCTTCAGACAAAATGAACCGAACATCAATAACAAATTAATTAAATTATTTACTTTACTATTATTTACATGAAGTGTGAAACGGCTCCAGATTTCGTTAAGGAGAATATGCAATTTCATGGTATTCTGCTTGGATACCTTCAACAGGCTTAAAGAAATGCACAAACAATTCTCAGTTTGATAGCTAATGATTTCAAGTCTACCAAGACAAATACTGATTTGTGATTTTCTAACCAATATGTTTATTCCATGAAGAACAATCTACTATGAACATCTGATTATAGGGCACTCACTGTTCATTTTCAATTGTGCAGGTTTTGCAATAGTAGTACTATGATGACATAAACTCCTTCCACTGGAGCTAAATGCTGCCTTTGTGCATCTCTGATCCTGATTCAAATTGTGATGCTCATATTATTTACATTAGCACTGTAGAAGGACTGCAGTGAAGATGGGTGAATATTACCAAATACTGACAAAAATGCATTCCTACAAAAATAATAATTAAAAAACTCTCAATAACTTTGACAATATTAGGAACCTTTTTAATATATGCTCTGGAAACAGCTGTTTGCAAAAATGATGCAGAATACAAAGTTGTCCTATGTACTCACTGATGTGGACTCCCACACACAAATTGGTTACTGTGTAACTCATATCACAACTTGAGAACATGTTTCAATCCATTTCATCTCAATGGTTACATGCAACTGCATGCTTTATATAATGCAACAGGGTTAATCACAAAAGGAAAATGTCACAAATGCTTAGGAGCTGTGCTGAATCAGGTGCAAGACATTAATGTTACACAGGGTTAAGCCAGCTGTGGAAGATTCCTCCTCCCTAGCTGAAAGGATCCTGTAACGCAAGCTATTTAGCAACATTTTGAGCCACAGTACATTTATTGAATCAATGTTCATATAAATTTGACCAGGGTTTCTTTTAAAATACCACAAAAGAAGAAAGTCTGTGCTTTAATACAATTAATGCGTCATTACAGATAGCTTAACAATTATGTGAAAAGTTACACAGAACTGAGGGTATAACTCATCTCATTCTGATAGTGGGGGAATGTCCTTTAGCACAGAGATTATAGCCTTAAAGAGCAATGCAACAGAACATGCAATGGTATTAGTAGAAGGCATATTTTTCCATGGCAACCTGAAAGAATAATAATTAGCAATGAATAAGTACATGCCATACATTTGGTAAAAAAAGGTTCAGATAAACAAAATGGTACTTGAAATGGTCTTCTAAACTTGACGTAGAAATAACCCGTTAAATGACAAGAAAGAGATCTCAACCTTGTATCAACAAGTATATTTGCTTGTCTTTCCACTACTGACTTTTTGTGTTGAATAGTTACAGAGCAGTAACATGAACTGAAAATTCATTAGCAGCATTCAGAAGCATTCAGAAAAGTTTCCATTCCACAGTGCATGCGCAGTGCAAATTGAACAATGCAGATTAATATAAACCGATTTAAGAATTTACAAACAATGAATATGTGCCAAATGATGCAATAATCTATTTTACTTATTGGAAAGAAAAGAAGTAATGAAAAAATACTGCTTTCATTATGTCTTTTGAAAATTACTAATGCATTATTCCCTTTCATGTTAATTGAATAACATTTTTTTCTTTAATTCAGGAAGCTAAAGAATACCCACAGACTGTGTATGAGCAAAAAGCTACATCTGGTATGGGAATAGGTATAAAGTAGTGTCTTGCTTATCACGTTCAACTTTTTCATGTTTGAATATGATTTTTCCATAAGGATGGACTGAGTGGTCTGGGAAGCTTGGACTTTTCTATTTATTTATTTTAAAATAAATATTTTCAATTTGTTTGATTTATTTAAATAAACAAATAGAACAATTTATGTATTAAATAAATAGTATTATTTATTCTGGTATAGGAACTGGGAAATGCATGTAGGGCTAACTCTATGCAAGCACTTTGTTATCTCCTACCTCAGATAATCTACTACCCTCAAGGTAGAATATTTTACACCTATGACCCTCAGTCCAGGGTTGAATGAAAGCTTAGCAAAGGCTTTGAGGAGACCCATTTCCAGTTCAAGCACCTCCAGGGCCAGCCACACTGCATGAGCAGATCACGGTCACATCGTACCTTTGACCTTCCCATCTCTGTTCACTTTTTGTGCATCTAGAGGTCTTCCCACCAGCGCACCTCTGAGAACTGTGGATCACTCCTATAGAGGCTGTGAAGTGTCTGACATCACCAGGTACAGGCCTTGTGTCAGTCCTGCTCTGAATTTCTCAGAATGAGCAGCACTGTCAAACTGCACCACTGTTGGACTCATTAGAAACTCCACACATAACAACCGTCCAGACCCAGGATCCTGCTAGGACAACCACAGCCGGCAGAAGGGAGTGAGCAGAGTAACAACTGCCCGCATCCTTTCCTATTCTCCATAACTTGCTGCTCAAAGATGGCCTGAGTTAGGGGTGATGTCTTTGGCTACATCAATGCTTGATAAACGTTGTTAAGTCTGCATGCCAGGCAACGGCACTTGTCCATACAGCTGGGCTTTCTCTTCCAAGCTTCAGCTTTCAGCTTCCAAGCTGCTCATCAGCAACACATCTTCTCCGTGTCAGTTCTTATGCAATGCCCAGGCACTGTGTGGAGCCGTGCTGGTTTTTTCACTCTTAAACTGTGCTGGGGACTGAGTTAACAACTCAGTAGTGTGGGCTGTCTCATGTCGGTACCCAAACCTGAGCTCTGTCTCTCTGTTTAGTTTACTACTGCAAACAAAGACATAGTGTTTAGTAGCCCACAAACAGATTTTTCTTCCTGGTATTTGTCTAAATGCACTCTGAACACATGCAAATTTGTAGCTTCCAGAACTGATGGGTGTTTTCAGTCAATTTCAGTGAGAAAAGGGTCAAACCAATGCCGACTGTCTTCAAATATCACCATCCATCTTCTTGAATTGTTAAAGAACTCAAACTCTGTACTGCAGATTGTTTAACAGGTCTTTTATTATACGTCTGATAGAAATGAACAATACCTGATAATACTGTATTAGTTAATAACTCAGTACTCAATAGATGGTAAACGTTTAAAAAAAAAAAAAAAAAAAAAAGCCAAAAAGTTGCTATAAAATGGCCATGCAAACATGTATAGATTTTAGTAATTGTAGAAGACATCAGTATGTTAGTTTGTCACATGCCATCAGCAGATTAATATCTTATGGGAAAATTTTGAAATTCATACAACATATGCTATTTTACAGAAAATTATATAAACATTACGCAGATTGGCTTAGATTTTAAAGCATTTTGCTATATCATTTGCCATATTTTGCAATAAATGGTTATGTAATATTTAAAAGATGCTAGCTGCAACTTGAAAGCTGTTAAATAATTACATAAATATTTTCTATTCATTATTTCCATTAAGTAAAGCATGTTAAATGTCATTTCATTAATTCCTACTATGGATTTAACTTTTTTCTTCTACATTTTCCCCCCTAAACAATGTGTCTTCGTAAAAGTATTAGCTTTCTAAAATGTGAGACTGCTTTTGTTATGACAGCTGCCACATTAGTGTAACAGTACAAGAATGAACTTAACATGTTTTCAAATATTTGAACAGTCCCAGCAAAATAAATAGGATACCTTTGTGCCTAAAGTTAAGTTGATGACCAAATGTTTTGCTTGATCTCAGCCTACAGATTGACAATTCAATTAAAATAATTTACATCAGTAAATCCAAAGGTTCAGTTTCTTGACATAGCTGAGGAATATGTGCTTGAATAAAACTCTTAAAGGTAGTGATATGCATCTAGAATACTCTCCTAGTTTCCACCAGTTCATAGCCAGGAGAATTCCTCAACAAGAGATGATGTCTTTGCACTGATTTGTCATTCATGGGCATTTGTTCCATTAACTTACTTTGGAACTTACATAAAATTTTACCTTCACTTAATAGAAGAAATGTAGGAGAATAATTATATCGGTTTTATATTCTCAAAACCACCGCAGTCTTTAAGGTGTTAAGTTGTAAAATGTTAGGGGTTATGTTGTATTCAGAACATTACATCAAAAGATAGTAAGAAGAAAATCATACAGAAGAAGGAATACTGTGCTATGAGCTTATGCTGTTCTTATTTTTCAGCAGTTTTACCTCTCTCTAGTTTTCCTACTCTCCTTAGATCTGATGACAGATCACACTTGTTGCATAACCAGTCTTGGCAAGTCAGATCCAAATTGGGTTCACAAAATTTCCTAACACCTTTTCCATTCTTTCCTCTGACCAGTCAATAGTAACTAACCTTGTGATTCCATGGTAATCTCCATAACTCATTTTAAACTTCAAATATAATATGCAGATTTAGGATGTATATTTAACTGTCCGGTGGCTTTCTGGCTAAGATCTCACCTAATATATGCAAGGTGTTGCAAATATTGCATCAGTGTTGAGAAACTTGGGAAATAATGATGCTTCACCGAAACAATTTAAAAATTGGCAGCTTCAGAGAAAAAAAGCAATCATTTTTGTGTGTAGATGCATACTCTGTACTAAAGAATTGGAAAATAATCTTGTATTTAATGATCCATAAACATGGAGTAGCTCTAACTTCCAAGTGAGTTGGCTGGTAAAAGAGACTGGAGGAGGCGGGGTGTCAGAGGTAAGAAATATTTTTTATATTTTTATGGAATATTATGCATTTTTTTAAAACTCTTTACAGCAGGCTCCTGTCCATTTAAACTATAAAAAAGTCGTATTTGGAAAGTGTTGAAGTAGATGTTTTTTCAGAAATTCATTAGAATATATCTAATATATTGTTGTGTAGAACAATCTAGGTGATTTGGCAACCAAATTATTTTCCTGAAGTTCCATTTTATAGCAGTGCACCTCCTCTAATCACTCTAGAAGAAACTCACTCACGAAGCGTCTGTGAAGGTAGCCAGAGCTAAACTTGAAGCATTCCCCATGTGATCCCCCATCAAGGGGTGGGACACACACTGAAGCTATTATGTGGGAGCATGCATACTGCATACCGTAATTGGAAAATAGAGCTGCTCTCCTAAAGAAATATTATTTCTTTTATTTTACATACCCTAAATTAAAGATATCCTCAGTTTCCCCTTGAACGTCCAGGAAATTTTAAGGTCCTGAAGTAACTTCGTATATGTAAGACAGATTAACTCATTAGATGTACCTGACTGTCACATCTCATACTCAGAGATTCCTATTTATACAGGATTTGGTCCAGGACTTCATTTAGAGTGTGTTGCTTTGTCTATCCTGACATGCCAAAATTTGTCATTGATTAAATGAGGGAACACGGCTGGCACAAACAGTCCTTCCATCAGGGTCATGCATTTACTAGTCTCTGACCCTGTTCATTAATTCTCTTCCATGGTGGAATACATCATATACTTTCCGTTCTTTGTTATAAGAGAGACTATATGCATTTTCATAAAACCTTCAGGCAATATCTTGGTGAAATATGATGGCAAGACACTGATGATATATATATATATTACAATGATAAAACCCAAAGAAAAATTGGCTACGTGGTGCTGTCTTCACATTGGCTATTTTCTCAGAACATCGGCTAAGCAGTGGTTATAGCAGAAACAGAATGTGTTCAGAGAGGGATAACAAAGAGAGGAGAAACACAAAAAAATTCCTTCATACCACAGGCATGAAAAGATCAGGTTTGTTTAGTATAGACAGAGGAACAATTCTCCTTCCTTTCCCAGGAAGTAATGCCATAAGACTGAATTAAAACCATAAAATTTACTGAGGTGATTACAGGAGAAAGAGGCATTGGTTTTATTTAGAGTACATCTAAGTCCTATTTACAAAGTCTTTTTCCACAACCAGAATGTACAGACCTGAAGTTTTTCATGTGATCCTATAACCCATGAAAGTTAAAAATAAGGAAGGAAACACCACAGGTATCAATTTAAAATCACAAGGGATAGAAACACTAGAGGAATAAATGTATCTCTACAAGAAAAGAAGGGGAAAATAGTCAAATGAGATTCCACTTAACCTTTCTGTAATGCATGAAGCAAGCATAAAAGTGAAAGGTTATTTAAAATGCACAAATAAAATTCATTTCACAAGAGATATCTTTAACTCAGGACTCATGGCCACTTCAAATCATTGTATGCAAGGGATTGTCTCAGTTCACAAAAGAATTAGCCATCTATAGAGAACAGCAACAATGTATTTTAAAATCAATACAGTTTTTTTTTCAGTTAGAAAGGCAGATGGCTATCCATGTTTCAGGACAATCTCTCAATATTAAGACTTAGGATGAAAGTCGACCTACAAGCAAGCATGTACATGCTAAATGCTGAAAAAATAATACTTTACAATTCAGATGTGTGGCTTTAGCACACTAACATACTGTATCTGCATTTATTCATTTTGTAAGGTGTGAGAGGAGCAGATACCTTGAGCAGAACGATCATTAATGGAAAGTAGCATTATAGCTGATTCACAACTTGTTGAAAAGATAAAAGTCTTGAGTACAAGATGCCAGATCTATACAATATGGAGGTATCATTGGCTTCCAACAAAGAGTATAGCCACGATGCTTCAGTCAGGCTAATTAGCTGTGCAGAAAAATGTCCAGGTTAATTAACTTTGGCAAAGTACTGTTTGAATGTGACTACACTGCCCTGGAAGCCCTAGTTAGAGTCTCTGTACTAAGTGTAAGATACGCTTAATTACCATTATTAGCCTTTCCTACTATCTGGTTGCCAAGAACATGTCTTTTTAGAGAGTTTGTTTCATTGCTCTAAGTGTGTGCACTGTGGTATGTAGGATCCAGAGGCTCCCATTAACAGATGACAGGCTGATCTGCTCTACACCAAGATCTTTCAAAGTGTGGTTTGACCAACTAGGCCAACTTTAGCCCAGCTCTGAAAGATCCATGAAAAACAATGGGGAAAATCAGTTTGATATCTACTTACAGCTACAAAAATTTGAGAAATTTGTAATGGGGTCTGAATCTTCATTGGCAGTATTTTAGGGAGCCAATTAAATCTGGAAAAAGTTGAAATGTCCTGATCTGGATGTCAGACCTTCCCATCTGGAACCTGAACTTCTTTCAAACTTGCAGCACTCCTTCATTATTGGAATACATTGCTGTAGTGATTAGCCAGTGGCAGAAATAATTCTTCAAAATAGCCATTACACTTCATAACATAGATGACAGTGCAATTTAATATGTGAATATTCTTTTTCTTTCTCCAGTGAATCCGTAGTGTAGATAATGGGTAGTTTTGTCACTGACAGCAAGTGGTTTCCCCTCTAGGAGATCTCTCTCTGCACTCAGAAATTCATTCTTTGAATTACTTACTTCTTGTGGGGTGAACCCTAGTAAAACTGAAATGTCAAACAGCAGCAAGGAGAGATGATATTTAATCAGGCACTTACATCACAGTGTCTGAGTAAAACTGAATCAAGTACATTATTCACCAAAGTGCAGATTGAAGGCAACTTGGTATTAAGAAAGGCTAAAGATAAATCATAAATGTTAAACAGATCTTACAGCCACCCACAAGCTACTGCAAAGATAGCAAAAGATTGGTAGATAAGAGCTGGAAAAGACCCATATGGGCATGCAGGTCAGCTTTCTGCTAGCGCAGAACTGTTCTCTACATTGCAAAGGCTAAAGAGATAAAATTTCAGATGTAGACCATGTGACAACAGCAGAAGTATTACACTAATTTTTAAAGTCTCTGTCTAGGTTAATTGTTAAGTGCAGCGATGTGGTTTTATTTGAGGCAAGTTCTAATGAGGCTACCATCAATGGAGCTCCATAGAATTGTTAAGGCAAGGGATGTTATTGCCTGGAAGTGAGAAAATCTAAATGTTTCAAGAATTACTTTTTTCAAGTAAACAAAAGAAAGAGGTATGAAGCACTGTGTCCGTGTTCTTGTCACCTTCCTAATAAGCTGCATGATGTAGGTATCTAAAGGCCATGACTTTGAGGTGACCCTGCCATGCTTATTGTTCAGAATTGCCAGGGATTCCAGTAATCTTGGTTTCCTTGGTAAATAAACAGGAACTGATCAGCCTTGGAGATCTTTGGCTATTGGAATCCATAATACAAACATTGTGCCCAAGAAACAGGCCTTTCCCCCAGGATGTTGAAAAGGTTTATTTGTGATCTCTTCAACAAACATGCAATAGCTTCTGGTACCTTTCCAGACAAATCAAGGAGTTAGTGGACTGGTAACTAAAAATAATATTCTTAATTTCCAAATGGTCTAAGTCACAAGGTAAATCCAGCCATTTAAATGGAATTTTAATCCAGCAACCTCCAAGATAATGTACTAGGAAATCAAGAACATGGGTTAGAGCAAGAGGACGAAACTTTCTTGGAAAGCAGGAACTCATAGAAGAGCTTAGACACCTCAACACAATCACTTGGAGGACTATAAGTGTCACAGCACTCTCCAAACTACCAAGCTGCAACAAGGTCTTTTACCACTACATACCAGCATACTCTTGGCTGCCCAACCCCTTAACAGAACCAGCCACAGCTGCACCTTATCTACATTGGCCAACTTCCTCCCCCTCACCCCACCCCTGGAGCCAGCCCACAGCTGTATATCATCAATGTTAATTAACCCAGCTTCATTCCTCTACATATAAGGAAGTCACAAGCTTACACAGAGTGAAGACTAGAGATGTGAAAACCTAGTTAGGGCTTGGTCTGGCCACTGCTATGAAAAAATAACAAAAAAATATTTTATCAATGCATTAGAAAACAAAAGGAGTACCAAGGATGATCCACATCCTTTACTGGGTGCAGTGGGGAGCATTGCCACTAAGGATGAGGAAAAGGCTGAGGTACTCTAATGCTTTCTTTGCCTCAGTCTTCAATAGCAAGACCAGCTTCCCTCTGGGTACTCAGCCCCCTGAGCTGGAAGGGAGGGATGAGGAGGAGCAAAATGATGTCCCCATAGTCCAGGAGGAAACAGTGACCTGCTGCTTGACTTAGACACATGTAAGTCTATGGGGCTGGATGGAATACACCCAAGGGTACTGAGGGAGCTGGTGGAGGTTATAGAGTAGATCAGGGGCCCTCAAACTTTTTAAACAGGGGGCCAGCATGCAGGTGAAGTGGCAGGAAGCCATCTGCGGCTGCTTGGTATTCCCCTCCCCCCCCCCCAACCCCTGGTGGGGGGGTTCTGTGAATACCGGGGGCTGGATTGAGGACCCTGGGGGCTGTATCCAGCCCGTGGACCATAGTTTGAGGACCCCTGGAGTAGATGATCCTAAGCACCATCATGTGACACGTGGAGGACAGCTGGAGCATCAGGCCCAGCCAGCATGTGTTCATGAAAGGCAGGTCCTGCTTGACTAACCTGATCTTCTTCTAGAGAAAGATGACCTGCGAGTGGATGATGCAAAGGCTGTGAATGTTGCCTACCTAGACCTTAGTAAAGCTTTGAAACTATCTCCCATAGCATTCTCCAGGAGAAACTGGCTGATCATGGCTTGGACAGGTGTACACTATGCTGGTCTAAAAGCTGGCTGGATGACCAAACCCAAAAAGTGGTAGTAAATGGAGTTATATCCAGCTGGTGACCAGTCACAAGTGGTGCTCCCCAGGGCTCAGTATTGGGGCTGGTTCTTTCTTGTATCTTTATCAATGCTCTGGGTGAGGGGATTGAGTGTGCCTTCAGTAAGTTTGCAGATGTCACCAAGCTGCGAGGGGAGGAGCGTTGAGCTGCTTGGGGGTAGGAAGGCTCTTCAGAGGGATCTGGATTGATGGGCTGAGGCCAAATATGTGAAGCCCAACAAGGCTGAGTCCTGCATGTGGGTCACAACAAGCCCACGCAATGCCACAGGCTGGGGGAAGTGTAGCTGGAAAGCTGCCTGGCTAAAAAGAACCTGGGGGTGCTGGTTAATGGGCAGCTGAACATGAGCCAGCAGTGTGCCCAGCTGGCCAAGAAGGCTCAAAGCATCCTGGCTTGTATCCAAAGCAGTGTGGCCAGCAGGACTAGGGAAATGATTCTCACTGTACTCAGCACTGGTGAGGCTGCACCTCGAATATTGGGTTCAGCTTTGGGCTTCTCACTACAAGAGGGACACTGAGGTGCTGGAGCGTGTCCACAGAAGGGCAACAGAGCTGGTGAAGGGTCTGGAGAACAAGTCTTAGGAGGAGTGTCTGAGGGAGCTGTGGTGGCTCAGCACGGAGAAGAGACTGAAGGGGGATCTTATTGCTCTTTACAACTATCTGAAAGGAGGTTGTAGGCAGATGAGAGTAGATCTCTTCTCCCAGATAAAAAATGATAGGATAAGAAGAAGTGGCCTCAAGTTACACCAGGGGAGGTTTAGATTGGTTATTAGGAAACATTTCTTCACTGAAAGGGTATTGAAGCCTTGGAACAGGCTTCCCAGGGAGGTGGTGGATTCATTGTCCCTGGAGGTATTTAAGAAATGCATAGATGTAGGGCTTAGGGACATGGTTTAGTGATGGACTCAGCAGTCCTGAGTTATAGTGGTCAGACTTGATGATCTCAAAGGTCTTTTTCAACCTAAATGGTTCTGTGTTTCTATGGTTCTACTTTGTATATTTCTATGGCAAGAAAGGCTAACTATACCTTTTCATTTCTCCAAAAGGGGAAAGATGAAGTAGAGCTGAGAAGGACAGTGGTCATCTGATAAAACCCAAGTCATCTAGAAGTCACGGATCAAGCCTGTGCTAGTCAGCCTAGTTCATAGTAAGTGGAGAAAGGTAGGCACTTCTAGATGAGCAAATAAAGCATACAAAAATTTTTACATACTGACCTACTGGAAGCTGTCAGGGACTAAAAAGGTAACCAGAACAAATATTGTACACAAGGGTGCTAAAGCTAGCTGATTCTGCCAGAAGGTCCTGAAGTGTATACAGTCTATATATGTGGTTTTGGTAAGAGCATAACTGTAACAGGACTATGAGCTGTTTTTTCATACTTCAGGGAGAATATGGGAACACAGCTTCAAAAAGTGAGAGATGTAAAGCAGCCCTCATGTGAAGCATGGTGAGTGATTTAGCTTATTAAATAAGAAGGTGAATTTGGTAAAGTCTGTGGTTGTATATGAGGAAGATAACTGAGAGCTGGTAGGTGTAGAACTCCTAGAGTCATTGACTAGGACATAACAGCTTCTGCCACTGGAAGTCAAAATTTAAAAAAACCTGTAACATTGATATTTCTTAGTTTTGAGGCATGCCTTTTAGGCAAGCATGGAATAATTTCTTAGGACAGACAATAAGACTTACCACAGTCTGAAGTACTAAACCAAGAATAATCCATTTAAAGATACTCTTTAGTCAAACCTGAGAGAAGTCCTGTGATCTGTGTCAAACTAGAAGACAAACGTGTTCCTTCTAACCATAGAGTTTGTGGGATGGGTCCCACACTTTTGTGTTCTTTTATAGGACCTGGAAGGAACTGCATTGCCTTAGCAAACTCATATCTCTTCTACAGCCCTTTTTCAGAGCTTCAAATCAATACTTCCATGTGGGAAGATGCATTTTTTTTTCCACAGAATATACAGCTAGGTAAATATTTTCTACTTTGTTTCATTCTACCATCTTCAAGACGAGTACTCACAGAGGTAGGTCTACTGTACTTCCAAGACTGTACAGTAGGAGATAATACAATATTTAATGTCATCTGGATCAAATGCTCAGATGAAGATGCAGATTGTGATCCAGAAAAGGACTTTCCCTGGGTACAACTGGCAGGGAGTTTGCTTGTGTTTCTGCTTTGTTCTGCAGTCAGGGATTCATTCATTAAGCTCACCAGTTCTCCATTACTGTCTCTATCCTGTGACGGAGCTGCTAATTATACAGACTTCCTGCAGACATCCAAGTTCACTTGGAACTGTTATGTGAGATGCATCAGAATCACAGGTTTTGGAGTTGCCAGAGGAGGTAAGTCTGTCACTGTACTTTAGATTTCTAATCCAGCTTAAAATTAGCGAGAAAATATAACTGAGGCCACATCCAGAAAGTATTTTATTGTCTATCAAAAGTATGTGGTACTGCATCTTTGCTCTTGGGTGAAAAAAAGTGCTCTTGATCAAGCTAGATCACCTGATTGATCTTTCTATCCTTCAATTCTGGCTAAAAATTCAAGGCAAAACCCCTGTTTTCTTATAGCTTCTAGAGACGTTGTCTGGAATTAAACTTTTCTCATTCTGTAGCCTTGCAGGTCTATTTGGTGGGATTATGGAATGACAGATATAGAAGACATTAGGCTGCAATCCTTTAAAATTTTTAACCATTATTGTAAATTTTAAGGGTAAACGTGTTAAAAGATTGGGCAGGGAATAAGCACTGCTGAGCTTGTTTCTTTGACACATTATGGAATACAGAGCAAGAAGTTAAAAATGAAAGCAAGAACCATTTAGAACAAGATTCATTCTTTGTGGATCAATATGTAACTCCTTTTAAATGCTTTCCTCCAAATAGAATGCATTTTACAATGTATTACGTCAATACTATTGGTGGTATGAGTATGCAACTTCTGGGGTTTTGTTCTTTTATCTGCAGCAATGTGATTTTTGATTAATGTATTGAATATTTTTATTGATTCCATGAGTTACTTCACACATTTCACATTAGAATGAGATGTGAAAATACTGCCTCCACTCTAGGCCCTGGGAGAAATGAGCAAGTATTGTCCCTGGTTTGGTGAAAAAGCCTCATACAATGAATGACAAATTCAATAATGAAACAGTTCAAAGGTGGAAGATGATTAGCAAGGATAGATGTTAAATGTCTTGTCAGAATGATGACATAATATTGTGTACTACCATCACCCTAAACAGTGGTCTCAACCGCTGCAAACCACTAACAATTTAAAAAGAAATTCAGAAAAACGACCAAAAAAACCCCAAACCCAACCCAAAACAAACAAAAAAAGGATCTGACTCAGTCTGTTTCTTAAACATTTATATTGAAAAGCTTTTAACTACTTTCTCTGGGGTTTCAGCAAATAAACTTGGACATAATTTTGAGAAGTAGTGTTCTCCTTTGAGTTTGCTTTTATTCAGTCTTGCTGCAAAGTAGTTGAGAACATACAGAGCACTTCAATGGGACTGACTGCATTTACAGATGGAAGAAAAGGATGATAATTAGCGAGCTTGCTGCATTTCAAAAAATGAGATAAATTGTGTTCTGCTGTTTGATAGTGTCAGTAATATGCCAGTAACAGAACTGTTTCCATAATAGCTAAATGAAGAAATAGCCAAAATATGAACAAATGACAGAATGTATATGATGTCATTAAAATGTGTTATGTGGGTGGTGTGGAGAAAGAACACTTACATGTCATAGGTTGATGAGTAATATGACATCTTAAAACACTGAAAAAAAAATAATCTAGCCTACATGGTAAGCAGAACTTTGTACAAACATTTCCAGATTTGTTAGATGAGAATAGCCATTAAACAACTTTAATGTAAAGGAAGAATGTGAGCTTTTAATAAAAGTGCTTAGGTACAGGTAATATGAAAGTGTTTAGTCCAGAAGAAACTGTGTATTATTGCTTTCTGAAAGTGACCAGAGCATTCTGTCCATCAGAATTCCACTTTGAACCTGCTCAAAGAGAATTCCTCACCCAGACTAGAATAATTCATCCATATCCCTGCTGGAATCACCAACAAAAACATGCACAGTGATGGACTGTGTCAGGATTTTGCAGTACAGGTAGCCTATGATAGTCAAGCTTTGTAGATCCCAGTTAAAAATGATTCTGCTAGAAATAGCCACACTGAAGGTACAAGAAAATTTGAGATATTGTTTGTTGTTTTATTATAATGAGAAGCCTGAGAAAGAATTAATGCACTCACCTTCTTGCCTTCTAACCTCACAAAATATAAAAAGTTAAAGATTATATCTCATATTCCTGTAGGATTGACTGAATTTTCTTTGGTTTCTTTCTTTTCCTACTGCTATTTTAACACTTTATTTCATTCAGTTGAGCATTTATTTACAATAGGAAATAAAATAAACCACGGCGGAGAAATAAAGAAATGAACAAGCAATAAAGACCAGCTAGCTATTGCAGGGAGCTATAGCTTTAGCTTCCTATTGAATGTTCATTTCCTTTATTTCACCTTTAAAAGTGTAAAGAAGTGTAATATGCTCAGTAAATGGGAAGAAGAAATATAAACTGAAGGCATGCCAGCGCAAGACATGAGATGGAAAGAGCTAAACTTTGTGTATCTTTGACTTGGCAATCACAGATTTGTCAAGAATGAGTAAGGCTGAGTGGCTGGAAGGGCACTGGGAAGTTGAGGGGAAAAACAGCTGATGTGTTTCTTGTTGCTCTGGTTATTTGATAATTTAGTTAAATAGGACTACTTTTCAACAAAAGAAACCATACTTCTATGGTATAAATTAAGGAAGGTATAATGGAAAAATGGAAGCTGTTTTCTTTTCAAGCCACTGGTTGGCAGGTTAGTCATATGCCAGCTACTGGTTGAAAACTGGCTCTACAGAAAACAGCATATCCGAATGAGGATAGATGCATTTAGCTGTAACCCCAGAAAGTTTTATTCTAAAAATGATGAAAACTGGAAGTGCTTGATTTAGCAAATGGTATAACATTATCAGAACAGAATTTTGGATTTTGTGCTCAAGTTGGCAATGTTTTTAGAGAAAATCAAAACATTTAAAATAAAGCATTTATTGTCTCTAATCATTGTACTAAATCATCTAAACAAATCCAGAAACCATTTCTTAAAAAATAAATGCTGTAATTCTGGTTAAAATAAGGAAGGTAATGTGATTTGGAGGTCCTGTTTTCCTTTGGTCCAAACCACAGAAAAATTTGCACTAACAGAAGACCATTAGCTTCACCCAACATAAATGAATACCCAGACTTTATGAAATCTTTCAAGGATGCTACAATTCCAACTGCAAAGCAAAAGTATGCATTCTGACCATATTTCCAGGCATTGTAGTTTTGCAGTTGCTGATCATAACACCTTTACTACCTGAAAATATAGAGAGCAGTGTCCTTAGGTCTTATAAATCATAAATTTCATCCCTGTTCTGTACTGGATGTTGGTAGAAAGGTGACATTGTGCAACAAACATTTTCTTGTGGAATTTTAGGGTTTCTTAAGAACCCAGAAACCTTTGCTGAAGTTAAAGATGTTATTTTAGGTTTGATTTTTTTACAATTATTTTTCTGTAAATACCTGTTTTCTTAAAAGAAAAAATGGCCCCTTTTGTTCTGGTCAGCAATTCCTTAGCCATTCTAATTAAATCTAGTCCATTATAGCCCATTAGGTGGTGTTATAAAGCAATTGGTTTCCCTTCCCCAGTCTATGCCAACATGGGTACCAATTACTTGCACAGTGCTTTAAAGATGAGATTTTCAAAAGCATCAGCATTGGCAAAATGCTGTTTTCAGTAAGTCAGCGGTTATCCCATTGACTTCAAATCTACAAGAAACAAAATAGCAAATGTTCAAGTATCTTTTAAAGACCCAAAGCTGTCTAAATTATGGGATAGCACTGTAATACATTACAGCTATACCGCTAGGCTAATTAGTTGTTGCTTTCAGTGGCTTCTTCTGTCAATATAATTCAATTGCTTAAGAGCCTCTTCTCCATTCTGCTTTTGGGCAGTAATGGGACATTTTTATTATAACTGACACTGTCAATTAGATTTCAGAGATTACTTTATGGACCTCCTTTCTTTTTTTCTCCAGAAATGTGACTTTTGAGTAACAGAAAAACAAATTTTGGAACTTATGAGCTTGTCTATCAGGGTGGAAAGGAAAGTAGAGGCAGTCAGAGAACACCTGAAATCTTTCTACATTTAATAATTTACTAAATCTCAGCTTGAAAGGAAAGCAAACAGCCATGGCTAGTGTGATCTGGCTGCAGAATATAGAAATCTGGGTCCCAAATGCTTATTTGAGTGTCAGCGGTGTTGTCCTTCTGAACATCCTTCAGCATTTTACTCACTTTATATTTGTATTTAGCTTCTATACCATTGTGAAGCATTTCTCCCACACTTTCAACTTTCAAAATATGGTGTTGCTTTGATGAGGGAATTAAAGGACTCCAAAGCTGGGTTTTATATTACAAATTTTATTATTGTTAGTATTTTGAAAGGAAAAGAGAAGCATTATTGACAACCAACATTAAAGTCTGAAGGTTGGTGTCATGCAGGTAGGATCCAGTATTCAAGATAATCTGACTCTCATGGTTGTATCACATTTCTAAGAAAGGCTTCACAAGTGAAGGCAGATTTTTATTCTGTCTTCTGGGAAGAAACTCAGAGCCCTCAGTCAGTCCCTTATTGCTAGCAAGCTTTCCAGCCAGGTGTTTCCTAGTGGATTTAATAAACACTGACAAAGTAACCAATTTTTACTCTGTGTCAGAGTGGCAAGGAACAAGCTTTCTAAAGGGCTGTAAAGTATTAATCACATATTTAAGTAAGAGAAGAGAGACATGACTCTTGTGTTTTGCTCCATGGGTGGTAATCTCTTTCACTAAAAGAGCTAATATCCAAGTCTTGGAGTCCTACAACCTCTTGTAGGCTGGTGCATTAATGCAAAAACTGAAAATCACGGTAGGTCACGCAGATATGCTAAGCAATGGAATGCAGTGAGGGAAGAACAACGGACACGGCAGCTATAGCAGCGCTGCAGGGCATCCCAGGCTGCAGGCAGCAGCCGCACAGCCCAAAGGCACCAGCTTCCTGCTCTGAGCCCCAGGGAACCAGATGAGACTCACCTGCGAGGGACCTGGTGGCCCATTTGGTTATACATGATTTACAAAGCTGGAAGAACAATCTTGTTAAGAGGAAAAGAAGGAAATAAAGACAAAATAGCTTCTCAATTATAGGTACAAGGTGTTAGGCAGTGCGCCAATTGCTCTCCATCTGTATTCTGCATCTGTTGACTTCTGCACATTTTGTTGTGTGTTTTCAGCACTTTTCATTGATTACAGATTTAGATGCTGTAATTTCTACCAAGTATGATACCAGAAAATTGTCAAAATATTTGCAGCCAAATGCAAACCTGCTCAAAATTCTGCTGCCTTTAAGCTCCAAAGCTTACAGGCAGAAAGCAAAAAGAAATGTTGCTTAGATTTGTAATTTCCTTTAGAAAGAAATGGTGCATTTTGCAGTGAAATATGATGACTTTAGATCAAAAATTTTTGATTGGTTGATACTGGAATTAGTATTCCCCAATCCAAACATTTTTACCTCTGTACATTTTAAAAATGTGTCTTTTCTGATTTTCCAGAGTTGATCAATTAAATTATGGGTTTTTTTCCAGCTTGGAGGGGAGATAAATTGTTCTTTGGCAACAGAAAAAAATGAAATGAGAAGGGAAATGTTTCTTCAGTGGTAAAGATAGACAGGACAAAAATAAATTGAGATGGTGCCTGGGTTGCAGTGACCATTAGAGCACTTAGAGGACAAAACAAAAGAAAAGCGGAAGGGAAAACATAACCACAGACTATGCTGGATAGACCTTAGCTCCAACATTAATCAGAGTTGCAGGGAGAAAGAAAAGATTTTAGATGAAGATCACATACACAAAAAGAAAGGAATTACATCTCTCTTTTCCCATTGAACTTTTCTTTCTGATGAATATTCTGACAGAGGAGATGAGGGCTCAGCTTTAACTTTATTAAGTAATTATATAGATACAGTAAAAGACATTGGAGAAGAAGCAGGCTGTTAGGTCATTGAAGTGTGGACATAAAAATGTAGGATCTGCTCTACTTAACAAATGAGCTCAACAGGGAAAATCTAGCATGATTTTTTCAGGTTTTATTTCTTCCTTCTTAAGCTTTTAATGTTTTGTTGCTATTGTTTCCTGTCTATAAGGCTGAGCAAGGGCCTCAGTGAGACTTAAAGTCTCTGTAGATTTTCCTGCTGGCTCCTAAACTGAGTATAAGCACAATATTCCCAGGCTTATCCAGCTCTGCTTTAGAATCCATTTGTAATCCACACAAGAGCAGTAAAGAAGAAACATATACCGTATTATTACTGGGATAATTGCTGTCTGGCTAATCTCACGTTTCATTGCTGCTGGGCCTCTTTTCTTATTAACTGTGAATGTTTACAATTTGAGTGATTGTGTAAGTCCTTCTTGCCTCCTCTAGCCCTTCTGCAGAACTGACAGTTGTCCTTGACTCTAAAGCATGATATATTCTGCTTCATTTACAATACATCCAAATCCACTCTAAACAGACTTTCCATTTCTTGGTGAGGTGCCAGTGATTCTGTACAGTCAGATCTTGCCAGCTATTACTGTTGTCAGCAGCTGACTTTCAGGAGGCAAGACATGGTATGAGGCTTTGAAGTAGTTGATCAGCTATGCTCAAGTGACCGCTGCTAGCTATATGGCTGTAGCTTGGATTTGTTGTATGCACATACTTCTGATTTCAGTACAAAACAAAACAAAGAGATCTGAGAAATGTTTCTGTTCATCTGCAAAAGATGAAAACAAGGTCTGCCTTCTGCTGCTTAGCATATGTGGCTAACCTCAAAGCCACATATGATCATCTCACTTCCAAGACTGGGCAAAAGGGAGTTAAAAGAAAAACAATAATACATATACTCATCCTAAAAAAAAAAAAAAAAAAAAAAAAGCTCTGGTAGGTTTCATTTACTCCAGTATTCTGTTTTCCATAGCCACATGCCTTCAGTCTTCGTTTACTTTCTCATTTTTAACACCCCAAGACAGAAATTTAAAAGGATTCATTAGTAGAGGTAGTGCTTTATTTTTGTGAAAACCAAATTTGTCACAGTTTGGCCAGGTTGTTAACCATCTGTAAATGCAAGTTCAATTTCCTGGCTATTTCTGGTTTGGGAAGGGAACAACAGCTGTCACACCACATCTGTGGCCATCCTCCAGCACACCAGGAGCTTGTGTTTTATCCTTCCCCAGGAGAGCACACACTGCGTTGCTTGTCTTCCCCCCCACCCGCCCCTTTTAATGCCTTCTTTCTGGTAAATTGACATCCGGCAACGCCTGAAATCCAAGAATCCTCTCTCTCAGGTGAGTCCTCTAATCACTAGTCTAGAATTTTCTCTGTTCTTACTTTCTAGATCAATGAATATTTAATTATTTTAAAACTGCAAAAGCTCTAGAGGGAAAGGTGTTTCTTGCAAATAACACTGCAGCTGCCATGTGAAACATGCTCTCCAATGGCAGCACATGACAGAACTTATTCCAGGACCAGCCTCCACATTACAAAGTGGTCTCCCCCCCATATTCCTACCTTGTACCTGTCAGCCCCTGTACAGATATTGGGGGGTGTCTCTCAGGCATCTGCAATGGCACAAGACACCTATATCTATGCACCTGAAACACTTCCTTAAATACATACAGCAATTTTCTGTTGGATGTAACCATGAATTATAGGAAGTGAATGTTAAAATCTTTTCATGGGGAATATGGAGCAGAATATAGTGATTCAACATCTGACATGATTGCTCTAACCACTGTGCCATAAGAACAAACCTTCCTTTCCCTTCCTTGCCCTGCCCTGCTTTGCTCCCACCTCCCCTCCCCTCCCCTCCCCTCTCTCTCCTTCTCTCTTTTCTCCTACCAGGGCTCAAACAGAGTGTTCACCCTGAATTCTCAAAGTGAGAAAAGAGTGTAATCAAACTCATTTTCATTCAGACATCATTGATATTTTTGGCTTGGCAGCTGTCCTCGCTAGCTGCAAGCATGCCTGTATTGCAAGATGCTGCACTAATACTCCTGACACATTTCCCAACTCCTTAGCTGCATCTAAATGTTCACTACAGCACTAACAACTCAATAGTGGGGAGTTTAGATATAGCTCGGGGAATGTGATACATATTTTGTATCCCAGACCGTCCTTCGATCTACATGGAGCACAGCAGAAATCTGTCTTTTCTACTGCAATCCCTTTGAAGAAGGATTGTCTTTAAACTCATGAATTTTGAGTGTTTAAATGCCTTGCTGGTTTGAAAACAAACAGTAACAAGCAAAGCAAATGCATTCCTGAGAGGAGGTTTTTTCTGCGAGTACTCTGACACTGAAAATCCAAACTTCACTTCTAATCTTTCTCCTTTCCACACATCTCCTGTACATATAAAATCCTAAATTTTCATGGTACTAAGCTGTTTCTCCATTTTCCTTTTAGCTCCTTTGAGGAGCTAGGGGCTTGTCTATTTTTGTGTCTCTTTTACTCTTGTCTTGTCAATGCTATCCTCCTCTACTGGCAGTATTAATTCAGAGTCCTTTGACAGGATGCTCTAAAGATGTGGATGTCAGGGGAAGCTGAAGCATCACCATAGCATTATGCAAAAACATCTATTGTAATATAAATCCCTATGCCACAGCAATTTTAGCTTCTCATTTAGTCACTTATACAAGATGCGCTATAATCATGGTGAAGGCATAACTTATTGTTGCACTGATAGATTCCATACAATCAGTGCATTGTAAAATATGATGAAAATCAAGTTTTATTCTGGCAATTCAGCATTACATGACAATAGAGCCACTGCTCCCTTAAATCCTCCACAGTTCTCAGTCTTTTCTTCTTCTGCTGGCTGAATCTGCTTTTCCCGGAGGTTTTGAGATGCAGCCAAGTTTCATTGACAGTCCTTCTCAGGAGCTATCCTCTGTCTGACTAACAGAGCATCAGCTGGCTCCCTGACCCTTGCACAAGGAATTCCCCAAATGGATCTAAAAGACTGAGTCACACAAAAACTCCAGGCCATCATAAAACAGAATTCCTCTTTCCTTTCTGAACAGAAAGTACAGGCCACAGATAGCAAGCTGGGGAAGGTCTTCTCTGAGAAGCTATGTCTCCCTCTTTGGCAAGCTCTATAGGCTACTGTCCTGGCACCACCGCAGCCACCGCTGGCGCTCATGCCCAGCCGCCGAGCCCCTGCCTGCTGGACCTCCCTCAGCCTTCTTCCTGAGACTTTGCATCTATCTTCCCAAGGCTGAATCTTTTAAGATACCAATCAGTACATCTCCTGTACCTTCTCATCCTGAAACAAGTTTTTTTTGTGAAATCAAAACTGATGCATTTTTACAATACACCTGGCTTCATTTCAGGGAAACAATTGGCTTTTGTAGAGTTTGTCCTTTGGCTTCAGGAAGACAGACAGCAGCGCCCTCACTGTTTTTCTGCACAATAACTCTGGATTTTTTTGTGATGCTAAGTAACTCTTTCATACTGACAAGTGGTAGCATGGAAAAGTTTCAGAACAGTAGTACAAAGCACTTTAAGTGAACATGCAGATGTGATATGACAAATAGGATCTATTGAAGGCACAGACACCTATTTGGGGATGCTAACTTTGTAAAACAAACCAGACCTTCCCATAGCAATTTATGCTGTTATATACTAGCAAATTGCAAAGGCCATGTACATCTCTATCTTATCAGGAAAACAATAAACGACATGATGTTTGTTGTTTTGTTTTTTTTTAAAACTGAAATTCTTTTTTTTTTTTTTCTATTTCCCCTCTGTTAGAGATACCAAGCCCAAAACTGAGATGTTTCAGAACAACGTGGAGGCAATCTGCTCTTACAAGGAACTCTGTCCATATGAATACACATTTCTTTGAAACAACTTATCACCAAGAACAGATGCCAGGTAGAATGATTAAAGCAATATGTGGATTTGCCAGGTCTCTCCTTAGCTCCCCCAAAGAACTGAGGGACACTATGCAATTTCTCTAGAGACTCTGCCCTGCTTTTCCATCAAAACAGTCACTGCATTCAGTTTAATTACATATTATATTGTCTGCTGTTCAAAATCCAGATTTCTTGAGCCAAAAATCATATCACATCGTATCATAATATCATACTTAGAATATTCAACACATACAGGAAAATCTCTGCAGCTTTTCCTACATCCTTTATTCTCAGAAAAGTGATTTATAGAATGTTTCTTATGACAGTATTACTATAAAGTTAGGATAAAAAAATGGATTTAACATCTAACAGTGATGGTGAAGTTTGAGGTCATTCTGATCTATCATGGCAGAAAGTTTTAAAATCATGACCCAGTTGCTGGTTTTCTGTACATAAACTTCACTTTTGAGATTAGCAATTGCATTGCTATAGCCATGGGATACCACACATAGCAAGCAAGTGACTTTGTAATTTAGGTCAACCCTTTTGAAGGATTTGAAGATTAATTGAGGACGGTAAGAACATTGTCTTTGGGTGTTTTTTCTTTTTTTTGTACTGCAAGTTGAAATGTTGTGAAATCAATCATCGAGAAGAATCCCACATTAGGGTGTAATTTAAACTGAGTAACAAACCCTTCAAAAGCCATGAATTCTTCTGTCAAACTAGCGTTACTTAATGATCTAAATGGATGTTGCACCAAGAAAATTAAAGAGATGAGGACTAGTATGTTAAGTCAAAACAAGTGAACCCACAGTATTTGTATTTATAGTATCACCAAGACATGTCAGAAATATATGCTTTTGTTTTTAAAACCCTGTTCTGTTACTCATTTTGTGAAATCATCTACACATGGAATTTCACAGATAGTACATGAAGAATATTTATAGGTGGAAATGAAATCCATTATGCCTGTGCGATCCAGGTCAAATCACAATCCCTTGCATCCAGAAGAAGATGTCAACTGCAGATTTTTTTCTCAAGGGAAAGGGAACACTATGTTCAAGTCCCATTTATGAGGGAAAAAACATTCAGTCCTAAAACAAAAGCATTTGCAAAGCCAATGAATTGTAATGTACTCTAGTACAGGGAAAAAAAAAAAGTCAATCTTGTTTTAAATCAGAAGAGTAAGCTGAAGATCTTCTAACCAGCTCCACCTGACACCATTTTGTCTCAAGTATTTAAGTCTTTGATGACCTGATGATACTGGTATACTGTTCCAACAAATTTTACATTTCTTTGGGGCTATTTTTTACTGGAAAGAAAGCTGTAATGGTTTGACTTTTATCAAGATCAAATGAAATTACAGAAGGAGACACCATATGTCCAAGAATCGTGAGTGATTGTTGAGAAGAAATGGCATTTCTTTCAAGCTGAGTGACAGGTTGTAGGAGGTCGAATAACATGGTCAAGCATTTAGAGTTTGGTTGGCTGAAAGAGAGAATGACATTATCAGAGAAAAAAATCTTTCTTTCACATCACTTTTAATTAACTCAGAATACTTCATCAAATACTGTGACTTGGCAGCATGACTCAAAATTGATAGAAACATAGGTGGTTTGAAGTCTGGCTGAGTTTTTGTGGTTCAGGTCCACAGTTACCAGTTTACAATAAAAAATGACAGTATTTAGCTTTTATTTATAGGCATTTTAAAAATACCAAGACAAATTCGGGTGCTCTGTTGCAGTTCCTCTGTTATGAATAAGGCAGGACCCAGAATGGCTCTCTGAGAAATTCCTTTTATGCATGTCCCTGAGATATTCCTTTTACAAAGGACAAGGTCACAGAATGACAGAATCATAGCGTGAAGAATCACAGAATGGTCAGGATCAGAAAGGACCTCTGGAGATCATCTAGTCTGACCCCCCTACTACAGCAGTTTCACCTAGAGGAATGGGGTCACATGGTCACACAAGCAGCCCAAATCTGCCTTTGCGCGGTCCCGGTAGAGGTGGTCAGTGGGAGCATCTGAGACTGCTGCCGTGTGAAACCCTCTGAGCTACCCTGGATTGCCTAGGGTCTGGGCATCTGTGACTTCTCCTCCCCTTCACCTTATTTTTGACACAATACCAGAGGTCTACAAACTGTAATGATAGAGCAACTATGTACCGCTACTTCCCCAGAAGACTCTTCCAGAAAGCTGGGGCTCAGGAACTTTCAAAATCCAGAGTGCTATGTTTTTTTAAGCTAATGTCCTTGGATGATTGGATGATTTCTATTTCCATGATTCTTCTGTTATTTTTTGAAGACATATCAGGATTACATTTGGATTTTGGAAATAATACAGCTGTCAATCTTGTTCTGGAGATACAGCCTTGAAAACAGGTGTAAATAGCTCCAAGCTACTCTCTGCCATGCACCAAGAGCCACTAAGTTCTTCCAAATGTGAAACCATAACCAGACCAGCAGCATTCAAGAAAATCAACACTTAATTTCTGACCTGGACTGCAAATCCCTGAGCAGGCTGAATAGGTTTTTGAACAATATGATCCAGAACACAGAATATGCAGAAATTTGATTTGAGATAATCCTTATGCTAAAATTGTACTTAGTGATGTCACTATTCAAACACTAAGTCAGAAGGCTGGAGAGAGGACTGTAATTTTTGCCATTTTCAGCAGAGTTCTTAGGAGGCTGAATAATACTGATAATGACCTGGGATTCCATGCCAACAAGGAAAATGGGTGTTCTTCCCACCTGTACCAGATGGTTATGTGGCCAAGTCTTCTTGTGCAATTCTCTATACAGGAAAACTTGGCCAGAGAAGCCCACTTTCAAAAATATCTTCACATGTAACACTATTTTTCTGTAATTCAGTTAAGGCAAGGTCCTTGCTGTACAGTACAGCGTGGTATGTGCTTATGATCACTCTTCAATATATTATCATAGAATCATAGAATGGTTTAGGTTGGAAGCGACCTTAAAGAACATCTAGTTCCAACCACTTTGCCATAGGCAGGGACACCTTCCAGTACACCAGGCTGCTCCAAGCCCCATCCAGCCTGGCCTGGAACACTTCCAGGGATGGGGCATCCACAGCTTCTCTGGGCAGCATGTTCCATTATCTCGCCACCCTCACAATAAAGATTTTCTTCCTAACAGCTGATCAAAATCTACCCTTTTTCAGCTTAAGGCCATCACCCCTCATCCTATCGCTATGTGCTCTCGTGAAAACTCCCTCTCCAGCTCTGTTGTGGGCCCTCTTTAGGTACTGGAAGGCTGCTATACAGTCTCCCTGAAGCCTTCTTTCCTCCAAGCTGAACAACTGCAACTCCCTCAGTCTGTCTTCATAAGAGGGGCGCTCCATCCCTGTGATCGTCTTCATGGCCATCCTCTGGACTTGCTCCAACAGGTCCAGTGCAGCAAGCCACCTTTTTTACTGAAGCTCAATTTACATGTAAAGCAAATGTCATGTTTTGCTTTTGCTAGAAGACTGATTCCTTAATGGTAGAGTGCCTCAAACATGTTTATCAGTGAAACAAAAGAGGAGAGGCTTGCTGTTGTCTTCCACTTCCTTGTAAAAGACAGAAAGAGTGTAATTCATGTAACCAAATGTGTATGACTACAATGCAGGTGTCTACATCTGAGCTCTCTCCCTTTTGGAATGACTGGAGAAAAATAAGTACTTTCTGCGTATTATTCATCTCATCCTGAAGTCTAAAACAGATGAGGTGCCCCCTAAATATATTTTTTTCTCTCCACTGAACTTAGCCTGATTAGATGTCTATGTTGTAGAAATCTAAAGTTAGACAAATTGATTCCCACCTAAGATGCAGAAAAAAAGTGAATAATAGTGGAAAGCTCACCCAGACCATTTATTTTCAGTCCCATTTCAATGTATAAAGTTCCAATGTATAGAAGAAGCCAGATAAAAGCATGAGTTTAATGTCTATCCACAGGAAACTGGCATCTTTCACCACTCAGTTTCAAAGTTCTGCACTGGGTTTTGCAGAGTAACTGGCGATATCCCGGTACCCTGCTGCTTCTTTAACATAGTCCACTTCGACCACCTAACAGCTAAACCACAATGAATACCAGTTGTCTCATCCCTCTGTTACATTATTAGCCAGACCAGGTCACAGGTCTCTCACTTTGCCAATCTCACAGCAATTTCACCATCTGCACTGTACTCTGGTAGTACAAACCCAAAGAACTTTCAGTCTGTCTCTTCATATTGGCGACGTTAGGATAGATTTCCCTCTGGGATTCTGAATTATATTGAAATCTGTGTTAGTGCTGGACACAATGACATGCCTGAATAAAGCAAGTGGTGCTCCATGAACAAACCAGATCTCTGTTATAAGAGGCCTTAATTCAGGTAAAATGAAGATTATTGTACAGAAGAATATGCAATTATTTTCTTAGTGTTATGGAAGAGTCTTCATCAGTATGTTAACTATTAGTATCCAGCTTATTTTAATCATTAATTCTGACAGATTGCCTGGGCTAAAATGGCAAATATTAATTTGTTTCTTGTTCACTAACTACCATTTCTCCACAATTAGGTTTTAAAGCCCAATAATATTCTGCAATGTCTTACACTTGTATCTGTGAAGGAGCAATGCTTAGCCTGATTAATCTTTTCCTTGTAAATCTTGGATCAAGGACTTGACTGGAATAGGTAGATGGAAATTTAATTAAAATAATGACTAATATTTTATAAACAAGTCTGAACTCATTTATGCTAGTAATATTGGTTTAGTAAGAAAACATACTAGCAAATTCCAATGTAGTAGGCAAAACTATAAGGACTAGTCTAATATTTAATTTCAGCTACTCAGTCCTACACTGTTCACTAAATAAGTGGAGTTAGTAATGATTAAATCAAATATTTGATTCTCTGTCAGATGACTTTTCTGTTTTACTAATACAATCTTTAAATAAATATTTTTTCTTTTAGTTGAACTTTCAAACTGAGACAACACAAGACTACTTTAGGAACTTAGTAATTGTTCCCAAATATTTTCAGGAAGCACGCTGAAGATTCTTTAAATATGATTCCTAATATTTTTTTAAAGTTTGTGTACTGAGAACTTAATTCAGTTTTTCTGACTTCAGTGTGATGATTTCAAGGATTCCAAATCTAGTTTCTACATTCAGTCATAAAAATATTGTGTTCTCTCTTCATATACAATTTTGCCCCTAATAAATAAACTGAGTTTGTGGGTATGGTTTGTGGGCACACAGTAAATATGAGACCTAGGATGGATAAGATTCAAGGCTATATGCACATTAAAATTCTTGTCCAACTCGTGTGTGTGTGTGTGTATGTGCATGCGTGTGTTTCAATTGTCCTTGCTAATTTAGAAATGTTTGAAGTCTGATATTTTATATCCATATGTTGGGAAGAGAGTAAAGGAGAGAGAGAGTTGAACTTCCCTTACTGTAATTCAGCTTGTGTTCTAAACAAAAATTTTCAATGATATTGATGTAAAATATTTTTATTGTGCTTTCATAAAATACTATGCTGATTATTTTACAAAATCATCTGTGTGAATCTGATGTGCTTTCTTCCTCTTGTTCCTCTTCCCTTGTTGCCTTCTGCTGTTCATTGCTCCCCTTTTGCTGTTGTTTGTTGTTACAATTTATCTACACCTATGTCAGAACACAGCTCTTTTGAAAATTTGGCCCCAGTTATGTGTACTGGTGTCTTTTGAAAGTATGCCTTAATGCACAGCTGGGCAAGGGCTAATCACTCCTGCATACAACTACACATGTAATTAAATACTCTAGAGAATCTTGGGTAGTGCCAAAAAAATAACAAACAATATTCTGTTTATTAAATATATTAGCTATGTAATTTGTAGTCAAAACAAAGCTTGACTTAATAGAATTAACTACAAATGTTAAAATAATTGGTGTTTAACTTTTCTACTACAGTGTCAGCGAACCTGATTTTGGACAAAGCTTTAGTTAGCTGTTTGTCTAGTGTACATGAAGGCATAGTAACTTCTTAAGCTTGGGACATGAAGCACCAGGAGCCTATTCTATAGAATGTATCAGTTGTTCAGGTAATATCAGTCACTGACGAAGTCTAATGTATCTCACATGGAACAGATGAAGGAAAAAAAGGAAGGTTATATTTAAATAAGGAAAGCCTAACTCAGTCAGTATCTTCACTTAGCAGGAAGCAAGGGGACACTTGAATTCCCTGGATAGTTTCCTTTAAAAGTAGCATGCTATCAAAAACATATAGTGCTAAATATTGTGAGAGTGTCTGACATCTTTGGAAAATAAATTAGTTGCATATCCTGTCTCATGCCCTCACTTACCATCTGCCCCATAGATACTCCTCTTTGACTGACTGTCATGTTGGATGCTGACAAGAGGTATTAACTGAGCGAGTCTGCTGATCACAGATCGTTTGCAGAGTAAAATATATTTTTATTTTCTGCAGAGTTTAGTAATGAAACGGGTGTGTGTAGCAGAGCTTTGGGGTCTAAAGAAGATTCTGCTCCACATTCTCAATTCTAAGGAAAAAATAACACTGTATGTATCACAATGCTTGCAGCTTTTTCTGTAATTTTTAGTGATTCTGGTTTTAACACTTTTATCAACCATAGCTCTTAGACATTTTTTTATTTCACTAGAATCATTACAGCTCTATGCACCAATACTGCTTTTATCTCCTATGAATATACTATTTCTATAATACACATGAAAATGAAATTCCAAGCAGAAATCTAAAACATCTATTGGCAATTTAACAATACTGAAGGTGTGCATTTATGAATAGACATTTTTACTAACAATCTACGATTCAACTGTAGCTTGGTCACAAACTCTCAAGATGAAAAAGCACAGAATTTAAGCTGCTTCCAGAGCAGAATAGAAACCAAATTGCTGTTAATTTGGATCCTCATCCTGCTGTTAGCTTCTCTTTTGTCTCAGAAAAGACAAAGCATGGAACTAACCGCTTTTTAGTTTACATTCTTTGTTCAGTCTTGCTTGTTGACACACTAAAAGCCCAGATTCAATTCACAGTTTAAACCAGACCTATGGGTCAGGATGAATCCTTGAAGAAAGAGATTCATCAGAAACAGGAAAGTGACTTTTTATGGTTTCCTCTACTTTGTGACCCCACAGGAGAATATGACTCAATGCAGAGACGTTCTTGCTTCCCATTGATACCAAGGTGGCAGTTCTTCCTTCACTTTGTAAATTGGGAGCCATCAGAAAAAAACCAAAGAATTGTTAATACAGCCAAAAGCCAATGCAGCCTGTGTGCAGAAGAACATGTATTCTTCACCAATGAGTCTGTATAGATTTAAAATAATTCAACATAACTGCCCAGTGTACTTTTGTGACAAAAATATGCTAATGCAATCTTTGGATCTTTAAAAAATAAGTAAGAGCAAGGACATGACTTGACTGACAGTTTGATGGAATAGTGCGTGCAGTTCTGGTATGCTTGTTTTAAAGGGGTTCTTGCACAGATTGTGGCATGAGAGAGTTTGGGCTGTTCTGAATTGAGGTATTCAGAAATGTATGATAGGAAATTAAACTATTTGCTTGTCTTCAAAGTTTAAAATGGACAGAAACCAATTGTTTTATATAACCAAGCCCTCTGTTAGGGCTATTGTACAGAAATCTAGATACTAACCACTACTCAGTATTATTCAGAAAGCGTGAGACAATATAGGAAATAGCTGGCATACATAGAAATGACAAGAGCTCTAGATGTCAACCATGCTCACCATTGTGGTGACCAAAAGTGTGTGGAAAAGGATGCTTGTGACTATAGCATTACATAGTTCTAATACACAGAATAATTTTAATAAGTTAGTAAGCTTCAGATGCAGCTCAGCAACACAGGCCAGGAGAAGATGAGTGATTTTCTTAAATTTTTAGTATCTTAGGAGCATCATGGTTTGAGGACTAGACAAAAATCTCTCAAGTGGCCATCTAAAAGAACTGAATCTTCTTTAGTTCATCATAAATATATACTGATATGTTTAAGTGCCTAAATAGTCTTGTGGACTGAAAATTCTACAATACAATAAGCATGAATGGCTAGAACCCAAAGCCAGAGAAGTTAAAATTCAAAATTCAAAAATTCAAATTCAAAATTAAGCATAAAATTATACCCTTAGTAATCAATCACTGGAACAATCAAAGGAGGGTAATAGATATTTTCCTTGTTCTTGTAGTCAAATCAAATCGCCATGCTATTCAGGAAGGCATATTTATACTAAGATACAGCTTCATCTTAAAACTAACTTATAGCAATACCAGAATGAGAGACATAGAAGAGAATGCAGTTTAGAAAAAAGAATAATTCAATCTGGGCTTAAACTGTATGAATTTTAATTAAAATAAGATGAAAAAGGAAAATCATCTGTCAAAAAAGAAAGAAAAAAAAGCAGATTTCAGGGGCAAAAATTACAATACCAACATAAGGGGGTATTTATTAATGGAATCTTTTTATTTTTTTTTTTTCCAAATAAATATTATTTTACAGAAGTGCATAAGAGAATATGTATGCCTGCCTGCTATTCCCCCCAGTTCTGATTTACCTTGTTTCCTCAAAAAAGTAAAAATCCAAATTACATGTTTCCTCATAACCTCAGTTTGGTCAAGTCAGATTTTTTTGACAGAATATGCTTTGCCCAACTTCTTTCAATGATAATCTTAATAATACACCCAGTATAGTGCTGACTGTACCACCAAAACCTGATAAGGGGGGAAAAAGGAAGAATGATTGCTAGTAGTACAAGTCAAAAAGCATAGACTAGATCGTTCTTTGTATTTAGGTGGTTTGACATGATTTGGAGCGGCTGGATTTTGCTTCTGTTTTGGTACCTAAAGTGGCTGACTTTTGCATAAAATCAGAGTTTTAAAATCATTCAGTATTTTAAGGATTTGTAACTTCTGGTCAGTCTTTTCCTGCAAATGCATTAATGTCTCTGACCTTCTGCTTCTGCACATTAATGCACTGTTAATTAGAACAGTTCTGTACTTTATGCAGAGATTCTTTTCAATTCCATTCATTTGAATCAAATTACATTTTTAATAGCATTAACTTGAAGGTCAATTCTTATTCTTTGGCATAAACTTTTAAATCCTTGATAATGGGGTGTCAGTTTGCAGAGCAGGGAGATGGGGCAAAAAAAGCTATTTGCAAATAATGCCATTTTCATTCCAAAATACTTTGGCATTATCAGCTGTATAATTTAGTTCCTTTTTTTTTCTCTTTTCAGTGTTCCGCAGAACCTACTGAAATCTATCAGTACCATGTGCCTGTGGGTTACCCAGGGCCAGGCTTTGCCTGAAAAGAAGTGTCAAACACCACACCTGCTTGTGAGAAGTTAAACATTATCACAGTTTAAAGAGCACATCCCAGAAGATAATCCTGCTTGCTCTCGTGACCTGCTGGCATTCCTTTCTGTGGCCTTCATTTATCACCTCATAAAGCCTCTGAGCTTTCCACAGAGGTGAGGGGCTTATTTTTCTTTAATTTTAAGATGTCTCATGAACAGCTAGTCTTCCAGTTGTGAACGTGTAGTTCACAGTAATTTAGGGTTATTTATTCATATAGAAAGGCCAGCCAGGGTCATTTGAAGGGTAGTGCATTTGAGGAGCTCTCTTTTTTTATATTATTCCAAGGACAAATGTGCCATCATTCCTGTTCAAAGTCACTCTTTTCATTTTGAGCCGTGCAAGACATTATTACCACAGCATCTTAAAGGTTTACTTTCCCTAAACAGCAAAATACAGTGGTCATTCCACAAATAATGTATCTTGTGATTATTGCTATAGAAACAAAACCATGAAAATCTTTATGTCTGTCACAGGTATGTGTGTATACTTCTAAAGGGAAAGGACTTCCTGTCATCTCGTTTATAGAACTGACAATTCCAAAATTTCTGTGAAGAATCCCCCAGGAAAGGAAAGGATGAAAAAGATCCTGCTGAGGAAAGAAAGGATGAAGAAAGCATGTGCATATTTCAGAAGAAAAGTAGAATTTCATGAATTTTGTAAACCTTTCACGCTGAACACTATTTTTGATAGCATAAGCTAATATCCAGGCCAGTAAACAACATGGGTCTGACTGTGCAACTGGTATCTGGTGTTGGGTTGAGGCGAGAAAGAGGAGTGTCACTGGAAAGGAGAAATGTCAGTTTAACAAAAATGTTGATGCTAGACTCCCCCATGTATACATGTGATTCTTAGCACAGGCACCAGCGATTTAGAAAGGGAGGTCACTATTTTGCTTGAATATAAACTTGCTCCTGATTTTACCAGCTTAAGGGAAAAACAGATAGAATCTTCAGAGTTAAACATATGAACTAGTATTGTCCCAACATACATTTTTATACCTAGACAGTTTTTCTACATTGCCATGGCAAGACAGGGCTTGTTTACAGGGGTAGTTTGTCTAAGGATAGGACAAGCTGTCAGATTGAAAAAGCAGCTGTGAAATGAGGCCTGACAAAAGGTTTTATGATCACCTGGAGAGCATCAGCAATTCTAAAGATATTATCTGAAGAAGGAATGCCTGAAGATGGAGAGGAAGGAACTGAAGATGAATCAGCTAAAATAACCCAAGATACAGCCCTGACCCTTTCTAGAAAGACTACATCTAGATGCAAAAATTAATGTTGTAGGATCATGGGGAAGGCAAAGGGAATCTAAAGAAACTTACAAACTGGAGAAAAGGGAGGTGAATGAGTGGTAAGAACAAAGGTTCTGTTCTGCAGACGGATCCTAAAGGTAAGGCAGGACTCAGAGATAATCCCGTAGGTTACAGTCCTGCCAGCAGCATAAAACATGAAAAGGAAATTGCAATGGCAACTTTAAAAACCAACAGAAATAGAGAATAAGTTTTTGATTGACTATGTGTTTAGAAATGTTTGAAATGGCACAGAGTTGGTGTAGACAGAAATTGGTGGTGGTCCACCACTGGTGAACAAAACGGAAACATTTTGGGGGTATATGTGCATGGCAATTAGGAAGAACTATACAGAATAGAAGAACTGCGGGGCTGGGGGGGTGGGGACTGAAAAAAAAGGGATGAGTTCTACAGAGAAATGTATGAGACTTATTACATGTGCCTGAAGAAAATGTCGAGAGACATTGTTTTGTCAGGGATATTGGCCACAGTGACTCATTATCGCTGTTCATCATATCTTAACTTCAGGCAGCCAAGTCTGAGAGTTTTGGTCTCAGCATTTACAATCATATATCAGGAGTGAAATCGAGAAAGCATTGAAAGTGATTCCAGTAAGGTCAGGTAACTCCCCAATACACAAATCTTGTAAATACTTCTAACACAGAGCAGATCACCCACCACTTCCTTTGTATGGCTGAAGTTAGACAAAGGCAGCTGGGCCAGGTGGACTTATGGATCAGAGGTAATATAGCTTGTCATAATCTCTTATGTTCAAGTCCTTTGGCAGAAGGAAACCTATCACATAAAGCCAAGAGTCTGGTTTTAGTATACTTGAAATCTAATCCAATAATCATTATTAATCTAGATCTAGTTGTTACAGCAAAAGAGATAATTATATGTAATAAGACTACTTTTATACAGGAAAAAATCTCGACAGTAGTAATAATGCAGTTCAAATTTAAATACACATATTTAGGTTGTATCTCTTTCCTTGCTTCCCTGGGTTGCAAGTTTGGTAGCTCCACAGTGCTGGAGAGGGTGTTATGATGAGGTGTCCTTCATCAGAAAGCATATGGTTTTGATAGTTTCTTATTTGCCCTTGCTCTAGGATTCATTTAGAGTAATTTTTATGCATTTGACAACATGCTTTTACATGCTTGTTCTCCATTGATCTGCAGCTGCACGTTGCATCCAAATTTACAATATGCAGTAACTTTTATGATTAGATGCTCTTTCTTTATTTCCTTTGTTAGCTGTAAAATCAATTTTGTCCCTCTCCAGCTATGCTCTTCTTCAACTGACCATTTGTGAGTTGTTTAGAAACATGAGGTTTCCTGAGTCAAGCCTGTACCCCATCTCTTGCCATCCCATGCCTACTCTATTTCACACACATCCTGTGGCCTCACTTCTCAAAGCTTCTATTCATACCAAAGCTTTTACTATGTCCATACTACCTAATTGTGTTAGAGGAGATACCATGCAAAGATAAACAGAACTAAAACAAATTCACCTTAGACACCTGATCAATTAGAAAAAATGCTGTTAGAGCTAAATCAAGTATAATAAAGCTGCAGGCAGGTCAAGAAAAGCTCAGGCAGGGTGGACCTGACAGCTTTTGTCTCAAGGCCTTGCAAACTCTGTACAGAGCTTATTGCCTGTTACTAGCAATGTCGAGGCCATATTACAGGTCAACATCATTACAAAGGAAGTTAAAAGGAAGGAAAGTTGAATTTGCTGCTGTTAGAATTTCTTTATGTTTTCTACTTCTGGAATCTAGAGCTTTCCCAGCTGCAACACTGAGAAAGCAGAAATATTCACTAACCAAAACTTATTGCTGTACTTGATCTAGTTTATAGTATTGTGTTAGAAAGTGACCTCTGAGATATTTTGTCCAAGATCAATAAAAGGCACAAAGTCTTCTGATCACTCTTACCTATGGCTCTCCTTATCAGAAATACTTTGTTCCCTCTTTGATCTCTTTTCTACCTTTTTTCCATACAGGTGTACCTCCTTTCCATTAAGTGCCCCAGGTAATACAGGAATTTCCTATCAGTTGGATATCAACATCTTTTATTGTGAGATTGCTTCTTTCTGCTATGTTAGGGGCCACAAAAATCTATGTCTTTGCTTCTTTTACTAAAGATCAGGTATTTTACAGCTCTGATTTATTTCAGTTTGAACTGCCACCATCAGAGGAGGTCATCAGCCACTTCTGTGTTTGATGTCTGCAGATTCTTTAGATTGTATGCTGAAATAAAGATTTCAGCATATGAACTGAAAAAAACATAAAGCAACAATCTATTCTCTGTTTTATTTTAATGCACGATGCCCCTGAAAACAGATGTTGTTCACTATCTTCTCTCTAGAGTCAATGACCTTTCTTTTAATCCTTTCCTGCAATTCTTTCTTTATTTTAAAACCTTTGAAGCTGCTGCCTCACTAACTCAGAGTTTCAAGCAATACAAAATGCTACTGCTGTAGCACAACACTAATGTTCATAGTGGAGCTGATGACAAAACACACTATTTTTCTGCTGACAAGAAGTTTCAGAGAGAAAACGTGATCACCTACTCTCTACCCCCACCATTTTTTTCTGTTTGGTTGGTTGATTGTTGGGGTTTTTTAGGTGAGGTACGTTTTACATCATTATTTCCCCTGGGTATAATTAGAAGCTATATTATCCTAAGGTGAATGTAGATTTGAATAAGACCATCTTCTTCACTGGAAAATCTTAACAGTAAAATTTTTACCACATCCAGTTTATATATTTTTGCCACTCTTATTTATGGCAGAGTATCTGTGTGTGCTGGGTTTGCATAGCCAGGTTTCGGTAGCAGGGGGGCTACAAGGGTGGCTTCTGTGAGAAACTGCTAGAAGCTTCCCCCATGTCTGATGGAGCCCATGCCATCCAGCTCCAAGATGGACCTGCTGCTGGCGAAAGCTGAGTGCATCAGTGATGGCAGTAGTGCCTCTGGAATAACATTTTTAAGAAGTAGGGGGGGAAAACACGGCTGCAGCCAGAAAAGAAAGAGTGAGGCTATGTGAGAGCAACAGCCCTGCAGACACCCAGGTCAGTGCAGAAGGGGCAGGAGGGGCTCCAGGTGCCAGAGCAGATTCCCCTGCAGCCCACGGTGAAGCCCGTGGTGGGGCAGGCTGTGCCCCTCAGCCATGGAGCTCCACGGTGCAGCAGATCCCCACCTGCAGCCCATGGAGGTCCGTGGCAGAACAGATCCCCACCTGCAGCCCACGGAGGACCCCACGCTGGAGCAGGTGGATGCTCAGAGGGGGCTGTGACCCGTGGGAAGCCCAGGCTGGAGCCGGCTGGGCAGAGGAGCCCGGGCTGGGGCAGGTTTGCTGGCCGGGCTGGTGGCCCCGCGGGGGACCCAGGCTGGAGCAGCCTGTGCCTGAAGGGCTGCGCCCCGTGGGAGGGAGCCCAGGCTGGGGCAGGGGCAGAGTGTGAGGAGCCTCCCCCTGCGGAGGAAGGAGCAGCAGAGACAGCGTGGGATGGACCCACCGCAGCCCCCACTGCCCGGCCTCTGCACCGCTGCGGGGAGCGGGGAGAGAGATGGGGACTGAAGTTGAGCCTGGGGAGAAGGGTGGGCTGGTTTTATTTCTCATTATCCTACTTTGATTTGATCAGTAATAAATTAAACTAATCTCCCCAAGCTGCGTCTGTTTTGCCCGTGATGGTAATTGGTGAGTGATCTCTCCCTGCCCTTATCCTCACCCACGAGCCTTTCGTTGTATTTTCTCTCCCCTGTCTAGATGAGGGGAGGAGTGATGTAGCGACTGTGGTGGGCTCCTGTCATCCAGCCAGGGTCAGCTTGCCGCACTGACATTATGTCAAATTTGTGAGAATCTGAAATGTCATCTGCAAGGCTGCTTCCGAGGGCATGTTTGTGTTTAATTCTTCCAAATCTAATCCCACCTGCAGAGCCTATCAGTTAGTAACAAGGGACAGCTCACTTTAACATCAGTGGGAATATTTATTTATTTATTTATTTATTTTTGTCTGTGATTATATTACCATAAATTCAGGAATGCATACTTTCATTTTCCTGGGTAAAACATATCATGGCAAAACTTGATCGTTACTGACAAACTTATGTTCATCCTCTAGTGAAATGAGTTTAATCACAGAAAACAAACAAACAAACGAAACCCCCAACCAATAAAAAAGCCAACATTTTCACTCAGATCCCAAAAGAAGTGCAATTCCAAACTTCCCTGAATTTGACAACTCATAACTAAGTAACATTTAGGGGGTCCCAGATCTTTACTCTTAAGTTTTTGGAATTTGTATTGGCTATGTTTAATCTTAACAAAACCATAGACAAATGCACCTTGGAGAAGGTGTGCTGAAAAAGTCCGAGAATTCTGAATCTTCGGTGTTCAGTGGCCAAGAACCTAAAGTAATTTTTTGTAATTTAGGGAAGATGTTGCTATATTATTATCAGCACTAAAAAATCCATCTTGTCTGAGAAAAAAGCTATATGGACTTGCACCATTTCTAAAAACTGGCATTTCATGTATTCTTACCACAATAACAGAAATAAGCATTTTGATTTGCAAAATACAATAGTACCATACATTTTTGCCTATAGTTTAAAATAACTTATCACTTAGCAAAGATTATATGGTAAGATATTCAGCCTGTAAACATGTAAGTGTAAAAATGAAAAAAAAAAAAAAAAGTTATGCCTTAATTTGTCTGTTCTTTGTTTAAAAGTTTTTTAAGACTGGGGCTTTGTGGCTGAGTTTTGTTTTGGCATAAATAAGTAGGGATGTAGGCCACTTTAGCAGGTGGATTTCCTAATGCATAGGCTAGCCAAAGGGTTTCAAAATCTCTGAACAATTAACAGGTATTTACAAGGAGTAAATTTGCTAAGGGAGGTTTAGTCAGCCTTAATAAAGGCATGGACCTTTACAGGGATTACAGGTCAAGTAGGACATTGAAACAAGGGCAGAAAGGGAAAAAGCAGAACAAAGCTGATGGCCATCCCCTACTGAACCTTGCAGGAGACAGCCCACATGGTTCTGCCCGTCCCAGCCTCACTCCTGTTGTAAATACCTAATCAAAATACTGATAATGGTATTCCTCTGTGGGAAGAAATTGCTTCATTATAACTGGTGGTAAAGCTCAAAACACTACATGAATGTTAATTGGGTTTAGGTTTTAACAACATTTCTTCAGCTAAATTACTGAAGTGGTCTATGAGCCTATTCAATTTCCAAGCTCAGTTTTTGACTCCAGTACTCAGGCTGCGTTGATTCGGTTGTTCAATATGACGCAGCTCAAGATTATACTTAGAAAGAACTATATGTGTGTTGTGAGCAAATCTGTAATGTGTGTTTGTGTCTACTCATTTCCCTCATATGAAAGGAATAACCTGTTCCTTCTGCTCAAGGCATTCTGTTTGAAATTCCTGACAGTGTAATTTACTTTGGCTGATCTTTGTAATGCTTGTTTGGTTCACATCACTTGGTGAAATGCCTATGCAAGGCACTGCAGAGAATTGTACCCACATCAGCAAGTTGTAGCTGACCAAATTATGAGAAATATGATAGTGCTGAGATTGGCTTCCTATTTACATTCTCTTCTGAAGTAGGTGATAAACTAGAAGCTAAATGAAATCAAACATCTTGTCCATTTTTCTGTCCATTATCTTTTATGAGTTTCAGAAAAGCACAGCAATAAGAGATTTACTTGATTAATTTGTCAGACAACTAGAAGAAATGGCTAGTTAGCTATACATAATGTGTTGGTAAAGGTAGGGTTCCAGGACATCTATTCTGTGAAAGAACTGTGGTTATTTCAGAAACGATTATTTCTGAGATATTTCTAATATCATGCATATACAGAAGTAATAGAGCTATTAAAGAGAATGGTGTGAAGAAAAGACCTTGACCCAAATTCATCCCTGGGGTAGTTAAAGCTGACCCAATGTCAGTATTTTAAATCTCAGTGATTTTTAAAGGTGGTAGAAAAGACTTAGTGAAATTACAGATGTTATTTAAATAACAGTGTGATTCAAGAGGATGTGAACATATGCTTAAGCATTCAGCTAATGTGATGGAGCTCAAGATGCTGAACAGAATGGGTAGTTTAACTACTACGAATATTTTGGCATTTTACTGAGGTGGTACTCAGTAGACTGTGGTGAATAACAGACAAGGAAATGGTCTTGTTTGAGAGCAAGTTAAAAATAATATAATTCTGAAATAAATTGTAACAGGGAGAGTTATATATTACAGATGCAATAGAAGATACCATTTAAAGTGCTTCAGAAATATTTAGTATGTTTTCTCACTGGCTGATCTTGCAAGTAGGCAGAATAAGAGGTTTTCAGGAGGCATCAGAGGTGGAAAGATTCTGGTAGGGACTGACAAAATGGAAACTGGAAAACATGGATTATTTTTCTTCTTTTTTTTTCTCCCCCTGCCCCCCCTTCCTTTTTTTTTTTTTTTTTTTTTCTCTTTAATTATTTTAATTTTCTACTGTATCTTGCACCATGGTGGTGGAAAACTCCCAGGTCATTTACTCCCAATAGTGGAGTAAAATAAAACTATTGCAGAATCCAGTACTGATGGAAGCTAGACTTTCAGAGGCAGATGCAGGAAATTTCATACACATGCAGCTGAAAAATAAGCTGCATAAAGGATATATTTTAAACCCTTGTAGGTATTGGCCAGCTTAATCTTCCAATTACCAGAGTTTCTATCCCTCATATTTACCAAATAATGGTGGCAGTGCCATGACTGCTTACTGCATCAAGGTTCAAATTTATCAGCGGGACTACATAAGAGGAGACTGTACTAATATCTGTCCATCCAGCAGAGATGTTTCAACCTGTGAGGCAGTGCAGAACATGGAGCCCAGAGCAAAAGTGCAGGAGTTGCAGATAAAACAACTGGCAGCTGCTGAGATCTACAGGTATGATTATTTCTGGACCAAACTGAACATACCAGGAATCTAACCATATTTAGGTAAGGATTTTTCAGTATAGAGCTTGTTAGAGTTTACTCATTTTAGAAGGTCATGTGCTAAAATCTGCTACTTGCTTCCCACTGGACAAGGCCATACCATAAATAATTTTTTCTATTTACTCTGTAAGAAAGAAATGTCAAAGTGTGAAGAAAGTCCAGCAGAATTTCTGCTTTTGATGATCTATTTTATGAAAAATTGCTCAATTGGAACCTGCAAAATTATCCATTAATATAAACACCGGAGTTGTACAGAGTTACATCCAAAAATAAAGTCCTACTTCCTACCAAAAGAGATAATAATCTATTGTTTAGAAACACACAAAAATCCAAACGCCAACAGAAACTGAAACCTTCAGTTGCTACTATAGGAAAAAAAGAATCACAGAAGAGTCTCTATGAATGTCAGCTTGAGGTTGAAGATGAGTAAAAAGGAATGCTGCCCAGGCACAGCAGGCATGTCAGAAGTGACCATTAAAAAGACCTCAGATAATGAAGTATCCTCTTCCCCTTGACAGAAATGATGAACATGGATGAACGACCTGGCTGATACCACTTGGTCTGAAGAATTTAGATCTGCTTGTTGAGCTATTACTTGTTAGTGGATGTCATGCAGAAAAAAGGGATCAAAATACATCAGCTTTGTTCATCATAGGGTTCTGCTGAGAACATTTAAATTATACTAGTCTCCAAATGCACCAGACACTTCCATTTTAACAGTTTATATGCTGCTTTTTTGTAAGAATTGAAGAGCCTATTGACCATGCAGTTATTCAATGACATAACAAAAGTAATAACAAAAGTCTGTATTTACTTCTAATCAAAAAGTGAGGTATTCTGGCTATTCCACATACTACAGAAAAAAAATAGTGGTAAGTATTTTGATAAAACTCCTATTCACTCTTCTCCTGCAAGTGTTTAACATTTTGTTGTATTGAAGAGGAAAAAAACCCACAACCATAGCATCACAGGGGATGATATAAAAAAATCTGGTGAAAGATTTGATGTCAAAAGGAAAAGCTTGTGAATTTATGTGTACAATTTTCCATCTGAAATTCTATTTAGATTTCTTTTGTTCGTTCTGGAAAGAACTACATAAAATGTGTTGCCTTTACTTGCCTATCAGCTCTGCTGAAACAATTAAACACTTGCATTATAGAACGAAAAGTAAAAAATACAATTTGTTTTCAGTTCACAGAGAAAGTTGAAGATTTAAGTCTATGGACTATCACTTAAATGGCCTCATGTTTAAAATATGGTTCTTGCATATTTTGGACAAAATTTATGTGTCAATATACTATTCCCCAAAACAGATAGAAGATCATTCTGCACAAAGAAATGGCTGGTGGTAGAAATGTCCAATAAATATCTAGGAACTGAAAATAGCAAGAACATTTTTTATATGTAATGCAGTACATTTTACAAGGGAAAGTTTTTGTAACATATACAGAATTACACACTATTTGCCCCTTAGTGTTAATGGAAGCTGTTCATATCACTCCCTGCATGCTATGCTGAAAGTAGTTTGTTCCCCCAGGTCTAGCAGTTAAAACGAATTAGGTTTTGTAGACTTTTGACTGATTCAGAACAACAGCAAGATAAATGGATGTTTAACGCACAGGCGTTACATTGTCACATTGGATGCCTGATCCTAACACCCACTGAAGTCTGTGGGAAGCTTTCATTTCTTTAAATGGGCTTCAGATCAGGCTTCCAGGCATTGCTTGGCAAAGCCACAGTTAAAACATCTGACAGTGTTTATATTACAAGCATCCACTTTCACTGGGTTGTAATCTCAGTCATAAATATTCACTCTGGACCTAGCTCTTGCCATATTCTGTAGATCAGTTTTCAAAAGTGGGTTTGATAATTTGTAAATTATTATTTGCACAGGTTGCATTCTTTTAATGGGAATATACACATGGCTCCATAGAAACTGTTTATTCGTATGTGTATATATACGTGTATGTATGTGTATTTGCATACTGAATGCAGAATGACATGCTGAACTACTCACCACAGTGTGGACAGGTGTGCCACCACAGTTCCTTCAGAGCTTCTCCCCATTTCTTTGCTACACAAACCCTTTGACCACTCCTGCATGCCAGTGCCCCGCCACTCCAGCTCTCCTCTAAACTTGAGATATGGGAAGAAATTCCCCCCTAAAGACATCTGTGTTTGAGTCTGCATCAGTGAGTGAGCTGTGAGTGAGCTCATGAGGATCCTACTACAGGCAAAGGAGATCTAGTCAATACAGACCATCACACCTGGAGTGATCCTTCTCAGCCTGAGATATCAGACAGATAACAAACTGCTCCATAGCCTTCAGACTGTATTGGCTACATCTCCACTGGCTATAATGGTGAAGTGGGTTGACCTTGACTGGATGCCAGGTGTCCACCAAAGCCACCTTATCACTCCTCTCCTCATCTGGACAGGGGAAAGAAAATAAAATGCGGGTCAGGACAAGGGCAGGGAGAGATTGCTTACCAATTACATCATGGGCAAAACAGACTTGCCTTTGGGAGTTTAATTTATTACCAGTCAAATCAGAGTAGAATAATTAGAAATAAAACCAAATCTTAAAACACCTTCCCCCCACCCCTCCCTTCTCCCCAGGCTCAACTTCAGTCCCCATCTCTCTCCCCGCTCCCCGCAGCGGTGCAGAGGCCGGGCAGTGGGGGCTGCGGTGGGTCCATCCCACGCTGTCTCTGCTGCTCCTTCCTCCGCAGGGGGAGGCTCCTCACACTCTGCCCCTGCCCCAGCCTGGGCTCCCTCCCACGGGGTGCAGCCCTTCAGGCACAGGCTGCTCCAGCCTGGGTCCCCCGCGGGGTCCCCAGCCCGGCCAGCAAACCTGCCCCAGCCCGGGCTCCTCTGCCCACGGGGCCACAGGTCCTGCCAGGAGCCGGCTCCAGCCTGGGCTTCCCATGGGTCACAGACCCCTCTGGGCATCCACCTGCTGCGGCGTGGGGTCCTCCATGGGCTGCAGGGTCACAGCCTGCCCCAGCATGGGCTTCACCATGGGTTGCAGGGGAATCTCTGCTTCAGTGCCTGGAGGACCTTCTCCGCCTCCTTTTGCACTGACCTGGGTGTCTACAGGGCTGTTGCTCTCACATATCCTCACTCTTTCTTCTGACTGCTACTGCATGAACTTCCCTGCCCACCCCACCCACCACCCCTTCCCCTCCACTTGAATGTGCTATCCCAGAGGCAATACCATGGTCACTGATGTCCTCAGTCTTGGACAGAGATGAAGCCATCTGACATTGGCTCTGTCAGAAAAAGCTGCCCTGTCTAGCAGCTTCTCACAAAAGCCACCTCTGTGCCCCCCCGCTGCCAAAACCTGGCCACCCAAACCCAATACACTATAATGAGATCTTAGAAAATTAGTTCACAACATTTTGATTTATGTGATCTAATCTTGAATGGACTTCCAGCCATAATGATTAAATTCATTGCCAGAAAACTGGCTGGAGCTATTCATGCTCATTATAGAGGCACAGAAAACTGGAAACCTATGCACTGAGTAACTTTTTACCCTCTTCTCCATTCTCCATGTTTTTGTGAATTCTTACTGTCTCATCCTCTCCACCTCACCAGGACCTTTCAAGGGAGAACCTAGTTGTTGCTATTGCTTCAACCCTGACATTAACTTCATAAAGGAACCAATCTGGATGATGGAGTCCAAAAGCTCAAAATCCTCCAGACTCTGGGCAAAAGTAATGAGCTGTGAAACCGGAGGATGTGAGATATCAGTGTCTAATACCTCGTGCCAAGAATGGGCACCCAAGTGTGCAGCAGTACTATGCCCCAAAGGGGCCCTGAGATCTCCGAGCAAGGGGAAGGATTGTTCTGTTTCTGCTGAGCAAGCTAAGCCATCTGCTTACGTCAACCCTTCTGAGTTGGAAGCAGCTTCCTACTTCTTCAATAGTCCCCTGGAAACTGGAGGGGGCATCCAGAAGCAGTGGCTGTCTGCTGAATGGCTGCCAAAGAGTGTGCTGTTCCTCAGGGCAGACCAGGGCAAGTATGCTGTTGGGAACCACTTGATCACCTCAGCTGCCCACAGTGGTCCAGAATCACTTGGCAGATTGGCTGTGTAAGATGCGGTGAGATGTCCAACTGAGAGCCTGAGTAGCCCAGCAAGTAGCAGGCTGTCTTAGAGGATGTCTGGTAGATCCATGCCAGGTACCAGCCTCCAGCTCTGGAACACTGACATCCTCTTGTTGCTCTAGCCAGAGCTTGTCCCATCTGAGGAAGCAAGTAGGTCCCACAGGGCCTGGAAACCCTTCTCCTGTGTTGGAGTACCAGGATGAGCTGAAAGGGAAATGCAGCAAATTAAGCCTGGCTGAGACCCGAGTAGCTCAGGAGATACGGTCACAGTTAAAACAAAAGTGTCATTGGACACAGCTGCTGCCTTAAGTTTACTTCCTCGGTCACGGAAGAATGTATGACTTGGGTTTCTTTTTCATATTTTGTTATTAGAACAAACCTTCCTCCAACAGACTTTGGTATCAGCTGTTTTATTTGGCTTCTGTTTCAGTGGCATATTGACTGTTAGAGTCCTTTGTGAAGTATCAATACCCTTATGAACACTTTCCAAATAAATCCATCAAGCTCCTTTTCTCTTTCATGTCTCACTAACTCTGTCCCTGGGATACAACCACCCTATTCTCTCCTCAGTCAAGTTCTGGGAATGCACATTAGCACAAAATCGCATGACCTGTGTTTTTGTCATCTACCTGGTTAAAATGAGGTACAGGTTAGTTTAATTGCAAATCTTTGAAGGAATAGCCTTGAAGCACACACCTTGGGATATGCAAGTTCTCAAGGTTTAATGCTCTTTATAGCCTTTTAGTAAGGCCTGTAAGAATTACATTGAACTGATTCACAATAATATAAGCTCTGCAGCAAAAATAAAAGTGCTGCAAAGGTATTCTCTTGCTTTACCTTTAAACTGCTTGTTGGGTAAAATGGAAATATTGAATGTAAAAATATTTTAATCCTTAGATACCTATGACAATTAAAATATATAAAATTGAGCTTTAAAAGGCCAAATTTCCCTTATGAAAAGCAGATTCAAAGTTGGGGTGGGTGTGGGGTTTGAGTCTTTGTTTTGGTTTGCTTTGGGTTTTGTCCTTTGAAGGAAATGGATGACTTCTTTGATGATTCTATACACAAAATCAGGGGCAGAAAGCACGCTTTAAGGATTTCAGACATCTCATGGTTTAATGCAATAGATGATATTGTTCTCTGCATGATTAAACAAAAACAACCCTAAGGATCTTTAGTGCTTATATAGTGCTATCTATTCTGCATCAGCAAATGATTTAATCAACTGTGACTATAGCCAGACAGTAAACATATGTTACTCCTCCCTCAAGAAGCAGTAGATCTACCCTTGTTTGCTGATTCAAGAATGGTCTACACTTCAATATTATTAGCCAGTCATCCATGCTTTTAAATACAGAGAAGAAGAAGAAGATCTATTTGCTTGCAGAGAAAACCACGAGTACTTGTGGGCTAGAGAAGAAAAGACTTGAAGAAGCAAGGTGGCAATTATCCACCTGAGAATGGGATTTTTTTGCCAGCCTGTAACTATACTGGTAGATTTTTACAAGAACACTCTTGGCAAGAAAGCAGTGCCTTGTTTTTCTCCCAGAAGCACAGGCTGCTGAAAATGACACTGTGGAGCAATAAAGCTATTGATACACTGGTGTTGTAACATCATTTTCCAGGGAGTCACTTGCTTGAGGGCATGTTTCACAGCACGGCACAACAAAGCACTGGTTACTTTTAGTGATATGAGTATTACATATAAATACACTCAGCATGTAAGAAACTAACCACAAAGATGATAGACATGTTTGTTCTCCTTTAATATCTTTCCGCTTTGCTTCCTTAGTGTTTCTCTAATGCTCTGAGGTGCTTGATGCTTCTCTTATTATACAATTTGTATTCCTTTCCCACACTCTTCTAAACACAGTGACTTAATTGGTAGCTCTGCCATAAGCAGGGACCGGCAGTAGGGTTTTACAGGGCTGAAATACCTAACTCACATTGATTATAGTCAATATCCCCTCAGTGAACTCCATGTCCCACATTTGATACCAGCACTCCCAGCACTCAAGGTCATGCTGCAAGTGGTGAGGGGCTTATGTCACACCAAACACTGAAAGCACCCGACCTGCTCTCTCTTCTACAGTATTGTTAGTAGCAGTGGCTTCACTCTCTTGTTCTTTGAAACAAAAAGGAAGGCTTTTTCTCTCAATTTCCTTGGGAAACAAGAAGTGGGAACTGTTAAAACTAAATCTCTAACACCAAAGAAGTATCAGACTCACAAGGTCTGTTAAATCCCAGTTGTTGCATCATTTCAGAGATGTGTTACCATTTTACCTCTCTCTGCCTCAATGAGCTTGCCAAAGCTAGGTTCTTTGTTTGTCAGAGACTGGAAGACCAGCCATAGTGAAGTGTGGCTCTCAGTAGCCCCCCTCAGAGATACTTGGTCCTGCACTCTGACTCTTCTGCTGGCTCAGGTGAAAGGCCAGGCAGCAGCTCCATTACCCAGGTGCTATCTCAATGAGTGTTCTATATGCCACATACCAGGAGAATTTTCTCTCATGTTATTTTGGCTTAGCCTTTAAGGTGAGGCTTGTCAGCCTTGCTTCAATCCCTGGGAAGGTAATGGAGCAAATCCTCCTGAAAACCATCTCCAAAGATATGAAGAACAAGAAGGTGATTGAGAGTAGACAGAATGGATTTACAAAGGGGAAATCACGCCTGACCAACATAACAGCTTTCTGTGATAAAATTTCCAACTTAGTGAATGAAGGGAGAGCAATGGATATTGTTTATCTTGAATTCAGCAATGTTTTCAGCATTGGACACTGTCCCCTGTAGTATCCTTATAAACAAATTGTTCAAGTACAGACTAAATAAATGGAGAGTGGAGCAGAATGAAATTAACTGCTGACCTCAAAAGGTTGTGACTAACAGCACAAAGTCCAGCTTGAAGCCAGTCACTGGTGGTGTACCCCAGGGGTCAATACTGTGATGAATATATTTTAATATCTTTATTAGTGACCCAGATAATGGGACAGAGTACACCCTCAGCAGGTTTGAAGGTGATACAAAATTGGGGGCAGGGAGTGGCTGATATGCCAGATTGCTGTCCTGCCATTCAGAGGGATTTTGATGGGCTGGAGTAATGGGCCAGCAGGAACCTCATGAAGTTCATCAGTGGGAAACACAAAGCCCTGTACCTGGAGTGGAATAAACTCATGCACCAATGCATGCTGTGGAGTGACTGACTTTGGAAACCAGCTTTATGAGAAAAGATCTGGGGCTCCTGATGAACATCAAGCCAACAATGCATTCTCACAGCATAGAAAGCCAACAGTAACCCGGGCTATACTAGAAGTGTTGACAACAAGTCAAGGGAGGTTATCCTTCCCTTCTGCTCAGCCCTGGTGAGACACATCTAGAGTGCTGAATCCATTCCTGGGCTCCCCAGTACAAGAGGAGCATAGAGATATTGGAACAGGTCTAGTGCAGGGTCACAAAAAAGATTTAGGCCTGGAGCATGTGCTATAAGGAAAGGCTGGGATAGCTGGAACTCTTTGGACTGGAGAAAAGAAGACTCAATTAGTCTTATCAGTGCATACAAATACCTGATGGGAGTAAGTAAGGAAGACAGAGCCAGGCTTTTTTCAGTGGTGCCCAGCGACAGAACAGGAGGTAATGGGCACAAACTGACACACAGGAGGTTCCTTCTGAACATAAGAAAACACTTCTAATTTTGTAGTGTCAGGACAGCCAAGCACTGGCACAGGTTTCCCAGAGAGGTTGTGAAGTCTCCATCCTTGGAGATACTCAAAACCTGACTGGAAACAGTTGTGAGAAACATGCTGTAGGTGACCCTGCTCTGAGCAGAAGGTTGGACGAGAAGATGTCTAGAGGCCCATTCAGACCTCAACTGTTTTCTGACTCTTTTTGATTTGAGTAGCTAGAATGTCTATTCTGCTTGGAATAAGACATATCCACTATCCTGGCCTTCACTGTTATGAAAGAAAAAGGTTTAAGTACTTTTACTACCAAGAACCGTAATTATTGTGTAATATAAGCAATACTTGCCTCTTCTGTCGTTGTATTAAATCCCTACCATGCCAATCATAAAAAAAAAAAAAAAACCCAACAATGACAATAAAAAACCCCAAATCCCCAGAAAATTATATCCATTTTGGGAAAAGTCACTGCTCTTGAAGATGTACACTCCTTGTGCTTCAGGCAACCTATGGTATCAAGTCGACAGACCACTTAGGGGAAGAAACAACAAGTTTGTAAATGTCTTTCAGGTTTTGACAGGAAATCAATGCTAAACTGCTGTCCTGTGATGGCTGTAGGAGTTGTCCAGGTATGCTAAAACAGCTGTGAGTGGTTGAAGAACATTGAGTAAAAAGTGTGGAGCCTGTAAAGCTTGTGCAATTGCAGGGTTGCACATAAGTATCTCACTTGCACTTGCAGCTGTCTTTAGGCACCTCTTTTGGCTGCAGATTTTTATCCCCTTCATTCTGAAAAAGTGCAAGGCACTTTGTGAAATCCCTGATTTTTCAGGGGAGGACAGCAAATTTGCATCTCAGGAGGGGAAGAGAAGTCTGTCAGGCTGCAGAAGTCAGCGTCATTCATGCCCAGGACTGGAGCTGGCAGCTGGGCTGCAGGCAGTCTGTGCTGGAGCAGCAGCTGCTATGCATCCGTACTGAGTGTTGAGAGTCCTTGGGTCCCTGTGTCTCTGTAAATATAACTCTGCCAACCTTTCTTCTAACCCTGCTGCTTTCCATATTTATTGTGTGTCAGTGTGGAGCCTCTTTCAGCAGTTCTTCTGGGAAGCTCAAGCAAACCACAGTGTCACTGCAAGGGCTTCAACAGCACATTGCTGAATTTTTGTAGTGCTAAGAAGTTTCATCCAGAAGTGTTTGTGGTCACATTAATGACTTTGAGTTTTTTGGTTGTTCAATCAAGCCTTGCTCCTGAGTTCACAAACTACTTTCCTCCAGTGTCTTTCCTACAAATGTAACATCAAATGGCTCTGTTCTGAGAAGTTTAGCATATGGACAGCTAAGATTTGCTGTCTCAATGCCTAGTGAAAATGACGATAGATTAATCTCCAGCCACCTGGAATAATTGAACTCTTACATGGAAGGTAAATATATAACTAAAATGTTAGATCAGGCTAAACAATATCAATTAAGAATAAAAAGTGTGGTTTGAATGACATTCAGAATGCTCCATCTCAATCAGGGAAGAAAGGGGGAAATGTGTAATAAAAAAATTCCCTCTTAAACTGAAAGATTAATTGTAGTGTTAAGCAAAACTGTGTGTGCCAAAATGACTCATTCCTTTTTATTGTTAAAAGCACATTAATCATTGAAGATACTGGATTTTTGGGGAGTCTAATTAGCAATTAGGTGATGTTTCCAACGTATTTTCTTCAAAGTCCCATTGCTTTCCTTCCTACCTTTTCAACTGTGTACATACATTTTTCAGTGCAATATGGTATATGGTATTAAACCAGATAAAGTGTAGAAGACAGTCACAGCTGGTTATTAATATTGATGTTCTCCTAATTAAATATCATAACCCTGAGGTGTTAATTTATAGCATCTTCAGTGAGAATCTAACAGATTTGAATGTGTTATCTACATGATAGAAATAAATCATCCTGGCAACTGTTCTGTAGCACTTAGTCATTTGAGGAAACTCATTTTCTTAAAAATATAGTTTTACACCAATTAATTAACTTTATGCCTTTGAATTGAGAAAGCAATCTTCTTTCTGTGCTGCTGTACTATAGAAATCAGAGACTTTTGTGGTTGATGGTTAGTAGGAAATACTGGAACTTGGAAATTACAAATAATATCAGATCCCAGAAATTATTTAGTACTTTGTCATTAGCAGGTTTTGTATACGATGTTAGATAATCCATGTTTGTAGGAATATTTTCCCCCAGTCTTTCATTTCCTTCTCTGTAATATCAGATACCAGCTCTTCTGTAACCAGTCATTTACCAGACCTATTTACATAGTCTAAAACTAGGCATAATCTATTATTCCCTAATGTAATGCAGAGCAGCTACACAAAATGTTTTTTCATAGGGCATAGTAGATTGAGAATGCTGTGTGTCACGATGCAACAGTTTTTATTTTTAATCAAAGGGTTGAGACTGGCAGTTCAGTTTCAAGCTAAACATTTTTCACTCAGCCTCCATTCCCTGGTGTAACACAACAAAGTCAATAGCAAAGTTCCAACCCATCTCCCTCCTCCTCTTCCTACGAATCAATTGTGTTTGTTCACTTATCACCTTCTGGATCATATTTCATTTCTATTTTGGGGCATCAAATGTGATACAGAATAGCTGCTACCTATTTGTTGTAAATTGCTTCTTGCTGCAGATTCTTATTCCTTTGCTGTGTAATTCATATCAGTTCTAATCTCAGGGTCTAATAATACATCAGAGCTTTCAGAAGACACTAGACCAAATGTGTAGTTTGCTTCAGGAAACTGGCTGGGGTCTGATCCTCTTAAATATCTTAATACAGACAGCAGTTGAGTCCACCTTCTGTCCAGGATCATATATCTGATAGAGATTTACATTCATTATGCGCTTTCCTATTTGGCCTGAAAGTTCAAAAGTGCCTCCATAGGTGGGTGACCCTAATGATCAATTGTGATCATTTTCAGGTAGGCAGGCACTTGAGCTCTTCCTTTGTTCCCTGAGAAAGCAGAAAAGTTAGACTTAAGCAGGAATATAACTGGCTATATGTGCCAGTGATAGGAGATTTGACAGCAAGGACTTCTGTCCCTGCTGCCAAAGTCAGGCTGCTTAGGTGGGTTTTTTTCAGACCAGTGGCAATCTAACGCATTTTAATGCAGCTGACTTTGGAAGGTTGGGTCTTTAGCAAATGTAACAACTAAGATACAGTCAGACTTCTTTTTTTCTGATTTGTGACATTATGAACACACGGAAGATACTGAGGTGGAAGATTTAACAAGAATTCTAAGTGACATAACAATCAGTTGAATATTCAGCCTGCAGAAATCATATTTAAGGAATTTTGGAATCAAAATTCCAGGTGTAGAAGAAATGGTTGGCAAGAAAATACCTAGATGAACACTTTTTTTTTCTTGTAAATATGTTGTGGGTTTTTTTTCTTTCTCTGTAGAGGAAAAACAGAAAGAAAAGGTAAAGAAAAACCATAAAATTAATTCAGATTTCTGTGTTATGATGAAACATGCACATTTATCTTTATTCAGTGATTTTTAAGACTGAGAGAAAAAGGTTTCAACATAAAAAATAGCCTTCTCATACAGTATTTTCCCCACACATATGCTATTCTGAGACTGAATATGTTGTCTCAGTAATGTCATTGTCAATCTGAAAATTCAATACAGAACCAGTTCAAACTCATGGACCTATGAGTCAGACCACATGCTGACTAAAATAAAAACAAGTCGAATAATGAGTTTAGATATTATGATACTAAGCATTACAGTTTCTGTCTTGAAAATGCCTAGCTCCAAAATGGAACTATTTCATAGAATAATAGAACCATTTAGGCTGGAAAATCCCTTTGAGATCATCAAGTCCAACGACTAACCCAGGACTGCTGAGTCCATCACTAAGCCATGTCCCTAAGTACCACACCTACATGTTTTTAAAATACCTTCACAGACCGACCGTGATTCCACCACCTCCATGGGCAGCCTGTTCCAAGGCTTCAGCACCCTTTCAGTGAAGAAATTTTTCCTCATAGCCCATTTAAACCTCCCCTGGCATAACTTGAGACTGTTTCTTCCTGTCCTATCACTTGTTATCTGGGAGAAGAGACCTACCCTCACCTGCCTACAACCTCCTTTCAGGTAGTTGTAGAGAGCTATAAGATCCTCCCTCAGTCTCCTCTTCTCCAGACTAAACCACCCCAGTTCCCTCAGCTGTGGCTCATCAGACTTGTGCTCCGGACCCCCTCACCAGCCCGTCTCTGGACACGCTCCAGCATCTCAATGTCTGTCTTGTGGTGAGGGGCCCAAAACTGAACCCAATATTCAAGGTGCAGCCTCACCGGTGCCAAGTACAGTAAGACAATCACTGCCCTTGTCCTGCTGGCCACACCGTTTTGGATACAAGCCAGGATGCTGTTGGCCGCCTTGGCCACCTGGGCACACTGCTGGCTCATGTTCAGTTGGCCACCAGCCAGCATCCCCAGGTCCTTTCCCACCAGGCAAAGGAGCATTTTGGTTTCCATTATTATACTTAGGTACATCCAGGAACCTTGAAGGAAGCTCCAAAAAAAGCCACATATGTTTAGGGAAGAGAAAACTAAAGGTAAGGCCATGTTTAAACCTTTTTAATAAGAAACACCAAGCATATGGCAGAAATATAGACTCTTATAACAGTTTTGAAGCACCACACTCTCACTGGTATTTGTAGCTATGAACTCTCCTCCAAAGGCAGGCCTCCAGATCCTTTCAAAACTCATTTCACAAACGGAGCATGAACCTATCTTTCCCTTTGAGACACAGCAGCAGGAGGAAATAATCTTTCCCTTTACACATAAGTACTGAGTATCCCAGTATTTGATTTTTTTTTTTCATTATATGACCAGAAAAAAGAGTGCATTCCAGTACCCAGGGCCTGGAACCTAGCCTGCCTATGCAGGCCTATCCTGATCCGCAAGAGAAAGGTTCCAGTACCAGAGCTTCTCCTCCTCCTCCTTCAGCCCGAAGCACAGCCACAGCTGCACACAGGCACAGCGGCACACCAGAGGTTAAACCCCCTTCTTGTGGTTAGGGCAGCTCTGAGAGGGACTGACAAGGTGCTGGCTCTCAATCCCCTCAGCAGGTGACAGAATAAAACAAAGGAAGTCTCATAGCCACTCTGCACTTGTATTAAGTGCTTCCTCATACTTTGACTTCTTTTTCTCTTTTGAAGAGGCTCTCAAACTTCATTAGGTAAAGACCACAGATTCACACTGCCATTCTGATAATCTGTATAAGAATCCATCCCTAAGCACATCTATGCCCGGTGATGACTGGCAAATGAAACCCGATTTAATTTAGTGCTGCTCTTTTCGATCTGCTAAAATAAAGGTGTGCCAGGGAAACTAAATATTGGGAAAAGGTGCGCAGGGAACATAAATTCCCTAGGGCTTTTGGAACACTGAACACTCATATTCAGGATTACTGTTTGGGATTTAAAGAGTTAGTTTCCAGTTTAGGTCAATAATCATATTTTGGATGTAGCCTGTTGAGTTTATTCTACACAAAATATCTGGAATTGAAAGGAAGCCTAGCACTACTTAAGGCTTCTGAGGGGATTGCTGTCAAGTCACAGAGAATAGATAGCAAAAACATTTTTTACTCCTTTAAGAACTTCTTTGCTTTATGAACAACACAACATTTTCAGTAGATGAGTGCTGAAAATGATAGGGACAAGATATTGATAGTTCAGAAAATGAATCCAGAGCAGTGACCAGCTAAACAATCAAAAAATGTTTTCAGGAGCCTGGAGTTCATTCTCTCTGTCAAAGTGGCAAGCTGCTCCCTGTACAAAGAATGGGGATTACAGCATATTCTCTTATCTGTCAACGTACGGGAGGAGAAGGCTTTCGCAAAGACATTTTTAGTAAGCCCACCAGGACAGAATTACAATTACCCATTGTAGGCAGATCAAATGAGAAAACCACCACTGATGCAGCGTTTTCGCTGTGACAGCACTTGGGATCGAGACGGCAATTCCAAATGCAGAGCCTTAAATGAGTGAGCTCAATTACAACTTCTATCCATTTCCTTGTTTACATCAGGCATTAAAATATGCAGAATAACATATTATAAAAGCTGATTTTCAGGTGAAGACAAAGAAAGGGCAGGAGAAGAAGAATCTCCTTTTCAGAAGGAAGCTAGAAATCATTGTCTCAGAGTCAAAAGCCAGAATATCAAGTATAACATTTATGGTTGTTTTATATAATTTTATAAATAGACTTCAAATAAAGCAGGAAATTCACATCAAAGCAGGTAACTATTCTATTAATTCCCAACAGACTTTTTTTCTTGAGACTGGCAAATCTGTGATTTACAAATACTATGATAGGCTGGAATGCTGCTGCTAATGGGGAGAGAGGGAGCTATGTGACGAAGAGGCAATATTGCACCAGATACCAACAAAGAAGTAACAGACTTTTTTTAAGAAGACACTGAGACAGAATTAAGCTTTTTATCAGGGATAAAAGGTGCTGCTGTTTGCTTAAAGACCTCATCTTCATATAAAATCCCAGAAAAGTATCTGTCATTGGCAAAAACAGTGTTCAAATTTTAGCATAGGGTTCACTTTTAGATGTGTTAAAGCTGAACCTCACTTGTGGAAGCATTCCTGCCTTTACATGCCAGTGATGAACTGTAATTGTCATCACTCTGTATGTGACTGCCAGGTAGATTGGTTTAAATAATCTTGGCTGTGAAGACTTTGACCTGAAACAATATATATCAGTGTCAGCCTACCTGGTCTTGTTATAAGAATTTTTTCTTCCATGTGTGGTTACCTGGATGTCACCACAGGTGATATCACAGCAGGTGCGTTGGTAGCGACTGAAACTTTCCAGTAAGCCATGAAACAGATTTCTAATCCACTTCCCTCCTTTTCATATAATGCTAATTTCTTCTGTATTTACACACTCTTACATGTCATAGGAGCACTGGAGGACACATTCTGGGACTCTTAAAAGTCATGTTCTTCCTCCAAAACATAGATAGATTGACGAGCCTACACAATAATCTTTTGAGTCAGAGTTTAACCTCTAATGCCCTTTGTAAATAGCTTCTACTTTCCCTGTAGAGGCTGTAAAATGCTGAGTCTTACCCCCACATGTTTAAAAACCCCAAAATACAATACCTTCAACATTTTCTCTCTAGGCTTGTAATGGCTGTCCAAGGCTGAACTGCAACCTGGACACCCAAGCAACAGAGTTAGCGTAGGTTTAGTATCAAACCCACAGGTTTTCAAAACTAATTAATTGAGAGAATTGGACCTCCCTTGCCTGAGTCATGACACATGGGAATCCAGCGCTTCAACCCACCACCTTTCATAGCCACCTTCACTCAGCCTCCCCACTGGTACCAGGCAAGCTTGTCAACGGGCTTTTGACATGCCAGGTCTGCGTTGTGTATGACACTCAGTGAAATGTCTCTCCAGGACAAGTGATAGCAGCCGGCCACTATTAGCTTGGAAGAAGCTGTACTCCCACAGCAGTGCCATCTCTTTTGGCATCAGTGTTTTAAAACAACAGCACCTGTTCTTATTACAAGTATTTTACAAAACTCTATAGAACCAAAGTGAAATGTAACTCAATCTCTAAAATAACTGTCTCAAAGGTATTTTAAATCCTAAATTGAATAAACAGAGATCAATGAGGCATTCAGAGAAATGAAACACTGCAAGCAGGGCAGGGGTTCAGACAAAACCAACCTATATAATAGTGAGTCACCAGCTCTGATAGTCTTACACAGAACTGTGTGAGAGGGGTAGATTTTCTGCTGGTAATGAAATAACTCAGCTAGGAAATTCTGCCACTGTAACAGCCTGCTCCCAACATAAATGTATTTCAGTCCAGAATCAGGACTTTGCCCTTTGCCAAAATATATGTAGGAAATAAAACTGAAATTACTGTTTTTTCTTTCTTGAGGTAATCTTTACCTCTTGTCTAGTTTCATCAGTGCTGGGAACTTGTTCAGACTGTTCTAGTCAAGATGTGCTGCATATCAGAAAAAGCTGCAACACTGCCTTTCATGGATTATCCTCTATGGCTGCTGCAGTAACACAAAATGCCTCTGGTTTCTGATGACCCCAGTTTTTAGTAAAATAATGAGTGTAACACATCAGCTAATATTCCAAAGTGTTTTGCAGACTCTCAGGTCGCTTACCATAGATCTGCCCCAGTTCCATTTGTAAATCCCCTACATGTTTTCAGGTCAACCTGTTGCCTTTTTGAGTAGCGGCTGTCAAGTGGTTAATATTCTAATGAATCCATTGCAAATAAGTCAACCCTATAAAAAATTCTGCAAAGGTCCACTTGTTAGTAGAAAACAAAAGTTATTCAAGCTAAGAAAGATTTTTTGCTTTAGTAGGTCTCAGAATATCCTTTCTTATGGGGTTTGCAGTAATGCTTTGAGAGACTTTATTTTGAAATAGGTCAGTGCCAAATAGAAAAATATATGAAGGCAAACAATTTTCAGAATTCTACAGGAATTCAAAATGTCATTTGAACATAGGCAGTTAGATAGCTACCATGATGTACACCAGCATAGTACAGTTTGTACAATAGTATCTGTCCAGGTGTGCAATACCTGCAATAAATGTTAGGAAAGCTCTCTCTAAAAGTTGTCCAGTGGCATTAAGTTCTTCAGGATGGAAGGAAACCCTGAAGACTTTCAGAAGAGGAAAGCAGTTCTCTGCAGATCTGCAGAAGGATTTTACCAGCAGCTTTTGCTACCAGTAAGAAAGCAAAAACTAGGAAAGTTCAGAAAAGGCCTAAGAAACAGCACTATAGGGTGTTGCTTAGCCAGACATTGTACCTTTGTGTTCTGAAGGAAAAAAGTATCTTCAGACAGAGAGTAATGAAGTCGTTTGTTGACATCTGCAAAGAGACCCTTTGTGGTGGCATCTGAAGTCTGTCATGTCCAGTGACTCCTTGTGAGAATCCCTCCACCCATCTCTTAACCATGCAGAGGCAAGGAACAAGAACTGGACGGGTATAAACAGTAAACAATGAAACTGGGGTGACATCTCATTAGGAAACCTCAAGCCAACTGTGTAAGTATAAATAATCAGAATGTACATCATAGTGAAACAGTGTATGTATAAATATGCAAATTGTCAGAGGATCTTCTAACCCAGAGTATGCTGCTAATCCAATTACAAGAAACTGTTTGCCAATCTGACTCGAGAATGTCAGGATTACTGCTCTATTAAATGTAATAGCTCCCTGAAGCAAGAAATTAGGTGGGTTAACAACTATTAAATTTTGGTACTCCAGTCAAAAATGTGGTGACATCACCCTGCCCATATCAAAAACAATTGGAAATGTAATTACAAAGAAAATCTATACTGTTCAGCAAAGAAGTTCAGAGAAAAACATCAGGGAATTAAAATGTGGATCTCTGGAAAAAATTCCTTTCTCCAAAAGATTTCTTGGAACAGTATGTTAACAGGTGTACTGTAAACAGTCTAGTAAATTTGTTCCCATTACAACTGAGAAAGTGTATTTTTCCCCATTACAAGGAACATGGGAAATTCAGTGAATAAGTGAAGAGCAAAGGGTGTGTTTTTATTCTGTAATTTTATTTTTAGTATTTACTCTTATTGTGAATGATAGATTCACACTTCAGTGGAAGTTTGAAAATTATTAGAGAGAAGGTGTACTATAATTACTGTCCAACATGAAAGTACCAAAATAGCGCACAGACAAGTTGACATGGTACAGAGTGTGTGGTGGATAGCTTTTCTGACACCATCAAGTCCTGTGTTATTCCAGTTTTGTGCCAATGCAGTTCCACTAAAACCAGTGGACTTAATCCCACCAAATTCTCAGGAAGAAGGAATTAGAGGCACCACAGTGCATGTGCAACATAACACAGTCTTTAAAGTCTGATAAAGAGCTGGAAATGTCTGGTCTTACACAAATCACATATTAAACAATTGCCCTAAGCAATCTGACATAAAAAGGTCCTGTTTGGTGCTAAACAATAAAACTGCCCCCTCTCTCCTCTCCTCTCTGGGAAGAGCTCATTCCAGTTACCCAAGCAATGTTTTATCATTCTTACACACAAAACATACTTTCAGCTTTCCAGCAGCACAGATTTTCTCCCTGATGTCCCTTATTCCCCCACCTCATATTCCCACCTGGTAATACAGATGGAAGAACTGCCTCCAGTATTGCCAGTGTGCAGCAGATCAGGCATGGCAGTGTCACTGTCAGTCATTTGCCCCAAGTTCTTCTCTGATTTCTAACATAGATTTTAATACATCTCTTTTCTGGTAAATCATTTCCTTTCTTTGAGCCTCTTCCTTGCTCTGGAGGACCCACTCTTTCATCACAAGTATGGATGGTATTTGGGGAAGCAGGGTGTTCTGTGCTACAGCAGTGACAGAAATAATTCTAAAGGACAGGTGACCTGAAACATTAAATAGTGGGCAGATGCAGGCAAATTGCCTCAGTAAGCACTGTGATTGTGTATGATCCTTTCCACCTGCTAATGAATATGCATGTGGAAAATAAGAAACTTTTTTTTCTAAACTATGTTGATTTTGCATTGGTAGTGAATAAATCAGGATGATAAAATGTGAAGTCATCCATATTTAAGATTCAACAGAAAAGGACAGTTATAATCTGCCCAGGAATAAATATAGGCTCTGAACCAGAAATTTCCTGAATGTCAGTGGAAGGAGATCTGTAACACTCAGTAAGCATTCAGGTCTGGGGCAGGGGAAAGGGTAGTTTTCAGGTAAATTTGCAGATGGGATGCAGTTGTCTGAGGCCAAAATTTCCAGAATGCCAATGATCCTGATGTTTCTTTTCAATCCCACAGACTACTTTGGCAGGCTGAAGAGAGCTGTGTGTAA